>NC_054752.1:6035215-6687215 GCF_018143015.1 Lytechinus variegatus | reverse complement strand
AGCTATTTTGGCAGTATGACCAATCAAATTACAGCAACTTTCTTGGTTGGGCCCGAGTGTTGTGGGTGGCTGCTGAGCTAGCGATTCTGAATCTTGCGGTTGCCTGCTTATCAGATCATACTGGACCTACACAAGTAATATCCTAAATATGATGTAATAATTTTTCTCAGTTGAATGAAAGGGGGTACTGTAGAGAGCATACACATGACCAGGACCTCTCATCAATACCCTTTAATTTCTCCCTCTTTTTTCAATAAGAAAATTATTGGGGGCAAATTCAAGATTTCAGCTATGATTACATAAAAAATCGTGTCAACTATTTAAAAAGACTCGCATTTATGAGGCGCTGATTTTCTAGTTGCTTATTTAGCTCCAGCTGTTTTTTGCTGAAGAAAAGCATATTATAGCTGGGATTTGAACTAAGCCTGAGTCGAATCGATTTTAAAATCGGTGTTCGATCGATGTCATCGAACACCGGTGCAGATTTTGCAAAATCGGTGCATCGAAAATTTTTTTTAAAAATACGTCGGCCGGCCGATTCGTTTGGTTTACACAATCAATCATCAAAATATCAGTAATGTCCAACTTTACTACTACTTACTTGATTTCTATTGCCCCCAAAATGAAACCGTTTGAGTAATTATGATGCCTTTTTATGATGCTATTCACCATTAATTTGAAGTTTATTTCGATCATAGTTCGAGTCTTACTCGTCTGCTCGTGCGGAGATAATTTATCATCATCATCATCTGGTATACGGGAGTGAGGTAAACCTGTAGATCTCCCGGTCGTCAACGAAGTCATCATACATGATGCGTGTGTGCGTGGATGTCGTCATGGTACATAGAACTGTTTGCTATGCCAAAATTTGTCCAAGCCATTTTTGAAAGCGACAATATTACGTGCAAAGATAAGTGATTCAGGCAAGGCATTCCATGAAGTAATAATACGTATGCTGAAGTAGCTACTTCTAACATTGATGCACGATGAATTCATGAATGGAAGTCATGGCCGGCCGGCCACCGATCGTGCATGCGCAGTACTGTTCTTTAATCAAACCAGAAAATGGCCTGAAATTGACGCGATCAACGTAAAATAAATCTTGCTTTCATGAACAATATTAATATCATGACCATAGAACATTATTTAATCGTAATATTTAACAATAATTTGCATATGATAATCATTAATATGAATTTAGAGCTTGATGTGAAACGTTTGTATTTCGTTTCAATTTTCAATGGCGGACATCTCATGACGATCGACTTGACTTCTTGAGTCGAGCTAGTGCACTTGTCTAAAAAAAATAATCATCACGTCAGGATTGATTGTCGAACATTGTCTACATGCAAAAACTCTGTTCAAGTTTGTAATATCACCATATAATAACATTTTACATGACAAAACAGATAAAATTGCGTTTGATTGCTAGTTTGAGCCCAACTTTGGGCTCTGATTTCATGAATGGGAAAATATGTCATACATCATCGAACACGCATGCGCATTGTGCTTATTTTCTCGGAGCTTGGAGGAGACGTCCAGAGAATAACAACAGAAATAATGCCAGTATTAATTCTTCCATATGAACATAACATACTTTGCTGACATCGTCAATATTCTTAGTATGACCATGAAATCTTGTTAAATCGTAATAATTGAGATGAATTCAGGGCTCGATTCGAAACATTCGTATTTATTATGATCGCATGCTCAATCGCGTCTAAAAAACTGGATTGTCATTATCAGGATTAATTCTCGAACATCGTCATAACTCATATTCCACAATCTTTCCTCACAATCGTTATATCAGCATTGAATAGCAATTCAAATGACCATCCAGAGAAAATTACGTATTTATTCCCATAAATTTATTTGGAGCTCATTTTGGATCCAACTACACAATCTCAGGCAAGTTACAGCGCTCTCCGTTGATTGCACTTGTTTGCTGGCGCTGACGTCAAGCACGCCTGTCGTTTCGGGAGAGTGAGTGTACGGAGCTGCGGACGGGGCCGGGCTGGTGAATGGACTGCGAATGCTAGTTGACCGAAAATCATTCGGATCGACTCTGCGTGATTCATGTCTTTATTATTGTTTCATTTTAAACTTATATGTTGTCATCTGCAAATATCATTGTTGAAGATATTTTGGGAAGAATTCTGCTTTGGTCCCCGGCCTTTTTTGTGTGTTTTGTGATCATGGAAAATACAAACGAACTTTGCTCTGTCATCTGCTTGTGCAACGCTCACCCGGCCAACGCCAGCGCATACGGGGTACCGTCAGTGCGTAGTGCATGTGCAAAGCGCATCGCATCGACGCAAAAACAAAAGACTAAATTTTCCCCGCCTTCAATATTCGATGCATCGATGTTCGATCGAATTAGAGCTGTCGAACACCGGTTTTCAAAATAATCGATATGACTCAGGCTTAATTTGAACCCACGTCCCTCTGATTGGAAGACGAGAGTTGTAACCAATAGACCACAACACCCCCACCTTAACTTTGATACTTTCTCGGTCAATTTTCATCAATATGTAAACAAACATTGGTACATGATCAGGACTAAGAATAAAAGTAGTTATAATAAATACTGGTAGGCCTATAGAGAATATCATTTGTACAACAAAGTACTGCAAGCTCGTACTCCTATTGCAATTTCATTGTGCCAATTTAAAACATGTTTGGTATAATTGGTACAATTTACTTGAAGCAGAGTCATATTTGAAAAAAAAATATCAAAAATCTTTTGGTATAATAAACACTATATAGGCCTACAAAATTTAAGAATATAAATTAATACTGAAAGACTTTTCGATCTGATTTGTAACACATTTCCTTTCACCTACCTAGACCTGATTTAGTTTCATTATTTTTTTTTTGCTTTGCATGTCAGTTACAAACTACATGAGTTTCTAACTTTCTTCCCCCTGTCCTAATTTCTTATTTCATCATATAAAATAAATGTGACTATATACACAGTGTTTATTTAATTAAATAAAAGCACTTTATCTGCCCACAATATATTATTCCGAGTTTTATTTTTCAGACTATAATTTTTAATTGAAATAAGTTTCAAAAATTCCTAATACACTATTTTAGTTTCAATTCTAAACATCAAAATGATCAAAGTAACTTTTTGCAGATCTGTCATTACCATTCCAAATATCGAATATCAGAGCCAGCAATCCACTCCCGCTCCCCACCGTGTTTCGGTAGTAGTTCTTGCCCGAAAGCCGTGGGTACACCTGCAGACTGAATTCAGCTCAGCACATTGAGCACTCGCCGATCACAAACACCCGTAACAACTCCGAAGAAAATCCGCACTTAAAAATGACATTTACACACACTAACAAAATCTAAAAGAAAAGGTTGTATTAAAGACGATCATTACATGATACTCACCAATAAATCAATTGAACAATGTTGTGTTTCAGTTTAAAATGAAGCTAACCCAAGAGCGATTAAAGTTCGTCAACGGCACAAGCTTGGTTAAAAGTTTGTACAGTAGATGTGTGTAAACTTTATGTCGTCGAAATTTGTCACTTCCGGCACCGGCATGCAAGCTCTGAAGAGTTCGCGTCAAGGAGCAAAAGTAGTGGGTAGGGGTAATAAAAAAGGGTACAGTCGGTGTGGGTGGTGGTGGTGGTGGAGGCGGAGTGTCAGGTGGTGGTACTGGTAGTGGCGATGGTAGGAGCGGTTGTAGCGGTGAAGGCCCCCATTGGGCCTTCGAGTGGAGAGGGGGGGGGGGGGAATTTATAATTTACCCCCTTTTCAGCTATGGTAAAAGTCAGGCTAGTTTCTGGGGGGGTCAAATATTCACGTAATTGCATCCATTGTGTACGTCGGATATTTTATTTTTATTTTCAAAGTAATAAAAAGGAAATCAGCTCGATGGCTACACTCTCTTAATTGCCTGTATATTCTTTAAAATTTTACTTATTCACACCCCCCCCCCCGGGTGACCAGACGTCCCGTATTTCCCGGGATCGTCCCGTATTTTGCCCCTTTGTCCCGGCGTCCCGGCAAACCTTCCCGGGACGCCTATTTGTCCCGTATTTCAGAATATTGAACAAAATATAGTCAAAACATAAAGTGACAAACTTTCATCGAATAACCAACATAATTATGACGAAGCAGAGACTACAATAAAATCGAGAACTGTAAATTTTGGGGAAGTTGTGCGGTAATTTACTTAACTTCATGCATTGCAAACAAACTGGCCTCCTGCCTATGTGTGACAGGCTACTAGGTAGGCATGTAGGATCGGAGCAGATTCTCAATGGTGCAAACAATCTCACATGATAAACAGTTTTTCCACCAAAATAATCACAAAATCGGCGGGAAATATTCATAATCATATTACTCAATAATCATATAACTTCATATTCAGATTACTGATATGGAAATGTAATCGGAGGAACAAGCTATTGAGTGTTCATAACTAGATCTAGTTGTTACAACTTTCGTTTTGAGTCTTGTGATCTGTGCGAACTTATAATGGGATGGGAGAGATGTCTGTGTATGATGCCGCAATGTTTCATCTAATTTTGACAATGTTTCACTTTGAAATTTAATTCATTTCCAAAACATTTCATTTATTCAATTTTAAAGAAACATTAAAAAACAACAAATATTATTATGATTTTTGTTTGATTAGATTTTTTTTTGCTTGAAACTTGAACTTTGTCCTCTTTCTTTCTTTTCTATCATTCTTTCTTCATCTTTCTATCCTTCCTGATTGCCATTTTTGTTCTTTATTTCCTATTTTTTCCTGATCCTTTTATCTCTCTCTCTGTTCATTTTCTTTCTTTCCTTCTTTCTCTTACCTTTTTCCTTCTTATTTTGACTTTCTTTTTTATTTCCTTAAACTTTTCTTTGCGTCCTTCTCCCGTCCTCTCCTTTTTGTTTTCGTACTGTCTATCCTTTATTTTTTTCTTTCACACATTCATCAATCTTCCCTTCTTTTCTTTTTTTTCTTCCTATATTCATTTCAAAGAATGACGGAAACCTTTTTTCTCTCTTTTATTATTTTTTCATCCTTCTTTTATATTCTAACTTTCTTTTATTTTTTTTTAAATTTTTCCTTCATTTCTCCCTTACTTTTTTCTTTCTTTCTTCTCAATTCATCTCTTTTCTTTCGCCTATTATTTCTCTCCTTCATCTCTTCCAATTCTTCATATATTTTTTTTCATTTTCCCTTTATTTTTTCTTCTCAATTCATCTCTTTTTTCGTCTATTCTTTCTGCTTTCATTCTTTCGTTCACCCTCCCTTCCAATTCTTTATATTTTTTCACAAGTCTAACATTGTTGCCTTTTTGTTGATCTATTTTTATTAAGACCTGGCTCGGTCCATCCGCTCGTGCAGCGTGCTTTGACGATTGTCCCGTATTTCATTTTGTGAAATCTCGTCACCCTGCCCCCCCCCCCCGCACACACACACTTCCCGGAAAATTCCTGCACATAACCATGGTTGCAAATGATATGATTCAATCAAGAGCGTATTTACTACACTACACAAAAAATTCACATATATTTTTTAAGAGCGTATGACGTACGTCATCTACTCGCTCATTTATATTTCACCCATCATTATCATATTGTGCAATGCTTTCAATTTTTAAGCATTAAGGCATTTTAAAAAAATCCGTAATTTTATTTTGATTGCAAAAAAATGAAATAAATGTAGAAAGTGTAGATGGCGGTATATACTATTCTGTGCTGGAAGAATCAATCGGCAGATAGGTAGCAAAATATTCTCACTCCCCTTCTCCCCCTCTCTCTCTCCCTTTCTTTCTCTCCCCTCCCTACCTCTCTCTCCCTCTCCCTTCCTCCCCCTCACTCTCTCTTTTACGACGGGATTTTTGAAAGTAAAGAATAGTGTATTCATTTTCTAGGGTGCATTTTTACACGAAAAATGAAAATTAAACAAGTCGTTCATTGATTAGACTCTTTAAGTATTTCGTATGGGAAATAAAACATTAATAAAGGGGAAAGAGAGAACTCTTATTAGAAGTGCGTAAATACCCCTACTTTCATTGATAAGAAAAATACCCCCCCCCCCCCGGCCTGGCACCGCCCATGTATCTTGCATTTTACAATTCAAAAGTTTAAACGTCTTTCATTAGAAAATAAAATCAACAATATCCTTGGGGACGGGACAGTGTTTCATGCACAGTAAAAACTTTTTTTGATATACAACGCTGTTTATTGTATGAAGCTTACACTCTTAAAAATGTTGGGCAACATATTGTCAACACTTGTAAAAACTTGTGTGTGTGTATTTGAGTTTTGTCAGACGTGTATCAATCAGATATGATTATTTACGTCTGGGACCGACCTTAAACGTCACCATCCGAAAGACGTGACCAGGGCTCGAACCTCGAACCTCTGCATCAATTTGTAACTTCCCCACAGCTTGGATGACAGGCGCACGCCACAACGCCCAGTTAAAACTTGTAAAACGCCCACAACGCCCAGTTAAAACTTGATACAATTCTTGGCAGTTTTAAACCAATAATGTGTGCTTTGGGTGAAAACTACTCAGAGTTGGATGATTTTTTTGTAACCAATTATGGTGTGGAAATATGTTGCCCAACATTTTAAGAGTGTGTAGTTGTAGTTTTTTTTTTACTTGTTTAACAGTTCAAACAACCATACTCAGTGCATTGAGAACTAAATATGAGAAATTAAACTTTATATTATGATTTTATACACTTGTTTAAACCATATACGGTTCAGCGTTGTATGAACATTTTAAACAGTGTTTGTGAGTAAAGAAGATGTTATTAAAACCTCAGTCACATGATCTCGGGTGGCCGTAAACCGAGTCGAAAACGGCCGTTTTAACAATTTGTAATTGTATAGCTACATACTGGTGGTATGAATAAAACGGATGCTTTCTACTCGCCGTACGGCCGCCGTAGAGCAAATGTGACTGAGGTATAAGTATAGGCCCGACTGACGAGAATTATTTTTTTTCTAGTTTAGCATTGCGTGAGTAAATTAAATTTGTAAACATTTTTTTTTTCGGCTTTTCTCCTATGTATTAAGATTATTTAATGAAAATCATAAGTCACAGGAGTAATGCCGAAAATTTGTTTACAAATTATACTTTTCTCCTATTACAGCCTCTTAATTTACTATGTGAGTAAATTTCCTTTAGAAAATGATTGTTACCAGGGTTATAGGTTATAACCCTGGTAATAATCATATTCGATAAAAATGATTATAATCCACACTTAGATGCAGGAATTTTGATCCACTAACATTCGATTTCAACTTGTACCACTCATCGCTCGTAAAGGCGTGCCGAAGCAAAAAGTTGATTTGAATAGAAAAATTAAAAGTATAAAAGCTGAACACTAAACATGTTATCAAAATCGGATGTAAAATAAGAAAGTTATGACATTTCAAAGTTTCGCTTCATTTCACAAACTATAGCAATGCACATGATCGGAAGATGAGGAAGGTGACCGACTCACAATTTCTATATTTCAATTAATTATTATGATTTATTTTCATTAATTCTCCTCATTATAATGTGAAACAAAGTTTGAATCTTCTGTGGGAATACCATTGTCACTGGCGGATCCAGGTCCAGGGGGGCACAGCCGGCCCGTGCCCCCCCCCCCTTGAGAGACACAATTGAAATTTGTAATGTAAAATGCCGTTAAAAAAAAGAGTGCAACCCTCCCCCTTTTCTAAAGTGAAGGCCTTTTTTTTTTTGCTTGTCAATTTTTTTTGTTACAACCTCTTTTTTTGATGGGGGGGGGGGGGGCTTGTCAATTTTTTTTCCTCTGGAAAAATAATGTGCCCCCCCCCCTTTCGAAAAACGCTGGATCCGCCCCTGACCATTGTAAACTATTGCGGTTAAATGAATAAAATATCTTTGTTTTCATATTTGAAAAAAGGGAAAATGTTGTTAATTTTTTTAAATAATATAGTCTATATGGGAAATAATATTTAAAATATTTAACTGAAGAAGAGAGAACAAGCTCAAACACGCGTACATGAAAGAACTTGACACGACAAAGGCCGTGTTTATGCTTCTACTTTTCAGGCCAGAATCAGCGCTTCCAATAGCTGGGATACTTTGCCACATCAGAATACATATCATATTACAAAATTAACATATATTCAAATTACATGAAATCAACCACTGAAAATAAAGAGAATGGAAGAGTCGAAGTGAAATAGCTAAACTAAACTCCAAACGTCAAATTAACAGTCCTAAAATGTAAAAAAAATACTAAATAAACAGTGAGTTACGTCAAAATAAACTAAGAGTTACATCATCGAATCTCTCATTTTTACAAAAGCGAAATTTTAGACTTTCATACCCGATTTCGATGCTTGTTGGATTCTTCTCTTTAAATGAACTTTTTGTTAGGGTAAACTTGAAAATCGGCTGTAATATGGGAAAATATATTTTAAAGTACCGCTAGGACATCGGTATGCAAATGAGCATGATGATGGAAACCGATTACATCACCCACTCACTCTTTATTTTGTTTTTGAAATATGAAATATAAAATTTACCCCCTCGTCATAATGTAAAAGAAATATTTATTTCTGCCAGATTGTTAATGTAAAGTTGCCATTTATGGCCTATTTTTAGTGAATGCAAAGTCTCCTTTTTGTCCGATCTGCAATGTGCAACAATAGGCCTATTATATAATTCATATACACGCTGTGATATCTTCAGTAACTGCGTGGCTTCATACTAAAATAAATATTACATAAACATTTTGCCCCCCCCCCCTCAAAAAAAGCGCGACAATTTAAAATGTCCTAACCTTTTTAATCTATATGAGAACCTATATTTACAAGACATATGCATTTTTTTCAAATAGGTTCCTCATATTTCACGTGACTATATTACTTTGTAAATAATTGAATTCAATTATTATTATTTTCTAATTTGCTAAAGATTAGGCCTATGTATTTTTTGTGGAATGTGAAACAAATTAAATCAAATGAAATCAAATTTACATCCGATTTCTGACGATTTTTTTGGTCAACATTATGCTTGTTTTATTTCCATATATTCATTCTATTCAACTTTGAATGATATTTAAAGGCTTCCATGGCTGCCTGAAAATTGCGTATTGAAATGGCCTACGGTATATGTCATAAAGCCTGGGAAAGGATAGAAGTAGAAGTAAAATAAAGAGACGAGAAAGTCACTGGTTAGGAAAGTGAAGTATATCTTTCAGAAATGAGTGAAATACAGAATATCTTGGTCTTTATGCTCGAACTCTCTGGGTTGGAATATATGAAATATTCAGCTCGCATCGATAGACCTATTGTTTAGATAAAACGAATATCCTCTTCTTCTTTACAAAATGTATTGTGTAGAATTTCAAGTTTCGGGTCGGAATATTAGAAATGGATTCTTTTCGGTAATAAGTTGTATCGAGAAAGGATTATTTTTGCTTTTGAAAAAACACACACCATAAGTTTGTTTTCGTGCGTTTAGAAAATGTCATCCGAAAACAGAATAAATACTAAATTACTCATTTAAGGAATACATTTCTGAGAATTCCCTCCCTTTTCATAAACATTAATTTGACGTTTGTCACCGGTTTGTCATAGGTTTGGTATGGAATATACAGTGGTGTTCAAAGTTAGTGATTTCTATTTTGGAGAGTCCAGAGACTTTTGTTAGAATTGTGTCTGTGTTCAATTCCTTATTTTCGTAACTTTATTTTCAAAGGTCATTAAAAAAGGAAACGTTGTTGTGAACGTTGAAGTGAAGAGCGCCATCTCAGCTCATCATGAAATAATGTCCCTATTTGATGTTTTTATCGGAAAGAGGTCAATTTTTCGTAACCTGTGCCGTAAGTAATTGTATTTGTTCTGTAATCAAAATATGTGTCTAATTAAACATGTTTGCGATAAATTGAATAATTGATAAACTTATAAAATTCTTGCCCCTCACTTCCCTGTTCCGCATGATTTATGTAGTTTTGTGGTTAGATTTTCGGTAGCAATCGTCTTCCGGATTCGCCGCGGTATGCAAACGGGCAAAACGTGCAATGCAGTGACTGAACAGATGGAGCGTTTCGAAGAAGCCACCCCCTTTTCTGTTCGGCCCTTATTCTGGCATCTCGGCCATGGCATGGCACGGCAGGCGCTTTTCAGGGCAGGGGCAGGGCTAGACAGCTGGCTGCTGTCTGTTTTGAGGAGTTTTTTAACATTTTGTTTTTTTAAATTTCTCCTCGTACACAGACGGCTTGCTATCGACTATCTTGTAGGCCTAGCTAATTTAAATTTTAACTTTGTTAGGTCTAAGTTCATGAAGTTAGGGCGTAGGCCTAATCATATTCATAAATTTGGGGGTGAAGTTCCGGTGAACAATGCAAAATCCCCCCGATGGGGCTCATTGATTTTTGTCTTTATTTTCATAGTCTATATAAAAAGAACTGTACCGAAATGAAGATTATTCTGTTTAAACTTTAGGCCTGAAATGCAGCAAAACAGGAAAAATAAAAGGGGAAAAAACAATGACTTCGGGTAGTTCGGCTGTCGTGCAACTTCACTTTCCCAGTTTTAATCCGAACTTAATGATATTAATGCATAAACATATGGCCATTGAGTTCCTGTGGCTGTAGGGCTACAGATCGAGCTACAAGTTCTACTTCGTCTTCGGTCTCTGTATTTGGTGAGTGGAGCCAACAGAGTTCAGCGGAACAACCAACATAACAGAGACCGAATCTGACTATAGGGCATGGCCAAGTCCGTGTGACTGTGTAACTGGCACTAACCCATTACCGGTGCCTTTAATTATCATGCAAAAAGACTTTAGGCCTATCCACTCATTCAGTGAACAAGGTTATGATAACCTTGTTCTCAGTTACATATCTATGTGTGGCATTTTTTTTTACACCGTCAGTTTTCATTACAGCTTTTCATTATATAACTTGGCTCTTAAGTAAATTTGATTCTTTGAACTATTTTTTCTTTATTAAAAATAGAGCTTGAAAAATGAAAATTTTCTTGCCACATTACTTTCCACCAATAGAGGGCGTACACAAAAATATGCCCCAAATTCATGTTTTTGAGCGCTCTGGTCATTACAAAAATTATTATAAGCTTCTAATGAAAATTGAATTGCCACTGTATGTAAATTAATAATTTTAGTCACAAAAGTGATATTTTAATGATTTTTCATAGTGTGTGCTCAATACAGCATTGGCATGCCATAGTCCTACCTTTAGATTCTCCACAGGCAGGATGGTAGCAGTGAACAAGTGGGCCTATCCTGAAATAAGTTACATCTCTTCTTGTGTGTGTCAGTGTGTGTGCGCTCGTTGTGTACAAAGTCAATGGGCCTGAAATGGGAGATGAAAGAAGTCACCGCCGCTGACGAAATGAACGGCTGTATTAAAATGGCATGTTGACTTAAACCAGGATAATGCCAAAAAATATCAGTAGGCTATCTGTGGTATCAGCATCTGTGGTACTACAGTAATATCCTTCTGACTCTTGAGTTCTGGCCAGTATGATTGTTGATGATTGAGACGTGTACATGACTGTGTCCACTCATTCTATGAACAAGATTATGATATAACCAACCCAGGGAGCTCTAGTCTGCGAACCGGACCGGAGCCCAGGAGCCGACCGTGCCAAACGAGGGAGACACGGGACTGGGGTAGATTCGGGTCTCATTAGTAATCTTAATAAAATGTGGAAATAGAAATTATGCACTTACCACAATTACATGTATATGGATGAAGGTCTATCGTGACACACAAATCCTGACATCGAGGCACAGACTGGAACCTAAAAAAACCCACCAAAATATAGCCTTGTTCTTGATCGGCCATTTTATTTTGAGTTTTGAAAGAAGGAGAGGTATCCTGATAGAGCTTTTTGGAGGATTGACCTCCAAAAGATGTTTTGGAGGTCAATCCTTTCAGTGTCATATGTAAAATTTGTACCGTAATTAAAGTGAAACTTAACTGGAATTCACCTCTGGAGTAGAATCAAATTCATGATTGTGATTAGCATTCGTGATTCTAGTTTGGTTTTCACTGGAATTCGTTTAGCTTAAACATTTTGTCAGGCTTGAACAAAATTGGGTTGCATATTATGGCAAGCTTCATCATCATCATCTGCTGTAATCTTCAAAGGGCTCTTGTAAATATTTTGTTTCTTGCATATATTTTCTGACTATTATATGTATATGTTCTATGGTTTGCATCTATTTTGTTTCTTATACACTTAATTTCATTAAGATACAGCATCAGCGTCAAGTCTCAAAACAGTGTCAAATTTTCACTTGCAACATTTACACTACGCTAGTAAAAGTTGCTATTCCACCAGACTTGCTATCATAGCAACTTTGATTCCTAATGAATTGGGCCCCTGGATTTGTGCATATTTTATGCCTGGCATATACATTGAGCCTTGCAAATATTTTGTGCCTTGCATATATATTTTGCACACATATTCTGTGCTGAGCATATGGTGCATATATCTTCATGCCTTTATATTAAATACATCATATTTGTTGCATATATATTTTCTTCTTGAACATACAATTTCATATTTTGTTGCATATATTTTTCTTCTTCTTGAACATACAATTTCATATTTTGTTGCATGTATTGCCGATTTTTCTATTGTCAACTTGTCCAATCATCGCATGGTCTACCTTAATTTAGTCTTATGCCTTCCTGTCCATACACAATTCGTCTAACAGCCATTTGGTCCAATAATCACTTCGTCTAATCACCAGTTTGTTTATGACCATTTTGTCTCGTAACCAGTTGGTCTAATCCCTAATACCAATTTTCTTTTGATTCATTTGATCCAAGTAACACTTAGTCCAAGTAGACCAAATGGTATATGGAGTAAATGGCTTTTGGACCAACAGGTTTTATGACGTAATGGTGAGTGGACGAAATGACTATTAGACCATGTGGATAGTGGACGAACTGACATCAGACCAAATGATAGTAGAAAAGTTGGTTATTGGACAAATTAGCATTAGACCAATTGGAAATAAACCATTCCAGGAACCTTGTCTATGTGATCAATGTTTTGGAAACTGAAAGTGATGTGAGACTATATTCCATAAATAATTGTTTCTACAATTGATGCATGTATGTTTAGAAATACCCAGATAAAAATGATGACTTTTACATAAAGTTTCTGACATCAGACCCCGCCATCCTACACATAGAGTCCTTTCTTCTAAGTTGTACAAAGTGCAGTTTTGGGGCGCAGGAATCTTAATCACATAATAGCTATTTTATATGGATACGATCACAACATCGGTATCCTAGACAGGCCTTATTTTCTGAAATCGCGAAAAGCATTTAAGGTTATTCTTTATCTTACATTAGGGTGTGTGCAGCTATAAAAAAACATGAAACAGGCTGATTTCAGGGGGAAAATGGCACATTTTTTTCAGGTACAGGTGCAAATTCAGACTGCCAGAAAATGGGATTTTATAAAGTTTTAACATCGCAATGAGTGGAGATATTCCAAGGGCTCTTTTGAGCAATGAGGGGTGAAATAGCACCAACCCCCTGTTTAATATTTTTCCCTGATGCTTTGTTTACAAGCTTATCTTGAAAAGTAAATTTCTATGGTTATATTATAAGCTTTTCACACTGCATTTCCTTAACCCCATACTATCCTTAACCCCGGACTATCCATAACCCCATACTATCTTTTTTTTTATTCACACTGTCTTTAAACCCCACACTTTTTGCTTTAATATCTGGGGTTAACGCCTTAACCCGGGCAATCACACAGCTCATGAACATTGATGATTTTACCATACCTATGCCCGTGAGCAAGGCATTTAATCTACAATGCTCTTTTATCCTGCTTTCAAATAAATGGAAATGCTATATGCATTATTGGTAACTGGGTGTGCACTTGTTAAAAAAAAAAAAAAAAAAAAAAAAAAAAAATACAGAGCGCGATTAACCTGCAATTTTGACTCCTGTGATTGGCTAATGCTTAGCCCCGCTTCTTTAATAGCCTTGTTTTACATCTCTTAGCACTGCAATTGTGGTGCTAGTACCACAAAAAGCCAGCTAACCCTGCTTTTTTTGCAGGGCCAGAGAGTACCGTACTATTTACCGTGCTAGCTCACTTTGATACCTGTAAAACGTAGTGTGAAAACGAAGTGGGCTAATCTTATCCCTGGGTTATTGGTGGGGCTAAGACCCCCAGCCCCACCAATTTCCTGGGATTAAAGGTAAATTCCAGTTGTGGTAACGATATCAAAATGTACAGAATCCAATGAAATGACCACCAAAGTGTCTTTTTGTATTTTAATAAAACATTATGTGCCAAAGGATTCTGGAAGAAATTGTGTAATTGCGGAGAAATCAGCAAATAAGCACAGGATTCGGGTCAAGCGTCGGGCATGACATTCAAAGCAATACTTATACACTGTCCTGCCCACGTGCGCTTATCTGTGTTGGTGATCTTCAGTGTGAACATTTTTCAGCGTAGATTTCAAGATTTCACAAAGTTCAGTTTATGTAATTGTACCAGATCTAAATCCTCGATGATATACTGACAATTATAAAGCATTGTTTTACAGACTTTCTCATGAAATCAGTGTTTACTGTAACTACTGGCATTTCTCTTTAAGGGAAAAAAGTGCAATGTGAAAAGCATATTAGTGGGTTAGGATCTCTAATGAATTTATAATACATTGAGTGTTGCAATGTACATGTACATGTATACTGGCAAACTTGGATTCTGTATGTTTTTACCTAAAAAGTTCTCTTTAGTGAAGTTTACTCTCTAGGCGGTGCTGCACCAGCCCGAGTTTGTTCAATCTCGAGATTTTAGCCCGATCAGCGCTCTTCGCGATTAATCTCAAACCTTGTCTCCACCATCGCGAGAAGAGCGATTCCTGCTCGAGCGAGACATCGGTGCATTATGGTGTGACGCCTTGAATAAATAATCCCAAGTGCGTCTTCACCTGCAAATAAGCGGGATAATTGGTAAAATAGCGCGCTATTTTGCAAACAATTCCAAGTTGACTTGGGATTGCAATCTTGACATTAATCCAGTGAACCAGCGTGATGATTGCGTCTTTATTTCAAATAATCTCAAGATTGTTCAGATCGGAATAATTTGCCAGATCAGAAATAGCGGGCTAATTTGAAAACTCAGGCTAGTGCAGATGCCCGGGGGGGCCACTTACATTGACGAGTGGATACCATGCGCGACCAAAAAAACACGTAAAAAGGATGTCCTTTTCACGATAGGGCACGTTACGTACGTAACGTGATAAGGGTGTCAAAAACACAAAAATAATGAAAAAAAGGGTATCTATTTCGCTAGGAAAATTACGTGTTTAGGGTCGAATTTGTGGGGATGATAAAACAAAATTAAAATGTTTTATAAAGGATGTCCTTTTGCCCCAATACTACGTGTTTAGAGTCCTATTTGCGCGAGGTGTAGAAGGTGAGGTCGTACTAAACCAAATAAGGTAAAGCCGACGACCGAAGGACCCGTAACAATAAAACATTCCTGTACTTGTTTAGGGGTTCATTTCAGGGAATATTTGCCAAGAGTATCGTTTTGTTTCCAATACTTGTTAAGGGTAGGGTTTCACACGCCAATACTTGTTAAGGGGTGCATTTTCAGAATATGGAAATTACGTGTTTAGGGTGCTTTTCGGAGACCCCATGGTCGCGCATGGTATCCACTCGTGAATGGAAGTGGCCCCCCCGGGTGCAGATGGCCCTTTTTGGGGCTCTGGTGCTCCAATGGTGTGTTTATGATTATCACTTACATGTCTGTACATTGAGAAACTCATTGTGGGGGAAAATAATTTGTGAGCATTCATATTCTTTTTATGATACTAGGGTCGGGAAAATATATTAAAGTCCACTGCAATATCACTTTTCAAGTACTTGTGATTTTATGAATATGATATTTCAAACTGATTGTCTGACAATACAGTGTCCCAGTATTCCATTTCATTTGTGTGTGCAGTGTACATGTACATGTACGTGTATGTGACTAGAGGCGAAATTGCATTTGGTTTCATAGAACCTTTTTAGTATAGTCATTAGCATTATTTATCATGTATTTTAACACTGCACTTAATACTGTGTACGGGTATTTTTTTTTCAAGTTACCCTACATGTGTATATTGTAATGCTGTGTGTGCGCTAAGGATTACTCATGAATAGATTGGAATGCATTTTTCAAGATGTACAGACACTAGTGTACCATATGGTTAAAAAAAATCAGTTGAATTGAGATTATGTAGTGTTATCCATTTGGTGTAGCAGTCATTGGGATACAATGATATCCACTATTTGCACAGCAAGGGTCACATATTTGGCAGTGATGGCCCATCACGGTTCAGCTATTATGATGGAATCAACTTATTTCTTTGGTTTTGGGGAGAAAGCTAGGATTGTGTGGGTGAGAAGGACATTGTGAATACAATAAAAATATTCCATAATTCTCTTTCGTGTGATATTGTGATGAAAATAATATGGACATGTTATTATCGTGTACTCCATAATTGCAAAGGGCATTTTTAGAGAATGGAGATTTGCTTGAATATTAATATGGCTATGCAAATGACACCATACACAGTAGAAGCACTGTTTAAAAAAGTAATGCTGTTTCCTGTAATGTGGACCTTGCACTAGTTGTTACACAAAACAACCAAGCTTCATTGAGAATGATTAAGAATTAATATTGAAAATTTTAATAACTTTGTTGTTTCAAATTTTAAAAACTTGTTTAAAGACCCAGACCGGACCCAAAAATGAAATTGACAAATTATATACCAATCGAAAGCTTATAAGCTACTAAATACAGCATTGTGAGCTTTATTCATTTTCACCCTTCCCAGCTGAGCATTTTGCTTAAGAATATTCCAATTATCGGGCTTCGAACCCGGCTTAGAAAATAGGCTTTATTGTGCTTTTCAAATGCCTCGAGACCGTGACGTCACGTTGTGTAAGAAGCGTCGCGATTCCATAGGTTTGTACACAGAAAAACTGGGTTATTTTTTTGCTTTCCAGATTACGCATTTCATTTTCTTCACTTCCATCACAGAGTGATATCACATATATTTTTTCCTACATGCTTAAATTATGAAATCTACAGTTTTGAACTAGTTTTTGCCATATTTTATTTCCTGCTTATTTGGCGTAGATTTCAAATCTATCTGCATTCAGATTATGTATCACAACTTTTCCTGACATAGCAATTTAGGCCCAATAAGAGCCAAACAAAGAAATCACAAAAAAAGGCAGTGAATAGTTGTAGGTTTCCATCAATTTCAACAGTGAATAATTGTGAGTGCCATTTTCATCTGAAAACGAAAAAAAGAAATTGGATTCATAATATAGAAATGGAAGAAAATACCCAATGCTTTTGTACACAAACCTATGGAATCGCAACCCTCCAGACACAACATGACGTCATCCTTTTCAGGCGACGTGGGGTGCTAAATCGAAGCGTACTTTGGAGGAGCAGTTTGTTTGATTTTTATCTAATATTTCTAAAAAATGGAAGGAGATGTACAGAATATTTTTGGTATATTTGTATTGTATGAATCATTGCCTTTCTTTTAATATATGATTGTTTTTACACCTGTCAGGGTCTTTAACTCTTTAGGAGACAGTTGTATACAAATTAAAAAGAACATTTTTTTATTGTAGGGCTATAATTATCAATTCATGGCTTGTTCAATTTCAGAACAGGCACATTTTGAAGAAGTTGTCAAGCTTTATACTTGAAAAACGTGGTGTCCGGTACATAGGAAGGTTCTATGACATTTACTCCAGGGACAATTACTCTGCTTTACTCAAAATCAAATGAACACCTTCAACCCTGGATTTAATACTAAATGTACATGTACAGTATACCCTGTCCTAAACTTAACCCTGTACCTATAAATCCCTATTGCAACCCCCCCGGGGGGCACTCAGTATATAATGCATAGTGGGTATGTGCCGCGGAGGGGACCCCCATTTTCACACTCAAATTTCCGTTCCAAGGTAGAGCATTTTTGCCTTGTTGAGAAAAAGAACAAAGAAAGCCGCTCCAAGGCATAGCATTTTCTTCTTATCGAGAAAAAAGAAAAGAGAAATCCGCTCCAAAGCTTCGCATATTTTTCGTTACGCCGCTCCGATCGCATTGAATGGGCCGCAATTTTGGTGAAAAGCGGCCGCAGAGCTCCCCGGCGGAGGCCGTGCTAGCTGCATCATGAAGCATGACCATTCCATAGGGATGCATACGCACTAATAACACGCTGGCGATCCGTTCCAAGGACCTCCGTTTTCACAAACATTTGTCGTTCCGAAACCCGTTCCGAGGACCCTCCTTTTTACAATAAGCCCGCTCCAAGGCCCCCGTTTTTTGTCTCGCCCGTGGCACACCCCCACCACTTTTTGGGTCGAGTGCCCCCCCCCCCCACCGGTGCAACCCTAACCTTACATCTTTAATAATAGATGAAGTAAAGCCCGGAGCATTTGTTGCAGTTCAAAGCAAATGTTGTGTCACCTATCGGACATAAATTATTAAAACTGAGCATGTGTATGCCATGCCAGGGGTTGATGAAGAATGATGAGGAAAGATTATGAGAGAGTTGATAAAAGAATGTTGTTTAATAAAGGAGGAATATGTAGAAGGGAAAGAGAGGGAGAGGAAGAGAGTTTGGGAGAGATCGAGAACTGTATAAAACATGAGAATCTCTTTCTCTTTTGAAAGCTCGTGAACTTGTAAGCTAGTGAACACTTTTTGCGAGAGTGATCACGAATTTCCTAGAAAGCCAGTGAACACTTTTTGCGAGAGTGATCACGAATTTCCTTGTTGACCATAGTAGATTGCGAGACAAATGAATACCCTCTAGCGATTATTTCAATCTGCAATAATGAACATATTTAGTATTAATCTCTTTCTTGTTGGCTGGCTGTTTACATACTGTAGGGAAAGTAATCTTTTTTGTTTGAAAGTCATGCAGTATTTGCTCATGTCATACAGACAACTAAAGAGAATGCTGCCCTCGTTGTTCAAAATAGAAAAAAGTATTAAGGATTGTTTTAACTTTTATGAAAACTTTCTTATTTCCCAATGTAGACCTACATACATGTGCTGGGTATTAGTCTGCATTATGTACATGTACATGTACTATACCAAAGCATCAAGGTACAGTACGTGTGTACACCTGTAAGCTTTTATATACATGTACATGTATAGACCTACATACTTTATTTGCATATAAACAATTAATATTTAATCTCAGTTCTGACAGAAAAAGAAATGTTTTTGTCCAAAGTACATGTACATGTCTCAAATGCCAGGATAATTATTTTTTGGTAATACCTATTATAATGATAGGGTTCATCTGACGTTGTACAATAATCAACTGGGCACAAATAAGTGTTTGCAACTTGTAAAGTTGCAACTTTGAATTCTTACCAATATGACCATAAAAATAGTCTGAAAACCTGTGGGCAAAGCTATGATTAACTGCCTGGTGTTTTATTCGTCCTTTTCTCAATTTCAAGTGTACACTTTGTGCAATGCACTTCGTGACTATAAAAAGAGGAGAGAGAGGCCTGTCAGGATTATTTGTTAATAGTAAACAATGTTTGTTTGACAAGACTCTCTATACTATAAAGCATTGGCTTGGGCCTATGTATAAAATGAGAGTTCAGGGGTGCACATTTTCTGAATCATCAGTTGTTGAAGTCACAAGAATAAACATCAATTCCCCCTCCATATACATGTACTCTTTATTTTCAGAGTTATCAAATTACACATGTTTTTGCCTGGTCATATGGAAATTTATTGATGCAAAAAAGTATTATTTGTCTACTTTAATACATGTGTTAATGGTGAAAGATTGTAATGCAGATAAATCTTAGGAGGTAGTAAATAGCAAAATAGATTTTTTTTTCATTGATGTTGCCATGGAAATTTGCAATCAGTACATGTAGGTCAGTTCATGATTTGAAAATTAATTTATTCATGAACTTTCTGTGACAACAAGCAAACAAGTATTAATTATAAATTATAAATTTGTGATTAATTACAATATTTTGAAAGAAATGTTTAATTTTCCCCTATTTTTTTTTTTTTTTTGGGGGGGATGGGGTGGATGTTAGGGAATGATATGGAATTTTTAAGACACAATTGCACATTTTACAGACATCGTCGCACGCACCATGAACTGTCCTCTCTGCGCAAATACAGTGTGCTATCGCGCCTCGCGATTTCACCACGAACCGTCCTCTCTATTACGATGCCCACTGTGGCGTGAATAAATTTACTTCAAGAAAATGTAAAGATACGGGATGAAACTTTGGAACCTGAACTATCGAACAAAGACACCAGTAAATAATTTGCTCTCCTTGTAGGTGCACTTATTGCTGGTTTTAAATAACCTTTTTTTGTAAATGCGTTCTCTGCAAAACTAACTTTCGCATCGAAGTGCGCAGAGAGGACGGTTCGTGGTGCGTGCGACGACATGATGGCCACCATGCACGAAAACATACATCTACATTTCAAGGAAATCCATAATAGAGTGACTATAACAGGCCTAGGAGCCTGGAAATCTTTTTTTTAAGTGCTTGAAATCGAAGCTTTCTTGAAGTGTTATTAGTTTTGACTACAGAGATTATGTTTAGGCCTACAGCTCATTGTGATTAGAAATACACATGTATCTCTGTCTAGTCGGACTCTAGTGTTGTAAGAGCGTATAGCTTGCATATGATGTACGCAGGTTTTTAATAGCTTGTCTTGATGAAAAGACAAATGATACATTACCATGTGGGGCATAAATTGAACAATAAAAGAATGAACTTTGAACTACTCTTTGCAACTGAAATATTTGGAGACACCTTTTTTATGTATGGGTTCACACATTATTTCCAGTGTTTCAGAGTACTTTAAACTTCGTCACATTCACCCTATTCTGAGTTCCCCTGTGTAGACCTCCTATAGATTTACACTATTCCAAGTGTCACATTGTGGGCTTCCTACATTCGCACTATTCTCAAGTAGATTTCCTACTTTTACTCTATTCCCAAGTGTAGACTTTATACTGACTTTATACTACGTTCACACTATTCCCAATCTCCTAGAGTAGATATTCCCAGTGTCCAAGTGTAGGTTTCCTACTTTCACACCATTCCCAATGTTGTAGAATAGACTTCCTTCGTTCACACTATTCCCAATGTCCTACATACATTTGTAGAGTAGACTTCCTACTTTCACTATATTCCCAGTGTCCAAGTGTAGGCTTCCTACGTTCACACTATTCCCAATTTCCTACATAAATTTGTAGAGTAGACTTCCTACTTTCATTATATTCCCAATGTCCAAGTGTAGGCTTCCTACGTTCACACTATTCCCAATTTCCTACATAAATTTGTAGAGTAGACTTCCTACTTTCACTATATTCCCAGGCCCGTATTCTGAAGTCGGGTTTAACTTAAACTCAGGTTTAAAGTTGTGGTTTAAGTATGGGCAGCCAAAAGTATCAAAATTTTTATTAAGTTGTGTGTTTCTTATGTTTACTCTGCTCTTTCCTGATTCATCGATGGTGAAGACGATCATCTATTTTATACTTCCTACACAATTATGAATGATTTGAGAGCCGAAAGAGCTGAAAGTATGATATCTCTACTGTTATTGATTATGTAACAATTGGCTGTCCATACTTAAACCACAACTTTAAACCTGAGTTTAAGTTAAACCCGACTTCAGAATGCGGGCTCCAGTGTCCAAGTGTAGGGTTCCTACGTTCACACTATTCCCAATGTCCTACATACATTTGTAGAGTAGACTTCCTACTTTCACTATATTCCCAGTGTACGTTCACACTATTCCCAATGTCCTAGAATAGACTTCCTACTTTCATTATATTTCCAGTTTCCAAGTGTAGGCTTCCTACATTCACACTATTCTCAGTGTCCTGTAGTAGATTTTCTATGTTCACACTATTCCCACTGTCCCGTGTAGACTTGCTACATTCACTGTATTCCTACATGTAATATGTGCTTCATGTAGGCTTCCTACGTTCACACTATTCCCAGTGGCCCAGTGTCGACTTCCTACTTTCACACTATTTCCAGTGGCCCAGTGTAGACTTCCTATCACAGACTCTCTATGTTCACACTATTCCCAGTGGTCCACTGTAGGCTCTCTGTGTCCACACTATTCCCAGTGGCCCAGTGTAGACTTCCTACTTTCACACTATTTCCAGTGGCCCAGTGTAGACTTCCTATCACAGACTCTCTATGTTCACACTATTCCCAGTGGTCCACTGTAGGCTCCCTGTGTCCACACTATTCATGGTGGCCCAGTGTAGACTTCCTACTTTCACACTATTTTCAGTGGCCCAGTGGAGACTTCCTATCACAGACTCTCTATGTTCACACTATTCCCAGTGGTCCACTGTACATAAAGCTACCTGTGTCCACACTATTCATAGTGGCCCAGTTTAGGCTCACTGTGTCCACACTATCCTCAGTGGCCCAGTGTAGACTTTGTACTGCATAGGGGAGACCGGGGTTAGTCGGAACATGGGGTAAGTTAAATTCATGCAATACTTCCCTCAATTTATTGCAATAATAATTCAACACTGTTGTATCATTAAAAGCAATAAATTGAGGGCAGTATTGCATATATTTATTTTACAGGCATTAAAGAAATTTACAATGTTTCAACTTACCCCATGTTCCAACTAGCCCCGATCTCCCATAGATACTATTCCCACTGTCCCAGGATAGACTTCCCATGTTCACATTTTTCTCATACCCTTTTTACACAGGATTTTCTTAACCCCGGACTATCGCTAACCCCGTACTATCCTTAACCCCGTACTATTTTTTTTCCTTTTCACACATGCCAAATTGTTATTGCTAACCCCGGATAAGGAATGCTTGCTTTTTACACACGAAACTCGCTAACCCCGGACTAGTGGTTTTTGTCGATCATTCGTAGTACGAGTACTTCACTCGTACACTTTTTATACACGCTACAATTTCCTTAACCCCGTACTATACATGTAGGTGGTGCATATATACTCAACTGTGCTTTGATACTTGGTATCATATTATTACCCCGGCTGAAGCTAAGGCGCCATATTAATAGATGCTAAAGCGTTCAAGGAGTAAATCCTACCGGGTACCCATTCACCTCACCTGGGTTGAGTGCAGCACAATGTCATTAAATTTCTTGCGAAAGGAAATAGCGCCATGGCTGGGATCCAAATCAGGGTGACCAGATTTCACAAAATGAAATACGGGACAATTGACAAAATTAGAGATCAACAAAAAAGGCAACAAAACTGTTAGACTTGTGAAAAATATATAAAGAATTGGAAGGGAGGGTGAACGAAAGAATGAAGGAGAGAAAGAAAAGAGATAAATTGAGAAGAAAGAAAGAAAAAGTGAAGGGAAAATGAAGGAAAAATAAAAAATAAAATAAAAGAAAGTTAGAATAAAAGAAGGATGACAGAAAGAATAAAAGAGAGAAAGAGGTTTCCGTCATTCTTTGATTTGAATATAGAAAGAAAGAAAAAGAAATGGAAGATGAATAAATGTGTGAAAGACAAAATAAAGGAAAGGAAATAAAAGAAAGTAAGAATAAAGGAGGACAGAAAGAATGAAGGAAAGAAAAATGTTTCCTTCATTTTTTGAGAAAAAGAAAGAAAGAAGAAAAACAGGAAGGGAGGGAAGGAGTTAAGAATAAGGGAAAAGAATTAGAAAAAAATGAAAGAAAAGGGGAAACTGAGAGAGGGAGGAAAGAATGAAAAAAAAATGGAAGGAGAGAAAGAAAGAAAAGCAGAGGTAAGGAGAAGGAAACAAAGAAAATTTTAAACAAAGAATAATAATAGATGCTTATATAGCGCATAATATTCGACGGAATCTCTATGCGCTTTACAAAAGAGGCAATTAAGTCTAATACATGTATACTGAAAATAAAATACGTAAATACTAAATGAAAAATTAAAACATTGCAACGTAGTACATGGTGCTTTTCCTAAACAAAATAATCTAACATGAGAACAAGTATGTTTTTAAAGATTACTGAAAGATGGTAGGTAAGAGAAAGGAGGAAGAAAGAAAAATGAACACAGAAAGGATCAGGAAAGACTTAGGAAATAAAGAACAAAAAAAGGCAAGCAGGAAGGATAGAAGGATGAAAAAAGAATTAGAAAGAAAAAAGGAAGAGTTCAAACTTCAAGCAAACAAAAACCATCCAATCATCTAACAAAAATCACAACATTTGGTGTTTTTCAAATATATTATTGAAATTTTAAAAGCTAAAATGGAATAAAATTTCAAAGTGAAACATTGTCAACTTAAAAATGAGATGAATCATTGCAGCATCACAACAATTAAGACTCGATCAAATCGAAAGCTGACACAACCAGATCTAGTTTTGAAAACTCAATCACTTGTTCCTCCGATTACATCTCCAAATCAGTAGATCTAAGAATCCATGATATAATTATACAAATTTCCCGCCGATTATGTGATTATTTTGGTGTAAAAACTGTTTATCAAAATTGTTTGCACCATTGAGAATCTGCTCCGATCCCACTTGCCTAGATAGTAGCCTGCCTCATCACACGGGCAGGAGGCCAGTTCGTTTGCAATGTATTGGGTTCAATTAGCAAGAAAATCACCGCAAAACTTGCAAAAGTTTACAGTTATCGATTTCATTGTTGTCTCTGCTTCGGATCTGTTGGTTATTTGATGAAAATTCGTCACTTTTAAATGTATTAACTACATTTTGTTCAATATTCTCAAATACGGGACAAATAGGCGTCACGGGAAGGGTTTGTCGGGACGCCGGGACAAAGGAGCAAAATACGGGACGATCCCGGGAAATGCGGGACGTCTGGTCACCCTGATCCAAACCCACTACCCTCTGTTCAAAGTCTGGAGACTCATCCACTGGGCCACAACTCTCCACTGAGCTTCCTTTGCCTGTATTATATTCTGTACAATAAATGCAGAGTGTGGCAAAGTTTCTCATAAAACCACTTTCAAGAGGCTAATTAAGGATCTTGAAATTTTATACTGTATGCCCTGACATGTATAAAGACACCCTTCAGTTGTCTCTGTTTTATGCTTTTGTTTTTGTTATTTTTTCCATTTGTAATATGACTGTGAAGTGGTTTCATATGCTCATAATCATATTCTCTTAACTAAATAAAGTTGTGATGAATTAATGCCCTGACTTTGAATGGTTAAGTGGTATTATGATAATTATCTTGAGGAAACAAGGATGTACATGTATTGTTCGCGGAACAAAGCAGATACCAAAGCCGACTGAAAGTTTTAGTGCTTATAAGGATGAATATGTTTGGTTTGGCTTGTTCATCATGTTGACTTAATAAATTCTTGCCATAAAATGCAGTGAAGCTTTGCATGCCTTGTATTTGATCATGGAGAGTCAGTTGCAGCTTGTTGAATACAGAACTGGTTTGAATTGCATTTCGGTGGCACAAAAATGTCTTTGGCGATACTGACATGCTGTATGGTGTTGGTATTAAAATCAAATAACACTACAATTTAATATATGAGGTAAAACTCTTTGGTTTTGGAGGTTTTGGAAGTTTGTGAATCTGATAATTTACTTCCATCCATCACCAACTTGATGCCATGGAAAAGATCTTTAATTCCTGAGCATTATGGTTTGATCCAATAGTAAGATTTTATCTTAAGAAGCAGGATGGATGTTGTTGTGAGTAAATAATGCAGTTTGATCATGATTCAATCAAAGAAAGTTGTGATTTTTGGTGGAATCATGACCAAAGAAATCAGCAACTTTGACTGAACAGTTGTACATGGATGTTCCACTTTATTGATATCCCCAATAAGACCCCCCCTGATTTTGTTTTTAATGATTGCACTTTCATAGCCAAACACAGAAATTTAACTGTTTAATGTGATGATCTATTCTACAGTAGTATTCATGCATACATGTACACAAGCTATCCCTTCTTACTGTTAACAGTCAAAATAAAACATCCTTATCAATTTTCTATTTTTTGCTTGCAGGAAAAGATGCAGGCCGTGCGGAGGAAGGCATGGAGGATCATGTAGCGACAGGAGGACTTCCCTAGAGCAACTTGAGAATCTCTACCATCAACTTCAGAATCTGTAACCACCACAGAGGCGGGTGACATGAATAGAACACACCACCGCCCATGAAAACTGTTCAGTATCGGCTCATCAGTCGCATTCCAAACACTAGCTGTTGTGTGTGATTTCTGTGTACAAATAAGGCATGAAATAATACCAATACCTGGAGTTCATGTACGTTTTATTGAGGGGCGCCCACCTGTAAAGGAGACCAAGAATTTTTTTTATTAGAGACTTCCCGGCTCAGCTGCTTTGAAAGAGAAAACAGTATCTCTATTACTTCCATGTACAGCCCTACATGTAGGTTGGATGGACTGTTGATTATTAGTGCCGTTCAATAAAGCATTGGATTGTTATCGTCAGTGTTATATTACTCATCTCGGAGAAATGTCCTGTGTCCGACACGAGTCGTCATCAGTGGAGAGGAAGTAGAACAATACATGAACATTCTCCACAACAAGCGTGTGTGTGTGTACACTTTATTGTTTCCCTAAACCCATCTTTTAATGAGATGTAATAGAGAGTTTCCCATCGAGCTAGACGGTGTTTTATTAATAGCCCCCCTGTGGGTCGCATTGGCGTGAATGTTGGATCGGCTTGAGCGAGGAAAGCCCCCTTCCTGGACAGAGCTCGGGAACATAATACTTGTGAATTAGGTTGGAATACCATGTAAGCAGCGGTAATATTGGATTAGACTAATCACCATCCTGTGCTTCAAACCCATGCAGTTGGGTTGTTATTGGAGTTGTGTACTGTATGTTAAAAGCACAAAGGAGCTATGCATAGTGTAGAGCATGGGGTATTGGTAGTTGGAATACTCGCAGTGCAGCTAAACTGAGACCAGTGGATTACATATTAAATGACAGAAGATCATGGTTTGACCTGGTGGCTGCATGAAAATTGAAACCCATCCCGACTAAAACATTGATATCCAGTTAATTACCTCTTTCCTGTATCAGTACAAATATAGCCCCATGTAGGGGTATCATTAAACCCATTCCAGTGGATTTCTTTATTGCTAGTTTGTGTGTGTGTGAGGAAAACTGTAAAAGAGACCATTCGAAATGGAAGTCGTGACGGCGAAATACCCGTACAGCTACAAGAACGGGAACGGGGACAGCCTCCAGATGAAGCCTGGCGATGTCTTCCAGCTCATCAAGAAATCCAACAAAGACTGGTGGTATGTCCGCAAGATGGGTGAGAAACCGGTGTACCTCCCCGCAACGTACCTCCAAGAGAAGGACAAGCCTTCGGCGGCACCGGCGACGACTCCAACCTCCGTGCCTTCAGGTAACGGGGAGAGGAGAGACTCGGGAGGTCGGGATTCGGGGAGTCGTCATGGAAACCACAATATCATGATGCAGGAAATAGCTAAGACTAAGAGGTTTACGAAGCCTCCAAACACGGACTATGAAGAGAGCAGTGGCAAAGAGAGACAAAAGAGACCGACTGAGCTTGATGTAATCATTCCGGCACCGCTGAGAGATGGAATGCCAAGTCCTTTTTCAGAGCCAAATAGCCCTCTGGTAAGTATCTCAATTTGATGAAGCTCAAGTAGTTGCAAGTTTGCAGCAATGACTTCATCCCCCCCCTCCCCCCCAAAAAAAAGGATAATTGTCACCATATCATGGTAAAGTTATCTACATATATCTGGTTTATGTAGAATATTTATAACATGAAATCAGGAAATGGTTACTAAGTTGAAAAAAAGAAGAAAATCACCAACGCAGATGAGCACACGTGGGTCCATATTACTACTGCGTCGAAAAGAACACTTCTGGCTGGAATGGCACATGTGATTTTTTTATTTTTCTCCAATTTCTCAGCATTGGCACACTTTCTACCAGAATCATTTGCTTGCACATATTTTTTATTCACACACTTTGTGGTCGTTTCATTATGCGAGTTTCAGGTCACTTGACCAAGGTCATTAGAGGTCAATAAACTTTGGCCATGTTGGGAGTATTTGTTGCGTTTACAATCATAACTCTGAAAGTGTACATGAACCTTGTTCATAAATCTTGGATATAAGAGTAATTAAGTATCGCTGAACATCCCGTGGGAGTTTCAGGTCACATGACCAAAGTCCAAGGTCAGGTCAATGAACTTTTGGCCATGTACATTGTACATGTAACCTGTTGTCATAACTTTGAAAGTGTATGGATGCAGGACATGAATATAAAATGAGGACATGAGGGTAATCAAGTATCACTGACAAATCTTTAGGTCACATGATCAAGGTCAAATGTCATGTAGGGTCAATGAATATAGTATTACATATGTATATCATATGAATCATGTTTTTTTGTGAATAATTACTTTAATAGTTTTCAAGGTCATCACTGCTGCTACTGTATATTGAATTTATGCAGGCAAGACTGCCGTAGGTGTTCTGGAACTTGTTTTTCCTTTTGCCAATGTAGTATTGCCTGCTATACATGTGCTTTAGACTGAGGCATGCCACATTGTAGAGCTTGAATTTTGTGGTTCTTTTTTATGAGATGAAGGCACATGGTACAGAGACACACATGATCAAGTTTATACATGTATCTATTGCAATAAGCACAAACTGTCTTGAAAAAAAAATGTGATAATTATGAACCATTTGGACTATATTCACTATCAAATTTCTGTGTTATTTGACTTTTCTGAACTTTAGACAGAAATAAAATCCTGGCAATAATAATAAAAGATATCATTAAAGGGGAATGAAGCCTTTGGAATAAGTAGGCTTGTGTCGAAAAAGAAAAATCGAAGTTAACAGATCAACGAAAGTTTGGAAAAATCAGACAAACCAGTGTGCTACATAAGCACTTGCCTGATTGCCCGGGGCAAGTAAAAGTTAGAGTCAGGCAAGTGTTTTGAAGTAAAGACCAAAAACTACTTGCCCAAATTGGGCAAGCAAAATTCTCATAGCAGAATAGCCAAAATTAGGGTCGATAATATATTGGCCCTAACTTTGTCATGGCAGGCAAGATAAAATCACTTTGGAAAAAGAAATGCAATACTATACAAGGTATATCAGTTCATGTCAAAAGAGAGAAAAGGTCAATGGTTATAAAACCGCAAAATTTTCTTTTGAAGAGGTAAAACCATTTTTTCAAGGATATTTTGGGGCAAGTGAAATAGATATGTGGGCAACTATATTTCAACTATTTAAAAATTTACTTGCCCGACTTGGCAAGTGCTTCTCAAAAGTTATGTAGCACCCCGGACAACAATGAAAGAGTTATGAGCATTTGAATATTGCAATCACTATTGCTACGGAGATCCTTTTCATTGGCAATGCGACCAGGATGTGTGATGTCACATGTGAACAACTTTCCCTATAAAATACCCCCAAAATGAGCTTTTTGCTTTTTCTTTATCCATAATGTATTCTTTAAAAATCTGTATTAATGTACATGCCCTCCTATATATGATCTACTGATACATGTAGATGTGATGAAAGAGGCAATTTATTAAAGTGAAATATATACTTAAGTAATGGGGATAGGCATTCACAAGTGACATCACACATCCTTGTCGCATTGCCTATGTGAAGA
Organism: Lytechinus variegatus; assembly: GCF_018143015.1. NCBI lineage: Eukaryota > Metazoa > Echinodermata > Echinoidea > Temnopleuroida > Toxopneustidae > Lytechinus > Lytechinus variegatus. Next base: position 6,657,556 of record NC_054752.1, on the reverse strand, counting down.
TCTCCATAGCATTAGTGATCGCAATATTCAAATGCTCATAACCTTCTCATTTTTTATCTGATTTTTCTCAAACTTTTGCTGATCTGTTTCTTTGATTTTCCTATTTTCACACAAGCTATATTGTTCTTGCTAAAGGTTTTATTCTCATTTAAACACAATATAAAGGTGAGTGCACCATCTTGTGACCAGGCAGGGCTCATGGACTTGGATTACATACATGTACATTGTACTTGATAGTAAATTTGGAAACAAACTTGACAACAAAGTTCACAACATATTTAATACCAATCTTGACATCAAACTTGATAAAAAATTGATAACAAATTTGATAACAAACTTTGACATTAAACAAACATGACAACAAATTCGATATGAAGAGCAAATTTGGTAACAAACTTTGACATCAAAATTGATAATAAATTTGGAAATAAATGTGACAACAAACTTGATATTAAACAAATTTGATATTAAAGAAACTTGACATCAAACTTTAATAAAAAAAAATGAAGTACAGTTGTGGCTGTGATTTCTATTTGCACTTAGGTTTTTCACAAACAGGAAACAGTGAGAAAAAATATTAAGGTTTTTTTTTCCTTTGTACAATGTATGTTGAGAAAAGAGAACTCTGTAGCATGCATATAAAAATATATAATATATATTCAAATCATAGGCCACTCAAGAAAGAAGGAGGGTATTACAATTTTTGACAGATTTTTCTTGTTGACAGCATTCAATGTACAACTAAAAAAAGGCAGCCAAACTACACATGTGTCACCTACATGTATATTGATCATGATGAGATATTAAAGGAGCTTTATCAATGCACTCTATTTGTGCACGGTGACAAAAGGAGGATTAAGAGTTTTCTTCAATTTGTTAAGGCATTTGATAGCAGGTTATGTTAAGACCTGGCTTAACAATTAAGCACATCCTTTTCTTTTATCATTGTACACAGTCACCTATTAAGTGTTAAAGCCTTGTTCAGACATTGGAATTTTTGGAAACCAGATGGAGTATCTTGGTCAGAGGAAGGTCGGAGTAACTCTTTCCAGACGGGTACTACTCCGACTTTTCCTCCAACTGGGCTTCCTCCGACCCTTCCCCTGATCAAAATACCCTACGTTTTGGTCATGATCAGATTTGGAAATTTAATCGATGCATAATTTTATTCCGACTAAGATCCCATGTCTGAATGAGGCTTCTAGTCTCAAAATTGTAGTAAGTCAACTTAGGATTATTTGCAAAACAGCACGCTATTATATGAATTATCCCCTGGATTATTCATTCACGGCGTCACACCATTATGCATCGATGCCTCGCTTGAGCATGAATTGCTCTTCTTGCGCTGGTGGAGATGGGGATTCTTGAATCTCGAGATTAATTGCGAAGAGGGCTGATCGGGCTAAAATCTTGAGATTGAGCAAACTTGGGCTGGTGCAGCACCGCCTAATGCCCCTTTCACATGCCTTGGATATATTTGTGCCCTTTGAATTTTTTCCTAGATCCAGCTTAATTAATACAGTGATTCAAGACTTCTGAACAATGAATGGTACAGAACTATTGAACATGGACAAAAATAATCTTCGAAAATTAGAACAATATTATTGAAAGAGAATGCAGTCCATATGGAATAAAAGCAGACACATACACACGAAAAGCCGAAATCTTTTTAAAAGTTAAAATTTGGAACAAATACATGTACATGTATGTAGGCCGAGACATTGGAAAGAAGATCAATGTAATGTAATGTACATTTACAAACTCATGACATAATTTCTTAGTTTCAATTGGTTTACTTTATCACATAAACACTCATCAGAACTTTACATGCAGCTTCTGAAATCAGATAATCACCAATTAAAATACATGTATGCAGAGCATGCATGTGCAGATGTAGACTAGTATGTTTTTGAACAATGAGGGGGTACTTTTACTTTTCTTCCCACTTATTGGTGCTGCATGCATAGTAGATTACTCTGTAAGTATTACAGACTGCATTGGGTTTTGTGCAAACTTGTGAATGATGAATGGAATCATTGGATACATGTAAGCTCTGACATGTAAGTTTTATTTTCAAAACTACTTCGTAGTTGATAGAATTTAGAGAAATTTCTTTGACAAGCAAAATGCTTGGCAAAGGCAAATATTGCTCAAACTTGAGCAAAAAACTTATTTCGTGAATATGGAATACAGGCCCAGGCCAGCAAAATTCTGTGAAAGCTCACAGTTCATGGCCCAGTTCAGCTCCCAAAGTTTTGAGAAATTGTAATTTGTCTATTGTTTTTTAGGGCCACCAAGTTTGCTTTGCGGGCCACCAAAAATATTGATATAATAAAAAAATTGATATGTGGAAGAGCCGTGGTGTAGTGGTTCAGACTCTCGCCTTGTAAACAGAGGGTCATATGTTCGAATCCCACCGCGGTCTAGCGTCCTTTGGCAATGCGTAAATCCACACTTTGCCACTCCTGACCCGTGTGCTATATGGGTACCTGGTAGGATGCGAAAGATATTGTATATTTGATTTTGCCAGCGCCATAATGAGGCTGCGATGAATGCAAGGAATGCTCCCCAGTTGTAACTCCATTTAAAAATCAAAAGATTTAGACCCATTTCCGCACATCCATTCCATTGCTGAAGTATCAAGAAGTAGCATAACAAAAACAAGAAGGAAAACCCCCAAATATGCATATCTGAAACTTAAAAATGTGATTTATTCAAACAAGCTCCTTCAATAAATCCTTGTACTTACATGTAATACTTCATGTCAATTTGTGATGTTTTATTTGAATGAAAAGAATTCAATGATTTTTGTTCTCTTATGCTCAGAGTCAGATGCTATAACATAGAAAAGAATTTTGACTGAGATTTTAGCATTTTGTAAATAAATTGATAATTGTTATGAATATTTCCTAAAATCCAAGGAGGAAATTTGATAGCCTTAATCAGCCAATCCCTTGCAAAAATGCAAATCAAGCACTGAACTTTGAAAAATAAAACATTTTTTTTTCTTTTCAACCTACACCTGTACCAAGCAAAAAAAAAAAGAAAAGGGTTACAATTTTTAGTTCACTGGCCAAAATTTGCTCCATGGTCTGACAGTGAGTTTATGTGAATTTCAGGGCTTTAAAAAAAACAACTATTTTTTATAGTTTTCCAAGGCCTTCAGGGGTGAATTAGCTTGAGCCCCCAGGTTTTTCCCCAGCGTTCAACCTACGGTTTTGAGACAGGCACAGTTTTCTGGACTTTCAGACCAGATTTTTACCCTTTAAATCCAGGTGTCTCCTTTTCCAGAGTTATCATTCAAAACTCTCATATTAGTCATTCAGTAAAAGACAAAAGTTGAAAAAGTCATGCACATTAAAAAGGCCTGTGCAGGATTATGGTTTTCCTTTAAAATAGCCAGGACAAGAATATAGGCCTATATGCAAATTGTGTTCAAGAACATGAGATTTATGCAGGGAAGCAACTTTGCTCATTGTAAAGTTTTTTTTGGTCAAATTAACCTTCACATTGAAATGTTAATGTTGTGGTGGAGCAGTTGTAATGGGCTTTATGAGATTGATCTCAAATCATATCTCTCAGCCGTACACACTACACACTTCTAGATTAATATCAGTTTCTGTTTGATTTTGATCTATCGCAAGTATTTGTAAGAGTGGCTAGGTGGTATCGATGATGTAGTATTGCTTCCTCTGGACACCTTTTCACAAATTCTGCATTTATAAAAATGAGCACACAATACATATGAATATTCATCATGAAGGAGGAGCTGCAGTGTAATTAATCAAAAAGAAATTTAACAACAAAATCATGTCATTGCAGAAAAGTGCTGATGTTTGAGAAAATAAAAGTAATTATTGCTCTAGAAACAAAAGGAAGTAGGTATTTCTATGCTGCTATTTTAAATGATCCCCTTTTGATTAGCAAATATTAAACTATCATTATCTGTATAGGACATACTTTGGGGGAAAACAAATAGCATTCATGCATGCATGATGTATCATTCCTTTTTAATCACATGAGTTGATCAACCAGAGGTAATCTTTACTCGCTGAATGGACTTTGTGACCTAGAGATTCTTTTTTATCAGGGTGCAAAAAAAGTTACTGACGGAATGGGGAAGTTGGTCCTAAAAATGATCAGGGGTTGATCAAAAGTCTGACTAATAAGTGTTGTAATGCTGAGCAGACTTGACAGAATTAGAGGTTTAATAATTAGTGAGATACACATGTAGAGGGAAGACTTGCTAGAAAAAGGCTGCCAGGAACGGGTGACGTTACAAAAGGCATCCTCGCTATCGGTTACATCAGGTGAACAAGAAGACTCTTGCTTTGTTTCACCCGGTTTGACGATTCCCTGTTGAATTCCTATCGCCGTTGACCTGTCAAGCAGGCAGGGCTGTTGACGTTGGAGAAAAGGAACTCGAGTCATACAAAGCGGGTGCTCAGGTGGAAAGAAAAGGCTGAACTTTGAATTGAAAAGACCGACTTTCATACATTCCCAAAACATTTTTTGTATATATTGTGCTTGTGATTTGAGTTCAGCAAGTTCCCTGTTGCAGTACAACTGAACAAGCTGTGTGGGAAATTCATATGAAATCACTGGGTTGGAACTCTCACAGTTTTCAAAGTTTGTTTTTGAAACCGGCAGGCACATCATTTTTCAGTGAGTGGACTACTTGATTTAGCAGTTTTGAGGACAAACTTGATCTTTTTAAGTGTTGAATGCCTGTATGAAACTCACATATCAACAGCACTGGGGTATTATCAAAGTGGATGAGGATTGCAAATCGTGGAAAACAAACAGGACTTTGGAATCGATTGTCAGGGATTTGAAATAAACTCAGAACATGTTTTCGTTCAGTTCGAAACTACATGTATAGCACAGGGAAGGCACTGTTTTCATTTCTATCGTGAAGGTAATAAATAGAGGAACTTCAGATATCACTTTGGTGTGGACATGACTTTGGGAAGCATGGCAGATGAACAACAAGATATATCTGGAAAGATTCAAAGGTTTGAAAGGGCTTCAAGGAAATCAGAAAAAAGAGTTCCAGAGGGGAAAGCCAAGTGGAAAGATGCAAATGACAATATCACCTGGGAACAAGAAACAAAGCAGGAAAGCATTGGGAAAAAGATACAAGAAATGGAAGCTCGTCTTGGATGCATTGATGAGGAAAAAAGCCCCAAAGACATTGAGAAACCCAGAAGTCCTGGCGGAGTTTCAGAAATTAAACATGCAAAATCATTTTCAAATGAGAATCTTATGGTAGTTGGAAGCCCTGAACTCCGGAGAAAACTGTCCAGCCATTTCCTCAGAAAATCCTCGGCTCCTAGTTTGTTGGGAAGTGTTCCTGATGAAAGTAGGAATTCAAAGCTACATGTACAACATGCCAGAGACGATGTGCCTCTTGTATTTGTGTTCCCAAGTGAAAAGACCAAAGAAACTGAAGATGGACAGCATGGAGAGAAAGAAGGAGATAAAGAAGGGGAGGAAGTGGAAGGAGGACAGAGCAGTGGAAAGGAAGAAGGAAAAGGAAGGTCAAGTAGGTTTGCCCGTTCTGTCAGGCGGGTGAAGAGCATGAGATTTTCAAGACGAGAAAAGAAAAGCCATGACACAGAGGCTAACAAAGGGAATAATGAAGATTCAGTGAATGGGGAAGTTAAAGGGATTGAAGACCAAGACAAAAGCCAAGTTAGTGTTATTGTTAGCACATCTCCAAGTGAAAACCCAGCCAACAAGGAAATGGTCAGAGAACTATCAAGCTTTAAATTTTCAGGGCCAAGGCCCACAGATGAACATGGTCTTAGAAAGAGCAAATCAGACCCAGCTTGTCCAGATATATCCTTCATGGCTTCCACCAACAAGCCAGCAGATGTTGGCGAGGGAAAGAAGGTTTTCGCTGCCTTGAGACCTAATAATCGGCGGAACCCTAAAACCATTCTCCCCTCGCCACCCACCATGCCTTCGAGCCCACGCCAGGCAACAAACAGCATTCATGAATATGACCTGATCAGTATGGCGGATAGCGGCTTCCCGGGTGTTCCAGCAACAAAAAGCGATACAGAACAGGATAAAGAACCCTTGAACACCACGATAATCAAGAAGGAAACTCCAGTGTATGCCACCCTCTGCCCATCAGATGAGGAAGACGAGAGCAGCTCTGACGCAGATCCTGCCAACCTCACGAACACCAAGTTCAACGACACCGCTCTTCCTGCACAACTTGCCATGAACAAAAAATTTGCCGATCATGTCTATGAAGATATCGACAAGGTGATGACAAATGTTAAGAAACTCCAAGCAACCGTTATAGGAGCCTATCAAGTTTCGGATCTTGCACATCGAGATATAGAAACGGTTAAGCCTGTGGTTTATGATGAACCCCAGGCAAGTGGCATTGACTCATCTAAATCAATATCTCCATCGGTAAGTATTCTGCTCAAATAAATGCATTTTGGTATTCAATTATTAAAAAATTATAACATTATGGACTGTAAAGGCCAGTATTTGAAAAGTAAAATGTCCAAGACTAACATGTATTATTATTAACATTTTTTATTACTCATGAAAGAGTTTATATAGATTGCTTAAAAATGACCAAAGTAACAAGACTTTACAAGAAAACAAAGTCTATTATTATGTGATCAGTGGTACTACATGTACATATAAATGGAAATGTGTACAACAGGATAGCCAGTGGCTTTAATGAGGAAGTCACCGTGCTATATAAAAACAATACTCTATAAATACACAAATCAAACCCTTATAATATCAAAATAAAACAATGAAACACATGACCACCACAACAAATACAAAAGAATCAACTTACATGTACATGTAAGGACAGGGCAACGTTGAAAATGGAACCTGGATACTGAAAAAAAGTGTTAATGACTCTATCTGTGAATCATTGCAAAAAAGATATAACTCTCACAAATTTATATTAGTACTTCAAAGAAATATTCAAATTTGATAAAAAATAGAAAAACTTTGTTGATCATAAAACAGACATCATATACCCTTTTTAGACAGGCTAAAATTTCCTTAACCCCGTACTATTGGTGGGGCTAAATGGCAATTTAGCCCCACCTATAGTACGGGGTTAAGCTTAGCCCACTTTCGTTTTACACAGCGTTTTTGCAAAGTGGGCTAACCCCACCTATAGTACGGGATTATTTGGCCCTGCAAAAAAGCAGGGTTATCCCACCAATTGCGGTGCTAAGAGCAATAGTACGGGGTTAAGATCGCATGTGTAAAACGAAAGTGGGTTAAGCTTAAATAGTACGGGGTTAAGGAAATTGCGAGTGAAGCACTTGTACTACGAATGATCGACAAAAACCACTAGTCCGGGGTTAGCGAGTTTCGTGTGTAAAAAGCAAGCATTCCTTATCCGGGGTTAGCAATAACAATTTGGCATGTGTGAAAAGGAAAAAAAATAGTACGGGGTTAAGGATAGTACGGGGTTAGCGATAGTCCGGGGTTAAGAAAATCCTGTGTAAAAAGGGCATTTGAGTAAATATTTTGTTATCTATTGATGGACTGTTTGATACTTAATTTTGATTATATTAATTAATTATTCATTTTCATTATCAATATTATTACAATTAATATTGCTGATTTTTTGGTATTATTTCTACTATTTTATTATTAATATTATTATATTGTATGATTATTGTGTTTATTGCAATTATGGTTGCTAATAATACAAGATTATTATTATTACTACTATTTTCATTAATATCATTTTGGGGAGGGGGGAAGGCATTCCTGAAATACCAGTATACATGTCACATTGGAATGTGAGGTAAACAAACGTTTCTACTGACAGCCTATAAATGCGATTACATACGTAGCTCATCTGTATTACCATGGCTCATTACCTTGCTGTACAAATATTCCAGAATTTATTTGTTCTCTGTTATAGTTTCAGATCTAACCAATTGAACACTTGAAACAGATTTATATTAAAAGCCTAGAGGCACAGTATTTTTGTTGACCGATTGAGTGAGCTTTTTTAAACCATTGTTGGATGCCTTTCACACTAGAGATATTTCCTGGAGTTAAGCTTAGCCCACTCTGGTTTCACACTACGTTTTACCAAAGTGGGCTAGCATGGTATTTTCTGTCCCTGCTGAAAAGCAGGGTTAGCCGGCTGATTATGGTGCTAACACCTCAATTGCAGTGCTAAGAACTGCATTGTGAAACCAAACTGGACTAAGGAAAAGTGGGGCTAAGCATTAGCCAATCGCAGTAGTCAAAATTGCATGTTAATCACGCGCTGTGTTGCAAAATAATCAATATTCATGAGATGTACAATTGTCCGGGGTTAACGCCTAACGTCCATGAAAGCAAATAGTCATGAGCAATTAGTAAGGGGATAAGAAAGACAGTATTAAATCCTAAAAAAAGATAGTCTGGGGTTTACGGTATACATTATATTATGGGGTTAAGGAAATGCAGTGTGAAAAGCATATAAAAGTGCCGGCTCTCGTGAGAAGTCCAGGAAAGTTACTGTTTTTTGTGAAAATTTATTTTACAGGGCCATTTTGAGTTGACCCCTGTAATAGACAATGATACACACATGTAGGCCTACATATACATGTACATGTATATGCTCTATTCTATGGTTGTGTATTATAAAGCATTGTCAGGAGATGCAGTGCATGAGGAACCACAGTTTTCCCTACCTTTTATTATTTCATTCATGCGTTAGAACTTTACCTGATCGAAATGAAGTTTTCATACATGTACAAGTGTGCAATTTTGAAATGACATTGCTTTTCTACATGTACATACAATTGCTGGGGATCTCTCTCTCTGCCATATTTTTCCCCTATTGGGAGGTGTGAAAACGCTTCTGCATAATAGTGCACAATTGTTCAATATGTATTGTCAAAATGGAGACATTGTGCGAAAAACTTTTATAGCCCATTTTGGCATCTAAATAATATATGAAGCACCCATTTTATTCTCACAAATACTTTTACACAGGTACAAAATGGAAATATTTATTTAAAGTATAAACATTTTTGCAAACATTCTATGGCTGATTCTCTAATGGAGATCCAGGAAACAATATGTACTGTTCAATAATAGACTTGAATACAATACAGATTCCTTCATAACCCACATGACCAAGATGTAAATGAATGAATGAATAAGGAAATTGGTGAGGATTGTGAGAAACAAGAATTCAATAGGTCCTTGCAAGAATTCAATGCCTCCCTGCATTCCTCTTGTCTTATGCTCTAAAGTGTGCCTCTAACGGACAATTCTTTGATAGTCCCAAAATGTTCCACCGTTAAAATTCTGGTCATTTTGTCGACAGTAATGGATGGTTTTCCAGCAAATCTTGACGTTAGAAAGTAGATACCTTGGAGCTTGAGAAGACAATATGGAGGATGCTGATGGAAGAATTCATGGATACGAAAACAACGAGGAGTACTTGGATCAAGTGGAGGGTGTGTTGAAGAAGCAAGAGGAAATAAAAGGACAGTTAAGCAAAACAGAGAGTCGACTCGATGGACTTGCGGAAAGCACAGGGATCGGCAGTGCAGAACCAAGCAATGCTCGTAGCAAACTCGTTAGAGATCTTTCCTTCCACATCTATGAGGTTGTGGATCGTAGGAACTCTCAAAAGCAACCGAAGATTGTTGAAGGTGGTCCTTACGGAGAGGAGGATCTGGGTAGTTTGATCAAGAAAGTTGTAGCCGAGCATCAAGATGTGGAAACCAGACTCCAGGCACTGGAGGGCAGAGTGGATCGTATGGAGAAGGAATACCAAAGCCTCAGGGATGAAGCGGATGCTGCGGGTCAAGGCAACAATCCTCATGGCCTTCGCATGGGACTGTCCATCAGCCTGTCCTCCTTGAACAGCATTTCTGAAGCCGTTGATGAGGAGGGGGAGACAGAGAGCATCAAGGGATCGGACAGTGAATCAGTAACAGAGGGTGGCAAGGGAAAATCTAATCATGTCTTTGGCTTTCGACGGAAGAAAAAAGATAGGCGTTCAAGCGATAGCAGCGTCGATGGGAATGAATCGAACGAGGGTTTTCATGAGAGGATGTCACTCAAGATGGCCCATGTCTCAGCAAAGTTGGGGAAGATTGCAAGGGTGTCTAGAAGTGTAAAAGTATCATCAAACAAAGAAGAAGATAAAGATGATAAAAAGGTATATTATCAGAGGATACTGAGAGCAATCTGAACATATATATTTCTTTGTGATCGTAATTGGTTTTCCCTTTCCTCGTAAAATAAACATGCTCGGTATTTCCTTTGACCTCATGTACGTGGTATTACAGTGCAAGTGTGCATAGGAACCAAAGTTTCATGTAAAAAATCTCAATGTTTCTTACACTGTTTCAATAATTGCTGACAAACATAGCCTATTCTAATATTTCTAGTGCTGGATATATACATGTACGCGTAGTCCAATCTACAATATGTGAAATCTAAATAAAAATATGCCAATCTGTTTTCTCTTTCCTTCACAGTACACACCGAGCAGGGAGAACTCCTGGAATTCTGGCGGGGATGGAGTGGTCAAGAATCCTGCTGTCTCCCGCAACAACTGGGCCCATCGGCTCCCATCTGACAGTACCCCACAGAGCTATGACGTACCCCAGACGGGTCCAACGGGATCGCAGAAGTCCCTTCTTGGATCAGAGAGAGGGGGGAGTACGGTGAGTTTTAGATTGGAGATGATGTTCCGGTTTCTGACCGATGCTGCAGTATATCACGAAAGATATCTTGGTCGAGGGCATGGGTGTGAGAGTTCAGCTTTATAGCTGATTTCTCAGCTATTTTTTGTTATGATTTTCAGTTTGTTTTATCTTATTATTGCACAATTTCAGATACTTTTTTTTATGATTGTCAAGCTTAATTTTAACTCATTTTAGCTTTTTTTTGTACAAAGAAAGGAAGCTCCTCTGATTTCAGCAATTTTTTAACACTTGAACTTTTTCAGCTCTTTTTTTTTAAATTTTAGATTACACCCGAGAGGGGGGGGGGGGTACTACATGTACAGAAGGTGTTACTTCTCCTGCAATAATTGCTCTATGGGTCTTAGAAGATTCAGCTAGGAATAAAGGGTTTTGTTCAGCTTTGGGCATCTTGTTAGTATGTTTTTGGTAGTATCATTTTTCATGTGTTATTCAGAGGGGAAGTCTAATGAGGAGTCAAGTTGCTATCTAATATTAAAAGGAGAAGAAAAAAATGAGAGAGACCTACTCATGAAGGCTTGGCCAAAAGCCATCAAAAGAGTTCTGGGTGATTTTATATTAAATGTCTAATAAAATCACCAGGAAGTAAAATAACCTCATATTTACCCATGATAGCCACACCATTTCTGAAAACTGTTCTCCCAGCAGGCCCTGCATAAAATGATAATGTTCTTGTTACCCAGGCTTTAGCATTGCTGCCCTGATCAGTTGCTCAAGCATTTGAGGATTTTCTTCCTACTGGTTACCCATTGACTATACACTAGGGTTAAGGGTGGCAAATGTAGATAAATGCCTTCAAATGGTGTTGAGTGCTGTGATAGGATTTGAACCCCCGGGGGAGCATTTCATCAACATTTTTGTCTGACAACTTTCCTTGATTATGATTGGCTGAGAGGCACCATTACCATAGCAACTGTCTGATAAAACAAGTCCTTTCATGAAACGCTCCCCAGACCTTGTAGTTTTAGTCTGGAGACCAATTATTCACTTGTCCATGTACTGTACTACTCTCAATTTCAATTTCAATTCAGCATTTATTTCCAAATTCATTATTAAAAAGAACAAAATGAGAACAAAGGTATGTATACACAAAGAAAAAAAAAATAGCATTAAAAAAAGCAAAGGTATATGGTTGGCACATAATTACAAAAAATATAGATGAACAAAATAATGAATGGAAATTGGGTATGCACAAAAAGCCATAAAAAGGTTTGTTAAAATGCACATACCCAAGAAAAAAATCACTACATTAATTGCCAATTTTATTTTGTTGTTGTCATTTTGTAGTTTACTGACCAGCCAAATAGTTTGTAATCACTTTTTATTCATGCAAAGCATGAAAATAGCATATACATGTATACATGTATAGCCACACCCATTTGTATGTTACACAATCATGTAGATGTGGGAAGTCTGTTATCTAATAATGGTAATGAAATCAATAGCTATTTTGTTGTCAATAAAACTGACATTATTAATTAGTTCATGATAATATGAATAAAAGGACCTTTGCTCATTTGTGCACACATACTTACATGATAAGGTTGATCAAGTGGAATGGAATTTGGCACTATGCGGATCTGATCCCATATTTGGTTCATGTTCATGTGGTAAACATTCTTTGCTGACAAGGCCGTAAGCAAACATTTGCTGTTGCTTTTGCTACTTTTTTATTTTTTTAATTTTCTGAATGTTCGGTTCCAGAACAAGAAAACTTGGATGAATTGGTGTTAATTTCCTTAGGAGAGAACTTTGAAACAAGCAATCCCACCTTCAACAATCATGGGTTTTACATGTTTATGACACTAACTTGAGGAGTTATAGCAATCTTGATATTTTTTATTTTTATTTATAGATTTTTTTTCAGGATATTGCATCACACATAGTTGGAAGTCTCCCGAAGCTTCCAAATATTAATTTCACAATGACATCCACGTGAAATTAAAACAGGAAATCGTGATAGATTTGTAATACATGTAGACATGTGTTTAGGGAATACCCCAGTAAAGTTTTTAAATTAAAAACAGACATTTAGTCATGTGAGTGCATTTTGTTATATTTTTTTTCTTCAAATATAAAAAAAATACTCAAAATTTTGCAGTCTATATACATGTATGTACAATGTAGGATGGTTTTTGTGTTGGATTTGAAAATAAATACACCTCGGGCCTGTTGCATAAAACTTCGCCATAAAAACTGGACAAAAATTGCCAGAGTTTTTGTTTATTTGCCATTTTTTTACGGCAAAAGTTTTATGCAACAGGCCCCTGTAGGCAATGATAGTAATATTTTGATATGATTCTCATACCGTACAGTATAAAATTCATACCTTTCCAATTCTTTTTTACGATAATAATTTCTCAGACTGCAATATGATGTCATCATGGCGATTGCATACCTGCCTCAGCTATATCAGTGTTATGTGATTATCTGTTGGATTATGAAGGGATAATGTGACTCATTCGTGACAGCATGCACATGTCTGCTTTTTTCCCTTCTCATTTAGATTGCACTTCTTTGTTGTCCTCATTTGTAATTGCTGATATTTCAGCTGTTTTCACGTAGGCAGCTAATGGGAAGGAATGATTTAGGCAGATGTACTGTACTGTTCATGTACATTTAGACTTGTGCAATATCATATCATATATGCTGAGTGATTTGACAATATATAATTACAATTTGAATATACATGTACATGTAGTATCGATGCAAATTGCCTTTGCATCAATTTTCAGGCACGTAGGGGAGGTACTTCAAATTTTTAAATGAAAAAACTTTACCTTTCATAGTCAATATATATGTATCAAAGTATATGCTTTAATTTTTGTAGTCCTGAGTATTAATTCGATATACATTGTAACATGTATTTCAGTTTTTCACAATTTTTAATGAGAGTCCTAACAAGCCTACAAAGCAAATGTAATGATTAAAACATTTTTTATCTAATTTTTATATTTATTTTTGTTCAATTATTTTTATGATATCGATTTATTTTTTCTTTCTCTAAATATTTATTTTATTTATATTTGTGTATACCTGTTCATATTTTGGTTTATTAATTGATAATTATTATTTGTTATTATTATTATATGAACATTTTTGGGGATTTACATGTAAGTACATCATACTGTTGAATGTCTATAGTTTCACATTTTTATAAATTATTTCAATAATGGTCGCACTTGACTCCCTCGATATGTATTGACATGGTATTTGAACAATATATTTATTTTCTGTTGTATTTTGTTTTATTTCCAAATTGTATGGTATTACACTACATACATATATCTCTTTGTAATCCAGCCATTTTCACTGTACAGATGGGAGTCAGTCCTGAAGCAGCCGTCTAAATGAAACTGGGGGGCGTTTCATGAAAGGACTTGTCGGATGTTTTTCCGACAAGTCCCATTTATCCCACAGTTACCATAGGAACAGTGCCTCTCAGCCAATCGAAATCATGGAAAGATGTCAGATCTGACAACTTGTCTGATGAAAATATTGATGAAATGCTCCCCTGGACTGTATTAAATAAGAATGAAATTATAAAAGAAAGGACCGACAACTTACTTTTTTACCATTTGCCTAATTTTTTTTCTTCTATAGCCTCATAGTCCAACGACAGCTGTCCCTCCCCAAGATGATCAGAATGTACCCCGTGGTTGGAGAATGGAACAGACCATAACAAGAGATCCTGTTTTCATCAATGAGGTTACATCAGAAAAGGTATATTCCATTTGTTTGTCAGATCCATTTTTTTCTACTTGTTTGTGTTCATTTAGCATTTTCCAGGAAAAAGTGCAGCAAATATGAGTAACATACTTTTTTTACAGACCTCCCCCCATTACAAACACACATCCATTCACCCACTTACATCCAAACAATATTCATCCTGCTCTGGCACATTTATCTGTATTGAACAAATAAAACCATCATAGGGACAGTGATTTTCTGTTTCAAAAAATTGCCTTTTCCATTTCAGATAATCTGAAATTCTGTTTCAGCATGTCAGAAAATGGAAATTCTGTTTTCCCATAGACTTTGTACACACGGAAAATTGATAATTCCGTTTACACATTGAATAGCAAAATCACAACACGTACACTCGCACTGCTCAAAATTTGTATCTGCTACTGTACCAACAACACAATAGAAACAGTTCAAGCACATTTAGCATGCATACATCCTCACCTTTCACATTATTAGCATTATTTTATGCTGCAATTAAATTTCATCAAAAATTTTGGGGTTTTTTGGACATCGTTATTATCAGTCAAAGAATTTCGCCAATCCGCCATCTTGGATTTAAAGACCACGATATCGTGCTGTTACATCTTCAAACGGAGAGGGCAGCAACACACGACCGTGTAGTTGAGCGATATGTGTGCATGTGAAGCCCAACCCGGCCGGCCGGTACGCGGGTATGGTACGGGCGCACGGGGTACAATCGAGTGTGCTGATGTTGAGGGCAGTCACGATGTGTGAATTGTCATGATTGTAGCGAAGTGAGATCGTGTTTTCTGGGGTTTCGTGGCCATTTACTATTCTCATTTTGTTGTGATTTTGGAGTGCTATTCTGTGTATTTTGAGGGAAAATACGTTTTCCATGATTTTCCGTTTGAAATGCCTCTTTCCGTTTCAGAAGGTTCTTTCCGTGAATTCCGTCCGTTTTCCGCGATCGCGGAAAATTACTGTCCTTACCATCAAACTTTAATGATATAATTATGAAAAAAAACCAAACAAATTGATATAAAAACAGCCAAGAAATCTGCAGTCTGAAAATATATAAAAAAATTAATTGTAAACATGATGTTAACATTACAAATATAAAACTAGGTTCCTTTTAAAAATTGTTAAATTTGAAAAAGATAAACAAAGAACAGAGATATAGGAAGTGGCAGTGAGTAATAATTCATATTGATATTTCCTGGCACAAAATTAGATGAATGAATAAAAATAATAGCCCCATCTTGTGTTGGGTTTTGGGTAATATAAACTCTTGATAATTTTGGGGAACTTCTCCAAACTAGATTCAGGGTCAAGGGTCTATGTAATTGTGATAATGGGAAATAGTTTCTCTGTAATGTTTAGTTCAGATCCTTGTGTCATGTGATGGTATTGCAGTGCATACACTGTTTAATAAAAAAACTCTGATTTTACTGAAAAAAGAAGGAAGATTTTGCAAAAAGCAATAACAGAATCATTCTGTAAATTCATAAAACAGGATTTTTTCTGCACTTTAACAGAACAGGTCTGTTTAAAAAGTGGAAAAAGGTGTTTTATTAAGGAAATTTGTAAGGTTCCATACACCAAATACCAATTTCCTGTAAGATTATGCAATCTGGTAAGATTACAGGTGTTCTCGAGACTCTTCTGCAGGAACTTCTTTTGGATAAATTTTCTAACAGTGTACAATATGAATATTGATAGATCTATTAGATTCTGATGCTTACACATAGTCATACCTTTTTAATGTATTGTTATATAATTTTGATAAAATATGAATTCATATAAAAACCTTTTTGATTGCTGTGTCACTTTACTACTACGTGTCATGGGGAAAATTTGCAACAAAAAACAAACTTATAAAAGGGTTTTATTTGGTTTATTGTCTCCTCAATTGACATATTTATAGATAGTATGGGCAAATCATATTAAAGCTGTAATTAGAGAACAAAGTGAATGTCTTTTGAAATATGGATATTACATTTGTTTGAATGATATGTTTGAAGGCACTAGACAAAGTTTGATTGTATTTTTTAATTCAGTAAACATTCACACAGTATAAAACAAATGCTATTAGTGCCTTTATACCAGTTAATTAGCTCAGTTACTTGCAAAGGTAGAAATTATGTTTATTAAAGCCACTAGACAAAAGTTTGATTGTATAAATATGCAAATATTACTATATTACCCGACTACTTAAAGGCCTATTAAACCAAAATAAGATGCACTTGCGATGATGGGCAAAAATGGGTCGGTTGGTTGATATATTCTTTTTTTTATGGCACAGGATCAGGCCTCCCATTACTGTAGTCCTACATACTGTGTTTGTGTTTTTTTTTTTTGGGGGGGGGTTGCTTGAAGCATGGAGTCCTTGCATTACACAGAGCTGTAATGTATACCAAAAGTTTTATGTTCTTTGTTAATTCAAGCCACTTCAAATGTATACACTCAAACAATGCATGTCAAATGGAGATTTAGGGTTCCAACAAGAGACCTATTTTAAGTTTACTAGTCATAAGATATATTCAATTTTATTATTTGAATGATATTCCACCTACCGTTCCTTTTGCCAGTTATAAGAAAACAAAGAAAAAGCGGAAAAAAGTGTAAGCAAAACAATGAAAATTAGGGTCACTCAGCACATTATCACATTTTCCTTTTTTTTTAAAGGGGGGGCGTCAAATTTAAAAATAAAAGTAAAAATCGGCAGGTATGATGAGGGCCAGTCAGGTAAAATTAAACAAACAAACTTCTTTTGCCTAATTGCATTTCCACATAATCCCAAGATTGTTCTGATCAGGAATAATTTGAGATCGAAACAAGCAGGATAATTTAAAAACTGACTGACGGAGATGGGTCTGAACAAGTTGATGAAAGGTTGTTTTAAACAAACCACAACATTATGGGCAGAAACCTGCTCAAAGTACCAATAGATACATCACGCTAATTATAAACAATGCATTGTTCTCATCCCATGATGCTCGTGATCGTAATGCTCACAATACATTTTCCACTCTTTCCATAGCCATGAAATACTTCAACTCACACAAGCCTCTTGAAAGACTTAGACTCTATTTCCTGGTCTTTCCTTACGTTATGTATATGAACTATGTTATTATCTTGCAATATGATACGCATCAATCAATCTCTCTTTATGACTTTTTTTCCCTCTGCAGTGGTATAAAGCAGTCCCAACTGATGGGGAGCCTTACTATTACAGTGAAGACAGGTCGCAAACACGGTGGGATTTACCGGCAGTAAGTATTTACTTATTTTTTCTTAGATGTTTTTTGTTTCATTTTTACGATATTATACCCCTTTGCTTGATTGCACTTTGCACAGGTTGTTAAGTTTATATTCAAGTAATATTTCTGTAGAACAGGAAATAATATATCCAGAAATTATGTGATACACCTGTACATGTTCATGTACGTAGTCTGTCTGTATTGGACATGAGATACTTCTGGGTGTTTGGGTCGAGTTTGGAGATAACTCATTTGCTTCTTTACCTTCACTTTACAGATTTCAGAATCCAGGTAAAATTATATTTATAATATCGTTGATTATAATCACTGATTGCCGTAATGATTCATGTCTATAATACCTCTTTATTTAGGTATTTCTTTCAGAACATCTTGGCTGTTGTGAAATTAGGTTTTGAATTGTGAATTGGGTGTTGAAAAGGAAGTAGATAGAGAAGTCATCTCTGTGTTGCATGTGGACTGCACCATGCATAAGTCAGCATTTCATAGTGATTTATTCATAACTTTTTCCTTTGTATGAAATATTTTGTGTTGTGAGATTGTCATCCCCACAACAATGGATTCGATGTGCCAAGTTGAGGATGAGCAAGTCATCTAGACGATGTAGTCATTGATGATGAGTGATGTTAAGCATACAGGCTGTAGGGTGACAATGACTAACTCTGATTCAAGGAGTGATGTGATTGCACTCATTTTGGGTTGAGGAAGGTGGAGAGAGCGGAAGAGAGAGCCAGACAGAGAGAGATATTTGGTCAATTGTCAGAAATCCCATGTGTTCATGAATGATGAATTGTCTCGTCAGAAGTTGAAATCGTAATGCCATGATGATGATGATGATGATATGAGAGGGAGGGGGGGGGGGTTATATTAAAGTGCAGGTATAAGGAGCGATAGAGTGAAGGAGAGATGAAATGTGTTTATTTTGATGCAGATAGATAAAATGTAGAGGGGTGCATTCAGCTGAGAATTATAAACATGAATCACCATCAAAGCCAAAACACAGAGATGTGCTCAATTGTACTATTTCTCACTCCGTTTAAGCCCACCCACTGGGCATCACAGATCATAGAGTTTGACCCAGGAGGTTAAGAATATTTGCTCCTGTTGGTTTCAAACTGTATCGATCGCAAGAATTCCTGTTAATTAAAAGAACTTAATTAGTGAATACAAAAAAGAATCAAGTTATGACAGCCTTTCAAGTGTGACACTCTTCAAGACAATTGGTTTCAATTGAATTTTATTAGGCCAGAAATTTGATTATACATGTAGTTCCAAAGAATTAAAAAAAATGTATGTAAGTGTAAAAGAGGGTAAAATGAGAAATTGATATGAGAAAGCAAGAGCAGAAAATAAAATGCACCTTTAATGATGAGGGACTGTCATTTTGTTTTCTTTGTTCAGTATATTAATTTCTTGAGAAGGCTGAGGAGACCCATTTTTCATTTCATGTTTATTAGTTAAGTAGATTTGTTGGAATATATTCAAGATAAATGAAAAGCTATAAATAACAGAATGTTTACAAGTGCAGGTATCTATACATCTTGTCAATTTAAAGGGGAAGTTCACTTTGGAGAAAAGTTTGTTGTAAAAATTGCAGAAAAAAATAATAGCAAAATATTGGTGAAGGTTTGAGGAAAATCCATTAAAGATTAAGGAAGTTATTAAACTTTTTAATTTTGGATTTGTGATGTCATATGAGCAGTTGCCCCATATGTTATGTAATATAAAATGCATAAATTTCATTTTTAAATGGTTTGTATTTTTGCTTTCTTTTTAGGAACGGATGTTAAATGATTTATCTATTGATACACTGAATGTAGAGTAAAAACCATTTCAATTCTCTGAGAAATGACATTTCATTTCTTACCACTTGATATGTAGAAAAGCTGCTCGCATATATACAGTATGTTCCAAATCAAATAATTCGAATATTTACAGCACTATTTTTTATTTTTTGATGGATTTTTCTCAATCCTTTGGCAATAATTTTTCTGCTATTTTTGCAATAGTGTTAATATTTTCCAGGGTGAACTTCCCTATTAAGGGCAGTACATGTACATGCTCAAGGCATGGGGAAAGGGAAACACAAAATGATAGAAGACGAATGGAAGTCAAGGGCGTACATTATATTTTCTATGTTGTTGAGATAGAGAAGGCTGTGCAAAGGAAAAATGATTTTAGAGAAAAGAGGGGAGGGAGAAGAAGTAGGAGGATGGAAAAGGGAAGAGATGAAAAGAGGAGAAGAAGGGAAAGTTGACAAGGATCAGAAGTAAAATATAAAATCGCAAAGTGTCTGAAAGAGAAACAGAGATAGACAGTGAGGGAGAGAGAAAAATAATAGGCATACACAGTAAAATCACTATTTAGAATTATATACAGTTTTGTTTGAACTATAGAGTAGTTGTTTAACAACTATAAAATTCATCGATGATTACGTACATTAAAAGTTGACCTTTGTTGTTCAAGATTTTAAACATTCCTTTGAAACAGTTAACCAACTAAACTGTAAAATTCACTGAGATAAACTGCATTGTGATTTGTATACAAATTTTAATCACAGTTTTGGCTGCATATGCAGAGAAGGGGAAATATTAAAAAAATTAAATAATTTTAAAGGAAATCAAAGGGTATCTTATATGCATGTTCACAAACATAAGACTTCATACTTTTATTTAGATATTTTATATAAATATGAAGTTTAAAGCCATGCTACTTCCCAGGGTCCTTGGAATTATTTTTTAATAGGGGTGCTGGATGTTTTGTTCAGGGGATTCTCAGAAAAAAAACTATCTCCCATTATACTGAATATCTTATTACATGAAGGTCTTTTAAAGGGATGGTCCGGGCTATAAATATTTATATCTTGATACATAGAGTAGAACTCACAGAGCAAAATGCCCCAAATTTCATTGAAATCTGATAACAAATAATAAAGCCATTAAAGTTTAAAGTTTAGCAATATTTTGTAAAAACAGTCATCATGAATATTCATTAGGTGGGCTGATGATGTCACATCTCCACTTTTCGTTTTCTTATGTAATTACATAAAATCATATTTTTTTTTCGTTATTTCATACTTGTGTAAATAATATGTCTCCCTTGTAATGAAATAGTTGTATCAGTTAATATCTAATGCACTAAAATCAGTTGACAATTCAATTTTCTAGTTCTTGAAGGAAAAACATTGAAAAAACCTAATTTCATATAATAAAATACAGAAGAACAAGTGGGGATGTGGCATCATCAGCCCACCTAATGAATATACATAACGACTGTTTTCACAAAATATTGCTAAACTTTAAAATTCAATAACTGTTATTTGTTATCCGATTTTGATGAAATTTTCGGCATTTTGCTCAGTGAATTCTAGTCTGTTTATTAAGCAATAAATACTTTCAGCCTGGACCGTCCCTTTAAGTTTGCTAATAATCTGAATCTGAGACATGCAGTAAACCTGCACAATTGCTTTTCCAGATTCGATACAAATTAGATCACGTTCATACTTCCATTAGAATTAGCATTGAGGTGTCAAACTGTCTGCTCTCAGATTTTCCCCAGACTGAATCTTCTCACCTATAGATATCTGAATAATGATGTTACTATGCATGGAGTTTTATCAGGCATATACATTTGATGCAAGAAGTTTACATACAGTGATACACCCAGGAAATTCAAAGAAAAGTTAACACTTGCCAATCGTCACAAAATTCACTGTATCTTATAAAACATTTGTGCTATGTTGACAAATTTGATATCAAACGAATGAGTATGTCATGCCCCTCTATCACATTGCTTTGTCATCAGGAGCTGAAAAGTATTTACGAGTCCTTTTTTCCTAAAAAATCTTCATATTTTAGACAAATTAAAAATAATAACTTGACAAAAACATTTAACATTTATGCTATTTACTTCTTAACAAACATTTCAGATTGCACTTTTTTGTTCAGTGGTGACATATCATGATATAAAATGTAATATTAATCATATATTTGACATTTATATGTTTCTATGAAACAATGTTTGAAAATATAATATGAAACAATAAAATACATTGGACACAAATATTACTCTTTTTCTTTAATAAAGAAAATTCTACCTGAAATATACTTTAATCCCAAGGGCATTCTGATTATGTGAAAGAACTTTATATACTCTTTCATTTGATATCAATATTGTCATGGTCGTATTTATATTTCTGAAGATACATGTATAGTAAATGTTATGATGTTTGGCAAGCGAACAAATTTCATTGAAATTCATGGATGTATGTAAACTTTTGGTGTCGACTGTACATGAACAAGTTTTCAACAAAGCCATATGTGTGATCAATACCAAGCGACAAAAAAGGCCTTAATGTGAAAAAAAGTTCTTCAAATGTCATTTCAAATTCTTTGTCAGTCTTATCATATCACCAAATGGCTCAAATTGGAGTCCAAAGTAATGAAAAATAATGTTTGTTTGCATGTTTTGAAAAGTAACTGGGGAAGTTGGATATTGTCCATACTTCCAAAAGATAACCGTTGTCAGCCAGCATTTGCAGGCTTCCAAATTGAGAATTCTTCAAATGCCTGCCATAGCAATGGTTCCGTCACACTTTCAAAGTAAATCAAGAAATTTAACCAATATCCCATTTTTATATTTAAAAAATCTATACTGTCAATTTGTCAAGTTTTAACCAAGTATGATAGTAATGATAGGCATTTATATAGCGCCATCTATCTAGAAATAATCTATTCCAAGGCGCAGTGTTTATTGTTATCATCACCCCGGCCTTAGCCCGAGCCGCGTTTCAATGCTCAGTGCATTCAAGGAATTAACCCTGCCATGTGCCCATTCACCTCACCTGGGTGGAGTGCAGCACAATATGGATAAATTTCTTGCTGAAGGAAATTACGCCATGGCTGGGATTCAAACCCTCAACCCTCTGTTTCAAAGTCAGAAGATTAATCCACTGGGCCACAACCTTCCACGTACATGTAGTACCAACCTAGTTTTCAAATCAATCTACTTTGCTGTAATAAAATCACTAGCTTTATTTCTGAAAGAATTATGTCACTGGTGTGAAAAAGAAAGAGGAAGTATATACAGCACTCAAATGAAATCAAGTGTATAGGTTTAACCGTATTCGAACTTGCTATTTGCATGAGGTGTGGACTTTCTTTTGTGGAAATGTAAACACAAGTGTTTTCCTATCATTCATAAGAAAGTTTCCTTGTCATTTTGCTTTTCTTTGAAAATCGTCCAAAAGGGATATTTTAGGTTTCATAAATTCATATCCCTTCAGAGAATTCACTTGTTTACGGATGTCCTGGTAAAGGGCCAAGAGGTGGTATACATGTAGGTCTATACATGTACATGTGTATGTACAATAGGTTTTTGAGCAGAATCAACCTGGAAATGCTAAACTGCTACTAATTTGTCTCAGGTTTGCGTTTGTTTAGTTCAAAAGTCGTCTCTGTGATTGAATCGACCAAATTGTCATTTTCAAACTGAAAAGTGAATGATCTCGCTGGAGTTTATGTCATTGGACTCTATCAGGATAATCCTCAGAATTTGCCCTTCTTTGTGCATTTAAGAGCGATCTGTGTTTGATGCTGCAAAACAGCCCAGTTTGAAACTACTCTCCGTTGACATATTTTTGAAACGCAAAGCGATTTAGTTGAAGCTCTTTCTTTTGATAAAGCTAGTAAAGTACTACATGGACAAAATAATGTAATTAAATGATATCAATGTTTTAATGTGCACATAGCCATTCCAAGGACTGCGGCCCATATCACCTACATGTATGTGCACAGCGCTGTTTAGGATAAGGACTCCACTTTATTGTGCTATTAGGCAGTTTCTAATCCACTTGAAGATTCTGCTATATGGACATGTACCATATGTACTAATTTGGCTATCACAACATGATTTTAATTGCCAGGACTTGATAATATTCAATATTTCTAATTAGAAGTCTCGAAAGTAATATTTACTCCACCCTAGACACTTTATACTCTACATATGCGTACTTTATTTTAATTGGGATCAAGACATGTATTTTCATACAGTGTATAAGTTCAGATTGACTTATAGGCATGTTGTTGACATCCAGTCCACCTCATACAGTAGGATTAGATTGGATCCATGGGCGTTATACTACAGTGTAGTTGGATGATCGTTGGCTTCCTCGGATGAGTTGATTTACAGAATTGAATCAAAGTGAGCATCATTTTTAAGATGGACAGACATCACTCGCTCTTGTGAACATCACGCTGATGCTGTCAAGAATCATAAACCGTATATTTGACCATTTAAATTAGAATGGCTTCCAGTACATGTACATTGATAACTTTCAAACCTCTCGCCCAACCAGGGGTTGATGAGTCCACCCTGCCCGGTCATGTTTACGAGACTATTCAGGTAAGAGGGCTTTTTAAAAAAAAATATCCAGACGTCGGAAAACTTGGGGCTGAAATGGGATTGAGAAAAGGGAAGGCCGAATATTAGATTTAGATTTAAACCTTGTTGATTGAAATATAAGTCTTAAAGATTTGAATTTAAATCTTTTGAGATTTAAAAGTTAATCCTTAAGATATTGAAAGTATTTGAAATTCCGCCGGTCACTATTCACAGCCGATCTGGATTTATGATAAATCCTTGGAATTTAGAGTGTACATGTACTTATTAAAGATTCCAGTTATTTGCTTGGTTTAGGTTTGATAAAAGAGCTCTGAAAGTATCCATGTTTTGTATTCTATAGAGCTTTGATTTAGGATTCAGGTATATGAAACTACATCATTTGAACGCACTTGATGTACATGTAAGTGATTTAGACCTATTTATCAGCTCAGCACGACTTCGTTTGAATTATTTGCTTGAAGTTTAAGTACACCGTGGGCAACACATAAATTGATGGTAATAAAAAGAGGAAAATCGAACAAGCATACCACTGAAAAGTTCATCAAAATTGGATGTAAAATAAGAAAGTTATGACTTTTTAAAGTTTCCCTTATTTTTCACCAAACAATTATGTGCATAATTCGGTGATATGCAAACGAGAGAGCTGATGATGTCCCTCACTATTTCTTTTGTTTGTGGTGGCTTGATTTAAATACATTTTTTCAATTTTAAGAAATTTGACAATAATGACAAGCTTGACTGAATAAAAAAATGTTAAATCGATGATAGATCCACATGTTGAGGGAGGAATAAAACTTTATTCACTTGGCAATGAGGAGAAAATGAAAACAGTTCATATAATGACATATAAAAGAAATAGTGTGTGATGTCACCAGTCTTCTGATTTGCACACTGATGAGGATGTGCCTATAGCTGTTTTGTGATACTAATCAAAACTTTAAAATTTCATAACTTTCTTTGATATTGTACACCCGATTTTGATGAAATTTTCTATGTTGTGCTTGTTGGATTTTTCTCTTTTCATGAAATTCAACTTTTTTGTTGGTCGGACTTGTCCTTTATAAGTTTCAGGAAGTACTGACTATATGTATTATTTAGTCATTGTGAATAGTGCTCATGTTTATATACAAGTACATGTACATGAGAGGGGGAGAAAGGGTGAGAAAGAAAGAAAGTGATAGAGAGAGAGAGAGAGAGGGGAGGGAGGCAAAGACCATTGTCAGATGAATATGAAAGAGAAGAGAAAGACATAGAATATATGAACAAGAGGTGTAGATACATGTAGCTACAATGTATGGAATTCATTCCATTAAAAAGGTGAGGGAAACGAAAAAGTCTGATTGAAGATGAAACTATTTTTTTTTAAAGAGAATGAGAGAACATTACAGAGAAAAACCTTTTTTGAATTTAAAGCAGATTACCAACATTCAAGTGAGCGCACCCCTCCCAAAATCAACACTTTGAACAAAAATTGAAAGATGTTTTTGAACTTAAAGTTGAATTAAGAAGACGATTCCAAATATTGAGATATTTACATTAATAGCAACCTTACAACCCCCAAAACACTAAGAGGTGATTCGACCCCCCAATTTTTTTTGTCAAAATAGTGAATTTGAACGATTTATCCCTACCCATTTTCCCTGAGTTCGCTCCTGCAATGCCTACCGAGACGGGGGTTATCTGACTGTGACGTCACCGGCGGGTATGTAGTAAACAAGGCAATGCCATTTTGTGTACTATGCACGTACGCCTGCATATTTACTTTTGTGTCAACACTTCATTTTATCGATATTGATTTCATGTGAACGATATTAAAAGGAAGTAATAATTATTGAAAGTCATATAGTCAATAATATGTCCCTACATTGTTAAACTTTTTTTCTTTGTAGCGATTTTAGACGATTTAATGCATTGTTTTCGTTCGGGACTGTGTCCGTATGGCGAAACAAGTCATAAACTGCAGTTGAAGTTGTATCTTCGAGCCGGAGAAATTGCAAAGAGGAAATGATTAAAAATATATTTATGGTCGTACTATTATTCAAAATATGTAAATTCCCTCACAATGATACCATAGACCCTAAAGGAATAATTTCAAGGCGAATAATATGAAATTTGATCGAGGTCTTCTCACCAGTCGATAAACGTATCTTCGGCCATTCTTTCACTTCGTCAACAAATGTCGAATAGAAAAGTAAAGCCACCGCAGTAGTATACTATACCGGTACCGTTTGTTTACGTAAATGCAATACAGCAAAGTTGAAAGCCGCGCGCTAAGCTTGCTGTGTGTTTGTTGTGTGTAGGCGGCCGGGCAGAGCTGAGCTAGCTGCCGGATCTACTTTCCAGCTACTCACTCGAAGGTACATCGTGATAAAATGAATGAGAAATAGTGACAATATCATTCAATAACTCACTGTTTGCAATCTTACATCATGATTTAACAGTTCATGATAATAATTCAAACTATTCTTTATACAGGTAAAGTAAAGATTTGTACATATGATTCTTATTTGTTTGATTCGAGTTGCTTTGAAAAATATCTTTCTTTGACTCTGCATAGCATTTCTGTATTAAACCCAGGCACCTCTTACACTAAATTCCCGCCGGTGACGTCACACTCAGAGTGATTTTTCTGTACACTCGTCTCTCGGGCTCTGACAGGGGGCTAATTTCATAGACTTTCTAAGCAAAATATCGAGAAGGCAGATGGTTTTTGTGACATGCTATCTGTTTGAACAATTAATATATACTATATATTGTGTGTGGAACCCATATTTATGGAAACTCACCCCCTTCTTAATTCAACTTTAAGTATGATTCCAGAAGAAGGCTTTTCAGGATAGGTCATTTATTACATGCATTGGTGGCGATGGAGGGGGGGGGGGGGGAGATTTTCAATTTTTGTACAGGAACCCTTGGCAGGGTTGTCTCCCCCCCTGGACCAAATATATCTCACAAAATGGCCACTCATGCCATAAGCATCTGTTGAAAGAAGCTGCATACAATAGAGTACCGAAGTGTGACGTCATCAATTTTCGCAAACCTCTGTAATAGAGCAGCGAAGTGATGACGTCACAGACAACTTTTTTCTTGCATTTCAGCATTTTTGATACCATCCTTTGGTAGAGCGTGATGATAAACCCCCACTGCCAAAATTTGGTGGGTATCGGTCCATGGGGCCCCAAGATATGACTCATGAATACATAATTAGCCTCACTGTAGTGAGTCGATTTATTATTGGCCTTGGTTCTAAATGGTAGGAATCAGACCAATAATACATTGACTTCAATGAGGCTAATTGTGTATTCATGAGGTCTTACCTAAGGCCCCCATGGACCGATTCCCACCAAATTTTGGCAGTGGGGTTTTTTCCTCATGCTCTACCAAAATAACGTATCAAAAACACTGAAATGCAAGAAAAAAGTTTTTTGTGACGTCATCACTTCGCTGCTCTATTACAGAGGTTTGCTTTAATCAACATACATACAGTATCCTTGATTGATGTACTCTGCACTCAGTTCTAATTTAACCTGTACATATTGTGTAAAGACCAATACTATTGTATGGGTTTTATGTGAATGTATGTGTCATGCTGGTATTTATTTCCTCATTGGCTCTCAGAATACAATAAAATACAATGAAAACTATATGATGCATACAAAGTGCGTTCCCTTGCTTTTTATTAACTTTTAAAGATTTGTTTAATAGTTGAATGTTTTTCATTATTGTGT
Organism: Lytechinus variegatus; assembly: GCF_018143015.1. Classification (NCBI taxonomy): domain Eukaryota; kingdom Metazoa; phylum Echinodermata; class Echinoidea; order Temnopleuroida; family Toxopneustidae; genus Lytechinus; species Lytechinus variegatus. The sequence goes on along the minus strand of NC_054752.1, from coordinate 6,629,716 downwards.
GCATTTTATAATGTATTTACAGTCTTGATTCTTGCAATGAGCTAGGGGCATTCGTTCCTTGGCCTATCAAAATCATTGCCAACACTTATTGACTGACTAACCATTTTATTTCTCTATTGCATAATACCTATTTCCTACTTGCATGATTCGCGCCACGTTTGAAACGACGATATTTAGTCGTGTGGTAATCATAGTAATCGTATCAGGTCATATCAGATCAGTCGTGACGATCGTACTGATCGCAGAAAAAATTGAATTGATAAAACATTGTCGCGATCGGTTGCGGGAGGCCAATCGTGGCATTCTTAACAGATTGAACGACAGCGGGAATGCTCCATAAGATGTGTATTAGACTGATATACCATATGTTTTCATTTCGCAGGTTGTATTATAAAACTCAAGATGTTGATAATTTGTACTTTTCACTACTAGTAGATGTAAATTTCAGATTTCTAATTCCCATTTTTCATTCTACCCCTCCCCTAACCCAACCCCTGCCCTGCCTTCTTGACTATATTAACACACATCCTTCTAGGTTGCCTCGTCTCCTCGTCATCGAATGGTATCGGACGGAGTGGGTCGAGGAGATGACCCGAAGGTTCCAAGTCAACAGCTCCGAGCAGGGAAAATTTCACAAGGGCGCCCTCATTCTTTTCACCCTCACTTACGGTCTTCCAGCCCGAGCCTCCCTTCCGAGAGCCGCTTATTTGACGTAAGCTTTGAATCCGTCGTCCTTGTGTGTTTGTCTGTCTTTTTGTCCTGTTTTTGTCTCACGCTCTCACCCGCTTTGTCTTCTTGTGTCGTGTATCGTCTGGGAAGTGGCTTGCTTGTTGCTTTATCCATTTGTTTCTGGGTGTTCTTTTCTTTTCGTGTGTCTAAAAGCTGGAAACATTGCTGCATTTATGTCTTGATATCGGCTGTGTCTCTTCCTGAAAATTATAAAACATATTGGAATTAATATTAACTCTATTTATTCTTTGCTTCTTACTGGAACAGTGAGCTCTGCTTCTTTTAAAACCTATCTTCAACACTTATACCGTGTTTACACATTGACTCGGCTCGGGTGTTGAATCCGCGAGCCGGGTTGAACACTGCGAAGAAGGGACCAGAGATCGCGTTTATACGTACATATAAAAAGGCGAGTTCAACACGGCTCGCTGATCTCGAACGGAAGAAGAATTATGACGTCGCAAATTAAACGCGGGAAATTCACCGCCGGAATCAAATCTTGTCCGTGCGAACAACAACAATGCCAAAAGTGAAAGTGCGTGCAGTGACCTGGTCAAGAGAGTTCGACACGGCTTTCTGTTTACACATGAAAAAATTGCCGAGTCTGACTCGGCTCGCGGGTTGATACCTACGATTTTGGCGGATCAAAAAAGCCGTGTTCGACACGGCTCGCGGATCACTCTGATCGCGTTTACACAGCATAAAATTGCCGTGTTGAGCATGGCTCGCGTGTCTAACCCCCGAGCCGTGTCACTGTGTAAACACGGTATTATTCACTTGTATCACATCATCAAAGGCAAAACAAATATATATATATATTTTTTGGGGGCTACTTATCACAATCTACTGCAACACTGGATGAGCTTTAACATGGCAATGAATGAGGATTTTACAGGGCTCTTTTCCTTGAGTATTTTGGGGGTGAGCCCCTATGTATTTTTTCCCTCCATCATCAAAAAATAAAAATGCACATATCATAAGAAGTGAAAAATGCAAGAGAGAAATATGCAGTTAATGGGCATTGTTATGATAATCCAGTTATTTAGAAGCCAGTTGATAGTTGATAGACATACACCCACGCATGTACAGTACATCCTTATAGTAGGTGCTTACATACTTTCTATTTAAGTGCTTGTAGATAACAATCTTTAATACTCTGTCTTTGTTTTGCTGGCCTTATGTTTACCTTTTACATGAGTACCATACCATATATGGTCATGCGAGAATTTATGAACCCACTTGATATCAGTGCACTGCTTGATATGGCAAGAGATTCTTCCGTCAGGAAATTCAGTGATGGAAATGTTATGACAAGAACTTTCAAAATATCTGTAGTTGAATTAGACTGTATGTACTTCATTGATTTTTTATTCAGATGAAAATAGCATGGAAATTTGTTTTTCTTTAAACCACGATTGTGGATGTATTTTTCAACTAATAAAATGCTTCAAAACTGATAATAAATTTTGTGGTATGAGGACTATTCTATGAAAACAGAATTCATCAGTACTGTTAATACTCGGGCAATCTAAATCCGAAGTAAAATCTTTAATGTAATAATGAAAATTTATATATTTGAATCGCAAAGAGTCTCACAATTCAAGTTTAATTGAAATTCAGCTTTAAAGCAAAGCATTCATTATCATGGCAGTATGCAGTGCTTGAATGATATACTCTACTTAATAACACTTTGCTATTTCCTTGTTGGGTTTAATCTCTTTCTGCAGAAACAAAAATGCCATGCCGCACTATTCACATATATTACCGAGACAATGGAATGTGATTGGCTGTTAGCTGTGTATTTGTAAACCCATTAGGGCCAGGACTCGAAAATAAAAAAAATATTGTTTGGAGATGGCAACTATTTTTATGATTAGAATATTGTTTGTCCATGTTTTCAAATGAAATTATCAAATTAAATCATATTTGCTCTGAGAATATTTAATATGCACCAAAGTATTGCATTTCACTTCAGTTGGAATGGGAATTATAATTAGAGCATGAAAGAACATTATCAAATATTTTCATAATGTGTTATCAAATTGCATAATGTCTCTAAAACCATAAAAAATTCATTAATAATATTTCAGAAAATGAAATGCTGATTCATATATGAATTCCATAAATTGATGGTTGAAAAAATACCTTCATTCCGTACCTCTTGATGGCTTGCTTTGTCAAACACTGTACTTATCATCTGGTATTAAATGGAAAAAAAATGTTTGTATAATCATTAAATTATTATTTATTCACAGTATTTTACGTGTATTCTACTAGTGACGTTTTCCAAGGTCTTTGTTATCAGTTTTTGCTGATCAAATTGTCATTTTTTGTCATTTGCTTGCCTTGAAATAAGAGAAATAACGAAAGTGATTGGAGCAAAGGACACAAAACTCAAGAAGAGATTGTTTTTTGGATGGCCAATTGGGAGAGTGTCTATCAGTTTTTTCATAGTTTAAATGGCTTTTTATCAATGTACAATATGACCCAACATACTTATACACAGCAGGGGAGGGGTGGGGGCAGTTGTCGAATCCTATAAATTTTGAGAACCTATATTTGTTTACTAAAAATTTTACACAAAATTCACTAAAAAGTAAAAGTTTGCATGAAATCTGTCAATTTCACTTGAGAAAATGCAAAGGCACCCCAATGACAAGCTACGTCGCTTCGCACCCAAGCTTTCAAGTTTCTTCAAAAAATTTTAGGCGTCCTGCCCCACAGGAAATAATTTCTGCATACGGTCATGAACATAGTGCATTCAAAACAGAATCACATCTCTTTCTGGGTCCCGTAACACAAAGGTTAGCGATTGATCGTACGCTTGATTTTCACAGTTGATTGTACATTGTAGTTAATAGAATCAATGGTAGAAAAATGTTTTACGATCATTGCTTAGCTTTGTGTTACGGGCCCCAGATCTTATAAAAATATACATTTATCTTGAACATTATCAAAAATTACTGGAAGCATCTATGGTTGATGGGGAACTTTTCAGGTATTACACATCTAAAAATGAATCATATTTCTTTCAAATCTACATGTTATTGTGTTAAAATTACTGTCGTTTCCTTTCTCATACTCAGGTGTTTTGAGGTCGCTATCATATCTATTCAGCCAAAATGTAATTTTTTCCCCAATGTTTGTTATGTAATGTACATCTTCTGTTGATGTGTGTTCTGTTTGGTAATTTCTAAAAATGTATTTTGAATGTTTTGTATGTGTGGAAGTTGCTGAATGTTGTAGCATTTGTGCTTCATTCCTTGTATTTCTATTTCTTTTAAATGATAATCCAGAATCCATCTCAACCTGTCACTGATCAGGTAAAGTCAGTTTCTTGTATTCCATCACACACAGGAGCACTTTATTCTCATTTTTTGAGGCAAAAACACCTTTTATCATAACTTTTACACATTGCAGCCCACTAAAAGCCCACTAAAAACACATTAAATATGGCATTTTCTATTCCCACGTTTTACACACTGAGCATGTTTATTTCCTTCATTTTCTACAGAAACACTATCTGTATTTGATTACACTGTAATGAATATTCAGCACCTTTCTATATATTTATTATATTTGTACAAAGAAGTAACTCTTTAACTCTCATTTTATGAAACACATATATGTAGGATTACAATGAATAGTTCTGTTTAAAATTCATAGAGTATGTATAGTATCTTTCAATTTTCAAATTAAGCAATAAAAGCATTTTCTATTATTTGTATTTTCTTTTTTATCTTTTAATCACCTTTCTTCTAACATGAACAAAAGAACATTCATTTGCCCCACTCAATATTTCATTTTATCATCTAAATTCATTTTAAGAGCCAGAAAATCACATGGACAATTTTTTTTCATTCTATTTCTTGCATTTTAAAATCTTTACATTATTAAAATTCACATACACTTTTTTAATAGATAGTTTCCCTTTATATAGAAGGATCTTCTGTATAGGTTATACCAAAGTTTCAAAATTTTATTGAAATCAAAACAAATATCCTACTAATTGTCTGGTATATGCACACTTTTCTGTATATTTGATTTGTAAATAAACCCAACAAAATCTTGATATCATGAATGGTTTCCACATCCTGATTTCCTATGAAACCGTTCAATTGTTAAAGTGAGCAGGAAGTTGAAAAAACGATAGCACAATCTATTGTTGATCAAGTGAATGTTTAGTTTGCAGTAAATTTAGAAAGTTGGCCAGCCTCAAATTCCCCTGAAGATCAGAAATAGAAAGTGACAAGGGGAGCATTTCATGAAGAGTGGTTTTCACCGACAAATTTGCTACCAGTCAATCATTAGCAAGATCTTCAGTAGCTTATAACATGGTCCCAGTCTTATAAAGAGTTACGATTGATCCAATCAATCAAAACTCTATGGAAATCCATTAGTTTCATAATATTTTCTTTAGGAAATTCACACAATGTCCTTTGAAAACAAAGAGAAGCATACTGAATTGTCAAGAAAACAGTTAATGTATGAATATACCTCATATTAACTAGAAAATATTTTGAAGAAACATGTAATGTAGATGTTGACGTTACTGGCTTTCCATAGTTGTGATTGATTAGATCAATCATAACTTTGTATAAAAATGGGGCCCTGTTGGTGAAAATCAGAGACTAAAGTACCGGTAACTATTCATGAAACGCTCCCTCAGATATGTGTACTGCTTCATAGTATTATTATCCCTCTGCACTTTCTCAGAGACTCACACAACTAGCACTTCATAGATTGATAAATAATGAGACATGTATATTGTATCCAAACATAGTTGTTTTATTAATGAATGACATGAAAGGGGCACTACCTAAAGAATACCTCTCCAAATAAGGCTCATCCTTCTTTTTGAGCCTGAAATAAATTACACACTTGTTTTGATATACTTTTTCATGTGTATGTGTTAATGATTATAAATTGGAATTTATGTGTATCATAATCGCCGTGAAAACCTATGGTACTGCCATGTGGTACATTGGTTTGCCGAATGTATAACTCTCTCTATTGCCATGTAATAAAATTGTTTTATTGTTTTACAATCAATTGTTCATCTTAAGATAAACATCTTTAATATACTTCCCTAGAAGTTGGTACATGTACATGTATGCATATATGGTAGGAGTGATGAGCTACACTATAGCAACTTGACCACAAGATGGCGCTGTTCTGTTATCATACTAGAATTCTTGTTGAAAGTTTCAATGCTGAGTGGTTATCATTAGATGGTGTACATGACAAACTTGTTTTCTAGGAAGAAGTTGGTATAGGTGAAAGGTGTCGTTCTCTAGGGAGGCACATACATGTACCTGAGGAGTCCCTCTTGGGAAGGATTGGAGGGGGAGTTGTCCCGTTTCACCTTTCCAAAGCTCTTTAGCCTATATTCTGAACTCTGGTAATTTGCTTCATGCCAACAGTAGGGGAAGGCGGGGTAAGTTGAGCATAGGGGCAAGTTGAGCCACCAGCCCCAGGCCAATAATGAATGAGTCAGACATTGTGGTGGTGTCATGTATTGATGACCCATAGCATAACCCCTAACCCCACCACATTGTTTTCAACTTTGAAACAAAAAGTAGTTTTTTAGAGGGAAAAATATGAATTTCATCCAAAAAAGTAAAAAAGAGTGTGAAATAGATAAGTGCTTTATAAACACACACGTCTTTACATATAATAAAGACATGATAACAACATTATTAGTCCAGGTATGGATCTTCATTCTTGTCATAGTCTTTTATATGATGGATGCATAATAAATGTGTGGATACAAAATTATCGCACTGAGTTCGGACTGGGGTAAGTTGAGCCAAACAGCATGGGGCAAGTTGAGCCATGGTAATTCCTATGGTAATGTATCTTAAAAAACAAACATACCATAAAAATCGATTGAAATGCTGGCTGAAAGGAGTAAATTTACATGGCTGCTCTTTTCCTTTTAAAGGATGTTAGTATTTATAGAGAATTAGCAAATGAAAAGACTTTAAACAAAAAATTGACATGCTGGTTCTCCCTTCATACATTTTGTACATAAGTTTTTGTGGCTCAACTTACCCCAGAAGGTGGCTCAAACTTACCCCATATATGGGGCAAGTTGAGCCATTTGACATCGTTTTTTTCAAAGGTCACGATGACTTTCAGTGTGGGGATAGAAAGTTATATATAGGTGGAAAATATTTCAGAAGAGTTAAATTTCAAGGCAAGGTACTTATTTCGACAAGATTATTAATCATATCAATTCTAACATGCAAAAAGCAAAAACTGTCACAACTTACCCCGCCTTCCCCTATTTATCAATTTTTATGTAGGCCCTATAATAAAGGATTCTTCCTCGGGGAGAGATTTTTTTTAGGGGGGGGGGTGGGTGAGTGTTGCCAATCCAAGGAAGTTGTCTTGTTTCACCCTTCCAATTTTTTTTAATGAATAATGCTCATATATCTTTAAGTTTGGTAATTTTATAATCCTTGATCCAGTGCTGAGAAGTCCAATATATAAAGCCTTGCGAATGCTGCCTGTTTCGTATAAAGTATGTGCACCTTTTGGGCTCTTTTCTCAGGCTTTAATGATGGAGGAATATTTTTTCAGCCTCCTCATATACAACTTTAATAATTTGATTATCAAACTTATAAACTTATGAACTGAAATTATGTATGACCTGTGTCAGACTTGTATCTCACCTAAATATAGTTTTACAACGATTATTAAGGCCACATCCTACGTGAAACCAGAGTTTAGAATATGAGCCTTAAATCTTGATTCTACTTTTGAATGCTTGTGATTATTCATACCTTTTAGTTGGGTTAAGTACACCATGATGGTAACAGCAATATTGGCATTTGTAAATTTCAATTTTCAGGGGTCTCAACTTGATAAAATATTGATTGTCACTGTCAAGGGTCCTTGAAGAAGTATGTCCATGTATTAACAGGAAAGACATTATCAGGAAGTACTAGCAGATCTCCAATTTCCCACTTCTATACATGTATGTATCATTTGAATGCCTACATGTATATGTCTTTAAAATTATCCGTGAAATTAATGATTAGAATTTTATTTTTTACATCCAGTATAAAAAAGCAAATTTCCATATGAATTCAATCCAAGTTTAACTTCATTGATTATATTTGACAGTTGCATTTATAGTAGTAGTAGTTATTTATAAAGAAGGCTTCTGCATGAAGTATTTGAGGTACAAAAGTACTTCTTCCTAAATAATTTCTCGATGTCTTCATGCTCTCCTGATGTGAATAGACATATCTATTTGAGCACAGCCATGATAAAAACAATCATATTCTTTATGTAAACACTTCAGCTCGTACACTGTGTCTAACACAAAATGAGCAATATTTTCATATTCTTGCATTTTCTATACTTCCTCAAATTCTACCAGGAATAGTCCTTGACTATACAGGTATATGTGCAAAACTAGCAGTTTCAGAAATGTCAGGAAATAATTTCTCTAGTTTCGTACTGGAATTGCTATGCATTTTCCATTCAAATGCTGCTACAAACTATGTGTAGCTACATGTACATGTAGTTTCTACAGAGAACTGTACAGAAATCGGTTGCATTCATTTTCGCGATCAAGCAAATCAGCTCATCGAATTTGAAAATTGAAAAATTCCTTGGAAACATACCCATGCTTGTATGAGAAGCAACAAGGATTAGTACCTGTGCTCTGTGGCAAGTGGCAAAGACTCCCGCTTCTGGATGCACCCCGTTGTTGGAGGAGCAAGTATTTGATTTAGGCAAGGACATGGAGGAAAGTAGGAAGGAATATGGGAAAACTTATGTCAACACAACGTGAGCCAGATCCAAACGGAGGAAACATTAGGAATAAACCTGTCCCAATTGATGTCGAGCAGCACCCAGTGTATGTCAATCTGCAACAGATGGGGTTCGGAAACATGGACAATAACATGGCTACTCGGGAGGGGGTATGGGAAGCATTGGCCAAAGCCACGAATGCTCAACAGTGTAGCATAAAGAAGCAAGACCGAGGTCTTCGGTGGCGGACTTTCAGTGATTCCAGAGCCAGCAGAGCGGCAAAGATGGCTCGTACTGGCAAGGGGACTCTACCTAGAAGTTCTATGGTGAGTTTGCCTGATAGGATATTAGGAATTTCAAGTTAGTGGGGATCAGTTTTGAAGATTTCCCAAAGGAAGTCCAAGATCGGTGGTGGACCCTCTATTAATTAGGGTGTCGGCAAAGATGGCTTGTACTGGCAAAGGGACTACCTGATAGGAAATTAGGAATTTCAAATTTGTGGGGATCATTTTCAAAGATGTCCCAAACAACTTGAAACAAGGTCCAAGGTTGGGGTGGACCCTCCAGTAATTCAGGTGTCAGCAAAGCAGCAAAGATGGCTCGTACTGGCAAAGGGACTACCTGATAGGAAATTAGGAATTTCAAATTGGTGGGGATCATTTTAGAAGATATCCCTAACAAGGATCAAGGTCGGTGGTGGACCCTCCTGGGATTCAAGTTTCAGTGCAAATGTGGCTCTTACTACTGCTGAAGGGTCACTACACTTTTTTGAGCTTTTATGATGCAAGTAGGAAATAAAGAATTTCAAAGCTTTGAGAATTGCTCTCAAAGATGTCTCAATTTGTTTCTTTTGAGCTCCTTGTTGCGGAATTAGAAGAATCAAGGTATACAGAGAAGATGATGCCCGGTATAAAGCATTTCTACTGGAGCTATGTACCAAACCTGAACGCTGTTCCCTCTACATTTGCTTGCATGTTACACCAGGCACCGATTCGAAACCTGGGTGTAGAGTGGCAAGGTGAAGATTAATGTCTTGCCGAAGGACCGTAAGCCATGAAGGGATTTGAACACACGATCTGATGATTACAATGTGAAACTGTGAAAGTAAGAATAATCAAGGATTGAGCCATCAAATGAATGATTGGAATTCAATTGGGTCGGCCGTACATAAGTTCACCTTTTTTTTGGCTGCTACCCTTTCAGTGTAATACTTCATTTATGTCTATGTCTGATTTATTTCATGTTTGTACTATTTATATTGTTTTTATACTGAGAAAAATAAACTGAATTGAATTGAAATTGACATACTTTTGATAGAAACGTTTAACAACTTTAACAGGAGCAATCCTTAGAGGAAGAATGAAAGGAGGTATGGCTTTAGAAAAAGATTCAGTTGTTTTGAATGGATAGAAAAACAAGGAGACAAACAAGCAGACTACCAAGAAGTAATAATTATAATAATGCTCAATTCTTGTATAGCGCATCACACATAGCATAGCATGTCCCTATGCACTTAAAGAAGAAATAGTAAGGTAAGAATAAAGTAATCAAGTTATTTATATTGGACCATTAGTTCAAAGTTGGTATTTTATGCATTGAATAGATATGTTTTAAGGGATCTCCTGAACCTACATAAATCACTTTGATATCTCATTGAATTAGGTAAAGCATTCCAGAGGACAGCAGAGGCATGAGTAAAAGCACGCTCACCATATGACTTTGTAAAGTAGAGGAAGAAGGAGACTGAGGAGCAAGAGGAGGCATGAAATCTAACTCTAGCGAGTTGCGATTGATGATGCTTCCCCAATTCAGACCAGTCGTGTAGGATGTAGGATCATGTAGGGAGGGAGAGGATTTGGAGGAAAACAAATAGCGAAATAAATAATAATATAAATAATGATATTGTGGATTTGTAGAGCACGCATATCATCCTAAGACGCTCATGGCGCCAGCTTAGCAACAGTTCTCTGGGATATAAACATGCTACAAATGTAAACAAATCCCAAGTTGACCTAAAATCCTGAAAATAACGCAATTCATTAGCTACAAACATTTGCTTGTATATAAAATATTACATCACTCGTGAGAAATCATGGCTACGTCATGACAATAAGGGAGTCTTTTGCTTTTATCATTTATACCCTTTTCATAAACCCATCCTCCGATTAGCCGCCTAGGATAATTCAATAATAATTGCGTTCACAAACTCCGAAAATAATCCGCACTATTTTTACGAGCGCCCGTCTTGATAAAGGTGGATAATCGTCATGACACTTGGACACGCCCCCTCCGATGCGGTGGTGTTGGAAAAGGGTGACCTTGTGACCGCACCATGGCAATTATCCGCATTATTTGGAAATGCATTCATAAAGTCAAAATCTGGTCCCGATGCTGCTATTATGCGGATAATAGCAGCATCAAAATAATGCGGATAACTCTGGTCCTCCTCCGATTTTACGACCAAATTATGCTGCTATTAGCCGCATAATTGGGTTTATGAAAGGGGTATTAGATCATAACCAACTGCACTTTGACTGCACAGAAATGCAAACTGAAAAAATAAGATGAAACCAGGAAATATTTTTGTGTGTTGTGTCAGTGGCCGTTAAAGACTTTGCATCAGTATAGAGGTATACTTTCTAGTGGTTTTCATCCTTCACTTTTGGTAGAAGCATACATACTAATAAGAGCTCAGAAGTGACAATTTTTTCAGAGAGATTTTGATTGATGAGGCGTCTACATGTAATTTGCTTCTTTCCCCATTCTTGTATTCTGTACAGTCAGAACTGAAACCCAAACGTCCTCTTGAGAAAAAAAACTTGAAATTAAGAACTTTAAACAAAGACCCTGTTCACATTAACAAGGATTGCAATTTTGTAACGGTGCCTCTGTCGAGATCGGAAAAAGGGGCCTCTCTATTCACAACATCTTTAAAAACTGTGTAGTATTTCATGAAGCCGTTTGCCGTCAGTGACATCTTTAATCCATGCATTTGATTGGCTGAGAGCTAATCTGATGATTAAATATCATTGTCGGACATTTTGTGAAACCTTTCCTTAGACTACACAAAATATCCTGTTATGAAACCTAAAATCTAGCATCCCTATGCCATTCTAAAGGACTTAATAGATAGTACTTACTATCCTGACCTTAGCCTGGCAGGTTACAGCTCTCAAACTTTCCCCAAATATATTTTTTTTAATTTTTCAAATGAATTACATTTAGCTGGTTCAAATTAAAGCAAACGAACACAACCTTATTTAGAATAGTTTTTAAGGTTCGGCCAGCCATATTACTTTACCGATGTTCATCTATTTGTTTCTTTATCCAAAATATTTACAATGTATCTGTTTTTTTTTTTTTCATACAGGATTGGGATTATGAAAAAAAGGTATATTTGCTGTGACCATTATCATGCCCAAGTTACATGTATATATATATACCTCCATGCATGCATTCACTAAAAAACCCTAAGAAAAACCCTTGTCATCGTACCCCCTTACTGAAAACTAGGATTGAAGCAAAACCAGGGACCCTGTTTCATAAAGGACTTGCAACTACCATGGCAACAGGGCTCAGCAGCCAATCAAAATCAAGGTTACCGTGGTACTGTAGTTGCCATCTTGGCAAAGGTTCAACAGTTGCATGTCCCTCATGAAACGGGCCCAAGGGCCACTTTGCATAAAAGTTACTAAGTAAATTTGCCATCCAAAGGTAACTCACATTGATGGTAACACGACCTACCAGCCAATCAAAATCAAGGATTCCATGGAAGACACTGCTGAATGGCAAAACTAATTTTTATGCAACTTGACCCAGGCTCATTTCCTTGCAAGAAATAAGTGCCCTTTAGATTTGGCAGTGATCATTGCAAGAGTATGATTGGAACAGTCCTTTCTTCAATCCTCTTGAAGCCACAAAATTTGTGACATTCTTACCCTGTTTGAATCAACTATTTAAAGAAAAAAAATCCCCTTGTTTTGCTCGGTTCATACTAGTACACTCTGAATTTCGTAGTTTAAATAAAAGCTTCATCGAAAAGGATTGTGACGAATCCAAGAGAAGATTAAAAATCTATATAAATCTTATTTGGATTTAGCTCTTTACTGCATTTCTTTACAAGACTTTTTCAAAATCTAGAACACAAGAGTGCCAAGTTTGTGGATTGTGTGGACTGTGGACCATGATACGTTATATATACTGCAGATACCCCTTGTGTTGTCTAAAAGCTGTTAACATTTTAATTAAAATACCCAAACCATCCCTTTAACATATTGAAACAAATCAGCATTAACCTCAATTGTTTCAATGTCATTTTGATTGAACACACAAACCACCAACTGCCATGGCTGTATTTATTATGAAACCTGGGTTACTTTGACCACACATTTATGAATTGCCAGTAGTCAACTTGTTCCACCAATTAAAAATTATTGTTATCCCCTTGCAAAAAGTTGTCAATAAATAATTGATTTGTTAAATGCGAAGAATCTGAAAATACAAAACTATCATTAATTTCAATGGATTAATAATACATTGCAATCGTCACCAATATGGACAAAATATTATGAAGCCCAGCTTTCCATGGAACTGTGGTTTAAAAATCTAGTTTAGACGAGGGTTAAACCTAGGTTTAAATTGTAAATCAGAATACTGTCCAAAGAGTCAGCGTTTACCCCAATTGAATTCAGGATTCTACTTCAATGCATGCATATATGATATGTTTCAGTCTCTTTAAGCTAATGAAATTTAAGTGTTGAATAGTTTTGATAGTAATGTTACACCTATTTGATAGTTCCCACTGCTACAATTCATTTCATAATTGAAACCATGGTCCTCATCATGAAACAGTCGTAGTGATCTATCTTATCAGATCTTATCAGATCAGCCGTGAAAATTGTATTGAAAAAATGTCGAAAGGTTTCAATTTTATTGTGATCAGCTATGAAAAGTCAATTGTGGCGTTCATAACAGATTGCTCGACGGTGGGAACAAGGTTTTAGAATCATGTCTGCCATGAGCTTTATATCATCCGCGTTTTTTTAAGATAAAATTGTTTGAATTTAAGTTGTTTGATCGCATGCACGACAAGGACCAATCCACCATCTGTATTAATATCCTTCATTGATAAGACCTGACCACTAACAAATCATAATGTAATAATATTGTTGTTTCTGTAATTGTTAAATATATTTCTAATCATGAAATAAATTCTTTTGTTATCATAATATGAAAGTCATACCTCTCACAACAATGATACCAGTTTCCTCATACAGTATATTCATTTGAAAGATCATGCCATGCACTTCTACAAAGATCTGGTCACTGATGACTTTCATTGAGTGAAATAGACATAACCTTTTCATGATTTCATTAAATGAAAAAAAAAATCACAAGTCACCAATCCTCTATAAATTGTTCAATGAAAATCCATATACATGTAATCCATTGGGTATAGTAACTGAATGTAGATGGTGTCTAATAAAACACAGCAAGTATTGTTTGAATACTGTAAATTTAAAAGGGCTATGCTTTGTGAAAATGAACGAAATGCCATGTCCGTTTTGTGGATTTGCCCATCTCTGTGAACTTTTCATCCTCGATCATTAAACAACATTCATCAGATATTGATTGATGATATATTGTTTTCATCTCATTTAATCAATACCATAATGGAACAAATCTAACTATATTTTCTGAACTTTCCTCTCTCACAGAAAGAAGAAATTAAGAGAAAATTTAATAATGTAAGTCCCAGAGTTTGAAGGTTTTTTCATTTGATTGTTTGAAATAATTCATTTGTTTGTGGTTAAGAAGTATCTTGCTTTTCATTTTGATTGTTTGAGTTAACTCATTTGTTTGTGGTTAAGAACTATCTTGTTGTGCTGTGTAATGTATGATGAAAGCAAACAAACATTTGGAGTGTAATGATGATTTTGGTGCGTTACTTTGATAAACCCTTGATCAACAACTTTGCTAACAACTTGATAGCATGAAAAAGCCACATGTGATTATAAAAAACCATGGCAACCTCTGGCAAAAAAAAGAAAGTTTTCAGCGATGTTGATTTTCTTAAAAATTGTTTCAAAAGAAGAGTTTTCTGAAAGTCTCTGGTTAGAGATAAGTGAAGTGTTATAAAGCCATTAAAACATATGGTTTGTAAGGACAATATTCTTGTTCATGAAATCGCAAGAAGGGTTAATTCCAGTAACAACATTTTTCAAGACGTTTTTTTCAAAACAAATCAGTTTTTAACTGTCAAAAGGCTGCAATTTTAGAATTATCAAACAAATAAACTTTTTTTTTTAATTTTCAAAATCCAGTTGATGAATTGAATGCAGTGTTTCTAAAATAAAAAAGAGTGGTTTCTGCTGATTGATCTGGGCCCCATTACACAAAGCTAAGCTATTAATCGTAGTATAAATTTTCATGTATGATTGCATTTAACACAATGCACAATCTAATAAATCTTATGAATGATTAAAGCTTTGTACTACAGGACCATTTCTTGCATCTCTATAGAACAGTAATGAGTTGAGAAGTTTTTCAAATTGTCCTGCTGGAAAGAACACAGTGATACACACTGTGATCACACTGTGTTTCATAGTGTATTCACAGTGTGTTCAGTGTTACACATTGTGTTATAGTGTGATCACAGCGCATTCAGTGTTACACAGTGTGATCACAGTGTGTTCACAGTGTGTTCCCAGTGTGTTCAGTGTTACACAGTGTTACACAGTGTGTTCAGTGTGTTCACAGTGTTACACAGTGTGATCACAGTGTGATCATTGTTACACATTGTGTTACACAGTGTGATCACAGTGTAATGCACAGTGATGACAGTGTGTTACACAGTGTGATCAAAGTGTGTTCACATACAGTGTGACAGGTATTTTCACACCTCGACAGTGTGATTGTTTACAGCGCTTTCACATGGTCAACTATGTGAATATGGGATTCACACTGTTGAACTGCTCAAAGTTGACAGTGTGAAGGTGATATCACATTGTACACCACACTGTCAACACACTGTGGGTCACTGCATTCTTTCCACTAGGGAATATTGATCATTATTAAAATTCAAATTCTCTTTAGTTACATCCGTTTACTTTATTCGCATTCATAAATGTGACTTATGAAGCAACAAATCCACTCTGTAGAGTGCTCAACGCACAGAAAGAGCTGAGAATTAAATAAAAAGTTTTGAGACGATGTTGAAAGTACGTCTAGTTCAGAATGTGGACACTTTGCCAATTGGTTTGAAGTAAAGGTTATTCTGCATAGCTCAAAAAGTATCCAACAGAATCTGAGATGTTGTTATAGTTTGAAGTATGTCTTTGTGTGAATGCTAATGGGCAATTCCATGGAAAATGTTCACTTTAGAGGAAAAATGAAGTCTCAGATTTCACTTAAGCAGTCAAATTTTCTTAAAAAGTAATCTATAAAGTACCAATTTCCAATAGAATAATCGCAATATTGATAAAATTTTGTAGTTTTTTTCCATCATCAAAAAAATAGAATAGTAAATTTCAAAATGTAAAAATGTGGCTATTTTTAAACAATTCATCTTTCCTGTCTCTACTAAAAGCAAACAAGGTCCCAGAGGTCTCTTTTAACTTTTGAATAGTTGATTAATGTTTAAATCAACAGAAAATCATCGTTAAATTTTATGCCATTCATCAATTTTAGAGAAATCTGTCTTCAGATTTGTGTGATTTCTTTACCATTATCAGTGTCATGTCCGTTACGTTTTTCACTTAAAGTTTTCATAGCTTACAGGAAATTTGTCTAAAGGTACTGCAGATTCAGATTCTATGTTAGAATTAAACTCCCTACCATGGGTAGCGATCATTTTCCCTTACCTCTCCTCATTTTCATAAAAATGGCGTAACGGACATGACAATTTGCGTAACGGACATGACGCCTTATATATGACAAAAGGCAGCATTCACAAAAACAAAATATTAGGCTCAGTGTGGCAGACTGAGGTCAGTCTCAATTGCTTGAGGATAGCTGGATGTAATAACTCCTAGAATCTGCATGTCATTCAAGCCATTTTTAGAAGTTAGTGAATGATGAAAGTTCAGCTCTTGTTCTGGTATATTTTTCTGAGAATTAACGGTATGCCACATAATATTAGGAAAGATGCAGCTAGATCTGGCAACATACTTAGATCACAATCTGCATCATTTGCGTTTGAACAATGCAATTGATTATCTTAGGTGTTTGCACTGACAGTTTGGAGCATGATAAAACTTCAACTTGTGTGAATTCATGAGATCATTGATGATACATGTATTGCTTCAAACTATCTGACTTTCACCAACCTCTACTTCATCAGTGATGGCACAGGCTCACATTAAAAAAAAACAAGTTTGTAAATTCAGAATCAGATGTCTGTGTTACATGGTGTAGCTCTATGAATCCATGAACCTACAGTGGCACTTCTTTGCAATATCACAAAGCAAAGGGGCTGTGGAAGGAATGTGGCGCGATCAATAAATTATGTCATCATAGTATTTTTGTCAGCCATAATCACGATTTGAATGATGTATCTTCATTTGTACACAAGCAGCGCGGACAATGCAACGAAATTAGATACAGCCACATTTGTCAGCAAGTAACATCGTAAGATTTAGAACATCCAAGATTTGATGAAAGGATGATTATACTCAGGATGATATTTAATTCAAATGAAAAATAATTTCAGAAGCAATTTACAAACATTCCGATTTCCTTTCAACTCATACATAATCGATGATGAAAGATTGGTTTCCAGGTACTGCTATTAAATTTTAAAATACTTTTTAATGTCATTTTTTAAAATCTTAAAACTGACATTAATACTACTACAGTACATATTCTTTATCATAAAATACATTTCATAATATGTTCATCTTGGATTTATATAGGTCTGGTACATTTGTTTTCTTCTAACAAAAAATGAGATTTGATCTTCTCAGTGTGCCGTAGTGGTACGATAAACATTGTATTCTATAAAAAATATCATGGAGGCTATAGCTATTAAATTAATGATACCTGCCAATAATATCTACATAGTTTTCTACATAGAATGTTAGTAAAGGTACTTAGCTGCTACATAATTACATTCATTATTCATATTTCTTTCATTTTGAAACTAAGAAGTGCTAATGAAGTTCACTTCGTAAGGGTGTCATGTCCGTTACGCTAGTGTATATTATCAAATGGTAAGCCATGAATAAAAAATAATCTTTACTATCAACTTTTTCTCTTTTAATTAGGTGTAGAGGATGGTAGTAACTGGAAAATACCCTCTATCTGTTGTTCACGGGTGTAAAATAATTTTTTCTAAATATTTTTTTGTTTTATAAATATTGTATGGAAAGCCCCCCTCTTAAATTGCAAAATAATGGGAGATATTACTGATTACCAGTTATGATGTGTGTCTCTAACCTCTAGCCTTAACATGTAAACAATTAGACTTGTACCATATCTTGTAATAAAAAAATTATATTCGCTTACAAAAAGTGGACGAAACTGTCATGTCCGTTACGCTTCGTGTGTCATGTCCGTTACGCTACATTTTGAGCTATGAATACAGAATGCACTTCAAAACTGTTGTTAAACACCATTTTATGGATAAAGCATGATTTTAAGGTTAAATTAACACCAATGTCAGGTGCATGCAATATAAGAATTCACAGGAATTTTGATAGGCAATTGGAGGTAAAAATGCTTCGTCCATTTCGTGTCATGTCCGTTACGCTCACAAAGAGTGCAATATCTCAACAACTGTTCAATGAAACAATTTGAAATTTCATGTGTATGTAACTGATACTTAAATGTGTCTGATAAGCTCAGTAACAATTATCAAAAGACTGCTTATTCTACTGTATAAACCTTTGAATTACAAAAATTTGTCTGAACGTCATGTCCGTTACGCTGGAATTGACCTAATGTTAATTTTTCCCCATAACCACATTATATCAACTGGTTATAATCATATTGTATTAACCTGTCATCACCATGACGTCACATCCACAAGTTTTCAGTCCATTGCCAATTGAATGTGGTGCTGTATGAGTTTGAAAGTAAAAGAGTGTCACTCATGAAAGTTATTGTTTATTTGTTGTGATATCAATTGATGATAACTTGTGTCAATGATAGAAACATTGCATCATCATTTTTATAGTAACATCATCCTTATAATCATGTATACAATTTTTTTTGAGGGGGGGAGGGGAGGGGGGGGGGGGGGTTGATCAACATATTGAACTATTGGGATACAGATTGTCCATGATTAATTCACCTTTATAGGAACTTGTGTGTATTCCAGTTATAAATCTTGTCTATTTTACATCTTTATGGGATACTTCAGCTCTTGCCATTTTACATGTATATTCTTCATATTCTATTGTACTCGACAATTTTTGTACTAATTAACCCTTTTGATACCGACTAATCTGTTGGCAGATATATATTATATTATAACAGATAATCTTCACTCTACTCTTTTGATCCTCATTATTCTCCTTTGAACATCCTTTCCTCTATCCTCTCCTCCCCTACCTAATCATACATGTATGTGTACTTTAATCTAATGAATGTTTCCCTTTATCTTTAGTTCTTAAATATATATATTGTGTCTAGCATTCTGAATGACATTTACAGTCATATATTCCTTCTTATATCCTTTTTTTTTTCTCATCCGTGAACCCATTTCTAACTCCTACCCGTTCTACCACCATTACGGAAGAAATAAAACTTCCATGTATCTTCTGTGTATATGTTTTGTGTTGTTCTCTGTGATTACACAAAACAATCTTCCCTATAAAGGAGAAGTATGTAACCAATTTTATCATCTCATTTCAGCGTTTGCTCTTTTGTAATAATGATAATTATGGCAATTCTCATATCCACTTTATGCTGAAGATGTGAATTGTCACGATTACAACTGCAAGAGAAAAACCACTGCACTTGTATCGTACATTAGTGCACAATATCTTGTTTATATGAGCAATGTTTGTACTAAATAGGTTCATTATTGCGGATTGAAATAATCGCTAGAGGGTATTCATTTGCATATTGCCGACCCACGGCGTATTTGCATATACCCCCGGCTTATTTGCATAACTCCTGACCAATCACACAACGGATCAGTGCCCACCTATTGTTCTCGCATGGGTGCGTACGGTCTTGGAGATTAGTATAGAGTACGATATCGGATAAATCTCTGTCACTTGATAAAGAGTTGCAGCGGCACTCGAAAGCTCGTGAACTTGTAAGCTAGTGAACACTTTTTGCGAGAGTGATCACGAATTTCCTAGAAAGCCAGTGAACACTTTTTGCGAGAGTGATCACGAATTTCCTTGTTGACCATAGTAGATTGCGAGACAAATGAATACCCTCTAGCGATTAATGTTTGTAGTATTTGAAGTATTATTGATTCAAGTCAGTTGTGAAACCATTCTCTAATAGTGCTCATCATCCCACCAAATATACAACCAAATATGATGTGAAACTAAGTATGGTAACATGTGATTACCTACATGTAATTAATTGTTTGAATTTAGCACAAGATATTGTGTGTATATCAAAAGGCTCTTTAAGCATCCTTTCTCATTGAAAGTTTGTACAATTCAATTTCCCATTTGCATGAATATCATTGTGTACAAAAATGTATGGAAGGTCAGGGCTTTATTAGAATGTATACCATTTCATTGATTTGACATCATTTGTAAATTTAATATTTTTTTATAATCTAAAGAAAAAAAAGGTTGATTTGAATCAAAGAAATGAGCAAAACTTTAAAATGTTCAAACATTCTTATTTTACATCCGATTTTGATGAAATTTTCAGTGTTATGCATGTTGGATTTTTCTTTTATTCAAATAATTTTTCTGTTGGGGTGAACCTGTCCTTTAAACCAACCTCATGAACTTTATAAAGTGGTTCTAAATACATAGTCATTCATACCACTTTGTTTTACAGTCATTTTTCATACATGTATGTATGTTTTTTGTTTTGTTTGTTTTTTACAATGTACTAGAAATACCACCCTGTTTTACAATCATTATTCATTCATGTACTTTTTTTTTGTTTAAAACAAATTACCAACATTTTGTGCATGCTCCCAGATTAACACATGTATTCATTTCATAAATGAGTATATTTTTGTGTGTGTTTTTAAAATGTTTGTGCTATTAAAGTGACAAGGCTAATATTTACTCGTATTTTGCTCATCTTGCAGAGGATAAGTGTTTACGGCAACCCGAGTCCCTACGATATGGAGGTGAGGGAGAAAGAAGGCATGCTGACGATGATGCTGATGAAAGATAGAGGGCGCCAGAAGAAAGGTCGGCCTGGGTACGCAGTCCTGGCAGGTTCACAACTCAAATACTACAAGGATCACAAGAACTTTGAGGTATTATTTTGTCTCGCCTGCATAGCAGAGCGAGACTGTGGGCACTGCTTTTGCGTTGGCGCCGGAAAAAAATGATTATGTAGTGCTTTAAAAAAAAAATTAGTTACAAAATGACCAGAAACGCCATCTTAATCTCATTCCATGCACCAACATGTGTTTTATTACTCACCTTAGACCTTGACCTTGAAGAAGTACTCTCCAAAAAGCGTAAATGCTGTCCTGTCCAGACGGTTTAATAAATGATAATTTTTCAAACACAGATAGCTTGTCAGAATCTGCATAATTCATTTTTCTTTTCTTCCTGGTGTTTTTGCATTAATAATCCATTTGGACTTTCTTAAATACAACGTACATCAAATTTCACTATTAAAAAAAATTGACCTTTGTAACACTAGTTTATGCCTATAGGGGTGTTGTGGTCTAGTGGTTGTGACTCTTGACTTTCAGTCTGAGGGACGTGGGTTTAATTCCCAGCCATTGCGTGTTTTCCTTTAGCAAGAAATTTACCCATATTGTTCTCCACTCAACCTGGATAAGGTGAATGAGTACTAGGCCGGTTTTGAAAGTCCATTTTAGATGCACGTGTACACGGCGTGTTTTTCGGTCGTGTACACGTGTACACGTTGTAAACACTGTGAGAGCGAGTTCTGTTTTCATGTCGACACGGACCCGCATCAATATGTCATAAAAAGGGGTCTATATAGCCTAAGTCACGGTTTTAAAGCTTACCTGAGAAGTTTGAAGTATCAATCCACAAAAATTGGTGCAAATTAAAAGTTTACTCGGCTTAGCAGCGCATTAAATTAATAAAGAATGCAAAAGAAAATCAGTGCAGGGCCCTAGCTATCGCCGACGCTCGGTGGATGCGCATTTTGTATACTGTACCGTACATGCATGCACAGATCACTGCAGAATAAGTGTAACTGAAGTTATCGATTAATTTTCATTATTATGTTGCCAATTTGAAGAGCGTTTGTTTGTAGGCTTGTGTGCGAGCGTATAACACGTAAGTTGTAGCGATGATCGCTATCGCAATTTGTGATTCTCAAATTGACTCTGAGTGTGATTGAGCAACGCTTTCGAGCTTTTGAGACCGGAGCAGACCCATTTCGTGCCGATTTCGTGGTACAAAAACGTGAGTCTCCAGAAAGAATGTGGATTAAATTGGCGATTTTGGAAGTGAACTCACTCTGGATTAATTGAAATATGTTGACATATTAGTAATTAAAACGTGTGCAGTGTCTGAGAACTAAGATTTAATGTGAGGCTGTGAGCTTGTTTATGCAGATGCTACCGTGTACACGGTGATGGAATTTAGTACACGTGCACTGACTTGAACGTGCGTGTACACGTGTACACGTGTACCCGAAACGGGCCTAATTAGTACCCAATAGGAAGAAATTCCTCATATGCCAGTGTGCCTGTCACTAGCACAGTTTTAGCCAGATTTATGATAATAATAACATTATTGTAATGTGCATTTGAGTATAAACATATAAAAATTGCGCAGTATAAATGTACAACTATTATAAATTAATCTCATTTATAACAGCGGGATGCAAGCAACCCTGAAGTGAGCCTGAACTTATGGAGAACAGAGGTTGGTTGGACAAGAAGCAGAACGCCAGGAAAGAAGCTAATCTTTGAGGTAAGATATCGGGTGACATCTGTTATTCCAGAGATTTTGAACTCCTGCATTATTCCCAATCATCTAATTTGCATAAACAAAGATGTCGAATGGGCTGAAAATTAACTTTTATGACATTATTCTGAAGTTCATTAATCCAAAAGACAACAGGGTTGGTTATTTCGAAGGATTGTTAATCCAACAATGCAATAGGTTTTGTTGTTCCCGAAGGTATGATAGTTTAAAAATGAAATAACGATCATTAGTACGATCATCATGCTCCTGAAGACGACACAAACACACTTGTCCAAACGTCGAGTTTTGGTGGTCCTTTTCAGGACAAGGTGCACCGTGAAACCTACACGATCATTAATACGAGTGAACAGTACAATCCTTATTTCATTTTTGAACTCTGGAACTTTGGAATAATGAACCTTTATCATTTTTTAATTAATGAACCTTACTTCGTTTACAGATTAATCAACCTTCAATTTAATTCCTTCTTTTTCATGCCATCTTCTCTTCTTATAGTTGTCTACTGATCAAGGTATATACCTAGTGCAAGGTGAAGATGAGACAACAAGCCAGTCCTGGTATGAAGCCATTAAAGGAGCAGTAGCAGTAAGTCAAATAACTTTTCTATATCATGAACATCAGAGAGCGGTGTTGGCTCAGTCGGTAACGCGTCTGCCCGTCGAACCAAAGATCGTGGGTTCGAGTCCACCCCGGGCGGATGACTGAAGCCAGTGCGTTGTGTGTAAACGTCTCTCCCATGTTTCATAGATGCAGGCTATGTTACAATGGAAAACACTCCGTCCCTCGGATAGGATGTTAAATGGAGGCCCCGTGTAGAGGAGAGTCACCACCTTTGCACGTTAAGAACCCATTGCACTATTCGTATAAGAGTAGGGGGAAACCCCGGTGTAGTGGTCCACCTGCATTCCCCCCAATCAGTTATATCGGGAGGAGAGACCTGTGGGTCATAGTGATTTAGTTCGCTTTTCGCCTCCCAGGCACAGGTGACGCCAAACAAATAATAATAATAACCTGGCAAATGCTGACTGGCAACAGTTTCATGCTATCGGGGGGGGGGGGGGGGTTCACACAGGGGTTTCATCACTATTCCTTTAAGGTGGGTTTACATTTCATATTTAATTCAATACTTATTTCCCCACAATTTTCCAGAGCTTGACAAGGATAAACAAAAGGAAAATCAAGCCAAAGCCATTTCATGTGCATGGCAGCTCTGTGTAAAGCAGATATCATCGAGATGGTCTCGGTGTGTGGGGAAGGGGGGGGGGGGGGTAGTGGCTCTCTATGAGGTTTTTTAGGCAAGGTAATAAGTTTGAAAAGGTAAAAAATATTTTCAAATCAATCTTTCTAGCCAAATCCATGTGTTCTTCATGATTAATGTCTACTATCATTCATAGAACTATTTTCAATTTTTGCCCAAATATTTTTATGAGATTTTCAATAGCAATAGCTCAGTCGGTAAAGCAGGGGATTCGTATTCCGGTGACCCGGGTTCGATTCCCACTTGGTGCGCTAGTGCCCTTTGGTAAGGCAATAATCCTCAGTACCAAGTCCTTCGGAGAGGACCTTAAGCCGTCGGTCCTCTGGTTGCTTGCTTACAAGCATTCATGCTTTCTTAGCAATCAGGTACAAAATCACTACTACCATCATTACCACCATAACTAGTAAGTGGTGCTCATTCAAGCGGAAAGATTTTTTGACAGTTATATCGTCATTTGCTTAAAGAGATCAGTACCAATGTAAATGTGGAAAAAAGTTTCAGGATATTACAAATATATAATTTTACAGGGTTATTTCTGAGTGTAACCTTTTTTTTTATACACACTGTATAATGTCACCCATTGTTGGTATTGCAAATAGCCAGATCTGACCATTTGGTATGTTTCATTCATTTTTGTGTATGAACAGGGTCGAACGGGGACATCAACCAGTCCTGATGATAATGATGATAACCTTTCACCTCTCACACCCAGCCCTGGATGTAAGTTGAACAATTAAATTCTTGTGTTCATCTTTTATCATTGGACTATCATACAGATTTATATATATATATACTGTATGTTATATTGATGTTAACACAATATTGTGTGATATTGCGATTGGTCCTTGGCAGACCATTTTAACTTTGTGTGGGGCTACTTCATATTTGCTTACTGTCCTGATTCGTGGTTAAAGACAATGCCACTTATACCCCTTTCATAAACCCAATTATGCGGCTAATAGCAGCATAATTTGGTCTTAAAATCAGAGGAGGACCAGAGTTATCCGCATTATTTTGATGCTGCTATTATCCGCATAATAGCAGCATCGGGACCAGATTTTGACTTTATGAATGCATTTCCAAATAATGCGGATAGTTGCCATGGTGCGGTCACAAGGTCACTCTTTTCCAACACCATCGCATCGCAGGGGGCGTGTCCAGTTATGACGATTATTGAAAAATTTTATTGAATTATCCGCATTACTCTTAGGCGGCTAATTGGAGGATGAGTTTATGAAAAGGGTATTAGCAACTGTGTCCCTATTTAAAAAAAAGAAAAGTTTTGGCTAATATATGGGAAATTCTGCAATGTCCATATTTTCAGCCTCTACATTTATTTTCCACTTGCTACTTCATTGGGTTTCAGGGTTGACAGGTAGGTTACTTCATAAATAATCAATTAATTATAATCTTTTGTACATCTACTTAGCTGCTTGAATGCAAGCAAATGAGAGGCTGAATGTGCATCATTCGTACAGTTGCACACGTATCGTTGTAATTTTTAGTAAACTTCTGAGGCGTTGTACAATAAATAGGCAATATTCTTACAGGTACAATGGCACATCATTTTCCATTCAGTCAACGAAAAAGACAAGTCTGTTAGAACTTGTTGAATGGAGCATCTTTCAGTGGTGTAGCATCACGCTCATGCCTGTTCGCTGTTTGTATATATTGATGAGTTTATGTCCTGACTACCTTTTATATTTTTCAGTCTCTCCACCTAGCAATGATGTCCATGCCATGAAGAAGAACAACAGCAAAATCAGAGGCAAACTCAAGATTTTCTTCAACTCCAGACCCGATAAGGATGACCTCAGACGAAAGGGCATCTTACAAGGTTTGTCAACTTTTCATTTTACTTGGAAGGATCAAGGTGCGGTCACTTGAATGACACTGACCCCAGACCAGTCAAAGCAATGTGGCTGCATTTATGCGACCTCATAAACCAGAATCATACATTAATAATTTTCTTAAAAATTCTGTGTGCTTTTACATGTATTTGGTCACAAAGTACATTATGCAAACTTCGTGTGAAAAAATTATGACACTGATGGACTTTCATATAATTAAGGTTGATCAGATTAATCATAAGTCTTTGTAAGATGGGGCTCTGGGGAACATTTTCAGGGATCTAACAAGCACATGTATTGTTATCTTTGCCTTTCACCCTCAGAGGAGAATGTGTTTGGGAAGGACATCAGGAAGCTGTGTGAGAAGGAGAGATCTACTGTGCCGAACTTTGTCAACCAATGCATCAAGTATATCGACAGGAGAGGACTGGAGTGTGATGGGATATACAGGGTCAGTGGGAATCTATCTCTCATACAGAAATTAAGATTCCAAGTTGATCAAGGTGAGTAAAAGTGCTCTTTCAACTGGGGATTTTCTATGAAAGGTTTTTGCTGTCAGTCTCATTCACTGTTGTAGGTACAGACATGTTAATGGTGGATGAAATTCATGGCTATTCAATTTTTTTTCCAGGCCGAGTAAGTTATCGTAAAGCCGAAGGTGAATGGACATCATGTAATAACTATCTGACAATTCTTTGAAAATAAATTAGATGTAAGAATACGTGTTTCATATTGATGATAATTTTTATGAATCATCTGGTCAACCACGACCCAATGTAACTGAGATGGAATCGAAAAGACATTGTCATGGTATATTTTGTTTCCCTATCTTTTTGCCGTAATGAGGGAAAAAACTACATGGATTTTTTTTTCACTGAGCATGTTTCAAGGAGTGGTTTACATGTATACTGTAGTAGACTGAAAAAGAAACTTGTCTGGAATAATGTTTCTGACATTAGCAATTCTTTCTCTAGTATTACATGTAGATTAAGATTTACTTGACATAGGAACTGAATTGATATACAAGGAACTGCAGTGTGTAATATGATATATGATTTCTTTTGAAACAAAAGTAAATAGGTTTACACTTTTTTCTTGTGATTTGTAAAAACCAATGTTATTAAACCTATAGGAAATAATATCTATATATGACAAATTTTCCTGTTTTTGACCAACAGAGAAACCAGTAGATCTAGACTCAACGCCATGGAAAGATGACATTCATGTTATAACCGGCGCTCTCAAGCTCTACTTCAGGGAACTCCCCGAGCCTCTGTTCACCTTTAGTACATTTGACAAGTTTATTGCATCAATAAGTAAGTCATGTTTCGACTTTTTGAACCGGTAATGAAAACACTATTTACACCTGGGGCCCAACTTACAAAGACTTGCGATTGATGCGATCAATTGCAACTATGGAAAGCCAGCAAAGTCAACATATGAAATGCATGTTTGCTCAAAATTTTTCATAGATATGAATGTATACCCATAAATTCATTGATTTCTTGACAGTTTGGTGTGTTCTCCTTTGTTTACAAGGATTCATGATTATAATAATAATAATGAAACGTTTTTGTATCGCGCAAAATACATTATATGTCATATCTCTAAAATATTTTGAACAAACATGCATTTCAGATGTTGACGTTGCTGGCTTTCCATAGTTGTGATTGATTGGATCAATTGTAGCTCTTTGTAAGATGGGGGCCCTGCTTGTGTAATGTTTAACACCTATATTCAGAAGTATTTAAGGGCTCCACAATAAATGAACCATAATTACTGGCTGTAGCAGAGCTAAATTGCTGCCAGGTACCCATCTACCTCACCTGGGTCGAGTGCAGTGCAATGTGGATCAATTTCTTGCCAAAGGATATTATGCTATGGCTGGGATTTGAACCAACAACCCTCTGTTTCAAAATCAGGAGACTAATCCAATGGGCCATGAAACTCCACTAACTCTACAACTTTGATGCTAAGATGGCCAATCAGTGGTGATCTTGGTTTCAGTTGGACCATGTAATAAGCCTGTTCACGGTTGTTAGCTGCGCACACGCAGTAAAAGATCATTTGAGATAACCATGAAGGTGGTTTTCAAATTCACTGACATAGGCATTTGTGATTTGATGATTATTCGTGTATTCCTTTTGAAATATTCTTTTCATCACATCCAAGCTGAAGAGAAACAAAAGTCTTCATTATCACTGGTATTTGACAGTAGCCTAAACAATAGTCAAATGTGCCAGAGGCAGGCAATAAAACAGATTTCCAAACTATCCCTGATGTACTATTCTAGTCACCTGGTCTATACAATGCCTTTTGTTCGTAGAATTTGAATACTCTACTCTACCGATAAAGCATCTACATTTGAAAATAAATGATAGTGCTTATCCTAATGAAAAATTACAAAGGTCATGAACTGGCTTATTACGATTGTTAGTTACCACAGTCTATTGCCAGTTTGTCCAATTACCAAGTTGTAGACTATCATTTGGTCTACCATCACTTCATCCACTATCTACATGGTCTAATTGGCATTTCATCCGCTCTCCATTTCATATAATAACCAGCTGGTCCAATAGCCATTTAGTCCATATACTGTTTGTTCTAAGTGTTAATCGGGCAAAATGAATGAAAATAAAATGGATATTAGACCAAGGGGTTATGAGACAAAGTGGTCATATACAAACTGGTGAATAGACGAAGTGATGATAAAATAACTGTAATTGTTATAAAATAGGTGTATTATTTCAAGCATCGCGATTGGCCAATACGAGTCACATGACATCCAACTTTTTTGTGCACTGCACGGCAGTGCAAAAAGCGCGCAACGAAAATTGATATTGCACTCTCAAGGTAACCAGTGCGGTAGAAGTCCAACAAAACTTTACTGTAACATTTTAAGAATTTTTTTTCTGTGTTGCTATTTTATAAAACAAATAATGCACTTGCTCTGTCGTGCGTAAAAGTAAATGCAGAGAAAGCTCGGTTTCTTCAGATGATGAACACTGGGCACTCGCCGCAAGCAGCTCTTGCACAGTGCGGCACCTATCTAAAGAAACCTCGCGTGCTCTGCATTTCCACTAACGCACTTGGCTGCATGCATGATTTGTATATTAGACAAAATGTTGATGGACGGAATGGCATCAGACTGAATGAAGGTAGACCATGTGATGAGTGGATGAGTTGGCAATAGGCGAAATGGTAATTAACCGTGACCACTATACAACAGGACCTTGAGCCTATTTTATTTTGTTCTGCTTGCAATTACTGTGATGGAAATTGTGCCTATTAAAGGCATATGCTAACGTTGTAGACATGTAATGTAAAAAATATCAAAGGAGAGATGAAAAATGTACATGAATGCCTTTCTGTCAACCTAAACCTAAATGAAAGAAATCCTTTTGATATACGTTATAATTGATGGTTTTGTGCAATTTCTATCGTGCCGATAATAATAGAACACATAAGTGTATGGATGAAATTAAGATGGTTTTTCCGGTCACTTTGTATTTCCCTTTTTTGAAGCACTTAATAATGATTTTCGGACACGATTTTTTCTTTTTTTTCTTTTTGTAACAAATCACAGGTGCAGGTGACAAGTGGGACCTCGCAGCTCAGATTTTTAAAAGTCAAATCAATGTTAGCAAATACATGTACATGTCCCTTTAAGCCGAACAATAATCAGAATGGAAAACCTACAGTGACCCTAGATGTTCAAAATGTGTCTGATTATTTTTCCTTGATATTTTTTTTTTCAACAGTAGACATTGAATGGAAATGGAAAAAGGAAGCCTAACTATCATCTTTTCTGATCAATTTGTTTTAACAGCTCAAATACCTATTCTAGATCAGAAGATCCTGGCATTCCGAGCCCTGTTTAGTGAGATGCCTCGGGTAAATCAAGATACAATCTTCACACTCTTCTCACATCTCAAAAGGTTAGTCAGGATCAATCTTATGGACTGTGTTCTTGGCCCCATCTTACAAAGAGTTACGATTGATCCAATTAGTTACTACTGTATGGAAATCCATCCATATCATAATTTTTTTCTACAAGAAATTTACACAATCTCCTTAGAAAACAAAGAGAATCACACTGAATCTTCTAGAGAACGATGAATGCATGAATATAAATCATATATAGAAAATATTTTGAACAAATTTGCATGTTAGATGTCTACGTTGCTGGCCATTCATAGTTGTGGTTGATTGGATCAATCGCAACTCTTTGTGAGACAGGGCCCTGTACTCTGGGCAATGCAACATAAAGGTTAGTGATTAATCACTAATTTGAAAGAAAACTTCTGTTTGGTTCCTAGTCAATCTATGGAGCAAAATGCGCATGCAATGGTGGTCTTGATAGGCTATTTCATTAAAGGTATTGTTTAACTTTGTGAGCAGCCGATTTAAAAAATTCTCAAACCAAGATGAAACATGTGATGGGGGGACCTAAAGCTGCGCACTTTGTTTTCAAACAATAAAAACTGTCCCAATTTTTATATTTCAACAAATTATATTTCACTAATTTGTGGCAAACATTCTAAAGATCATTTACCAAGAGGAAAATATCGCAACACTCACTAATACGAAAATCCCGCCATGTTTTCCAAACACCTCTTGATTTTGTCGCCCGATGTAGAAGGGGTCCTAAAGCTACGCACTCGATTTATCATGCAAAAAAATAGTATTTCCTGTGCCTCAATTTCTAAAATATATTCAAATTATTATAGGATAAAATAAAATTAAAGCGAATATAACTCCAAAATACCAACAGTTGTTGGTTTTATCTGCATTTAGAGGTTTACGGCAGCCTCTGTAGAAAAAAAATGAATAGGATTCGTTCGTCACTCTGCAGTCACAGTTCCACACACAGAGTGCGCATTTGCCATAAAAATTGCATGCGCGATGAGTGGTGCGTAGCTTTAGGACCCGCGCAGCCTTAGGACCCCCTACCATACAAGTGCATGTATTAGAACTAATAAACCCTGAAAACAACCATTATTGAGAATGAAAAGCTAAAACTACAAGGCAAACCCCCATTTTGTAAAGAGGGGTCTTATAGAAGCCTAAATAGTACATATAAGTGTATTGGATGAAATTAAGATGGGGTTTCCGGTCACTTTATATTTCAATTTTTGAAGCACTAAATGATTATTTTTGAACGCAATTTTTTCTGGGCTTCATTTTTGTAACATATCACAGACACAGGTGACAAGTGTGACTTTCTAGCCCAGATTTTTTAAAAGTCAAACCAATGTTAACCAATCACTTTAAGCAATCAATCGCCAACTTTTGTGTTATATGCAAAAGTACCACACAATTTCAAGACATGCTAAAATTCTTGGTGATGAATATGTGCTATATTGCTTTAATTTGTTTTCACTAGATCTTTATAGAGACCATATTTCATACTTAGAAAAATTAAAATGTACTGAAATGGAGATTCAAATAACAAACAACCAAAATGAAAAGGAGAGCTGAAATTGTCAAAATAAATGTAACCATGATATATTTAATGAGAAAAGTAATTTCTACAAATATTTAAGTGCCATGGTATGATCATCAATTCTCTTTCATCTCTATCTCCCCAGGGTGATGGATAATGTCCAGCACAACCGTATGCCGGCCAAGAATCTGGCGACGGTCTTCGGCCCGACCCTGATGTGGCCCGAGAGAGAGAGTATGAACATGACCATGGCTACCGTCTATCAGAACCAAGTCATGGAGTTTGTCTTATTAGAGTTTGACAATATCTTTCGGTCATGAGCTATAACCCCATAGACATTGTTTTATAGAACTGCACAGAAAACAGCAGGTGGGACTGCAACTAAGAGTCTGGCTAAACCTGGGCATTGGACTACAGCAACATTTGCTCAACTTCTGTCTCTCTCTGTACCTGAAGATGTGTGTTAAAATGATCTTTAAAAATATGAATCAAGTTGCTCACATATCATCACACACTTGATGAGATATGCAAGAGTTATTTGGAAATGTTATCACCATGTGTATCATGTTTGCAAAGTGACATTATCAGCTTTGTGACTTCATGTGTTACCAAGTAAGCCCAAACCATTTCAGAGATGTTTGAGCATCATTATGTAACATTATTCTTTGGCATGGAAGTGTCTTTGATGGATAATTCCAGATCTTCCTCGAACCAGACAACTCACATGAAGTATAGCTGAGGCAGGACAAAAAGATGACATTGCCCATGTATCTGCAAGACAGAACTTCTATTAAGTGTGCACAAAAGTGAATGTATGATAATACATCCATTTCAATCGTCGAGGCTTTTGTATGGTTATAGAATGTATGTTTATAGAAGGAGACCAATTTACAGCAGCTTTTCATGAAATCATGGATTGGCTTTTGATGGCTTTACTTACACAAAGCATTCCGATCTGTCCGTTCATGACTGTTATTTGCAATGATGGATATTGTTGATGAAGTATGAGATCTGATCACCACGCATGGTCCAGAGAGCGGTTAGAACGCCTACATCAAAGAATGAAAGACCTTGTGTACATCACTAGGATAGCATCTGGTTACCAGGTCCCACATAGACCATAGCATGGTCCTGAGAGCGAATGGAACGCATAACTCTCAACGAAAGAAATGCCTCGTGAACATCCCTTAGATGGCATCTGGTTACCAGGGCTCACATAGATCATAGCATGGTCCGGAGAGCGAGTGGAACGCCTCACTGTCAACGAAAGAAAGACCTTGCGAACATCCCTTTGATGGCGTCTGGTTACCAGGTCTCACATAGATCATTGCATGGTCCTGAGAGCGAATGGAACGCCTGTCAATAAAAGAAAGAGCTTGCGAACATCCCTTTGATGGCGTCTGGGTACCAGGTCTCACATAGATCATAGTATGGTCCGGAGAGCGAGTGGAACGCCTAACTGTCAATAAAAGAAAGACCTTGGGAACATCCCTTAGATGGCGTCCGGTTACCAGGGCTCACATAGATCATAGCATGGTCCTGAGAGCGAATGGAACGCCTAATTATCAACGAAAGAAAGGCCTTGCAAACATCCCTTGGAGAACATCTACCAACCTGGAGAGTGGTCCATGAAATGGCCTGTCAGACGTTTAATCCAATGGTCTATTTTTTTTTTAAGTTACCATCACAATAACAGTGAGACACCTCTGTGCTCAGTTAGTCAACATCAAGGAAAGTTGGCAGGTTGGACATCTTGTCAGACCACAAATATTGATCAGCCACCTTGCTGGATCAGTCATTGTAAATTATGACCATTTTTTACTTGATCTGGGGTCCATTGCAGAAAGAGTTGCGTTTAAACGTAAGCCAAAAAATAAAACCCAAGTCCCAAACGCGCTCTGTTGATTGGTTGAAAATCAAGTTGCGCATGATATTTAGAGCTGCGATTGATTGCAACTTTTTCTGCAACGGGCCTCTGGACCCTGTTTTTTAAAGACTTGTGACTGATCCAATCAACCTGAACTATATGGAAAGCCATCATTGTCATAATTTTTCCTACAGGATATTTGTATAATATCTTTGTAAAAAAAAGGAGGAGCATACTGAATCGTCAAGAAACAATGAATGTGTGAATATACATCATATCTCTAAAACATTTTGAACAAACATGCATTTTAGATGTTGATGTTGCTGGCTTTCCATAGTTATGGTTGAATGATCTACTCCAACTCTTTGTAAGACACGGTTTAGATCACACAGATGTGTACATGGCTATAGTGTTTCTGGAAGTGAGTCCATTGGTCAAGAAATTAGCCAACTACACGCTTATCATTAATCTATACTTCACTGACAATTTCTGCGACTGATTTGCATTTACATGTATCAACAATGTGGTTATGAATTAAACCAGAAAATAGTTCATTTCTCAAAGAGTAATAATTTCAGCTCTGCTAACAGTAATGCATGTAATTTTATACATTTTTTTCTGCATATTATTTCTGTGAATGACAGAACAGTTTATGTTTTGATTGCTTCCATTAATAATCCTACATGTATGTTTATATGAAAATGTCTTTCAATAGAGATTTATTTCATCATATTTTATGTTTAAAGCAGCATGAACGGGATTTATCCTCCCCACAATGCATTGCATTCTTTATTTTCTGCAATGTCTTCAAGAAATTCCATTCAGTGGAAAATATATCTGATGTAAATCATGTGACATATTGTTTTTTTTCTTTGCATTATAAGTTCTATTAAGCATATATTCTCAATTCTATTTTTGTAATTCTTTAGTTACTCACATACAAAGGGTATTATATTCACAGATTTATTCCATTTTATGTTTTAAGTACATGTATGAATAACTTTACACAGGTTCTGAATATGTGTTTTCTATTTTATAGTATGTATTATTTCCCTCTGCATCCCTAAATTCCCTATATTGTTTGCTTACATATAGCTATAGCTTAGACAGCCCTGGGAGGCGTTAGTAATTAATATTTCCCTGCTTTTTTCAGTTAATAGTAATGAATATAACACAGAGAGATTTTATGGCCTTCATTGGTAGCTGCATGTGTTCTGCGTCAAGAACAAGAAATTAAATCACAAACAGTTTGTAATCGATTTGATTAATCTCAAGTGATGATGATACATGGGAATTTTAGTCTTAAATTAGTTTGTAGAATGGTCAGAATTTATCTAAATTGGAAAAAAAAACAATGGTTCTCACTTTTGCAAAGAAGATCAATGGGCTTTCTCCACAAATGAGCGGACTGATAATGAAAGAACTTATAGTTAAAAAGATCATGGACTGAATGCAATTTACATAATTTTCTTAATACAAGGCATATCTATACATTCTGAATGATAAGTGACAATATGACTCATTGCACGCTTCTGAAACTTTCGAAACGATTCATGACGTTTGCATTCATTGCAACATCACAATTTATACTCGTTAGCCTATAATATGATAGTGATTATGTGAAATGAATCTATTATATGGACAATATTAAAAGCGTAAGAAGTCACTGTATATTCCCATTTAATGAATTGTATTTATTTACTTACAGTGTTCATTTTACAAGGGGTGTTACATCCATAATGATAATGTACAGATTTATAATGACACACCGCCCAATCAAGGGCCGTTTATTGAGAAATTAGCCTAGTCAAATTTAATCGATATTTTTGTATCTGTGTATGATTTTATTGTAAAGACCAAATCTATTGTATTCAACAACATTTTGTACTTAAAGATAGATCTGCAATAACAAAAGAGTTTGAATTTAAAAACCCAATATATCTTTCAAAATATGTAAAAATCAAGTACCTAGTTTCCACAGCATGCTGCAGGTAGCAAAAGAACTTCAATTTTTTTTTTCCTTGATAGGTTAAACGATTCATACTCTCTTATGGAGTGCCGGTTGCCAGTTCATTTAAACTACAAACTTGTGTAGTCTTGTGTTCAAAGTTTTCCAAAAAATGATTTGTTATGAAATGGGAAGGAAGGCACAATGGGTGATTTCAATTTCAGTGTTGACCTTTGGGTGTTCGTGTTAGGTTAATTTTACAGGAGTATAACACCAAATATAGAATGAAGATGGTCCTGAAAAGTCACTCACCAATGATGAGATGTCAATAATGTGATCTGGATCAGTTTTACAAACTTAGAATAGGTTTTAGAACTAGGGGAAGCAATCCAAATTGTGCTTCCAACACCAAAGCCAACACCGGACTTGAAATCACCCAATGTGAGTACATACAATGAATTTCATTGAGTCAATTATCTCTGTCATGAATATTGAATACGTACATGTATGATGACAGCAAGCATTCCTTAGAACTGTGGATTAAGATTCTTTATTATTAGAGGTAAAATATGTTATCCTCATCAGGATGCCACCCATGTTATTGTTTGAATTTTAAAAAAATTCAGTAATTCAAGAGATAAAGCTGTGCGTCTCCTTAATAGTGAAAAAGGCAAGATGAATTTGAAATACAGTGAATAAGCCTAGAAAGAGGTGAGCAGAACCCTCAATTAAACATCCATATAACGTTATGTGTTCAAGGCAGCAGATCATATTTTAAACTGCAGAAAAATACTGTATGAAAATCAAGCTATATTTACAGTTTAGAAATTTTGATCACATGAGCAAATTTGGTGATTGGTGCCTCAAGCTTGTTTTCTTGTATGCAAGTTCCTGCAAAGGCTTTCTGTCTGTGAAATCCTACTTGTTTATGAAAAATATACATTGTATCAAATATGTACACACAACTCATTATTTTTTTTTTGAATTACTTTGCCATCTTATTTGTTCCAATCTGCAAAGTTATCATTTGTACAATGTATTTCCTTGAATAATAAGCATTGCTTTTGGATAGTAGGGTTGAGTCTCCCCTCCGAAGCACTACTTTGTGTATCCCCCTTTATGGAAAGAATTATGTAGTTTCTTAGCATTACATGAGCTTTTTTCAAGCAAAAAAGAAAATAATTGAATGTTCAAATTCATGTAAGCCATGCTGCAAAGTGAAAGGAAGTACAAAAGAGAAGCACTGTGACTGAAAAATAAACTGATGTTTCATTTGGATTAAGCAAGTAATTGATTTGCAGAAATAAACTGTCATTCTGCATGAAGTATATTTTTTTAGTCGATACTTAATCAGAAGAGGTGAATTGTCTTGTTTAGGGATACAGTTTTGTGTTAAAGATCACATATTGTATTCTAGCAGTAATATTTTTGCACCGAATTTATCACCATAGAGACTTAATACTGTAATGATATACAGATGTGTAGATATTGTGAATTAGGTTGCTAATATCCAGGGGAAAAAAATCATAATTTAATTCCTGGTTGTTTAAATTCAAATTACAAAAAATAAAATGTTTTGTGTGGAAAATTGCTCATTCAGTACCTTTTATCAATCATTGTCAATTTGGAGGAAACAATTTTAAAATTTGACCATTCCGAGAAGCTCCTCTCTAAGAATTTCCTTTTTTTTTAATTGTTGATAATATTTACACACTTCTATTGAAACTGCTGTTCATTACCTAATTTTGAGCAAAATCATATGAATTTTCAATGTCTTTGTCAGTAGCTAGGACTTCAATATAATTTATCCAATCACAATACTATTTGATAAGTCTTTCCTTGAACTCCATTTTCCGCAATCTTATTCTGTACATTTCCTTTGCTCTATTTTACCGTAATGGACCATTGATTATTCCTTAAACTGTTAAGAAGTCTTTCCTAAACTGCATTTTAAGTTCCTTCTGTATGCTAAGGTATATCTCTGTTACATGTATGTGATAAGAGTTATTACAGTAATGGATCGTTTGATATTTATGAAAATATTGCCTAATAAGAAAGAGTTGATTGTACCATGTACCACCATGTAAAAGTTTGCTTTCACTGGGATGTGGGAACATTGCATATAACTATGTACAGGTAGATGTATTGTTTATAATGACAAGCATGTCAAGATTTATAATTTTTTTTTCCATTTGCGAAAAATGGATGAGACGGCGGATGATGGTATTAAAAGATACTGGGAAATATAGTTAAAAAGAGTGATGGTTTGTTTATTTTGATTGATGATTGGCAGATTTTTTTTTACTTTTAATGATCATAATTCTGAGCTCTGGTTAAAATGTATTTGTGGTCCAATTTTATGCCAAAATTATAGGGAGCCGAAGATGCACAAGCACAGTTTATATAATTTTTTTTGCTATTAATCTGCTTTTTGTGGTTTATTTTCATTTGGTGCAATACCAATTCTTCCAATTACCACATGGTCTTATTGCTATTTCGTCCACTCACCATTTTGCCTAATAACCAATTGGTTCAATGGCCATTTAGTCCATATACCATTTGGTCTAAAATTGGGTAAAATGAATGAAAATAAAACACATAATAGACCAACTGGTTATGAGACGAAATGGTCATAGACAAACTAGTGATTAGACAACATGATGATTGGACCAAATGGTCATTGGACCAAATGTTAGACAAATGGAATGACAGACTAAATGGAGGTAGACCATGTTGTGAGTGGACGAGAGTGAATTGGTGTATTAATGCCAAGAACTGCTTCTTATAGAAAATATATCTAAGACTTGAAATTAGGTTTGAAAGTCTCTATCAAAACGATTATATTGTATGATAAATTTTCCTAAGATTTAATTGCATTTAGTTCCAAAGAGGTGCTGCGAGCCTGCGACAGAGAAAGCCCGTTCAGGACTTCACATTTTTGTGTATTCAAAAGATCGCTCCTTTCATCATCCTTTCATAAGATAAGATAGATATACAGATAGATAGATTGATAAAGAGGGAGAAAGATAGATAGACAGATAGATAGTCAGATAGATAGAGAGATAGATACATAGATCGAAAGATAGATGGATAGATAGGTAGATAGATAAGCAGACAGGCAGACAGATAGATAGATAAATAGATAGAGAAATATAGCTGGATGGCTGAATGGATAGAAGTTAAAGAGTGTGTGAGAGAGGGAAAGATTAAGTGAGTGATTGTCGGAGAGAGGAGGGTCAGAAAGAATGATGGAATGAGAGAGAAAAGGAAGTGACGTAATGAGCCAAAAATTTTGAGGGGGCATGAAATTAAAAAAGTTGCGAGCGAGCAAAGCAAACAACATTTATATTACCAAAAATATGATAGATTTAGACATAATATTCAGAAAATAATATCACAGTTCTCCCTTATCCCTATTCTTTTCTATCTTCTTTTTTATTTTTCTTGGTCGTGAAGACTGGGCGGACGCCAGTGACAGATGGTGTCTAAATTAAAACGAAGGCATAATTATATCTTGCTATTTATGAATATATAGCTGACAATATTGATCAGCATGTTAACATGAACTTCTACAGTCGTCATCTATCATGTTGCTCTCCATCCCCTTTCTTTTTCTATCAATCTTGCTTCCTCTCTCCCTACTCTCTCACTCCATAGAGATCTCTCTTTCTCTCCCCCTCATGCTCCATTCTCTTTTCATGTCCCATCGCAACACACAAACCCTGGATACTTTTCTAAAAGTCGTTCATGTGAGCCAGCATTCTAACTCTTTAGGGTCCTTTCAATGCCGTGTTACGATATACCCCCGTATAATAATTTTCATGTAGTTAATGTCTAGATATATCGTACGCTCAGTCATACCCACGAAACCGAATGAAGACCAATAAGAAGTATTACGCTATTTTCATAGATGTACAATCGATCGAAACCGAGTCGGTTGTTTTGGTGTGGCTGAGACAAAAGCCAGTTTGTATAATGAATTACAATCAAACGCAACTCTGTGGAAGAATAGTGGAAGCGCCGCGGCGTAGCGGTTCTGACACTCGCCTTGTAATCAGAGGGTCTTGTGTTCGAATCCCACCATGGCTTATCGTCCTTTGGCAAGGCGTCAATCCTCAATGTGCCACTCTCCACCCAGAGGCCCGTTGCATAAAACTTTTTACCTGAAAAATCTCAGGTTGTTTTTTACCTTGAGTTTTTGCCCTGTGTTAAAGTCAATGGCAGAGATCAGACTAACCTTAGTTTTCAGTTTTTACCAGAGCTTGCTCAGGTAAAAGCTTTATGCAACAGGCCCCAGGTGTTAAATGGGTACCCGGTAGGATGCGAAAGCCTGTGTAGTATGCCTAGCAATTGAGTCCTGGAACTCTTGTTGGAATGGTCCCAAGGGAGTGGAGAAGGTGCATACATTGCATGCGGGCATGCAAGTATCCGACCGGGGTAAATGCGGAACATTATTATTATTAACTCTAAAACTCATAAGCACTTGGATTTTCGACCAATCAAAAGCACTCATTCCTGACTTGTGCTTGATACCGGTTTGATATTATGACTCCCGTTTAAACGAAACTCCTTTCTGCAACAACCAGCACAGTACAAAGTAAACCCATTAAACGTACGCAATCGCTTTTCAAACCATATCGCGAGAACGACTACAAAATATGACAGTGCTTTCTTCAACGCCAAGTGTCTTCTCGATCGCCGAGTTTCTATTCTAGTTGTCATTCATTATCAGATGCACGCTCTCGCCCTCGAGTCAATCTTACAATCATCGGCTGATAAACATGGAATTCTCTTCGCAATGAAATTTGCTCATGTTCAGCAGTGTCACGTGATGAAGCTCATTGTCATCATGATCACTGTTCTCTCATGTGTTCGAAATCATCGTCACTGATTCTACAATAATCGAGTTTATGCGATCCCGCTCTACAAGCGTTCATATTTTTCAAAATGAGCACAAGTTTGTAATGCCGTAGTTTCTTCGACAGTCTTACCGGGAGAAGTTAGAAAACCTATTAAACTATCTTAATACTCGCCATCCTAATCAGTTAATCAACTCAGCAACGAAATACTCTGCTTATAAGGTTTACAGAATAACGATAAAAATGAATATTACTTCGGAACCGCCTCCGCTCACCGACCCAGGATCGTCCAGACTTGTAGCAGTGGCCATCTATTCCATCCTTGGCTCCATTGGAATCATCGGCAACGGTCTTGTCCTAGTCGTGATGATTGCCGTCAAGGATCTACGAAACATCACCAACCTCTTCATCGCCAACCAATCCATCATCGACATGACGACATCGATATTTCTTTTCATAACGTTCATCGCTCCACATCCCGCCGTACCGAAGCAGAAGATGGCTGCCAATTTCATCTGCTCTTTCTGGAACTCGGGTTATATATTCTGGGGGACCATTATCTCGTCGACGTACAATCTGGTCATGCTAGCACTCGAGCGATACTTCGCAGTCATGTATCCGGTGGCTTACCGCAATAAGTTCAGTTATCGTCGTGCAGCTGGAGTCGCTGTTGCTCCTTGGATCGTTGGCTTCGGGTACGGCATCCATTGGATGGTCGTCAACCAGCACGTCGATGGTCGATGCATCGTCAAATACGAAAGCAACTTTATCAGGGGTTTTATCGGTTGTCTAACCGTGATCGTTGAGTTCGTAATCCCTCTCATCATCATTGCCTACGTCTACATCAGAATCGGAAAGCTGATGAGACAGAGAGTTGAGGACGTCGGCAACCCATCCACAGAAACCCGATCCGACGTAACAACCGCCGAGCCAGGTTTGCCCAACTACCGAGAAAAGGCGCGAAAGAACGTGATAAAAACTCTCCTTATCGTCTGCATAACGTACGTAATTTGCTGGACCCCGAATCAGATTGTATTTTTGTACTATAATCTCGGTGGGCCAATTGATCTAAATGGTCCAGTATTCTACGCGTCTGTCTACATTGCCTTCGTGAATATGTGTATCAATCCGGTGATTTATACCTTCAAATATCGGAAGTTCCAAAAGGGTTTGAAGAAATTGTTCAGAATGAAAGCATAGACCACATACGCCTAGAGAGATAATAATTGCTATATCATTAATTGAGATTCCCACTGCTGGAACGATTTGCTTGAGGATGCAGCTGTTTCAGCCTTTACGGTCCCACTTTTGCACTGTAATCAATTTAATTAATTAATTAAACTAGATCAAAATACTTTCCGTCGACGCCTGGCCATCCTAGCTGAGCAAGGTAACAAGGATTGTTTGACAACGGTCGTGTTGCACAATATTTTAAACATGCCAAAATGATCAAATACCGAGACTAATGCTGCAGTCGCGTTCCCCCGTGATGTCCGCAAGGCGAGTCGTGGACAGCCGCTTTACGGATTTCTGTACGAACCAGATACAGGAAGCTGGTACAAAACTTCTAAAAAACGGCTGTTTTTGAGTCGCCGCACGCCCATCGTAGGTCAAACACGATTGCAACATAAGTGTTGTCGATAGCCCCAAGCTTTTCAATGAACACGATTTATCTTTTTAAGAGAAGCCGACAGAATTGATCGATCCTGCTAATAAGGGTTCCCTGCGCCATGTGTACCGAATTCAAAATATATTTTTTGCTTGGTCGATCTATTTCGGCGATAGGTGATCGGATTCTATATCATGATTGGTATCAAATTATTACAGATCGTTGTTGATCTACCTTGATCGTCACCACTCTGGTTACATAATAGATAGTTTAGTGTAGTAGGTTTCACGGTACACCATGTATCTTTCTTGGGCTAGTGTTGGTCCTGAAAAGGACCACCCAATAGATAGTCTTTGAGTGTCTCTACAACGCATCGATTCCTTTGAAGAGGCAATTAAAATCACAATAGAGAGCTGAGAGGCTTTGGTTGGAAATTGGTGGACTCAGACAGCAGATCATCCGAAGATTTGCACCGGACGAACAATTGCAAATGTCCAGAGTCAAGAGATTCCGATGCTGTCCCGGCCCAACAACTTTCGACAATAGCCTCTCAGCTCTTCATTACAATTTTTCTTGCATTTGGTAAGGAACTGGTCCGTTGTAGAAAGTTTTTGCGCAGTTATTGCGAAAAGTTCGGATATCATTTTTTAGACCTCACCTGTTATTCTGACCCCGATTACTTTGTCGAGCGAGATCCACCTGTGCCAAAATAATATGATTATTTTTGGTGGAGGTAATTAGACTTGATCAGGGGCGGCGAAACCGGGGGCAGGGGAGGGGCACTTGCCCCCCTCCCCCCAAAAAAATCCCCCGTAGAAAAAAGTGCACTTTATCAAAACGAAAAATGTCTTTTTTTTCAAAATGAAATATGCCTTTTTTTCAAAATGAAAAACGATTTATTTTTTAAGTAAAACAATAATTTCATGTTAGGAAATCACACAATTTTTGGCTTGCGCTTCGCGTTCGCATCAATAAATGTTTAGTAGGTTACTCATCCTGTTCATGGAATATGGGCATTGTTAGAATGTCCAGTGTTAAGGTTGGAATATCACAAAGTTTTAGCTAGCGCTTTGCACTCGTATTAATTATTATTTAGTAAGGTATTCATTCTGCTCCTGGTTTCAAAAATACTTACAATGTCCAGTTTTCAGGTTGTAATATCATAAATTTTAAGTTCGCGCTTCGCGCTCGCATTTGATTGGTGAGATGTGTTTCCTATGCATGAGTCAATAAATTCCGTCCTTAACAGGTTACTTTTCTGGTCAGGATATAAAAAATACATATATCTTATTACGTGAAAATTTTCAAAGTTTGAACTCGCGGTTCATGCTTGCAACATCTCGCATTAATGATGCCCTTTTAACAGATATTAGGGCTATAATAGGCCAAAAGCGAGTTTTACAACCTCAGATTTGATATTTTTTCAAACCGCTCGCTCGCGTAACGGATGAGCCTTATTGCATATCTTTTCAATCAGAAATCATTTCAAAATGGCTTGGCTCAACTTAATTAGTACACAATGCACATCTACTTCACGCAGGTGATAATCTCATGGTGGAAAAATCCGACTGCACTAAAATGCCCTTTCTGACATGTAGGTGCCCTTTTTTGCTTTGTATTACGATTGTTGTTGTCGTCATTATCATTATTTTTCAAATCTTACTCTACGCATGGTAAATCTGCTGTATATGTTTCAATATAATTATGTTAGCTATTTTCATGTATTCTTGCACCCACAAATAAAATACACATTCTAAGTTATCCATTTCCGCTTCTCTACCTTTTTTGTATAACCTCTGCGCCCCAGAATAGTTCACGAGATATAGATGGCGCACAATAAATGTTGTGATTATAATTATCATTTTATAAACATAATTTACACTTCTTCTATTTGATTCTATTTGATAACACAATGGGTGATTTCAAGTCATGTGTTGGCCGTGGTGTTAGTGCTAATGTTGGAATTTGGAT
The DNA here is from genome assembly GCF_018143015.1 of Lytechinus variegatus. Classification (NCBI taxonomy): domain Eukaryota; kingdom Metazoa; phylum Echinodermata; class Echinoidea; order Temnopleuroida; family Toxopneustidae; genus Lytechinus; species Lytechinus variegatus. The sequence continues at coordinate 6,586,343 of NC_054752.1, read as the reverse complement.
TGCTTCCCCTAGCTCCAAAACCTATTCTAAGTATGTAAAACTGATCCAGATCACATTATTGACATCTCAACAACCAGTGAGTGACTTTTCAGGACCATCTTCATTCTATGTTTGGTGTAATAATCGTGTAAAAATTGACCTAACACCAACACCAAAAGGTCAACACTGAACTGGAAATTACCCAATGCGTATTTGATAAACCTCTTTTTCAAAAACTAAGAAAGAACTCTATTAAATTTCTGTTAAATAACGGAAAATAGGGTATTTCTTGTAGGACAGTGAAGTGATCCTCTCGGAATCTTCACAAGTAGAAAGGGTTTTTGTCATCGTTGAAACTGAGGAAGACTGTGAAATTACAGAAAATCGGTGTATGAGTCCAAAAGCAAAATTCTCCATAACAGAAACTTTCCTTCGTTAAAAAAATATGCTCTGTGAGTTACAGACAATTTTCGGAACAAAAATTTCCAGAACTGGAGTGTTTTTATTTTTCCTTTGTATTACTAACGAGCTTGCAGGATCCGTACATGTATATAATGACATCATAGACCACTATATTGTTAAAGGAGTACGCTATCAAACACTTGTCCATCATTTATATCGTTTTATAAATGATTGTAAAAAATCAATCGCTAAAATTAAACATGGAAGGATAGTCCTTTAAAAATCCTGTTTATCTCAATTATTGTATATATATATATAATTTAATATAATTTGATGGACGCTCCTACAACCAACATAAAGGTGTAGCTATGGGAACAAAAATGGGCCCTTCTTATGCTTGTCTTTTTGTTGGGTTCATGGAGGAGCAGATGTTGCAATCATATCATGGGCCTATAAGCCTGTCTTGTTTAAAGCGATACATAGATGACTATCTTGGAATAAGCACCAGCTCAGAGGAGGATCTTCAAGATTTCATCGCATATGCTAACAACTACCATCCATCTCTTAGGTTCACGCCTTGTATCTCTAGCACCAGTGTGGACTTTCTAGACATCTCCATCTCTCTCAAAGATTTAGGTCTTTCTACTGATATCATATGACTTCTCCCATCCAGCGGCTTGTAAAAATGCGATCCCCTACTCCCAGATGACCAGGCTACCTAGAATCTGCAGCTATGATGCTCGTTTTAAACAACGGGCTGCCGAGATGGGTGATTTCTTTGTGAAGAGAGGCTATCCTCAGGAGCTCATTCAACACTCCATTCAAAGGTCTAGTTTGATCTCGCAGGACGAAGCTTTGACTGGGAAGATAAATAACAACAAGAGTCGTCGAGTTCCACTAGTGATGACTCATTATCCCACGTCTGCACTCATCACAAGATCAATCAAAAACAACGCCAAGCTGTTCCTGTCATCTTTTTGAAAGGAGATCTTTGGAGACAACCCCGTACTTCTGGCATATAGGAAAGACCGTTCTCTGCGTGATCATCTCGTTCGTTCCAAATTGCCGACTGATCAACCCACAGATGCACCTGGTACATCTCAATGCGACAGGCCGAGATGTAATACCTGTCCCTACGTCATGAGGGGAGATGTCATCCAAGGACCCAGAAGCACTTGGCGCGTCAAGGCTTCTTTAAGTGCACTACCCCCGGGCACTACCAGAAACGTCGTATATGCTGTAAGATGCTCTCGCTGCTCTAAGCTTTAGGCCTATACATCGGAGAGACTAAACGACGTCTGGCAGACAAAGTAACAGAGAACCTGCATGCGTTCGATTCGACTTAACACACCTGGCCTTCCAGTGGCAACGCATTGCAACCATCCTGGACATTTCATCAACGGTCTACAGGAATGCGTTACCATGTCTTGCGACAATGAGACGGATCGCAAACTCAGAGAAGAGAAGCTGATCTACAGTCTCGGGACCCTCGCCCCCACGGAATGAATGTGCCTTTTCGCGCCTGAGACCAAGTGAACCTTTCTTTCTTACTTTATACCGATGAATCGATAGACTTATTTGTCGTTTTTACTCTACGTCATAATAGTTGCATGGACTACTAATTACGTCACAATATATTATAACAATGCACCTGTCGCGTGATGTTGTTGCGCAATGTATTTATTGCGCGTTGGTATCATCACCAAATGATGCAACCTGGGGGGGGATGTTTCATCAATATTTTCGTCCGACAAGTTGACAGATCTGACAACTTTCCTGGATTCTGATTGGTTGAGAAGCACTGTTACAATAGTAACTGTCGGATAAAACAAGACTTGTCGGATAAAACGTCCGACAAGTCATTTTATGAAACGCTCCCCTGTTTTGGATTTAATAACATCATCCCTGAAGAATTAGGTCTATGACCGAAAATTTGGAAGATTCTCCTCACGGCGTTCCTATTAAGTCTTCTTTTGTTTTTACATTATGACGCCGACGCAGAACTCTTTGATATATATATATATATATATATATATATATATATATATATATATATATATATATATATATATATATATATATATATATATATATATATATATATATATATTCCTGATGACATTAGACTGTGGAATATTTTCCCTGCCATTACAGTTAACTGCACTTTAGTAGCCAGCTTCAAGGCTGAGGTGCAGGATATATTGAGCAGGGTTTGGTAATTCACGAAATATGCATTAGCCGTTTTTTTTCCTCGTGCATGTTTTTGCCCCTCTTTTTGAAAATGCAAGTAAACTGAAGATGAGTGCAGATTATCAGTCGTTGCCATGGTGACATTGATTATTAGAGAACTGAATGACAAATATTGACCCGTTGTTGCTGTTGTTGAAATTTTGTTTTGATGAATTTTGTTTGCTTTTGATTTTCGCCCACATTGCACTTACATGTGTTTTGAATCGCGGTTTTGTGAAATCTGTGGACATGGTGGATATGATATAAAACAACATACAACAACAACTACAACAACAACTACAACAATCCACTGGTATATTATACCGGATATTATAGGCCTTCGGTTTTCATTTCTATAGATGAACTATGATATGGACAGAGGTGTACTAAGGTAATGCATGGCGCCATAATTATTTCCACTGTGATACTACGCTCCTCTTTGATTTGATTGATATTCTTGAATCGCCAAGAAATATTAAAAAGGCGTATATAAAATGTATAGAATGACGTAAAAAACACAAATGATTGAATAGGCCTATACGATACCCGTCGGCAAAAGGTTTATTTTTTTATGATAAGACTGTACCCCTTTATGAAACGGCTTTTCTAATATCTCATGCGATTTATAGAGGCTGAATTGGAGCTTTTAACATGACAAAATCAAAAGTTTATGATAATGTAATATTATGAAAGAAAAAGAGCAAGAGAGAGGGAAGATAGGAACGAGGGAGAGGGGGGGGGGGAGTGAGAGGTATGATATTATTCTATAACGAGATAGCGTGAATGAAACTGGGAATAAAAGAAAAAAGGGTCAAAACTAGAATAAAAGGAGAAATGAGTTGAGATGGGGAGATAGTAGATAGAAGGAGAAAACGAGAGAGAAGAGGGAATGGGAAGAAGGATAAGAGAGGAGGGGGGGAGATGGGGGGGGGGGGTAGGGGATACGGCATTAACCTCACCCAAGAGAGTTTTTTTCTTATTTTCACGCAATAACTAGACCCCATATGTTGAGGATCAACGTCTTTTAATAACTACCTCTTTTCCCGATATTTTCAATAAGTTGAGAAAGAAAATCTATACAGCATGAATGCTTATATAAATAATGATGATGAAAGTATATCAAATTTGAAATTGTTTTTGTTGATTTTTCCAGGCTTAGGCCTAATCAATTTTAAGCTTGGTTTAACAGGTTATTGGTCAAAACGTTTACGTATTGCGCGTCACTACAAAACCGTGCCCCGTAGCATATTGCTTAGCGATCAATCGCAGGGCTAGATGTCTGAGTTTGATTGCAATGATCATGGGTACAAATCAACCTCTCGATCAATCTGTAGGCATTGTGTGTGCCCAGGTCTTTGATTGAATTAATTGATGACGAAACAACACCTTCTTCATAATTTCAACTAAAACTAAGCTATTTTTGGTGCGGCCAAGATCCTTGTTCGGAAGATTCTCCAGTATAAGCTTTTTTGTCAAAGACGCGGAAATTAAAAATATGCTGCGGTGACAGCCTCGCTCCCTTCAGAGGATTTAATTTCATCCAAAATATTAGTTTAATTTGAAAGCAAGGTTGTAGTTCTTGTCAAACTCACATGAGCTAATATCAAACTTGATTAAAAAGAGCTGTATATACATGTGTCTGATTCGTAATAGTGATAAAATAAGAAGCATTCATTTTTTACAGTCATGAGTTGACGACTTTCGTTGGAAATGGTCATGGCTTCGATGTAATCATTGCTTGATCACGCACATATTGCTGTATTGTTTCCTTATTGAAGAAGGAATGATTCGATATTTAAATTGGCTTGCTTTCGACGTTGAAATGCCAAAGTGACATGGTTTCTTTTTATCATAATAAGAATGTTAGAAGGAGAATAGTCATGTTGAAGGTTTGATGGCGGTAAGACACATATGTATAGAATGCTACTTGATATCTCTGTTGTCTTATAACCTTGTTCGCGCCATGACAGAAATTTGTTTTAATAAATATTATGTCTTTTCATAGGTACAAAGCAGAGTCACATTCAGCTTGAAAAGTCAGGGATCTCTTACCAAACAACGAGGCTTTTAAGTTGTTTGTTACAAAAAACAGAATGATTTGGAATAATCTTTAGCGCCCCCCAGAAAAAAGAAATAACCTTTCCATCCACTTTAAAAAATGGAAATTTGAGGTGTTACCTTGATATTTAAAGATATACGTTGATATATTTTCTTTGATAAAGTATTTCTTTAACTCAGTCATATACAGCACATAGCAACTGTACAATGCTATGTTGTTGATGTATTTGACTTGTATTACTTTATTGTTTTGTTTGCTAAATTATGTCTTTGTGTTTGCTTTTTTGTTGCAATAATTGTGATCTGTCACAATAATTTATTAATATTGTAATTTTACCTTGGTTATGACTTTAAGATTCAATAGAACATACAAATATCAAGAGAGTCGTCAGCAGGGGGGAGGGGGGGGGGGTGGTGGCTGGGCGGTGGGGTAGATGTGGGTCAGGAAGACGTATGGGAATAGCAGAATGAGGTACCAAGAAGCACTAAAAAAAGGGAAAGGGGTATAAATCCCAGCAAAAAGATAGCCTAATACGAATGAAAAGAGAATAATTATAACACTCAAGATCGGATGTAAAATAAGAGAGTGAAACAAACACTGAACAAGTCAAATTTACATTATTGTTACCTATATATATCGTGATCTCATGAAGAGTCTTCAGATTGTCATATCTGTTAAAGTTCAAATATTTCAAAATTCGTGTCATAAAATACAAACAAAAAATGAGTGATTGAGTGACATCATCGACTCTCTTATTTTCGTATTTTCCATCCGATTAAGCTGAAACTTTTCGGTGTTCAGATTGTTTTGGATTTTCTTTGTGTTCAACTAAATTGTCTGTTGTGTTCACTAGACGCAGGCTATGTTAAAGTAGAAAACACTCCGCCCCTCGGATAGGGCGTTAAATGGAGGCCCCGTGTAGAGAGGAGTCACCACCCCATTCGTAAAAGAGCAGTGGTCCATTTGCACTACCCCTATCGGGAGAAGAGAGCTGCGGATCGAGGTGATTCAGTTCGCTGTTTGTGTGTACACGTGTGTCTTGAAGGGATTTTTTTTGTACGATTTTTTTCCCCCAAAGAGTGATTTACTCATCGTTTTGGTCAGAAATGAAGTGATAATACTTCGAAACATGAGAAGTCTCAAACTAATAAAAGAGTCCATCGGTATCCATGGAAACACGAATGGAATTCATATCTATTTCTACGTACTTCTAGTATAATCGGTTTTATTATGCCAATAAATTGACAAACCGTCCTTGAATGTTCACTTCTATCCTTTCAAATTCCATATTAGTCGATGATATTTTCTTACAATCATGCATTAAGGCGAACGCAGGATTTCCAAACGCAAACTCAGCCGAAATTAAAATGTGAAAAATTCTGCATTAGCGCGCAATGTATCAACATCACCATGATCATACATCAAAATTGCCTATTATTAGCCCTGAACTCATTTTCTCCAATGAGCTTGGTAATATCATGTGTTGAAATAGGCACTTGCTTTGCATAATATCATTGGAAATCAATTATACGGTTTTCTCAAATATAATATAAAAAACATATTTTCTTAGGTGTTTTTTTTACCCCTAGGATTTTTGGTTACGAAATTTAGTTGTATGGAATTCAAATGTCAAGGAAAGAGAATAAAGCGGTGAGAATCAATGTGTTTTCCGTTCTATTTTGATAAATTGATTTAAAGGAGTGGCGTAACCGCTAACATTTTACACCAGCGAATATGGCGCTAAAAGCGGACATGCTTTCTTTTTGTTATTTTTGTTCTTAGGAAATCAGGAAACCAAGGTGATTTGTTTTTTTTTTTCAGATGATTTTTCTTTGCAATCTGTAAAGAGAGAAGAGAGGGGATGACTTGGAGGATAGAGAGAGAGAGAGAGAGGGAGAGATAGGGGAGGGGAGACAGAAAGCGGTCGTGAGTGACTCAAAGAAAATATAAAAAAAGAAGGAAAAGGAAGGAGAGAAGGAGAGAGGGGTAGAGTGAAAGAGTTATATTAAATTGAATTTATTTCCGTTAACAAACATTACATACAAAATAATTCATGTGAAATTAAAGCGGGAGGATGGCTCTATTCCGAAGCATCAGTCATGTCGCCGGTCTACCAAGGGATCCTCATTATAGCTTAAAAGAAATGTTCTGTTTAATATAAAGCTAAGGCTACATCGGAACCGAATCAGCGCGAATCCAACCGAACACTCATTCGGGTGGTTTCGGGGGTATTCCGTTCTCCCTCCGCGAGAAAATTCGGGAGGGATTCGGCTCGTTTTGAAATATTCAAAACCAGCCGAATACACTTCAAATTACTTCCGAATATGACCACAACAAATTTCATTCGGGCCACATTTGGGATGCATTCAGGCGCGTACGCAGGATTTTTGAAAGGGGGGGGGGGTTTCGAGCTGATTTTTTTTTAAATCTCCCGCCCAGTCTCTAAAAAGTGATGAGCGGGGGGGGGGGGGGGTGAGGATCTGCAAATAAGACAATAACATTTAAGTGGGGATGGGTATGTAACAGTGCGGTCATGACCCGCGAGCGAGCAGAAATGTTCTCGTTTTTGCGTTGAAAACATAACCTTTTTGTCAATAGTTTGTTGGAATCATAGTCGATGCTACATGTCCTTTGGATCGTAGCACTCATGATATGGCCAACCGCGTAGCCAGGATTTCATTTTGGAGGGGGCGGTAAATGCACGCGAAGCGTGCCAACACTTACAGAGCGCGCGAAGCGCGCTCCCTAGGGGGTGGGTGCAGGGAGGGAAGCTTTTAGTGTTTCATAAATTAAAATGAAAAGGAGCCGTTTCTCTTGTCTCTAGTACCTCCAATTCGGTTGACTATATTGCGATTTTGAACCTTGTTTTCAAAAGTGATTGTAAACGCACAAAAGAGGTATACAATGGAGGAAATTAAAATGATAATAACTCCGCGCGAAGCGCGGAAGCTAAAGTGATTTATCAATTTTTCTTGCCATAAAAAGGGTCCCATGAAAAGGGTATTCTCAAAGATATATTGAAACTTTCTTTGGAAAGATCAGATTTGATTACAAACAATTTAGCATCAGTGCATATTTTTAACTCGCAAAACAGAGGAGAAGATTGGTAGAGGAAGATATTCCTCCCCGCGATGAGCAGTGAAACTCTGAAATTTCAAAGGGCGGACGTTTCATCAAATGTAGATATCTCTAATACCCAATCGTCTCTAATTCAATTGATTTTCTAAGATTATTGAACTTCATTACAAGGAAAACATTGCGCATAAAGTTGAAACTTCTGTGATTTATTGAAATTATCTATCTATATAATAAAGGATGATTATTTATTTTGACTTATCCTGAAGCGCTTCATTTTGAATATAAAGAAACTTAAGTGTCATTCAAAATTTCAAACTGAGGGCGCAAAACAGGACAGGAGATGAATGTATACAGGGAAATGACATGAAGTTTAATACAATTTGATAAAAAAAAATATTGTACTTTTTTATTTAATACGACACGAATTCCATACCTTCCTCTTTTTAAATTAGGAACCTGTTTGCCCCCAAATTATGGTTGTTTATAGTAATGAGCTGAAAAGCGGGAGAAGCTGACTTTATGGAGGTGACGGCAGAAACTGATATAAAGATTTTACCCGCTCGGAGCCGACCAGACCAGAAGTTGCGCGATCAATTGAAAAAAAAAGATAACTTCATACATTTACTTCGGCCTAACCTTACTCAAATTCATGCCCTAATGTATACAATTTTAACTTTAACTGGCAAGAAGCACATAGCTGAGGTGGAAAAACAGGGTTAGAGAAAAGGTGGGGAACAATGGAGAACTTCTAAATTGTCATTTAACCGCGTGCAGCGCGGAAGCAAAATTCATATATGAATTTAAAGCAAGAAGAGTGAAGGAGTTTCTCTTTTGAGAAAAAATAAAGTATAAAAAGAAAAAACACAAAGCTACCTTTCTTCCCTTTCCTTCCTTCCCTTTTCCTTTTCTCCTCTCCTTTTTCCCTTCTTTTTTTTTCTTTTTGGGGACTTTTTTTGGGGGGCGACCGCCCCCTGGCTACGCGCCTGGATATGGCCTTGATCAGAACACTAGAAACTTGATAAATGTCATGAATAATTACGAGCGAGCGGAGCAAGCGAGCCGAAATGTTTGCGTTTTTCCGTCAAAACATACAATTCTTCTCAATAGCTTGTTGGTAATGATTACATATTAGTTGATGATACATGTCCTTCTGCTCGTAAGTCTCATGATATGGCCTTGATCAAGAGACTAGAAACTTAAGAAATTTCATAAATGATTACGAGCGAGCGGAGTGAGCGAGCCGAAATTTTCGCGTTTTCCCGTCAAAACATACATTTCTTGTCAATAGTTTGTTAGTAAATCAAGTATTAGTCGATGCTACATGTCCTTCTATTCGTAACACTCATAATACGGCCTTGAACAGGAGACTAGATACTAATGGAATTTCATAAATTATTACGAGCGAGCGGAGCGAGCTAACCGACATTTTAGCGTTCTCCGTCATTTTTGTTTTCATATTGGTAAAACATATTTTGTAAGAAAACGTATGTCTTTGTCTTGGTTCACTTGTATTCATAAGTATACATCATGATAATCATGTATGGCCTTGTTAATGGCGATACCGTGATCATGTCGGCGACATGCGGAAATAAAAGATATAATAAATTGGAGCGCGCTAAGCGAGCGCAAATTTTTTCTGTATTTTTCGTCGGAAACATGAGATTCTGTTCATTATTGCTGTCATATACATTATTGGGTAGGGGAACTGTCCGTAACCAGACCAAGGAGTTATCAGGCGCTTGCCCGATATCTCCTTGACCAGACCGACCTCTGGGGAGACAAGCAAAAAAAAAAGGAAACGAAAGGGGGGGGGTTGAACCCCCGAACCCCCCCCCCTTGCGTACGCGCCTGGATGCATTCGAATGGCATTCAGATGGATTAAGGGAGGCATTCGGAGTATTCTGGGCAGATTCGAACCTATACAGTGCGTATCAAAAGAAAGTTTACACTTAGAAAAAAATCCTGTAAAATCATACATTATCCCGAAGATTTTCCACATTTTATAGGTCAAATCCACCCTAGAACAACGTTGATTTGAATGAATAGAGAAAATGAAAGTAGCGCAACGCTGCAAATATCATCAAAATTGGATGTGAAATAAGAAAGTAATGACATTTTAAATTTTCGCTTATATTTCACAAAAGAGTGATATGCACAATTCAGTGTCATGCCAATGAGATTTTCGATGATGTCCCTCACTCACTATTTCATTTGTTTTATATTGTAAGAATTATACAATATTTCATTTTTCTACAGATTTAACAATAAGGACCAACTTAAGTGAACCATATAGTATCAAACCATGCTAATTCTACATGTTCATGGATGAATTAATTGTTCTTTCACTTTACAATGAGGAGAAAATGAGAATATTTCGTATTTCATATAATGATATACAAAAGAAATAGTGAGTGATGGATGACATCATCCGTCTCCTCATTTGCCTACCGACCATGGATGTGCATAAAACTGTTTTGTGAAATGAAGCGAAACTTTAAAATGTCATTACTTTCTTATTTTATATCCGATTTTGATGAAATTTTCAGTAATATGCTTGTTGTCTTTTTCTCTTTTTATTTAAATCAACTTTTTGTTGGGGTGGGCTTATCCTTTAACATTGGTACAGATCCATTTAAGCTAATGACGATATAACTGTCGAAAAATATTTCCGCTTGAGTGAGCACCACTTAGTTTTGAAAAGCTAGTGTAAAATGATTTGCGCAGAGCCTTGAAATAGTTATGCGAACCTTAATCATGAAATTTAGCTCGTGAAATTGATTTTGAGATATATTTTACCTTTTTAAACTGGTTTCTTTGCCCAAAACACTTCGAAGAGTGCATTGCGCCCCACCACACTTCCCCACACACCGAGGCCATCGAAAAGATATTTGCTTTACACTCAGCTGTGATTACCATGAAATTGCTTAGGCTTGATTTTTATCTTTTAATCATTGTCAAGCTTAGGAAAATGGTGGAGAAGTATTAAATGATAATTGAAATGTAAACCAACTTTAAAGGATAAAAACTTTGTGAAGGAGTGCTGGAGATGTCTGATATAAACTTTTGTTCAGATTCAGTTATGTCCTCAGATCCAGCTGGCACAAAAACATGAAAAAGGGTAAAGGTTGTGCTTATACTAATGTTCAAATTTCAATTTGGGTGGCAAAATTGTTACAAAACGCTTGAATGTATCCGTTTTATTTCAACTAACTAAAAGTGCAAGGGAAATGTATATGTGATATGTTTCGCAGGGTAAGTTTGAATTCGCGTGAAAACAAGCATTTATCCGCAAACAGATTTCTGCGAGCTTTACAAAAATGGACAGTGCTCACTCAAGTGCAACATTCTGCCAAAACTTTTACTTTCTTGGATAGATGAGACCCAAACCCAAGATTATATGTAAACATTTACCCACATGTTGTATATTTTTTAATTCCCATGGGTTTTCAAAGTGTAAACTTTTTTTTTGGATACGCACTGTATAAATTATCGTATCATTCGGGGCGTAATGGTCCGAGCTCGGCGCATACGGCCATATTCATTCCAACTGGCGGGTCAACATTGAATTTCGGGTCATCATTTGGCTGTAATCGGAGCAATCAGGTCACATTCGGCTCAATTATGGGCACCTTTGGCATTCTCGCCACTAGTCGGGTGGCATTCGGCTTTATTCGTGAAGGCCAAAATTTATTCGCGTCAATAAGCCAGTTCGGAGTCCATTCTGCGCATGGTCAGAAGAAGGTCATTCGTACTAAAGTGACATGGTGATTTACAGTCAGACCGCAGGTCCCTATGCTAATGAGCAAAAAGGCCAGATTCATCCAAATCATCTCGTGGCTGAATCCTCCTTGCAAAATCTCGTGATTCGTGATATTTTCTTATTCTCTTTTTCTTACTCTTTCATATTGGTCATTTATTTTGTATACAATATTTTGTTAAAAAAAGTAAATTTCTGGCCTGAAAGTGTGCCTCAAAAATGAATTTTCTTCCTCTGTTTTCGTTTGCAAATTGTGCAAAACTTTTTATTTTGAGCCTCAATGATATCTATATCACCATAACGCTGAACTTCTGTACTTTCTCACAATGCCACTCTTGATATGCGGCATCTTTTAATCGGGTCAAGATCACACTTTTCCCACCAAGGTACAAGACGAGATTTCTGAAATTCTGTACTTGCATGAAATCCAGAGTCCTGATTGGCTGGATAAGGTTCACAGAACAACAGGCGCGGGGTATTTGAGGAGATTACCACATGGGAAGTATGACCTTCCCACGAACCCAGGTACTGGAACCGTTGGAATTTGCCACTGGGTGGTCTCTTTGACCAATCAGAGTGCAGTATTCTTGTTTTCAAACTGCTTTATGTACTTGGCAAATGAAAAGTGTGATCTTGACCCGATTAAACCAATTCTTATTTTGAAACCTATATCATTTCAAAGCATACATATTCAGCTTTATCATGATATAAAAATCATTTGGGCTCAAACATAAATAAAGTGTGAAAATAGCAGCTTTTGTCAGGTGAAAATATTTATTTTGTAGCATATTTTAGATCAAAATTTTAACCTATATTACAAAATCTTTGAATAAATCCAAACACATGACCTGAAAGAATGATTCTTCTTCTTTACAATGGTACCAAATTCATGAAATTCGATGCACAATTAGAGCAGCAATGACCGAATGAAAAGAGGTGTTTGGTCCGCATCAAGCTCATTACATATGCAAAACAACTCAAGTCATGAATATCACCATGGACCTACCGAAAGAAGCCACTTTCTTGGGACCTGCAGTCTGACTGTTTAATGCTCAATAAGATAAGCACCAACTTTGATGTCTTGATTATTCATATATTCTTTTGAATCGTGTTTTTCATTAGATCTACAAAAACAAAACAAAACAAAATAATACTCATTAGCGACTGGTATATTTCACAGTTGGCCAAGTAGATGTTAATACATTTAAAGTAGAGATGCAACTACCTTAAAGGAGTGTTCATTGGTGTGCTATTCTAGTCGCCTGGTCTATGCAATTTCTGCATCCTGCTATGTAAGGCATGCTTGTATTATATTTTGCTATGAAATCTACCTATCATAATGAAAAAAAATGAAAGGTTATTAACTTGACCGAACTCGCCCATGAAGTAACTCGGAACTGGTCTATTTTTTGCGTTTCTGCGCTGAATCGTGACCTATTCCGGATCCATTCGTCTCTATTCGGGGAGTTCCGCGAATCAGAGGCGAATAGGTTCCGAATCGGACCATATTCGGGCAGAATCATTCCGAATTCATTCGGGAGAATTCGGTTTTGGTGTAACCCTAGCTTTATAAATTACACATAATATTTACAAGACAGCAAGCTCTCCGAACCAAAATTTTCTACAAAGACGATGGCGGTCCGGGAGGGGGAGGGGGGGGGGGTTGGGGGGGGGCGCACGTACATCCGGCCCGTGCCCCCTTTTGAGAGCCATAGTCAGTATCTTAATGTAAATATGTCGTTCTTACGCAAGTGTGCCCCCCTTTGAAAGTTCCAGCGTATATTTTAAATGAGAATATGATTACCTATTTTTGGACCTTGGACGTAATGACCTTGAATTTGCGTCGTTGAAGCGAAAGCTCCCTACAACGCGGGAAAAATTCCTGCGAATGGAAATTCGACTACTCTTTAACACGAGATGGCAGCATTTTGATTCAACGATTCGCAGGGCAACACACCAGTAACTATTTCTCTATATGCTCATGTCGTTCGTGTTAAAAATGAGAATTGATCTTGTATGGTTGGGGTGTGTGCTGTGTTGTCAAACATTTATAAAAAATATTTGTCAGCAGGAGGTGCTTCATCAGGGAGAAATGCGCTGGCGTACAAATAGGGGGCGGGGGCTGATGCCCCCAAAAGTTTTCAAGACCATGACACCAGCCCCCCCAAAAAAAAGAAAAAGAGAGAAAAGGGAATTAAAGGCCGGAAAGAGTGAAATATTAGGCCTTTATATTTTTTTTCTGAACAATACGTCAAAATCTATTCATAATTCGATTTTTGTACTTAGAAGCTCAAAATCTTTACCCGCGAATCTGGCCCTCTCATTTTTTTTTACAACACTGACTGATGGTACGTCCGAATGTGTGCTTAGATCAGCTGGCATTTGCAATTTTACTGCCACTGACAATACACAGGTCCCCAGTCTTCGTTTCCTAAACTTGTTGTTACGAGTCTAGATAAGTAGTATCATTTGATCTTTTTCGTATTCTATGGGGACTTTATTAGTTGCCCAATAATACCTACCATCATTGTACGTTGCTGCACTTAAAAAAGGAAACTAAAACCCAAGAGAAGCAGCAATCTTATTGGAAAGAGTAAAATGATGGGAACAATTAAAAAACGTTTCATCAAAATCGGTTGTGAAATAAGCAAGTTATGGACGTTTAAAAAGTCTTATCGTACTTTCTATGAGGATCCTCAAATTGGCAAACATGCTTCAAAATGGCTGATTTTGTGGACAACTCTCCATTAGTTTTGTACACATATTTTCAGATTTTCCCCTGTATTTTACATATTTCACATTATCTCCCCCTGACCTTGACATACATGGTGTGAATCATATTTTCATATGACATATGTTGTGCTCAGAAGGAGGCAAGAAGCGATTTTAAAGATAATGAGGAAAATCTGAAAATGTGTGCAAAACAGATAAAGAGTTGTCCACAAAATCACCCATTTTGAAGCACGTTTGCACATTATTTTGAGGATCCCCATAGAAGTACAACAAGACTTTTAAAACGTCCATAACTTGCTTGTTTCATAACCGATTTTGGTGATATTTTTTTTTAAATTGTTCCTCTCATTTCACTCTTTCCAATATGATTGCTGCACCTCTTGGGTTTTGGTGTCCTTTAAATTTCAGAGTATGCTGGATTTCAAACCCCCTATTACAAAAAGAGCTAAACATCATCATATTTTCAGAAATGAAGGATGTTTGATGGGATCTCTTCATGACAAAGGTATGAATCGTGTCATTATTAACACTTGTTTTTAATGATTTCATAAAATCTCATTACCACATGAGCCTATGAAGAAATAGTTAGTGGTGTGTTACCAAACGAATCATTGAATGAAATGCTGCCATCTCGTGTTCAAGACCAGTCGAATTTTCATTCAGATTATTTCCCCCCACAAATGCTATAGGTTTTTTTTCTCTTCACCGACGCACGATTGACTCAAGAGCATAGAAAACATATTGTCAAATAATCTTCATCATTCATTCATGACAATGAAGAACCGAGAAGTCAGATTTTCCAAAAGAAGGGGGCACATTTCCAAAGGAAAATTTGACAAGCAAAAATAATAAATAAAAAGCTTTAATCACAAATTAAAGGTCATAACGTCCACGAACAATTTGACAAGTAAAAATGAAATATATTTAAAGCGTAATCGGTTGCGTCTGAACGAAATATTGTCATAAAATTATATCATTGAAATATATGCTGTAACTTTCAAGGGGGGGGCGTGGGGCCGGATGTGCCCCCCCGGAACTGCCACTGTCTTTGTCGAAAATTGCTGAATAAAACATTAGTTTTCTTACTGGACCACTGACAACGAAATAGATTTGCCATTTTTATTCAGCTTCGAAATTTAGGAAGAAAGAGTTTTTTTCCCCGTTCACCAATTTTCGACAAAGACCTCCCAGCTGTCCATTGTCGTTTTTCAGGCATTTTCAATACATTTAAAGTATTCTTCAATTCGTCGTGCGTCAAAACTCCCTCCTAACTGTCTTTATGCTATAACACACGTTACTGTTAAAATAAGAGTTGTAAGAGCAATTACATTCATTTATTTAGTTATTTCCTCTTTAAGGATATTTATAGCATAGAATGATAAAGAATATTCCAGAATGTCCTGATAGTAAAGCTTCTGTTATGCGGGCCTCTCGCCTATTTAAAGGCCAAGGAATTTTATTTTTGAATAGGGTAAGGCAGACAATAGAGCTCCCAGTAGTAGTGAAAAGAACAATAGGCTTAGCTATGTTGTTGACATGTTAATTTCACTGAGTCATTCAAGAATCTTCTAAATGTAGACTGCTCCAGAAAGAAGGAGAATGTTATTTTTAAAGACAATACCAGAAGCTTCCAGAATGGTGAATACTAGAAGTTTCTAGAATAGTTGAAATTTGTATATATAAGCTGCAGTTTCTTCAAGGACAACATTACATCATACCAGATCACATCATCATATCAGATCAGAACTCAGAGTTTCACGCCAGACTTTATGTCAGAGCAGACTTTATTTCCACCGGGAATATTTATCTTCACCCTGTGGAATTATTTGCCGCCATCAATGAACTGTTTGCAGTTACTTTGAGAGAGGAATTCTAAGTTCTCATCGAGATCGTCAACCTGTTTTAATGAACGCTTTTCAACCCATGGATTGCTGAAATTGACTGTTAATCATCATCAACATCTTCTTCATGGACATTTCAACTCGTTACAGTGACTCTTGTTATTCATCGTGCTTCAACATCGGTTTCATCGTCGCCACTCGCCAGCATTGTGAACTTTAATTTGCGGAACCTTCGCCAACCAACTTGGATTAAATACTGGATTTTACTTTGGATTATTATCACAATTTCAAGAGACGTAAGATCAATATTTATTTATGTTTTATTTATGATTGTTAATGTATAATCAATATCCTGTAATAAAAAAAGGAAATCAAATTCAACACTCAATATTTATTATTATTTGTTGCAGTATCGTAACAATACTGCTTAGCTATTCCTCCTTACTCGAAACGAAATACCTCACTTTTCCTGGAAATACTCTTTTTTATCTAACTACTATAATCAAACTTGACAATTATGAACTTCGCAATCGAATGCTTGTTAAATTTCAGTGTACGAAGATTGGATTTTAAATTGGGAATAAAAATGTTTGACGTATAAGAAAGGGTTATCAGTCGTGTGTAACATAATCGCAGTTTTATCAAACGCTCCTATATACGTATATGATAAATCTAATATTATGAAGAAGACGTACTTTTGTTAAAGTCAATGATCGCGCTTGATGAAAGTTTGACTCAAAATAAACTATATCCACTATTTGTTTTTTTCTGGGGGGGGCTGTTTTTGCCAATTTGAAAAATAAAATAATGTTGTGAAAATAGTCACATGACATTTGCTCCTGTGACATTTTCTCCGGTCTTAATATCACAGACATGTCGGAGTTGGGTTGTAATAGAATAATGTCAAGGATAAAGGCCTGGTCACAGGGTCGTTGGAGCGGTCGTGGAGCGATAGGGAAAGAGGGTCGAATTTCGCTTTCAAAATTGGGGGAAAAAATCGAAAACATAAAAAAAACAATCGAAATCGAAAATGGTGAACGGTAGCGAGCGGTGATGATTTTTTACTCTCCGCTCCACGACCGCTCCAACAACGCTCGGGCGGTGTGACCATGCCTTTAGGGTTTATTTAAGGCCTGGTCACACCGCCCGAGCGTTGTTGGAGCGGTAGGGAGAGAGGGTCGAATTTCGCTCACAAACCTGGGGGAAAAAATCGAAAAAACCCCAAAACAATCGAAATCTAAAATGGTGAACAGTAGCGAGCGGTGATGATTTTTTTCTCTCCGCTCCACGACAGCTCCAACAACGCTCGGGCGGTGTGACCAGGGGGGTGTTTCACAAAGATTTAAGTATGACTTAGAGTCGCACTTAAATACCGAGTTGCGTACGGTATGAAAGGCTTGACCGCATTGGTCAGATCGTGTCATGAGGACGCGCACTAATGCGTATCTATCAATAAGATCGCGCTTTGCATATCATGTACGCGTCGGCATTTAAGTGCGATTTAAGTCATGCTTAAATCTTTGTGAAACACCCCCCAGGCCTTTAGTGTTGGAAGATAGATTCTATGTTTGGCTAAATGTGCGGATTTTCCATCTGAGCAATTGTCACCGGAGCAGATTTCATGGAACCTGTAAAATATATTTGTAATCCTTGAAGAATTAGGTATAACGCTTCCGTTTACCTATCCAAATTATGCATTGTACACGCGGCAGTATACGCTCGCAGTGCAATAATAAACTGCGATAAACAGGTCCTTTAAAACAAATCCATTAAAAATCATCCCTTATCGGTGATCTGTATCTAGTGTCAGAAGAGACATATCTTGATAGGAATATGATCGGAGCAGCTTAGTTTCTAATTTTCTCTCCAGAGAGATTATGTAGATTCAGACAGAACGGTATTAATTGCTTGCAGTCTCTCTGATATCATTATTTCTTTCCAGACTTCTATTCTTTAACCCTACTGGTTCTTTCTCGTCAGAGCCATAATTATTCTTTCATTTTCTTGCATTCACACTCTCCCTCTTTCACCCCCCTCCATCTCTATCTCTCTTTCCGTCTCCTACTATAGGGGGAGGGGAGGGAGGGGGCTGAGGGTTATGACCGATTAGCTTGATTTCTTGCTGTCTTGGTATTTCATTTTTATATTATTATGTATAATTTATGTTTATTTGTGCTTGTGTATTTTTCTTTTAAGCTCTATGGGGATACCTTGGTAGACCAGTAGATAGCACCATGGTTGTTGCTTCTGAGTAGGGCCATCCTTCCGTTTTTGTCAATTTCACATTAATGAATCCATATGTATTGTTAATAATAATGCCAACAATTAACAATTAAGTTATATTATTCACTCTCCAAATTTTCGGTAGACCTCTACCTTCTACAGGGAAGATTCGTGAATCTTTCTCTCTCTCTCTATATATATTTATGTACACACACACACACACACACTCTCTCTCTTTCCCCTTCTCTGCCCCCTTCTCTCCCAGTATACCCCCTCTCTCAGACTCTGCATCACACTTTCTTTCTTTCATTCTTTTCGTCAAAGCTTTTTGCCGATAACCACAACCAACAATAATATCATCACGAATAATTCTTAAAGCAGAATTAATTGCTAGCCTGTGACAAGTATAATCCTAATTTTTGTGTAGTGAATATTTTATGTAAACCTCGGTTTAAATAATTTCATCTGTTGACAGGTAATCAGTATTTTTTTGTTTTGCATATGATTGCACATCTAAGTAAACCAGTGAAAAAATCCCTTATAGACAATTAAGGTACTCTTTTTTTTCACCCTCTTGTCTGTATCCGCGCTGTCTTTCTCTCTCTCTCTTCCCCTTCCCCCTCCCCCCTCTTTATCACTTTCCCACTTTCCTCTCCTCTCCCTCCCTCTCACTCCTTTTCCCTCTCCTCCACTTCTCCACCATCACATCTACCTCATCCCTCCCCACTATCTATCCCTTACTCTTTCTCTAGCCTTTCTTTGCCCTTCTAAAAAATCTTTCTCGCCCTCTCTCTCTTTAATTCATTATGGTGATCAAGTTCAAGCTATTATTTAATTTACGCAATCAAATATGAATCAAATATGATTACAAATCAACCACAGATAAACTATTAAAAATGTGCAGTAGTAATAAACAATTGCAATTGCTGTTGTTGTCTTTTAGTCATGCTATGTAAATAATATACCATTATTTTCTTATTTTCTCAAACTGGTAAATCTAAAATTTCCATACTTTGATCCATAATTATATGGCATATCGTGTATTTAGGGATTACTTTTCAGATTGGGATTGTATTTAAATAAATTTATACAAAATATTCGTAAATTGAATTAAAAGTAATCCCCCACCTGAGCGATCGGATAAATTACCTGTAACTAATACGAATGATAAAAACAATTATTGTGGGAAGGGAGTACTAGTCGAAAGAGTTCCTTTATATTTCGCGATCGTTTCTGGCGTTCATATACAAATAATAGCCACGCATGAAGCTCGATACAAGATCATCTTTGGATTCATATTTCTTTGAAATCGATCTTGATTCTAT
This sequence comes from Lytechinus variegatus, assembly GCF_018143015.1. NCBI lineage: Eukaryota > Metazoa > Echinodermata > Echinoidea > Temnopleuroida > Toxopneustidae > Lytechinus > Lytechinus variegatus. The sequence goes on along the minus strand of NC_054752.1, from coordinate 6,566,717 downwards.
ATTCAAAATGAATCAATACATAAACGCCCCTCTGGGATCAGAAAACACCTGTTCCTTTTGTACTCATCCAGATATTGATCTGGTAAACATTTAAGGTCGTTTAACCTGAGGAAAGGAAGGGGATGGGGTGCATGGCGTGTTCCCGATCTCAAGTTTTCATTTGATTTGAGTTACTGGGGTAAAGATGGGGGGGGGGGGGGGGCTTGTAGCATGGACCACCAATGTCTTAGGACCAAGAGATTGAAAAGAAAACTTAGAAGATAAAAGAAAAGAAAAAAGGGGTTATGTATGTGTTGTATAATACTGTAAGTAAAGTGCGGCTTCGTTGCGCATGCATGCTTAATGAACGTGAAAATCTTTCTTCAAAGGTAGAGGGACGAGGGGCTGGAAAATTTAACAAGCAATAAAACAAATGAACAAAAAAAGTTTATTACCTCTAAGGTCAGGTCATTTCGACCAAATTTGACAAGCAAAAAAAAAAGGCTATCACCCCAAAAATAAGCTCATCTCGTCCAGAATGTTTATTTCAGTTTTGAATGATGTATTTTTTTTACATCTTAAAAGACCAAAAATAGTAGGGGGCATTTGATAATGTGTCCCCCTATTATTGGGTACGGGGGGGGGGGGGGGGACGCGTCCCCCTGTCCCCCTGTGATTTCCGCCCATGTAGGTCAATTCAATTCAAATAAAACATTTATTTTCTTCCATTTCAGTACATTTTTCATAACATAAATTCATACATAAATCAATTTGTTCAAAAAAATATCTATATATAAATATGTACATATTAGGTTTAAGGAAGAAGGCGTATACCCTAAAAGCTAAGGCTTGTGGCGGGATACGCCTGTAGACAAAAATACAATACAATACACAATATAAAGAAAAAGGGTCTTTAAGCAGTGGCGGATCCAGAGGGGGGCGCCCCGGGCGCGCGCCCCCCCTATTTTCGCCGGATTTTTTTTTTTTGATGGTTATATTTACTGGATTGGTACAATGTAGTCAATTTCAAGGGCTAGATCTAGTCAAAACTATATTTTAACTTACGCTCATGGCCTTTGTGTTCGCACAAATGCACCTCTGTCATACTGTATTGCAATATGTAAATTCCGGAATTCCAGGGCGCGCAAGTCGATTGGTTGGAAAGTTGCACCACTTGTAATCGGGAGTTGCAGTGCAGTGACCAGTGTGAAGATGTTGGATTGGATATCATTTTTTCCCGAAATTTTGTGTTTTTTGTAACATGCGTTTGTCCATCTTTATGGCAAATACATGTCAATTGTAAGTAACAGATCGCGAGAGAAAGTGTCAACGATGCGAATGATAATGTCTATCCCCGAGATTATCTGATTATTCTTCAATCTTCACTCAAAGATGAAGCCCTATATCGGGCGCCACGTGCGTAGCATTATCATTCTGCCTTGGTCATGTACGTTTTCACTGAAATGTATAGGTCAGACATATTTGTATTTAATGTAAACTAACTTTTACACTTTCTGGTAGATTCAGAGGCATATTATCCAGGGCGCCCCAACTAAGTTTCGCCGAAGCAATCATTCCAACGAATTATCAAGGAGCAAAATTGTATATTCTCAATCACCAGTCGACCCCACTCCGCGTTTGCTGTTTATAGGCAGCTATATGTCAGCGTAAGGAGCGAAGATTTTATGTGACGGGGGGGGGGGGGGGGGGGGGGGGAGAATAAAAATACTTTCGTGCTGGGGAAAAACGTCCCGAGGACACATTGTGTATTGTTAAAAAGTAGAAATTGTGACATTAACCCCCCCTTACCCCATTTTTAATGTTTGATAATCTATAGGTTTGCTGATTACAATATACATATCTTTAAAAAAAATTGCCAGCAAAATCGAAAACGTAAACAATAAAAATGATGAGAATCCCCTTAAGAAGCATTATATTACTTTGAGGTTGTGCAGAATGACTGGATTATTGAAGATGATTTGAAAATAATACGAGGGAAAAGGTTGATTACCAGAAGATGATGTCGTTTTTTTCTGTAGTTTGTAACAATTTACTGTGCATTTTGGGGAAAAAAGAACCAAATTTTATGCATGTTGCCATACGACTAAACAATTCTCGTTTAAAACACACAATGTAAATACACAAATGACAATAAACAGAATGGATTATTCGGAACTTATCGATTACAAGTCTCAGTTTCGTATCATTTAAATTTGACGTTTCAATCACACGATGCAAGCAAGTGAAGAGCCTTTGCCAAATGTATGTTTTGAATGACCGCTTATACGGTGTGTGACTGGAAACCAGCTCCTAAATGAGTCAGTATGTGTCTTTTATTCATGAAGTTACAGTGATTTAAGTGTGCATTTTTCTTCTAAAGGTGCTCTCAAAATACGACTTTTGGACATGATTTTTTGAAAAAGTCCTTGCCGTGGGAGGGGGGTATCCCCCCTCCCACACCCTCCCCCCGCTCGGTCGCTTCGCTCCCTTGCCGCTGGCGCCCCCCCTATTTCAAAATCCTGGATCCGCCCCTGTTAACCTATAATAAAGAAATTGGATACACCGCTCTTTAGACTTGTTTAGACCTCATAATGAAAGAGCATATAGCCCTTCATGTGCCCTTTCGACATTTTGACCAAACACAGAGCATTTTATAAAATTTGAATTGGGTCAAATGAATACTCCGCAAAACGATTAGGCCTTCGCCGTAATGGTCATCGCTAATGCACGTGCCATTACAGACAAAGTAACGAGCGGCGCCGGTTTGCGATTTTACCTCTCAGGTAATTTATTGGCGCTTTTAAGCCAAGGATATATTTAATATTGTTTAACTTTGGCCGTCGCATCTTCCCCATTACCATTAGCGTTATTTCCGCTTTAAAGATAAGGACCGTATAAATTCAAAATGGAATCGCTGTTGTATTCTTTAATCAGCGGTCAACACGCAATTTCGCAATTTCGGTAGAGCGCTTGCCTCACTGAGCACCAAACATGTACTTATACCGCAGTATATACCAACAATTTTACTAGGGGGTAAGATATGGCGTATGGGAAGATATCTATTTCGCGAGGGAGCGAAAATTCTGATCTTTTTAAAATGAAAATCTAATTATTTAAAATCTAAAAAATTATATATATTTTCATATTATTTCATGCTATTCTACTTTTCCTTACTTTTATTTTCTCTAAAGTTTCCATCCCTTGGTTATAGTTTTATTTGCTTACTTATTATTATTAAATATATATATATATATATATATATTTTTTTTTTTGGGGGGGCATTGCTTTCGAACCGGCAATCTTTCCGGCAGTGCTTGCTGTCAGCACAAATATAAGTTGATTAATATTTGATGTGCAGGAGCCCATATACAACTTATCCAAAAGAAAAAAATATTTTGTTATAAAATTCTCAAATATTTTCGACACCATTTCCAAAGTGATGCATGAAGCGTTATACAGCCCCGTCTTATATAAAAAGATCTCTTTGATATATTAGAACAAATGAACCAACTCTAATTGCATCGACTCTTGAATCACGAGATGAAGTAATTATTGTCGTTCTGGACAGCCTGTCCTGACTTACTGATCTTCGTATCTCACGGAAAAATATTGAAAGTAAGATAGAACCCCCCCCCGAAAAAAGATTTTGAGCAAACCTAGGGGCGACAGCAGGATATTTGATAAAGGGGGCAAAACAATCTAAAGCTGATGCTATTTCTCATTTATATATAAGGGTAGAATTGTAGTGTTAAAATAGCCCTTTTCTATGTCCCATGTCATTCTTTCACCTCCTCCCTTTTTCCTCTTTTTTATACTATATTATTTTAAAAGTCTTAAGGGGGTGACCGCTCCCGGCCCCCTGTCAAAATTTGGTTTATTATACACACGTACATGTAACAAAAGCAGAGAAATACCCTATAGCCACGCCAGCGAAGAGAGATTGGAAAACCATACGCCAAAATGTCGTGTTCGATCATGTCGTTGTAGAAACTACCCCCATTAACTTGATTGGTTACGAACATCCCTTTCAATTTCGTTTTGAGTTACTCTTCATCTAAACATGAAGTTTTAGTTGAATTTCTCTAATTGCAGCCCATCAAGCATGGCAGGTTTCGTGCTACAATTTAGAATAATCCACGGATAATCTGAAATGGTTTAAAGGGGAAGTTCACCCTGAAGAAAAGTTTGTTGTAAAAATAGCAGAAAAAATATTAAAAAATATTGGTGAAGGTTTGAGGAAAATCCTTCAATGATTAAGAAAGTTATTAGAATTCAAAGTTTTGAATTTGTGACGTCATATGCGAGCAGCATTCCTACAAAGCGAATGGTAAAAAATATATGAAATGTCATTTTCTCAGAAAATTGAAAATGGTTTTTACTGTGCCTTTTGTATATCAATAGACAAATCATTTCACACCCGATCATAAATAGAAAACAAAATAAAGTTATCAGGAACCGTACAAAATTTGAAATTCATTGATTTTTTACCATTCGCTATGTAGGAATGCTGCTCGCATATGACGTCACAAATCCAAAACTTTGAATTCTAATAACTTTCTTAATCTTTAACGGATTTTCCTCAAACCTTCACCAATATTTTTTATTATTTTTTCTGCTATTTTTACAACAAACTTTTCTTCAGGGTGAACTTCCCCTTTAAGAGGTAAATAGGATGGGGAGGGGATGAAGGAACCGCACTACAGGGAGATGCAGCCAACTGGACAGGGACTGTCTCACTAAACTAAACTAATTTTAAAATTAGGGAAGCGTATGTTTTGCATACTAGTAGAAAGGAGCTTTATGGATTTCATAGCTTAAAAAGTTAATTTCATAAAAATTTTAATGTTTTAAATAATCATAAAAATTAATTTCTCTCCAACGACTCCTGTTTTTATCAAAGAATACAGACAATCTTGTCCCTGGGAGCGATTCTGTATAAAAATTAACATTGAAAAAAAAAAACACCGGACAAAATTAAAGTACCCCCCTCCCATTTTCTCGCTTTGTCAAACATGTCAAGTTAATACAAATTAAGATGCATATTCATATCTGAAATTGGGGGATTCGTTTTATTTTGAATATTAACACTTTTTTTTCAAATTAAAGACCCACAAACGGGATGCTTTAGGAAATTTAAGATCGTTACCTTCCTTGGATGGATAAATTCTGCCCTCTTTTGAACATCATGTTCATTTGTTCAATTCATGTTATATAGATTAATCAGGTTTGGACGAATTGAAGGATGGTCAATTGGTTCTGATTGGTTGTGAGAAGATTGATTGCATGCAGTCTGGCGCTTAGATGATTGGATATGAACAAGAAAGGGCCAAAACAAGGGCAGGAGATGAAAGGAGGAGGAAGAGGGAGAGAAGAGGGGATGAAAGGGGTGGAAGAAGAGAAGGGGAAGACATGAAAGGAGGGGGTAAGATAAGAGGGGTGAAAGGATGAAAGAAGAAAAGGAGGGAAAGAGATGAAAGGAGGAGAATAATGGAGAGATGAGAGGTTGAAAGGGGTGGATGGAGAGGAGGAGGAGATGAAAGGAGGAGGAAGATGGAGAGACAGGGGATGAAAGGGGTGAAAGAAGAGAAGGGGAAGACATGAAAGGAGGAGGAATATAAGAGGGTGAAAGGACGACAGAAGAAAAGGAGGGGAGGAGATTAAAGGAGGAGTAAGATGGAGAGAAGATGGAATAAAAGGGGTGGAAAAGTGGAAAAGGGGGTTAGATAAGAGAAAGTGTCCTTGATGAAGTCCTCCTTGATAGTGTCCTACATGGATACATTTTTGTCACAGGAGCCTTTAGAAAATGGTATTACATTTATTTTTGTTTTCAGATTTTCAGACTTTCTGGTGTAAAATTGATTGCATATTACATATCATATTGTACATGATAATTAGATGTTTACGCGGTTATGCAAAGAAAAAGAAATGCTTAAGGTTGTCAAGGTGGCAACCAAGCTGACTTTACTTCAATACCCATTTAAAAGACAAATCAACAAAAAAGCCTGTACTTAGCTTCTCGAAGTCTTCTACACTTAAGACGTCTACTGGTCTATTCGCATTTCTTTGTGAGACCGGGGAATTGGGGGAGAACCCTTGATTCATTACACAAGTGTTTCCTTTTTATTTCATATTAGCATTTCTCTTCCTTCTCAACCCCCTCTCTCTCCCTCTCTTCAGCACTCTTTACTCATCTATCCATCCTTTTTGCCCCTCCTCAATTTCTCTTTCTTTATTCCATCCTCTTTCGTTTTTTTTTCACCCCTTTCCCTCCCCCACTTTGCAGCAAATTCTCTTCTCTCGTTCGCTAATTATTCATGGAGTTTGATTCCTTCTTTATGATAGTAAAAATCATTGAAAGGACACCAAAATGAACACATGTACTCAAAATTTTAAGATGTCATTTTTTGTAAAATCGTATGATTGTATATACAAGAAAATCGTTGAATATGCATAATTCTAGACTGAATAATGATACAATTAATATAAATCTTTGAAAAAGATGATCATCTCAATCATGAGAATAAAAATGAATCTTATATACATTACGATTTTAAGATATTGAACAAGTTTATGTGTACAACGTGAATGGTGTATACAATAAAATGAAACTCAACGCATCCATGATATATATCCCTCGAATAGTATTCAGAATAAAGTTCATATACAGTACGTCCCGCAAAAAAGAGAACCGTTTTAAGAGATAGATTTCACAATTATATAATATGTTTTTTGCTATAAATTTGATACTCTTGGCAAGAGTGGAATCTCATCTCGAATTTGAAACCAATAGCTAAGCAAATCGTTCACGCATGGCATATTACAAACAATAAATATTCAGGCAACTACTTGTGCAGAAACTCACCTGTGAATCTGAATCCACTTTCATTTCAGAGAACATTAAGAGAATTTTAACCCCCCCCCCCAAATAGAAATGCTTATGAGCCAATCGTCGAATAAGCACGGTCGTCGTATCTCGAACAAATCTTGTCCCATTTTTTTTTCTGAGCAACCGTTTTTACATTAAAATTTCAAACTCTTCTTGCTCATTAATGCGTTAAGTGTTCGTCTCATGTTAGGTATCAAAATAAAGAGGTATAATTGAATTATAAAGATTATGTAAATGAAATATAGCGTATTTGCCTTTGAAGAAAAAAGCACATGGAAATCCCGGTTTCCTTTTTCTGGGACGCACTGCTATTTCTATAGGTTATAAGACCATCTGGGAGAAGATTGCATGTATGTTTAAGCATAACTCACTGCTTTTTGAAGTACAAGAATCTTATCCCATACACTCTTAAAACAAATCAGTCAAATTGACTAGACCAGTAGTCAGCTGGGTGCAACTGATATGACAATCCTGATAATCACATTTCTGACGTATATTCTAGTCAGAAATAACTATGTTCTAGTAAAATACGACTAGAAAATAGTCAAATATGACTAGAATAACAGTTGCTCCCAGCTGACCCTATTAACTAGTCATTTTTGACTGATTTGTTTTTAGAGTGTATGATTTTATTCAATAACGATTATTAACAAAATCATATGATTGTATGTCACTTCAATGTATTAATTCAATATTATATAATACAGTGAAATACAAATAGGATGAGAACTTCAAACTAATTACATTTATGTTAAAACGGTCGAGGCATGAAAGTTACTTTTCTCTGAAAAATGTGTTTCAATAGTAAATATACATGTATGTATCGAAGTTTAATATAATGTCATACTTCTTTTGTTATTAATCGTGTATTCCTATATATGCTATTCATTTATTTTAAGTGTGAAGTAAAAATGCTGTTTAAAATCTAATGCAACAATGTTTACGATATAAACCTTACAATAGTTCTTCACCAGTTTCAACGACCTGCTCAATAATTGATTGAGAATTAAATATTAAAAAAGTAAACTTTGTTATTTAAGAATTAAAAAACTTGTTTAAACAAAAGAAAAACAACATTGGTAAGGTTAATATAGTAGTAAATAGCGTTGTATAAAATATTCAAACAGCGTTTTCAATTCGTGTGTAATGATGGCGCAATCTTGTTTTCCGTTTTCCTTAATTTATTTGTATTCTTGATCGTAAAATGGAACCTTTTGGAAGTAAAATACATTTTTTACGTGATCAGACATGTAGACGTTTTGACTAAAGTGTATTTTTCTGATTTGTACTTGGTTGCAAATGAAATGAAACAAATTAAATGAAATCTCCCTGCAACCATCCCTGGGGGCCGTTTCACAAAGCTGTTCGTAAGATAAGAACGACTTTACGAACGACTGGTGATCCTTTCTTGTGGTAAATGATGTATACCATTATTGATTATTTAGCGCATGAGAAAGGTTCACCAGTCGTTCTTAGAGTCGCTCTTAACTTACGAACAGCTTTATGTAACACCCGCCGATGTCACATGTGCGCCAAGTATTATCTTATCTTTAAATGGGGGGGGGGGGGGGATGGGGTCCGTTGTACATGTTGTAATGGTTTTAATTGCAAGGAGGCCGCGTTCTAGGATATGGTACCATGTAATATTGGGATATGTTTCTGTTGGACATTATCAATCTATTGTTCTACACGCCCCGAGCATTATCCATTATCTTAATTTATCCCTTTGTGATAATTTCTCTCCGCCCCCTAGATAATAAAAACCACACGAAACCATCGAATTATCAAGAGGACTGGCGTCCATTATTCTGATTATGAAGAGGTAGAGAGATAATTAAAATTGTCAGGAGTGTACGAGGATTTGTATAGACACACATCCCATTCACACTATCATATTAAAAAAATATTCTAAACATGTTCGGAAGTTGTCATTAATAGATTAAATACGTGAATTGATGATTCTAACAGGTATATTAATTACATTTTGATATTACATCCCAAACAAACGACGTTATTATTCTAAACGACTTGTACTGAACTGATAATAACGGTAATAATAGTAACAGTGACTGAATTATGTGATACCAATATTTTTTTAGTGTTGTTGATGATGAGGATTATCTGATGGTGATGATAATATTAATAATAATACTGAAAACTGTGATTAGCCATCCCAAATCGCCTGGGAAAGTTTCCTGTACACTCTTAAAACAAGTCAGTCAAATTGACTAGACCAGTAGTCTGGGAGCAATTACTGAGTCACATTTCTAACATATATTCTAGTCAGAAATAACTATGTTCTAGTAAAATACGACTAGAAAATAGTCAAATATGACTAGAATAACAGTTGCTCCCAGCTGACCCTACTACCTAGTCATTTTTCACTGATTTGTTTTTAGAGTGTAAGTAGCAAAAATAGTGATTTGGTATTCAAAAAGCAAAAAAAAAAGAAAAAAAAAGAATATAGCCAGGCTGACACTTGCACGACTTTTGGCCACGACTTTGTCGTGGCAAGTCGTGCCATTTTGGGGCACGAATTGGGAGGCTCCCGCACTGTTTACGACTTGTTCACGCATAGTTCACGAATGCGTGCCCGTCAGTGTCCACGTTGACACGAACTGGCACGACGAGTTCAAGCATAATTTGCGCATAGTTTACGCACTTCCCGCAATGGCACGACGAGTTTGTGCAATTCGGAAAGTGTCGTGCTGAACTATTCGTGAACTCGACGTGAGCTGTTCGTGAACTATTCGTGACAGTCGTGGCATGGCGCGCACTGCCACGCACTGGCACGCATCCTCCCTTATCGTCCCGACGAGTTCACGAACAGTTTGCGCATAGTTCATGACCCGGTCGCTAAATTTTGTCGTGACCAAAATTTTGAACATTTCAAAATTCTCGTCCCGACATGGCACGAAGTCACGACGTGTCATGACGTGTTTACGCACACATCACGCCAGTTCACGACTAGTTTGCGCACTGGCACGACTTGAGTCGTGCCAATGCGTGACACAAAATCGTGCAAGTGTCAGGCTGGCTTATTTCTTCTACATTCGATAAAGTACATTTGTAGGCTATTGCTGATCACTTTCGACAAGCAATATCTCATTTTAAAGCTTAGGAGGTGCCTTTTCAAATTCAATAAAAAAATCATTTGGGCGACTTACTATTGGTTTTTGGATGGCTGATCACAATTATAATGATGATGATAAGAATAATGATAGTAATAATAATCAAGACAAAAACAAACAAGCAAAATTACAATGCAATTAAATATGAATTATTGTAATGGTGTCAGTGATAATGATAATAGATTTGGTAAATAACAAGCTTTTCCCGTTTGTACTTGCTTTGCATAACAAAAAAAAACTTTAAAAAAGGCTTCTTCTAAAACCAGAGGTGAAGCGACAAAGGACTGTGGCACCATCCTAGTATTATGTTCAGTTTCTAATCATCACGAAAGCCCGTCCCTCTCTTCCCCGAGGCCTTAAAACTTGACAAAAAAAGAATACCCTAGAGCATATCCAACTCCTTTTGTCATTTTCTCATCGTCTCAAACTTCAGGCCATCAATATTCTTGAAAGGTTTTTATTTCAGGCCTTCTTAAGAATCTCTGAACACGATACCACAATATTTTTACCCGACCGTCTGTCATTTATGCTTTTCAATCGTACAAACATCCCCCCAAAAAGAGAGGATAAAAGTAAAACAAGATATGAAAAGACGAATATGGAAGCTTTATAGTGCCATTGTACACTGCAAAAACTGTGGTGTTAACCGGTGTACATAGAGGACCACACCGCTTCTTTAACACCGGTGTTAAATTAGTGGTGCTATTTTTACACCTACAGGTATTATTACAACACCTTTGGTTGTTACATTTACACTATTTGGTGTTATGTACAATCTCTAGGGTGAAATTTTAACACCTCAGGGTGTGGTGCTCTATTAACACCAATTGGTGTCAGTTTTTACATCACAGTTTTTACAGTGTAGTTGACGACATTACAAGATAGTATGTGTTGTCAACTTGTCGAGTTGATATCCGTGTTATGTCGACTTATTATTCGACAGTTAGTCGATATTGTGACATAAGGTACACAGCAAAAACTGTGGTGTTAACCGGTGTACATAGAGGACCACACCAGTTATTTTACACCGGTGTTAAATTGGTGGTGTTAGTTTTACATCTATAGGTGTTATTACAAAACCTTTTGTTGTTACTCTTTGGTATTATGTACAATCTCTAGGGTGACATTTTAACACCTCAGGGTGTGGTCCTCTATTAACACCAATTGGTGTCAGTTTTAACACCGCAGTCTTTTAAAGTGTACCTTGCCAGGTCAACGTCTTAAAGTTACATTCACCAGGTACACCTGTAGTTGCGGTGACACGACATTTGTTCCGGGTTTTATTTCGTTTAAGATAATTAAGGTGAGGGTTGCCATAGGGTTTTATGTTAGGTTTACGGTTAGGTTTAGGATAGGGTATGGTGTTAACTCCAGAGTTGAAGTTGGTTATTCTAACAATGTGTGTAATTTACAGCGGAGCATTTGTCGCCGGAGTTAATGTCATGGAACCGTAGTTGCCATCATGCCGATCTTCTGGATCTTATACTAACTTGACATTACGACATTTAAGTTTCGATAAGTCGGCTTGGGCAATTATACACCTAGAGTCACATTGTCGATGTTACACATTCTAAAATAAAATCTATGTTGATTAAAAGGTGGACACAATGATAACAGTTTCTAAACAACTTTACAGTATAACATTTCATTATGTCTCGTCTTACGTTTTAGAGCTTTTAAATGAAACTCGGAAACAAATTCATTCGAGAAATTCATTGTCAAAACATTGGCATAGATGTACGTTAAATATATATATCAAAAGTCCAGTACATAGTTGAATAATTCCAAGGAATTGGCGGATAAAAAAAATAAGAAGAACTTCTTTCGATATGTTTCATCATGCTTGAAATGGTATAAGACGTCAAATGAATCCGCTCTTCCTGAGTGTCGTATCACGCTATATCGGAAGGAGATGTTGATGTTACGTTCCAGAAAAAGAGTCCATCACCTCGACTGAATCGACGAAGACGCAAGGGTTGAAGTCTGATCCCTTCCTAAAGCCAGATGATACTGAAATCTTGCAAGTTCAAAGTGAAGCTGATGTGCTATCTGTAAACGATAATTAAAGAGAGGCGAAGAGAGAAAGAGAAAAGGACCAACAAAGTCAACTGGGGACAACGAGTTTGTGTGTGTCTGTTTGTGTGTGTGTGTGTGTGAGAGAGAGAGGGGGTGGGGAAAGAGAGGGAGAGAGAGAGAATAAGAAGAGAGAGAGAGGGGAAGAAGGGAGAGAGAGAGATACAAATAATTCAATAAAATATTACAATAAAGTCATTATCTGCATGTGGTAGTCGTTAATTATTATCATTTTTGGTTCATCAATGTAGAGGAGGGGGGGGGGGGGGTAGGGATTGGTCGGGGTTTCACTATTTGGACTGAAAATGGTAGAACGTTTATCAGATAAAAATAAATCAATATAAGCGATAAAGTAATTGACATATTAATCAGATAAACCAGCTGCAATAAATCTCCTAAATCTTCGTTCAGTCGCCTTGGATTTCATTTTTTAGCCATACCTCAATAACAATGCCAGTCTTAACTTTTCTTTGACCCTTTTTAATCCCAACTTGAAATATCCTACCAGGAGGAGCGGAGTAATTGATGAAATATCATATCTGCCCCTGAGCGACAAAAAAAAATCGATGATCAAAAACATGTTTACACGGGAAAAGCCCAGTTCTTCCCCCATATCATTATAAATATACAGCATATAGGCCTATTCAGCGATAATATAGTGATTATCAGTGGATAGTGTTACTCCTGAGACTTAATAATGCGTTTTACCTTCCAGGTGAAAAACGAGAATGTAATATATTGTTTAGTGGTAATTTGAATAAAAGCATAACACTTTATGAGATTAAGAATGGTAGACCTACGTTATAATGTATGAAAAAAGGAGAAAAAAAACATTGCTGAAATCTTACATTATACATATACTGCACTTCCCCTTATAGCATTATATTCTTTACTTTATATATATATATATATATATATATATATATATATATATTATATATATATATATATATATATATATATATATATAAGTATCAAATAAAATATTAAACCAAAGAGGTAGGCCAATATTGTAATCCAACTTAACATCGATTGTTACTATGGTGTTCTCGAAATAAACTCCTACTTTTATGTAAAATAAAAAAAACACGGTCGTGGAAGACCCCCCACCCAGCACCCCGCCCGCTTCCCAGGGCCACGTTACTATGGTTATGGACAAGAAGCAAAAACTAATGATCTCCCCAGCCATACAAACAACACCAACAACGGCACTAACGTTTTTCTCTTTAGAACCACCCTGTCTGCCTTTCTACAAAACTGTTATCCGACAATCTTCCTCAAAATATGGAATTAAATCATCTAGCTTGTAAAATGATAAGCTGCCATTAGCGGCATATTTCAAATCGCTTTCTTCGGCACGGTTTCCTTGAAGAACATTCTTGTTGGGGAATAGAAGAGATGCCGCGTATTCTGGGAAGTGGGTCAAACACTTAGATCGTCGACGTGTTTTGGGAATCAAAAGAGGGGGGGGGGGGGAGGGAATTTTCGAAAATAACAAATTCGCGGTCTGGTACATCACTATGTTTCCATTTGAGTATTGACTGGGGTAATGAATTTCTACTCAAATCTCATTTAGGAGTTGATGAGGTTAGCACTGGGTTTATGGAATGATGTGTTGAGCAGAACTTTGAAATGAGAAGAAGCTAGCTTGGAAATGTATCCGCCTAAACCAAACATATTCAGCTGGCAAAGAAGAGCAGAGCCGGAAGAAACACACAACCGAGGACACTTCCATACAAACAGCACAAAACAGTTATTTTTGCAATCAGCAGGTATTCTCATATAAAAGAGCCTCAATGCAGATTCAAAAACTGTTTATATACTATAAGCCTATCTAAACTAAACAGATTCTTTCAAATACGAATTGATCTGGGATGTTAATCAATTCAATTAAATTAATTCAATTGTTTTATTAGCTATGTCTTTATACTCTTATGATACCTGGTGCACACGACCAAAAATAAATTACGCCCACAACCCACACGCCTGTCAATTATGACAGAGATATTAATGCATGTACCCATCTCCTACCAGCATGTCCAGTTCTGACAACTTGTAGAGTGCTTGCATTATGACCCAAGCATGCCCACAACATCGGGCCAGAACATGCCGTTTGAAATGAAATTGCTAGGATCAATAACCAAATGTGTTTTTTTGTAACCAGTTTGCCTGAAATCAACTCCTCAAGGGCGACAATCACTTCATTGACCCGAACCAGTTACCAAAGATACGCCATCCGCGACCGCAGAAAAAGGAACCATAGCTGTGAACACGCAAATTCACCAACAAAAACAGTGATTTTTTTTCTCTCTCTCTCTTCGAGTTACACAAGCCTGAATGGCGACGTGACGAATTACGTCCTGACGGAAACTGTCATCATACTTCTTCTTCTGCTCCGATTTTCAGCTCCATCGAGACAGAAGCTTGATCGCAGATGAGGTAGACGGGAGGAGAGACCCGATAATCACACGTGATTAGCTCTGATTGGTCTAAGTGATTGGATAGCAGACCTAAAAAAGCTTCGACCCTCTGTCACATCCTCGTTTAGGTAGGTTTTTTTTCACCATGGTTTCACCAAGATGAACTTTAAAGGGAGGAGAACTCTTTTACTTTGCCCATTGTTTTCACCGAGGTGACAAGGGACCTGGAATATAAGAGCTTGAAATCTATCCCTAAATCACATTCACTGTAAAAAAAAAATATTGGGTAACTTTTAACCAGCACGAGGGTAATGTGTCCAACCAATTTTGGGGCAGTATTTTGCTCAATGTTGGAAATATTATTGTCCATTAAAGGTATTGTTGAACTTTGTGAGCAGCCGATTTAAAAAATTCTCAAACCAAGATGAAACATGGGTACAAGTCCATGTATTAGAACTAATAAACCCTGAAAACACCCTTTATTGAGAATGAAAAGCTGAAACTACAAGGCAAACCCCGATTTTGTAAATAGGCGTCTTATAGACGCCTAAATAGTACATATAAGGGTATGGGATGAAATTAAGATGGAGTTTCTGGTCACTTTATATTTCAATTTTCGAAGCACTATATAATTATTTTCGAACGCAATTTATTCTGGACTTCATTTTTATAAAATATCACAGACACAGGTGACAAGTGTGACCTTCTAGCTCAGATTTTTTAAAAGTCAAACCAATGTTAACCAATCACTTTAAGGTAAAAAAAAATAAGCAGCAATTGGAAAACCCCGGGTACGCCGCTGGTTGGACACATCACCCTCATGGAGTGTTAACCATTGAAATATTTATCATTGGCTCACATTTCTTACAATCACCCTTCGTCAGTTACGATTTAAGACATGATAGCTTTGTTACGGAACCCGGTTGTAGATAGATACCCGACGAAAGTTCGACATTCCTTTTTTGCAAGATCAATAGGGACACCCCGGTAATGCTGTAATATTCTTCCCAGCACCCCTGCATCCCTCATACCCTTTTACGCACCGCACCGCCTCTGGATCGCATCCCCTTGTAACACGAGGAAAACATCGGGTGAAAATGTTTTGCCGAAGATCAATGAAAGACTCTCGCAATCTCTCCATTACCGCTCTCGAGCGACCTTATAATCTCGACGCTTGCTTCAGGAATACCGTGAAGAGATAAGCGCTTGATCGCTCCTATTCGATTTCTTTCGTATCTGACATTATCTTTGAAGACATGAGTTACTACGTGACAGATGAGTCGAGTTCATCCGACAGCATCTTAGCTTTAAGATTATGCCTCTTTATTAATATATATTGAGAATATACGTATGGTATCCTATAGAATATAACTACAGTATATACATAACACTTAAAATTCACGTTAGGTATTAAAATGTGTTAGAAAATAGGGGCCAGTTTATATGAGAAAAAGGGCTCTTTTAGAAATGAAAATAGAATTTTATTTTCTACCTTTATTTTTTTTTAAAATTTTTTTTTTGGTTTTTTTGTTTGGGGGGGGGGGGGGGGGGGGGGTATAATCAACTGCCCTAAAACCCCCATTGTGTACGACACTGCTATGCACACTAGTAGAATGAGTTAGAATTGCTCTTTAGAATCCGTCTCGGCTAATTGCCAGAAAGATATAAACTCATAGTAAGAACAATAAAGGTTATCTAGTTTGATAATAAAAATGAAACGTACTTTTCTGTAACATAGCAAGCCTTATCGTAAATACAAATAATAATATGTCAGTTTATATAGCGCAGTTACTATGTGCATTATACTCAACTGCGCTTTGATACTTGGTGTCATATTATTACCCCGGCTGTAGCCAAGCCGCCATATTAATAGGCGCTAAAGCGTTCAAAGTATAACTCCTACCGGGTACCCATTCACCTCACCTGGGTCGAGTGCAGCACAATGTGGATAAATTTCTTGTTGAAGGAAATTACGCCATGGCTGGGATTCGAACCCACGACCCTCTGTTTCAAAGTCCGGAGACTAATCAACAACGCTTCACGTTGTTACCAACTTTTTTTTAACAAGTGCAGACCTAGTTACCAGTAATGCATATAGCATTTCCATTTATTTGAAAGCAGGATAAAAGAGCATTGTAGATTAAATGCCTTGCTCACGGGCATAGGTGCCGCGGCCGGGGATCGAACCCCGGACTTTCCATGTATAGCCAGGCGCCTTAGAACACTCGGCCACGGCACCTCCACGTTGTTACTGATGTAATGTCACGATAGCCAATATTTATCGAAGTTGATATCAAAAGTATTACCTCGTGTGAACATGTATGTTTTCTCCATATTTGTATTGATCAACCACATTGGAACTACTTCAACGAGCGGACTTGACCTAACTAAAGAAATCTAGCTTCGATTGGTTAACCGCGATAAGAGGTTGCGGCCCATCACCGTCTCTGTCTGATATCATTTGAGAATGAAACCCTTGGAACGAGTTAGCTTGTGGAAAACAGATCAAAGTCAACGAGTAAGAATCAATGACCATTTGTGAACAATTGGACAAACAACAGGAAAGTTATGATCCTTTGACTATCAAAATCAATAACGCTATGAGGATCCTCCAATTTGCAATGGGAGCAGGATTTGTAATGCCACACAAGTACAACTCGATCTTTTGTACTCTGAAAATAATGTCCTCAAAAGATCAATTTTGGCTCATTCAAATGATTGAACAAACTCTATGTCAAGGATTTATTTTGTGGAACTTTACTACATGTGCTCCCATGAAAAGAACACCTGATCTGCCGAGAGACGTGATAATATGAGATTTTAAGTATATGCTAAAGAAATGGGAGAGTTCTACAAGTGTGACGTTACACCTCTTGGTCGAATTTCCAATGTGAGGATGCCGACACCATTAGCGTTCTCAACATTCAAATGCTCCTAAGTTTCGTAGCATTTGTTCCTTACCCCCAAACTTTCATTGATTTGTTTCTTTGATGTGTCTGTTTTCACACCAGCCAACTTGTTTGCTTGTTTTCATTCAGAAATATTGACACTGGTCAGACCACTATTTTTAACAGAATACCATAGTATATTCCACTTGCGTACCTAAGGGGGAGGGGGCAGACTACCCCCCTGACGAGTCACAACTGATCCCCGACGAGCCACAAGTGGCCCCCTCCTTTGAACTTGATGATTTTTTTTTGCTTGTCAAGTTTTTTGGGCGGACGAATTTGCCCCCCCTTAGGAAAATCCTAGGTACGCCACTGGTCTATTCAATGGAGGAAGAAAATTACCATCCATTTAAACCGTGGAACCACAGCATTAATTTCCAACTCCCCTTATCTTCATATTCCATGTCTCCTTTAAGGCTACCATAATGATTAATTCATTTCGCTGACTCCCTTCGGAGCACAACGGTCGTTCTCTCGAACATGAAAAAGATTAGGGCATATCCGGGGAAGATTCATCGAATTCGGCCCTCGCGTAGCCCTAGAGATAGGACATGATGGATAGCGCAATATAAAAGCCCATACGTGGATTGTAATATCAACTCGCGGGCTTGAATACATTTTTATACCAACAGAAACGTGTAATATGCTTTAACAAAACGGTGCATAATCATTACAATACTATGGACTGAGCCTTCATTCATCCCAAAATTTGATAAAAACGACATTTTGTTTTGATAACGCAATGAAAGGACCTATATAATTATGGATTTATGGAAACTAAAGCAACTTCATATATCTAATGAAAGAGGCGGATTAGGCTTGTCAGTAAATATAGTCACAATGCATCTCATAACAGATTACTGCAAGATAGACACTGCTATAATATTTCGAATTCCAGTACTGTAGTAATTACATCGGAAATGGAGAATTATGATCAGATTCATATCATTTACGAGAACAAGAACATTAACCAACAAATATGACTGCTTCAACCACCATTAGGAAAGCATAAACTCCTTGGATTTTATCTTGAGAATTCGACCTCTC
Source organism: Lytechinus variegatus (assembly GCF_018143015.1). Classification (NCBI taxonomy): domain Eukaryota; kingdom Metazoa; phylum Echinodermata; class Echinoidea; order Temnopleuroida; family Toxopneustidae; genus Lytechinus; species Lytechinus variegatus. Next base: position 6,548,233 of record NC_054752.1, on the reverse strand, counting down.
TTTTCCTGAACAGTTCCAAGAAATCTCTGAGAAATGTAATCACTTCATGGTCACGAATTGTAATCCTTGAATTATTATTTTGATGACTTCATTTCCAAAACATTTCGATTACTTCTGGGACTCGAGTTCTAACACAAACAAATTGAGTAGACTGTCTGTTTAATAGGGGATACTACGATTTTAGTCACGGTAAACACATTGGAATAAACGTGTGTGAATTGTAAACAAGTTACCCATACCCATTTTATTTCTCCTGCCCCCCCCCCCCGTCAAAGTGCACAAATAAGAATACTAGAACAGATGTCACGTGATGATAATCAGCCAATCACAGATCTTGATACATATACATTGCCTTTTTTTTGCTTTACTTTAATTTTGAAGCTATATCATTTCTATCGTTGAGTACCTAATTCGCAGACATAGCAGGTCTCTGATAGGAGGGGGGGGGGGGGGTCGTATAAAGTGGCCATGCACTTACCTGTAAAGATATCTTAGCATGATATTAACATTCTTAAACAATTGAAAAGTAATTGACTAAAGAGGAATCAATGTTGTAAAACAATATTTTGGCACTTTCCCCCTTAAAACAGAACGACTATTTAATAGGCCGTTATGCTATCTTAAGTAGATATGAAGTTATTGGTTATTAATTTGGCAATAATTTTACGAGTTTATAAAGCTAAAACTTTCCCTTTGAGACAGAGAAAATCATGGAACAACATTTCATATTATTCCATTTTATCTAGGGGGTCAACTATTAACTGTAATTCAATTTCATAACACAATGAAACACGAAACAATGAGCGATTTAGGTTCATTTGTTAATATCACTTTTACCAACCGAAGTCAGTTGAATCATAAATGAGTATATTTCTTTCATTTTCCATAACATGCATAAGGAAAGCTGTAGGCCAAGAGATGGACTTTGGTCATGCTTTATTCCATACACTCGATTGTGTTAGACTAAAGTGAAGTAAACTGACATTGTCTAAAGTGAATGTCCTAAAGAAAAGAGAGTCAACGTCCTATATCAAAACCACCTCAGGTATTCTGTGGTATTTTGGTCAATTTTGATTGATCTGTTGAAAGGCATGTGAAGTAAACGATCTATGACACAATGATGAACGTAGAATTGTAGAACTCAGTCATGTCAATACATATTATTGTACAGTTAGGGAAACATCCGGGACATCCACTATAAACACTCATCTAGACATGTTATATAATTATACAGAATGAAAATGAAAATTTCACCCCCCCCAAAAAACCAAGTGGTCAGCTAATTATTATGCGCAATTACTGCTGAGAGGCTGGACATGTAAATTCAGAATGCAAAATGTTTTCATAAGCACTGATAAGAATAGAATGAACACGATAACATCTACCTTCCGGGAATTCTAAACTTTAATTGATAGGAAAGGCCACAATCTCTCTTTATTTTGCCGGAAATTAATTTTATGTTCTCCTTGTGATATGTGATTTTATTCTTCAAAAGATTTAAGTAAGAGAGTTATTACTCGAGTTGATCTCCTCATGAATGATCTTTTCCGTCCGTTTTATTCACCCCTTGCTTTATATTTGCTGAGATTATTAAGCACAAGGGCGACGGATCGCATTTTCATGGGGGGGGGGGGTAAAGCTACAGAAAGGAACTTATATTGTCAAAATGGGCATTTTAGTGCAATCGGATAATTTCAGCATGAGATTATCATTTGCGTGAAGAAGTAGTGTTTTTTTTATAATTAATAATAGCAAAGCCTTTTTGAAATGATTTCTGTTATACATATCAAGGCTTTGTTTTCCGCGAGTGAGCGTAGCGAGCAAGAAATTTGGAAAAAGATTCAAAATTGAAGTTGTAAGACTCGCTTTCTGGTCCATTATGGTGCTAATTAATGTTAAAATGTCATCCTTGCGAAATGTTGCGAGCGCGAAGGAGCCAACAAATCTTGATATTCTACCCTAAAAAAATTGACATTCTAAGCATTTTTTTAACCAGGACCATAATGAGTACTTAAAAAAAATCCTGCAGCAGAGTCTGGAGAACAGCTGTAATCTTACTGCACAGTGTAATCTTACATGCATTTGTGTAAAATTACAGAAAATTTATATTTGGTGTATAATATTATCTGTTACAACAATTTGCGAATGCTTTGGTTATTTCTTTTTGAAAAATCTGTTTTTTCCAACAGAGTACTTTAATGAACAATAATTGATGCGTAAACGAAACAAGCGCGAAAAATGTGTGATATTCTAACCTGAAAGCTGGGCATTTTAAGAATTTTTATGACCATGAACAGGATAAATACCTTGTTAAACATTAATTGATGCAAGCGCAAAGTGCGAGCCAAACATTCTGTGATTTTCTAACCTAAAATGTATTATTTTGTTTTTCAAAAAGTGTATTTCATTTTTAAAAAGGGCACATTTCGTTTTGACAAAAGTGCATTTTCCATTTTTTAAAAGAGGGTATTTTTTCCTCCCGGGAATCTAGGGAGGACAAGAGATTCCCTGCCCCCGGGTTCTGCCGCCCGTAATTATATATACCCCCCAAAAATCATCAAAAGCATCATTTCTTATTTTAGGAAACTTTTTTTCTCACAAGGCAAGTATTGGCTTTATTTTATGTCTTTATATTTCATTTTTAATGTGATGTATATTGTTGTCATCATACTGGTCTAATGATACTGAATTATTATTTTTGTAATCCTATTTGTAATGCGTATATTGTACTTATTGTTTTAGAGAATTAATGAATAAAATGAACTGAACTGATGTCTTCAATCAAACATTATCAATACGATCAGTGAAGTGCCACAGGGTTATAGATGCTATAGTAGTTTACATCGCCCGGGTGCGCCCCATTTCCGTTATCTTATCCCTCAAATCTTATGAATGAGTGGATAGACTTGCGTCTCCCGATGCTTTATGTATACCACAAAAAATGGCTTCTATGTAAATACTCGTCGGAGGGAAGGATTCTTAACTAAAAAAAAGAAGTGATGGTATCTCTGTCGGAATTGAAACCGATTAAAGCTTTTACATTATTTCCGATGACAAACCAATGGTTGGTGTCAAGTTGGTTTAGATCTAACCTCAGCATACACAGCAAAAACTGTGCTGTTAACCGGTGTACATAGAGGACCACACCAGTTATTTTACACCGGTGTTAAATTGGTGGTGTTAGTTTTAAACCTATACCTGTTATTACAACACCCTTGGTTGTTATATTTACACTATTTGGTGTTATGTTCAATCTCTAGGGTGTAATTTTAACACCTCAGGGTGTGGTCCTCTATTAACACCAATTGGTGTCAGTTTTAACACCACAGATTTTACAGTGTAACTCCAACCTATACAACATCTTATCAAGCTACTACTCAGTATTACATTAATGACGAGAAAGTCTATTTCGATATGTGTTTGTTATTTTGCTGTGCCTTGAGGACAAAATTAATCTTCTTTTCCAATCAACCGTACTATTTGATTGTGGTTATAACCTCATTCTCTCATTCTATTTGAATCAAGGACGTTGGAGATGTCTTTTACTCGTTCCTTTTCTCTTCATATCTTTTTCGATTTTTATAAGTGGTATTACATCCATCTTCCATTTCACCAAAAGTATCGGCTTCTGTGTATTCAACAAGAATTTATCTGGAAGGAGAAAATATTCCTTCTAAGCTTGCCGTCCTTTCGAGTGCAGTTTCTAATCTTGAAATAACGGTAACGGTAAGTGAAATAATATCGTTGATTATTAGCCGGAAACATCCAACAATCCAACAATTTCCCCAAATGTTTTGCTCGATGACTATGACTAACACATTAGCTTCTGTCTGGCTGGATGTTGTTTTTAATCTATAATGCTCTTGATTTAAAGAAAATGAAATAAAATCGGTATTCTGAGAATTGATTGAAAATACATTTCGTAACATACGTGTTCACACTAAAGCACCATGTAAACATGCTTGTCCTATATACACAACTAATGCCATGTATTTTATTGACTTTATAGTACAAGATTTGAGAGAGTGAACAGGATCCTCTAAAAACTACGGCCACAAACACCTCGATAATATCATTTCAATTGCGATTTCATGGTACGCTATTTTGCATTCACACTTTCAAACTGCGCCGCTCTAATGATCATTCGAATGACGCAAAATCCCACCGTGTGAAACCCCTCTCTCTCTCTCTCTCGTTGGTGTGACCGACCGCATGCAGCACATTGTGTTCCCACAGACATTAATCCGAGTCGATCAGATTAGTGAAAGAAACGCCGAGAAGCCCATTTCATTCAACTGTTTCATATTGCCCTTATCCGCCAATTATCAGTGGTAAGCGAGACTATAATTGCGGGCATAAATCTCGTTTGAGCGTCTCAAAGGGATGCCATCCATACCTCAAGGGCGAATTGGATTCACCTACCAGGGGTTATTGCTGATGCATCGGACTAATGGTAAATTTTATGTCTTTTCATTCTAAGTCTTTGATTTTACGTCATCAATATAGGAATAAAGCAAGGATTAGAGGATGGAGGTTATGAGGGAATAACAGTAATATGCTTTATTCTAATTTCTGTCTTCTTCCTGCATGTAGGCCTACAGTGCGTCCCGGTAAAAAAGAAAACCGGGATTCTCATGTTTTTATTATTCAAAGCCAAATGAATGATGATATACATTATCATGACTGTAATTCAATTATTCCTCGTTATTCTGATACCTAGTAATTATGAGACGAACACTAAACGCATTAATGAGCAAGACGAGTTCGAAATTTTAATGTGGAAAAAACAGCTTGCGCAGAAAACTTAGATTCGTGATACGACGATCGTGCTCATTCTTCTATTGGCTGATTAGCATTTCTTTCTCTCTCTCTCTCTCTTTCTTTCTTTCTTTCTTTCTTTCTCTCTATCTTTCTTTCTTTCTCTCTATCGTTCTTTCTTTTTCTAAAAAAAAAATATTTGTTTATTCACCTATTTATTCATTAATGGATACACACCATTGTTACTGTTTGCAACTATCATGTTGACGCAGGAATATGTCTTCGCCCGAAAGTGTTTTGTTTTTGCTTCAAAATACATGTTATTCATTCGCAACATGTCAAACTGACCTTAATAGCAAACCAAATCGATCTTATAATGAGACCGCGTAATACCCTTAATTCTTGATTCTTTTTCTTGATGACGTGTATACTCGATATGATTAAGACTCTCTAAGGCATATGCCTGCAGAAAATTATCGGTTTTATAATGATGATAACACGTTACATAAAATACACGAAAGGCTTAACTCTTCGGACGAATGATAATGACAACTGTTTCCATGCAATTTCCAAGATTTCCATATTGCACCATTGATACTTGTTATCATTATATAAATGTTATCAAAGAACTATTATATTTTATTAGCTTATGTAATTTAGAGCTAGGGGAGAAAATTAATTTTTAAGATTGTTGAATTTAATTGTACGAATGTGCAAGATTGCAACATCAGCGTGCAATGGGTTAATTAATAGAGATGCGCGTCCTGAATAAAATCCTGTAGAAAAATGGTAGATGGGAAAGTGTATCGTTACGTGAAGTAGGAGATAGAATACATCTTAAGACAAATGGCATACTAAAACGATGAAAATCACGTGTGTTCCAATAGAGTAGTCACACGGAATCTGCACTTACGATCGTTTTGTGAAACTATGCCCAGGTGTATGTGCACACCCGACCAGAATGATTGAAGAGGAATTGGCAAATGTATCATCGAAGAATGTCACGTTGCTTGGATCTTATCCACTGGGAATGAAATACGATATAAACTGGTGAAGATTCATCACGTTGTCCCCATCCCACGGGGCTCCAGCGGGATGAGGTGGGCTGGCAAACCCATGCATCAACGACACACTTTAAAGTCTAGCAGCCGACTCTGAGGCTAGCAGGTGGTGACAAAAGCAAAATAAAAAAAGGAAATATACATTTTGATCTGGTAAAACGGGGTATCTGCTGGGATATGACGTAGTGCCTTAACCGCGTTAACCTAGAATATTTTATGTGGTGGTTGAAAAAATTAGATTTATTGGTTGATGAACTTACGTACTATACAGATCCTTTTCGATGGAAAAAATAAATCTATTCATCTGGACTTGAAACAGAGGAAGTTTCACGTCCGATCCGGGACGCTTCTTCAGCTCTTCTGAATCGGCGGGAAATCGTCGTTGCCGATTAGCACCGAAGCACCGTCGATGTTATTGGCTCTCGGATTTACATTCCTGTAATCCGAAAACTCCCTCGACGTCTCCAAGAGAATAACATCGACGGTGCTTCGGCGCTAATCGGCAACGACGATTTCCCGCCGATTCAAGAAATCAATGAACTTATCGATATACATTCATATCTAGCATAAAAAAATTGCATTTTATATGTTGACTTTGCTGGCTTTCCATAGTTGCGATTGATCAGGTCAATCGCAACTCTTTGTAAGACGGGCCCCAGGTCCATGAACCTATACTGGTTCAAGGCAGGATGAAATGGACATAACAAGTGATATTACAATAATATAAGAGCAAAAGAAAGCAATCAAAGTTACAAACAATGACGAGGTTTATGCAACAAGGTGTTTAGGACCAATTATAATTCCTATTCAATTGTACGGGAGTGAACAGGTGCAATCAAGCTCGTTAGTCCCTTTCTTCAGTCAAATTAAGGCAACGTAACGACATTTGCCGAGATCTGCAAAGAAAACTCACATTTTATTCACCGCAGGCCATCACGAATGTACTCTCATTTTCTATCAACAGGTTTTTATACAAGATGATATAACCAAGACTTATAAAAGAAAAGGTGAATACGGTTGGCCATACTGAGGATCAGTGTTCACTTTAAATGTTACGACCAAACAGATAATAAATCATTTCCAAACGACAATGTATCTAATGTATCTAAGCTAGAAGATATGTAAATTCAATATTATTATTATTTTGTATTTATGGAAATACATAGAAAACCTAGGGTGAAGCGAACTTTGCCATGGCGGCAAACGAAAACCTCTAGATATTGCGGGGTAGATTTCTGGGTAACGGGAGAATAATGTAAGGGAAAAGGCGGTCATGCCATCGACGAAATTTAATATTTGGGACCTCTAAGTTTTATGTTAGCAGACAACCATGTTTCCCGCGCTTTTCCGCAGGGGGTTAGAAGATTGAGCGTGTACAGAGCTTTTTGGATAATGGCAAGGGACAATGGAGAAATAGTTCAACGACATTATCATCCATCTCTGTCCTCATAGTCTACATGAATTGCGGCTATATTCAGTGTAATCTTTTAGATAAGGTCCTTTTCAAACTGTTAAAGGGCAAGTTACTCCTGGAAAAAAAAAATGTAAATGCAAATTCAAGAAACAGAAATTTATTTTCTTCCATTTTTCACAAATATCATTTTCATTATGAATCATGCTATAAATTCATTTGTCATGAAAATATAAATAATTTATATAACATACTAGTTAAAGATAAATTCCAGTATTGGTGACGATCTCAAAATGACTTTTTACAGAATCTAATATAATGACCACCCAAGTGTCTGTTTGTATGAATAAAAAATATGTGCCAAAATCTGGAAGAAATTGTGTAATTGCTGAGAAATAAGCAAAATAAGCGCGGATTCGGTCACTTCCGTCGGGTCTTTATTCCAGCAATAATAATACACTGTCCCACGTGTGCCTATCTGTGTTGGTGATCTTAAGTGTGAAAATTTTTCATCGTAGATTTCAAGATTTCACAAAGTTCAGTTTATGTAACTGTACCAGATCTAGATCCTCGATGATATACTGACAATTAAGCCCGGTTTTACAGACTTTTTCATGGAATCAGTGTTTACTGCAACTACTGGCATTTCTCTTTAACGGAAAAGGGCGAAGTTCCCTGAAAGCAAAAGCTTGTGACGGGATACGCCTGCAACACAAGTTCGATACAACGACACAATACGAAAAAAAGGTCGAAAAAAGGACGAAGAAATGAAGGAGAAGAAAAGCATAACTAGCATATCGCTGAAAATCATCTAACTCGGATGTTGATAAATGTTATGACAATTAGAGTTTTGCTTAATTGAAAAAAAATCCAGTTATATGCAATTGGCCTATCGATGACTTCACCTACCCAATATTTCTTTTGTATTTTGCCATACGAATTACGAAATATCTTTATTTATCGAATTATGTAAGATTTGATTCATGAAAATATGGGACTATCATTATTGCAACCTATATTGCGATAATGCGATTCATTAAGATGATTTCTTACTGTCAAATCTCAAACAATTAAAATGTCAAAATACATAACGGTGAGAGGGGACATCATCGACTCTCTTACTTTCAAATCACTGTGTTTTGTACATAGCTGTTTTGTGAAACCGAAACGAAACTTCCTCGTTTATGAATTGCTTGTTTTATATTCGATTTTGACGTAAAATTCAGCTACATGGGCTTGCTCGGTGATTCTCCATTTTTATTCAAATCTACATTTTCTTTGGGTGAGCTGGCCCTTTGTCAATGTGATATCACGTTATTATTATGTTTCATTTAAAGTAGACTTTATTCCGTCTAATTCTTTAGTTATCTTTTTGAATTTCTGGCATATTCAAGACCATGTAACTTAATGTGATTTCGTGATAAATTAATGTAGAGCTTTTTTAACACAAGTAAAGGCCTACTGAATATCAAATGTGTCATGTTTTGATCAGAAATAATGAGATACTTTTCCATCCCCTCGGGCAGTCAGGTGGTATATTTTATATAAAAGGCCTCTACCACTGCTTATTCAGAGGCGCAACTGAAGGAAACGGTTAAGTTTAATTATAACAACATTCATCAAGACATTTCGATGTGCAAGTCTTCTAGTCCGGTATATGGAAAATACTGCATTGTCCTCAAATCAATGATAATGTAAAGTATCTGTACCCTAAAGGAATGCTTTTCAACAGTGGTGGGTAAGGCATAACACTATAACACACGACCAAAATAGCCTTTATCTGTTCCTAAATACATTTTGACTATCAACGGAAATGAAAGTCGAAGTATGCCACGCATGATACATAAATGGTATACCTATTGCGGAAATTCCGCGGAGAGAGACCTGTGGTTTGAATAATAAGATTTGAAGCTGGAAAAACTTTTACTACGAGGAATTGACAACCTTGTTTCCGATCGTCATGCCAAGTTAATATCATCTGCTGAGATTTACTGCCGGGGCGTCGTGGTCTAGTGGTTATGACTTTCGTCTTTCAATCTGAGGGACGTGGGTTCGATTCCCAGCCATGGCGTAATTTCCTTCAACATGAAACTTACCAACATTGGGCTGCACTCAACCCAGGTGAGGTAAATTGGTACCCAATAGGAATGCATTCATTGAATGCTTCAGTGCCTATGTGGCAGAACAGCTAAAGCCGGAGTATTAATGGCAAAAAATGACTTTTTTTATCCTGCAGGCAAAATACGCTTTATAAATCCAAAAGTCATTACTATCAATTATCATTATCATTTAAGTTGTAATATTTATGAGAAGCGTGCTTACTTGGTACCCGGGCTTGGTACTTACAAAAAGTTGTGTAACATTAACACGATGGGTGTTAAGTGTAACATAACCAAGTGTAAACAGGGGATCGCATCGATATGTGTTTAAAGTGTATGCGCTGATGATGTTAAGAAACATTCTTTTTTAAATATATTATTATGGTTTTTATTCGTCGTCTTCTTCTTTTTCTTTTTCGTTTTCTTCTTCTCCTCTTCTTCTTCTTTATCTTCTTCTTCTTATTGTTATTACTAATATTACTATTATCATCATCATAGAGTATAGGTATGGATAACATTCTGTTAAAACATTGGTAGAAACTTTGGGGAAAAAACATGAACACGCATCATAGTATTCTTAGAACACTTAAGTCAATAAACAAATAGTTTATTAAATGATATTGATATTAAAAAGAGTTATAAGGACCCAAACAACTTTTTCTAATGTTTCCTATCTCCTTTCTTCATTCCCCCTTATTTTTTTGGGCATTACTCAGAAGAGAAAATTATAGGAATTATCACCAATGCCCCCACAGACATGATAGAGAAAGAGCTCTAAAACAAAACCAGGAAAATTAAGTTAAATTCGCTTTTCCGGCAATATGAAGCTGTAACATGTCAGCATCTCTTCCCTCAACTGGTGCCCATTTTTTAGTAGCAATATAAATGACCTTATAAATTCCGAAGATTTACTTCTGGTAGATATTATGCATAAAATCTTTCGAAATGTCAAAAGCTTTGCTTCAAATGTCATAAGTCGAAACGATATGCAACCGGCAAGGCTGACGAAAACGGCGAACAAGTATTTTCGGAGAGTTTGAAGGGTTTGGATGAAAAAAAGTTTTGCTTCATCTTACTCTAGATCATAGGTCCATGCTCTAGATGCAGATCACGTAGGTAAAGCTTTGGATCACGAGAGTCTATCGGCATGTCAGAGCCTCGAAGAGACGATTAGAATGACCAAGGCGCATTCACATTACATCACAGAACTTAACGTTAACGAAACTAACATTTATAGGATCAAGCAACACGTTAAACTTTCCCGGTGGTTCCCTTTCGTGACATTAGATTTACATTTCTTGCATTTCGTTTAAGTCTAATTTTTTTTATTGAATTTGTTAAACGATATTTGCTTTTATTAGTCATTTAATCAATCAATCAATCAATCAATCAACCTTCAACCGCCTTTCAAAGAATTTCCTTAAAAATGGTTGTAATTAATGTTCTATTATTGCTAAACAGAATCAATAATGTGATTAATGTTTAAACGTTAATGGGGCGATTTATGATAATAATGGTCGATTAGCCTCTTCTATACCTTGTCACGGGACATGTGGTCCAGTGGTTAGAACATTGGTCTTACAATCACAAGATTGTGAGTTCGAATCCCCACTCTGCCATTGTCACCACTTTGATAAAAAAGCCCGAGAGTAATATCTGTCGTCTATAAGGTCAGCCATTATGACTTACTAACCTAGACGTAAAAATATTTCCCAGGTAATTGGTTATATAATACCAGTTTGACGTTTACCAGCAAAATGCTGTCCTGTTTCCCAGGTAATTGGTTATATAATACCAGTTTGACGTTTACCAGCAAAATGCTGTCCTGTTCCCAGGTAATTGGTTATATAATACCAGTTTGACGTTTACCAGCAAAATGCTGTCCTGTCGAGTTAAACAGAAATATTCTGTAATTACGAGGTTCTTTTAGTGGTGTCAATCGGGAGTCGTTTTGTTATAAAATCTTTCCCTTTACTCTTTAACATTATTTTATTGAAATATGAATTATCCATCGTGCATCTATACATTGTGATAAGATTTTGAAGTCTTTATTAAGTATCTAACAGATTAACATTTTGTGTCCAAAATGGTCCCCAAACCGTAAATTTGTTAAAAATACTATGATGTTTTACGGGAAATTAGAAATTATATATTTTTAGAATAATTCATCTGGTTATGTCTCTGACTGAACAAGCATTTTTTCCTAGTCTAAACGGGGTAAAAGAAACTAAAGTCACCCGAGTAATGCGATCGGTTGCAACATCATACTAATCTCACGAGGCGAAGAGAAGGAGATTAGGTTTAAAGAACCCGCCAAATCTGACAAAAAAAGACGCGCTAGGATTTGTCTGGGTAGGAATGCGAGGGAACGAATGACGAAGGAACAGTTTAGTATCTCATCAGCATTCGCTTTTCATCCCACAGATACGACCGAAAGTCTTCTCCATGATCATCAGCATTAGGAGCATGGGTTAAAGCACGCATTATTGGCCTGGTTAACAACTTATTACCATAAGGAACTCAATGGTAAACCATGTTAATAGCTATGGTAGGTCAGCTGACCAAGTAAGACTCAGTGTCTCCTCGGCCGATAAGATTACACCAGTCTGATGCATGCTATGAACCTCTTGAATACTGTAAAATATCGCAAACTGATCCGTTAATGCTTATTGTGACAATGATGTCATGAATTTCCGGAAAAGGCCTGCTTTATCGGGATGAAATGGAAAAAAGCTAGAATATAAGGGTAAGTTTAGAATACGGGGTTCTTGCTCTTACATGTATAACGGTCATGAAAAATGGAACCTTAATATACCATGTTACTGGACTAATATCGACAGCGAGTGTCATAATTTTGTCCAAAAGGGGGTTTACCTTTTTCAGCAACTTAAGACAATTAAAACACCACTCTTTCAGCTGAGGTTACCCTTCTAACTCTAAAAACGGTTCACTATCTTTTCTCTTACTTCATAAATGACCTCTCTACATTCACTCCCAAGCTTGTTAAAGGGTAACATGATTCCAATTATTCATTCTGCACGCGAGGCAAGGACGGAACACCACAGAGAGCCAACATCGCCCTTGGCCACGTCTCTGCCGCAGTGTTGGGGATCGCCTTACATAAAATTAGATATAAACCGAGTTATTCGATCAAATCAAATCAAATTTACATTGACCAACCTTATCAGTTACTACAGAGGCAGTCTCAAATCGCACCAAACCCTTTGGGTCAAATTACCCTTTTTGCAGTCAAAACGGCAATGGAAAGGGAACTTGCGAAAGTCACGGCGGACATTTTGGTCGATAATTCTTTATTCCTGCAAAAGTCCACCAAGGCATGCTAGGGGGAATCGAATTGAAAATGTTGATGTCTCTTGGACGAAGTTTACTGAATTAGTCAAACGATAGAGAATAACGTTGAACTCATCCCTGAACAACGTTTCACTTTGAGAATGTTTGTCGTAGGAGGCACATCCTTACGTATTATGATGAAACAGGAGCAGAGAATGCATTGTATGCAGTAGAGCAAAGTGCCATGGCCCTCGGAAGAAGGGATGCTGGGATTTTTTTTTTCTGGGGGATGCTGCGTGTATTATTCTCCATAGGCAACACCTCCGGGAATTCTGGTAGATGTGACAAAATGGAGAAATATAACCCAAATAAACATTTTTGCTTTTCACGACGCCAAAATGATCTTTATTTTGTAGTGAAACCCCTCCTGTTTTGCTTGTTAAATTTCTTGGCACAAAAATGACCTTCATTTTGGAATAATGAAACTCCTCCTATTTTCTGCTTGTCTAACTTCTCAAAGGGAAACCAACTTTTCCACCCTGTCTAAGTTAACTCTTCAGACCACGAATAATGATAATCAAAGTCAAACTCAAAATCAATTTCATATCTCGATCAATGAAATGGGAACATCTTTGCCATGTAATGTAGCCTGTGCATATGCTATAGGCTACACAAAAAATGTCAATAGAATAGCGACTTCGTATGTTTATTAAAGAATATAGAAAACGATGTTAGGAAAAGGGTAGCAGAACCATGATTTCAAACGTAAGCATGTTATGAAGACGTCATAGTAACATAGGTGATAATAATGATGAGGAGAGAATGATGTAATCGGCAAACATGGTGAACAGAAAACATCACAACACCATCATACGGAACAGAAAAAGAGAAACTCATGTGCAAGGTGGATATCAAAAACAACGGAAATAAAAATAGATCTAATGAGCGACGTGACTGCCAGATATGCAGTCAAACTACGAGATTTTATGACGTTAACTCGTACAAAAAAGCAATGAAGTAAGTGACCTCTTCCAAGCCCAGCGCACACTACGCGATGCGATGGGATGGGAAGCGTTTCTTAGTAAATCGCAAACGTAGATCTATTTCATTTGAAATTCGACATAATATTAGGAATTATAAACTCATAAATCTGCTTTACAGCAAGCCCAGTGGATGGAGTAAAGTCCAAATTGGCTTTAAGTCGCAGGCGATGATGACGTTATTACGATTTGGGATTAAATTTGATGTTATTCCTACAGCGAGGTTAAGACTTACACTTTCGACCCACACGCTGCACACACACACTCGTAGATCTCCCTCCAGCTCACTCACACACGCAAGCGTGCGCCCCCACACACTGCGCACACACTAGCCCCCCTACACACGTAAACGTACACCCCCACACTACGCGCACACTCACAGAACCAACTCCAGCTCTCCTACACACGATAAGCGTACACGCACACACACACTGTGCACACACTTACAGATCTCACTCCAGCTCTCCCACACACGTAAGCGTAACAGACACTGTGCACGCTCCCCTACACACGTAAGCGTACACCCCCACACTGCGCGCACACTCACAGAACCAAATCCAGCTCTCCTACACACGTAAGCGTACACGCACACACACTGTGCACACACAGATCTCACTCCAGTTCCCCACACATACTGTGCACACACAGACCTCACTCCAGCTCCCCTACACACGTAAGCGTACACCCAACACACTGTGCACACACTTACAGATTTCACTCCAGCTCCCTCACACCCGCAAGCGTGCACCACACACACTGCACACACACTCACAGAACCAACTCCAGCTCTTCCACACACGCAAGCATTCACACACACACACACTGAGCACACACTTGTAGATCTCACTCCAGCTCCCCACATACACTGTGCACACTGGTGCACACACTTACAGATCTCACTCCAGCTCCCTCACACCCGCAAGCGCGCACCCCACACACTGCACACACACTCACAGAACCAACTCCAGCTCTCCCACACACGCAAGCATACACACACACACACTTAGAACACACAGATCTCGTTCCAGCTCCCCTACACACGTAAGCGTGCACACACACACACACACACACACATACTAGCATTATTCGACGTGTCAAAAATATATTAGTAACCCCTTACATTACATGTCAATCATACTCAATCCTCTATCCACAAAGGACACAAGTGGTTGCCTTCTGAAATTCAGATTCATTTGGAAAGAAACTGTCGCATTCTTCAGGATCTGCATTTGACAGGATACGTGACTTAGGTGTCTTATCTCTCATTCTCCCCATCGCGTTGAATCAATATGTAGACAATGCATAGGTGCACGGGCAATCATTCCTCGTCTCTTATAGATGTCGCCTGTATCAGAGGCAGCGAGCTGCTTCAAAGTTTGTCGAGGCGGTCTCCCGTTTCCCCCCAGATTTCAGCTCGTGTTAGTCGTTGAAATCAGACCTGAGTTAACATGTCCATGATCTTTAGGTATGTCTTTAGGTATACTCGGGTTGGTCGTATGTGTAGTGATGGTGATGATGGCGATGCTGGCAATTGGAATGAAATTAGTCATGATGGTGATGATAATGATAATAATAATAATATTAATAATGGTGATCTTGCTGCTAATAATGGGGGTGTTGATAATGGTGATGATGATGATAATGATTTTGATGACCATAATGGTATGAAAGCAACAGTGTTCCCGATAACGGCTACATAATAGAGAAATCAAACTGTCATTTATATTACATCCTGGGCGATGACGTATGATGATCGAGGGGGGGGGGGGGGGTGATGGGTCAAGGCAAGCCCCACCCCCTGGCATTTTGAACAGCAGCCTATGAAGACCGTCGGTCTCACACCCGTAAAGTGGCAAGAGATCTTAACAAGACGCAACGTATTCTATACACGAGATGTATACAATAGTCTAATCTTCAGAAGATATGAACATACTAGCGATTTTTTTTATTAAGTGAATGAAAGATGATAGCTAACTTTACCCCATGTTTACCCCATTCATAATTCCATGAATGGGGTAAACATACATTTATATGTTAGTAGGCCCTTCAAGTCTCGAGGCTGTTTTCATGACAATTCATCTAAACCCATCTGTCGATAAATAATTCAGTTTCTTCACTTTGAGAATGAAACCATCTTCATACATATTTTTACATGACAGGCACGATTTTACCCTAGGAATCACAACACATTTTGTCAATAACCTAGCACACCTTATTTGTTAGCAGAGAGGTAACATACAGTATGTACAGGAAAATGCAGGAAATTGATGACAGAAAACATCCATCGCGAATCGTCAAAGGATGAACAGAGAGAAAAAGATGGTCAGTGAAATCTAAAAGGATCGACAACAGCATGAAATCAATAGCTAAAAGAACATGAAATTCCGGTGATCTGTAAAATGTTATTAATGCTTATGAACCTGGTAATTTGGTGAATCAGCTCGAATAGAAACACCAATTTCCCAATCAGTTGGGAAACTATCTATTGGCGGTTTTATCGGTTTGAATGACGACATGAATTAAGGAAATTAAGAATGATATATTTGAATTAGCAAGACACTTTCAAAGATCAATATGGGAATTCCTAAGTGCTTTGGAACTTGATTTACGTCCCAAAAAAGGTATATCTATTGGGAATGGTAATATCACAATTGAAACCAAATTAACCACGAAGCGTGAAATAGTGAGCTCTCCGGTCTTAAAGGTAGGTAGAAAGATAAGACAAATAGGTTGATAGATATTGTTACACATATAGATAATTGGGGATACAAGTAGGCAGAAAGATAGATTTAATAGATTGACATTCATTTTATTGAAATGATGGTTAATGCAGTTACAGTTGCCCTAAAAAGAAATTTGACTATGAATTATATACATCCAAGTTACTTGTAAGGAAACACGCAAATTTTCCAATGTGTAACTTTACATCCAGCATGTCTAGCGTGTGAATGTCAACAGTTATTAAAATCAAGATGAAAAAATGTTGAAACGTACTTCAATTCAATTACCTTAATCATTCCTAATATTTTTCCTCTCGAAAAGCTGTGGCTCATATCGACGCCTCATCAATCATTATCCTGCTTCTTACCAGAGAAGAAAATTTGCCGTAATTGTTTGCTTGCAGTTGAATTGCGCCATATGGAATAGCTCATATGGAGTTTGAAAATATGACTTAGTATTTATATTGATTAATAGTAATGGGTGATAAATTATCCCTCTGTCAGGCGTGAATAATCTAATAAAACATGCAGCCAAAATGATGTCTCTATGTATTCTAGTATACATAACCATGCATGATAACGGTGAACGACCCAGTTGAAATGAACAGAATTTCAAGCCGGGAGAGATTTATACATTTGAGTTATTCATACTGTCCATTTTGATTCGGATGGCGAGAATGAACAGCTGCTCGAATAAAGGAACATAACAGTGAAAATAGGCAGATCTCATGGGTATGTGAGAAATGACAGAAAAATAGGTCAAGAGGAGATGGGAATAAAGGGAGCAAGAAAGAGTGAAAGTGAATGGCAGAGATGGAAAAAAAGAGATCAGAGAGGGAGAGAGAGAGAGAGAGGTAGAGATAGAGGGGAGAGAGAGGAGGTGTCATATAATTGGGGAGTGGGGATAAGATAGAAAGAAATAGGGAGAGCAAGGGTAAGGATATCGGGCTTTCTAGAAAATTGCACCAGCACAAGGGAATCAATCCTCTCCCAACGAATTTAAGAAATATTACACTCCAGAAAAACGAAGAGCTACGAAGAGCTAATTTAGCTCTTAAAGAGCGTGTATAGTGACTGCACTGTGGAGCGCTGATTTTTCTCGTTCAAATGTGAACATACACGCTATGTAAGAGCTAAATTAGCTGAAGATTCCCTTTTTACAGTGTACACAGCTTGTGCAACTCAAAGTTCCATTAGAAACCCCATATTTCAGAATGTTTAACTAGGTTAGGTTCAATGTACGTTTGATATTCTTCTTTGTTTATAATAAATATTAATGTTTCATTATTAATCCACGTTTCTAAAAAACGTCTCGCTTTCTTATGGATTGCATATTTGTTATTTTTATTTATTTATTTTTATTTATTATCATGCGTTTATTAAGAAATGTACTACCACCAAGGGTGATACAGATAGGGTACAGGTATAACAAAATATGGAAAAAGGGTTATCACACGCCATTATCAAGGTGTAAATGGGACACGAAACGGGGGAATTAGAGGGAGAGTGAGAGTAAGGAAGACAGAGATTAATAGGAAGATTAATAGGAAGAGAGGGATATCGAGATAGGAGGAAGAGAGAGAGAGAGAGAGAGGGGGAGATGACAAAAGTAGGGAGAGGTAAAATGGAGAAGAGGCAGAAAGCGGGCGCCTTACTTCATCAACATCAACAGCACAGGAACCAAATGTTGTTTTCTTAGAATAATTGATTTACCATTTCCACTGATGCGGTAGCTTGCCCGGATTAGCAATTCATTCATGTTCAACGCGAGCACCCAAGAAATTCCCAAATCGCCCCTTAAAGGCATCATACTTAATTGACGAAATACGCAACATTGACTGTATGAAAGGCGACGGGTAGAGGGGATGCAGAGAGAAAGAGAGTGAGAAAGATGGCAAAATGATGATGGGCAAAAGAAAAAAAGATATCGAACGGCGCTAGGAGGTTGTGACAGATATTTGAGAACGTAATAACGTCATCTCTGATCTGAGCTGACTGAATGGAGTCATCCAGGCTGATCTGTCCTCCTCGATCATGTCCATGAGCTGAAGCAAGAATGGTAATTTCCATTCATATCGCAGCGAAAAAATGCCAGAAGAGGTCTCATGTGCATGAAAATATGTTTTGCATTAAATCCTTGACAAAATATGGAACATAAAGGACTTTTGCGTGGGAAGTTTGTCTCTAGAACGTCTGAGCTCACAAAACCCTTTTACGTGGGGGAAGGGAGGGGGGGGGGTAGGTGTTTAAAGACGGATTTACTTTATTTTTTAATGAGAAATTACCTTCTAATCTCTTAACGCCACTTTTTAAGAATAAATGTAACGGGGGGGGGGGGGGGGGTCAATGTGACTCCTCTTTCAGAAATCGGCCATGAAAGTTCTGGTCGACAACTTGTTATTAAGATACATTTTAAGGGTGACGATGGGTAGTGAACAGTTCTGTAAATAACAAATTATATTTAAATAAGTAAATTAAAAGCATATATTCAGGAATATTATTGCTGATCCCAACTTGGTTCCGGGTTAATGGTATGATCGTTTAATTAGTTTGTTAACCGTTACATGTGCATTGTATGACCGAGTACATGATAATTCATAATTCATTTAAGTTTAAATAACAACATTAGACATGCTTGTTATCATTGTGTAATGAATGGCTGTCATAACGATTCGTCAAAACTCTTTTTGGGTGAGACAATTCTAAATCTCGTTTTTCGTACATATAGGTCTGAGAATAAAGACTAACCTTTCCTGGTAGAACTTTCACCGGTATTGGAGAGTGTTTGCCTGACTTGTGTTGACTCTAGGAGCTCCAGAGTGTTTGAGCAAGATCTTCAAATCGAGACGATTGAAGCGCAGACATGGAGTGCTGAGATACAGGAGATAAAGAATGATACATTGCGATTGAAATATCACGCTGACGTCATCGGCATGAAAAGCTTTATAAGGTGAACCAATCGTTATGGCACGTAACCCAATATTCTTCAAATATGTAAGATTGGACATATACCCCCATTGAAATTTCATTACACACCCTGACTATATAGCTTCTTCAATTGTTGCCTTACAGTATTCAACCACACTTTAGCTTAAAGCCACGATCAAACTCGTATCTCACATTTAGCTATGTTCTTGTATATACATGTATAAAATGTGAAAAAAGTAAATATGTAATAAATATACTATAAGTCAATAAATACACACACACACACACACGCACACACAAACACATATATATATATATACATACATGTATATATATATATATATATATATATATATATATATATAGTATTCTGTCATACATTATGGCCACTTGTTTCTCTTGTTCTTCAAATACCTGAAGAAGGCCCAATGATGGCCGAAAGCTTGTGACTAATGAATAATCTAATGAAATGAACCATGGTTACGTCGATCGCTTTATTCTCGCGTAATCTATATATAGCATCCTCTCAAATATATATATATATATATATATATATATATATATATATATATATATATATATATATATATATATATATATATTATACATGCATATATATATTATAGTTCGAGCTTGTTTTCACCACTATGAGCCTCAAGAATACGGTAACAGACAGAAAATCACTCCAGGTTCCTCAGAGCTGTCATGCCAGAATTACGAATCTATAATCACTACTCTAGGAAAGCAAAACAAAAACTTCCGTAAACGGGTAAAGTGCCAGGCTGGTTAATAATAATAATTTGACTTATATCGCGCCAAATCCACTCTGTAGAGTGCTCAAGGCGCTTTTTAGGAAATTCTAGAAGAAATTAAGAAGAATTGAACAGAAATGTTTTGAGGTAATTTTTGAAAGTCTTGAAAGTTAAGCCCCTTGGCTGATAGATACGTCATGAAATGATTACCAACAGAAATCTTTTAGCCGATAATGTAACGGCGGTCTCACCTGCATCACGCGATTCAATATAGCAGCAGTGCTGACTTTGAAAACTACTATAACTTGCACAAGATGTTCAGTGATACTTGGTTACTATTATGCCCACGTTTAGTGTACTAGACCAATACACTTACAGAGATATGATGGTGATTCAACAAATACCCCCAACGTGGCCAAAATTCATTGACTTTTTACCTTGGTCATGTGACCATAAATCCTGAAATGTGCACAGGATGTTCAGTGATACTTGATTACTCTTATTCCAAGTTTTATGAACTAGACCAACATACTTTCAAAGTGATCATGGTAATTCAACAAATACCCCCATTCGGCCAAAGTTCATTGACCGTAAATGACTTTTGACCTTGTTCATGTGACATGAAACTCTAGCAGGATGTTTAGTAATACTGGATTAACCTTATGGTCAAGTTTCATGAGCTAGGCCTATATACTTTCTAAGTTATTATGTCATTTTAAAAACTTAACCTTAGATTAAGATTTCAAAATTGATTCCCCCAACATGGTCTAATTTCATTGACCCTAAATGACCTTTGACCTTGGTCATGTGGCATGAAACTCTAGCAGGATGTTTAGTAATACTGGATTAACCTTATGATTAAGTTTCATGAGCTAGGCCTATATACTTTCTAAGTTATTATGTCATTTCAAAAACTTAACCTTAGATCACTACTGGGCGTTGTGGCGTGCGCCTGTAATCCAAGCTATGGGAAAGTTACAAATTGATGCGGAAGTTCGAGGTTCGAGCCCTGGTCACGTCTTTCGGATGGTGACGTTAAAGGTCGGTCCCAGACGTAAATAATCATATCTGATTGATACACGTCTGACAAAACTCAAATACAAATACACACTATTTGATGTTGACGCCGCCGCCGCCGTCGGAAAAAGCGGCGCCTACAGTCTCACTCTGCTATGCAGGTGAGACAACAAGTTGTAAAATTGAGTGTACTTTTTATAGATTGAATAGTGCAAAAAAAAACCATACATGATTGCAACATAACCTGATTCAATGTTAGGAAAATATATAAATTCTATAATTTTGATCAATGACTTTAAAGACATGACATTAGAGTTTCATCTTTGCAGAAATTAATGCGGTAAGTAAGGGCAAATAAAGCACCAAACTGTGACCAACAAATTCATTTAAGGAGAGTTTTGTGCAATTATCTGCACACTTAAAATGTTGGGCAATATACTGTCCACTGTGTTGGGTAATGTATGTTGGTACCAAATATATTCTGGGCATTTATTATCGAATTGATCAACCGTATTACCCAATTATTAGTTTTTATTACAAATTAGGACATATGTTAATTGATAGTTGTGTGGAAAGTACGTTGCCCAGGAAATACCTAACTATATTTTAAGAGTGTGTAAACGCTTCTATCAATTAAACTTAAGTGCACTAAAAGTCGCCCTATATATTTGATTTCATTTCTTTAACACAGTTAGCAAGGAGTTTTTGTCATATCAATGTAGGGGTCAAAGTACCAATGGATATTTCTTATATGGATTTCGTTAACATGGTTGTTATGTAAACTTATTTTGATATTAGAGTGACAGTCCTCCAATATGTATTTATGGTAAGAAAAACAATGCATCTCTAAAAGCTCTTATACAATGTACGCTGTAAAAACTGAAGTGCTAATTTAGCACTTACAGTGCTTGTATAGTGACTGCACTTCGAGTGCTTATT
Organism: Lytechinus variegatus; assembly: GCF_018143015.1. Lineage (NCBI taxonomy): Eukaryota > Metazoa > Echinodermata > Echinoidea > Temnopleuroida > Toxopneustidae > Lytechinus > Lytechinus variegatus. Next base: position 6,526,217 of record NC_054752.1, on the reverse strand, counting down.
TTCAAGTTCAAATTTAAACTAGCAGTGCAGTCACTATACAAGCACTGAAAGTGCTTTTTTTGCAGTGTAAAGTACTGCTTTAGCGCTTAAGTCTATAGTGGTGTCATCTGGAACCTTTTCTGTTTTGAGGTCGAACCGGCAAAGATAAAACATTGAAAATTGATGTAAAAATTCCGACAGATGTCATATCAATAAAATATGGATTTTTTTCATTACTGAATAGTGACGGTAACGGGAAACGAAGCGGTACCGCTGAATAATAAAAAAAAATCCGCATGATCTTAAGTCGTTGATTGGCATCGATGCAGATATTGATTTTGTTTAATTAAATATACCTTCATTTTATTGGCAATTGTTATTTCTTCTTACAGAGATAATAAATAATACTGCAGTTCCCAACGAAGGTATGAAAATTGACGTGATAGCGAGGTTTTCCCTTACACCTGAGTGACTTTTATTCTTAGACGCAAACTGGGCAACATCACCATTCCCCGCCGATATTGCTATCTCTCATGACGTATATAGTCACACCGACAAAGCAGACTCCAGAACGACCAAACATGTAAGGTTATTTCGAATAACATCCAATCGGACGGTTTGTGTCGGTTTCGTAGATGTGACCGCGCATCGGGTATGATAATGCAAACATCGACTTCCTCTTAGGCTAATTGGAAATCGACTTGGGTATTTGAAAACGATCTTGACACCGCGGCTTCGACTGGCTCTGATTCCAAGCCTCTGGTAGAGAATCAGAGTCATTATGTAAATAATGTTACAGCGTTGAATTATTCAGGTTGTAGGCTATACCGCTTCATGCCGCGGTCACACTTGGAAAATTGACCCCAGACCGATCAAGGATAATACGTAATTTTGAATTGCACATCGCCTTACGGTCTGGAGTAAGTGTCGCGAGTGTGACGGAGCATTACATGCATGTCGCAGTCACATCCGCAAAACTGCTCCGGACCGGTCAATAATTGAAAATGCGTTATTTTGAACGGCACACCACCGATCGGTTAGGAATAAGTTAAGTGAGTGTGGCTGTAGCCGTATGAATACAAATGAGGTGCGTGCAGATCCCAGATTTCGGAAGTACGTTCGATTATCATGATTGTTGTATGAAATGGGAAGTGAAGACCTAGATTTGTTTTATTTAGATCGCTCAAAGTTCTGTAGTGCTTATTTACCTATTACTTTTTAGGCCTACTTTGTGTAAATCATGCATGAACTTATAATAACCAAAGTGAAAGAAGATAATTATAAACACAATTTTTGTAGACTGACATTGAAATATAAAACGAAAGTAGTTGCAACAAACAATTATTTCATGACAAAGTCTTTAAATCAAGGGTAATCGTCACCATAGTATGATATACCTAAAACTGGTATATTAGTGTAAACTTGTCTTTCTAAAATCATGAAATCTTAGCTTAAAACTGATATTTCTGATGATCACTAACGCGGGAAAGCATATGCGGGACAGTGTTTTGATATTGATTCGATACATACCTGACAATATTGATGGAATTTCGCGCTCATTTTGTTAATTTCTCAGCAATTACACATTTTCTTCCAGAGCCATTTGGCCCCCTTTTTCTTTCTACATACAAACACTCGGAGGTAATTTTATTTAATTCTATTCGAACTCATTTTGACTCATCGTTACCACAATCGGTAGTTATCTGTAATCTTTTAAAGGAGAATACCTTGGCCGTAAAGGAGGCAGACTTGGCATCATCCCGGAATTGCTTCAAGAAAAGCTACTTTTGAATTTATTTCTTACCAAATATCACTGTCAGGTATATACAAATACAAGAAATAGTACGTCACAAATAACAGTATAAACAAAACATTTGGTAACTGGAGCTAACGTAATAGCAAGATGCTAATCGAGGTTAGCCCCAGATAAACGAGAGGTTCCTTTTTTTCATCTCATTGTAGAGTATCTCATTTTTCTTCGCTGATTAATACACACATAATTCACAACGGACGGATGGGCAAATACAAAATGTATTTAAAATGCTTTGATAATATTAAAAAAAAATGTAAACCTTTAAAATCGAGGGGTCGACTGACGATCCCCGGATAACAAATGGAGGGTGACACTCCTTCGCCCGCGGATTTGGTTTCCCTCCTTTAGTGTTAATTTAACTTTGATTTCGGATGAGAGTTTGTTTGATAAACGGAGAGGAATTACCGTAACAGATGTGTCTCTACAGACATCTTCTTAGTTTACATCCAAAGGAGAATCATTAATCATTGAACAGCAGACTAAACATCTATTCCAAATTTTATCGTAAACCGAGCTGGTTATTTGAGTCCTATTCCAATTAAGGAAAAGCGACATATTTTACGCTCTTCAGTGGTGAATATTTATATGGTATATTAATATAAATCAAACTGCAAGAACCTCCAGAAAGTCCAAACAACATTTAAATGGTTCTGGGCACTGGTTCACAAACGATAAGGAACAATAGTAAATTTTGAAACATCGATTCTAATTGCCTGGCGGTGTATTGAAAAACATACCCTTGATTTTTTCCCCAAGCATATACAGTTTATTAATAACGATGTCAGGATGCATATAAACGAAACATGCAGTATATTTATATGTTAGCAGAAAGTTATAAGGTGTAAATATAAAAAAAAACACATGAAAAATTATTTTCATGATTGATCACTCCAATATTCATGGAAACATTATTAGAAACAATGCCTTCGTTCTCAATTCATTTAAAATAATTTCAGCAGGTATGGAGTAGATTGTTAGAAAATATTGAGTTAATAAGAATCGCGATATAGCGTTAACTATTTTTTTTTATTGATTTTTGTAATTTACTGTTTATACATATGGAATTTTACACATGTTATTTATTTCGAGAGGGGGAAGTAGTAAAAAGTTTTAATATAATACTTAATAGAATTCAGAATTCAAAAGTCTAACTTTTTTGAAACCTGTAGACTATAATGTGAGGGGTCCACATTCTACAAGATTTGCTTTTCAGTGGACCCCTCCATTCTTCTTATGATATATAATTGTATTGATTTAATTATATTCAATGATATTGATTATATTGATTTAAACTTGACATGTATGTTAATTGAAATTTAAATCACTTGTCGAATATGTTTATCATTTTTTTTCAATATTGAATTTTGTTCATGCTTTTATTTAAATTGAATCTGTCTTGTATTATGTTTAAGAATGAACAATAAAATGAATTGAATTGAAATATATGAACTTGATTGGGTTAGGCAATATTATTTTTTTTATATTTCCCAGCATACCTTAAATCTTCGTCAAATTGAGCATCTACATAATCGGCTTTTATTATATATATTTCTGAAAATATGGTTTGTATGCATTATATTGTACACTTGAAAGGGCATCATGAAAATAGAAATACACAAGTTCGGAATCAGTGCAATATTATCGAGCGCTTGGGCTGTATGGAACGTTCATCTTGATTCAAACAAATACATTTTTGTTTTGTGGTTACTGAAAGGTCTTCTGGGGATTGGAGGAAAAAACATGAAAATCTATTTTTACCTGATGCCACTTAGACACAAAACACATTGTGACATTCATCAAGGGCAGAGAGGCGACAGAATACTATTGGTGCATTAATGTTGACCAATTCTGATTAAATGGGTGAACACATGATTGATGTGGTATACTCCCGAACTGCCTTACTGTTGATTAGAATTAAAAGCCGCATACACAGTTTCACTGCACATTAGAAAACAGCTTTAGTCACATATACAACAACTATCCGTAATAACAAAGGACGTAAATGGAGTTCGAGAGTAATTTTTCGAGAGAATGAAAAAGTGACCGATCAAACAATTGAAGATAACAATAACAACGATAGTCACAAAATAACGATATTATGTTACTTCTTAATATATCAGCTTAATAACTGTCCATTTTTGTTTATTTGATTCACTGACTGTATTAAAATATGTATTTAATTAAATACAGCAACCCATATTCAGGTTAAATGCGATGAAATTCGAACAATCACGGTATCATTGTTGCCATGTTCACGACATAGCAGATAATGGAACAAATTTTCTCTGTGTATTTTTAAAGGTTGTGGTATTAAACGAAACAGTTAAGTTTTTTTTTAAGATCACATTATATTTTTGCCTTATGCACATTCCCTGGTCTGCTTTAGAGAATATTACTATAATATTTGCAAAGTCTTAGATATCAAACTGTACTTGTATATTTAGGGAACAAAAACAAAAATTCATTTTTTTTTTTACTCTGTAAGCTGTTTTTTATAACCACTTTTAGCAAATCTGTAGGTCAATCTTCTTATTTTGGTTAATACGATTGATAATTTAGGGAACGAACCTGTTTTGTCTAATATATCCAATTTGCTAGGTGCTCAAGTCGCTCATATTTTTTACCATGAAAGTCAGTAGAAGTAAAATTAAGTTAATTCAATTTATTACACCTGATCAAACAGGTCAAAACTAATACGAAAACAACAAATGCGAGCGCTAAGCATAAAATACAACCGCACTAACAATTACACCAACATACAAAAGCACACGACACACACACATACACGCACCCTCTCCCACACACATCTTTTCTCGAGAATACATACAAATCATTTTGTTAAAAAGATGTCAAACATGGGGAAATGAAAAAAAGCGTCTCGATATCAATCATTATGTTCAGACTAAAAAAAACACATTCATGATGCCATGGTATTACATGGCAGAGAAACGTAGTTCAAATTTTTCTTACAACGCCGCTTACTATTTGAACCCAACAAGAGCTGTTTTTCAGATACAAACAGGCGTTCAATTTCTTAAGCAACCAAGCTTAATTATTGTAGATTAAATATCAAATCAGGCTTTGCTATCAAACTGTAAAAAAATCCTGTAAATTCAATATACTACACATGGTCTTTTATTAATGTGTGCCATTCACATGGGTATTCAATCTAAAATTTGTAGATAAAATTTTTATGTAAGAATTTTTATTTGCCTGGAGAGCTATAATACAATCAACAAACACCCTCGCAGGTGATGGGAAAGTAGGCCAGATCGTCAAGCACAACCGTGCACCTATTGAATTCCAATTCATTTCCATGTCAAGCTACACGACTGATACATCTTGGTAATAATTATCTTGGTATCGCCGCGGATAAGTCGTGTCATCCGTTAAAGTGCACTAGGATGCGGGCCAAGGCGGCCAAATAGTTGGTTCGCCATCGGCGATGGCAGAAGACTGATGAGGCAGGTTGCTTGTTGTTTATCTTACAGCTAAGGGGGATGGATGGTTGGAATAATGAGAAGTGCTACTGTCATCTGGTATAGCACGACGTCGTTTATATTCCACACTCTTTGTTATGATCATTAAAAAGTAGCAACTATGGAAGGGACGTCATTTCCCAAATCGGCTTCTGGTTTAGAAATGGATGCAGTTTAATGAGTGTGCTTTGTATCTAAGAAGAATAAATCAAGGTTCTTATCCGACAGGTCTTGTTATCAAGTAAATGCCAGAGAAATATCCTGTTCTTCCTAGTGTGTCAAATTATTTCGCTAATATCATGACTATCACTGTAACATTCTCAAACTTTTTACACACTAATGGTCATGACTACGTGAGAATTAGTTAAATAACTACTCTCATAATACTGAATACCACATGGATATGGTAGATGAGTCGCGTTCTAGTGGATAATTAGGAAGTAAATTGCTACACAACTGAAAGTCATTCGTTCAAATCTTTTAAAGAGCCTTAATATGATAGTTTGCAGAGCGACCTACAAAGGGTTTAAGAAAATGGAAAAGTATTTTCCAATGCTCTTCATGACAAAGAACAGCCAAGAAGTCTTTGTCAAAATTTATGAATCTAAACAACAGATTAGTCATTGACTCTGGACACACGATATACTTGCAATTTTTTGGTCAGCTCTGAAACTTAGAAATCGCCTCTCTACCAATTTTCGACAAAGACTACCCAGCTGTTCTTTGTCATTTTATGTGCAATTTTAATACATTTACTTTGTTCTTGAATCTTCCGTGTGTCGCTGTATTTTGTGGAATGCCAGGACATCATATTGTATTTAGACATGAACAGCATTTAAGAGCCCACTTGTATCGCTATTGTTGAATTAATAATAATATCTAGTTGTTTATGGATTGTGTAGGAAAAGCGAGTCGAGTGATTATAATCAATACCGTCAGGTTGTTACAGTAAGATAAGGTAAACAAAAAAAGGGTGATTGTCCCCACCCCATTCCCGTTTGGCAGGTTAAGTCCGACCACAAAGGGTCAATTCTGTTGATTCAGGACACTTTCTGCTTTTCTAAGGGCAGTCCAAATGGATTCTATTAGCATTGATAACCGGTTCGATCTGACTGACCAAACGAGTTATGTCAGGAGTTATATGCCAGGAAGTGGAACGGTGTAGGCTAGGGTGACCTTGATGACATACGCAACTGGGGGTCGTTTCATAAAGTTGTTCGCAAGTTAAGAGTGACTTTAAGAACGACTGGTGGTCCTTTCTCACACGATAACCAGAAGAAAGGATCATAGGTCGTTCTAAGAGTCGCTCTTAACTTTAGAACAGCTCTCTCAAATACCCACCAGCTCTCATGATGGCAACAGGGGCCTGTTGCAGAAAGAGTTACAATCAATCACAACTCTAAAAAATCATGCGCAACTTGATTTTCAACTAATCAACAGGGCGCATTTGGAACTTGCGATTGATTTTTTGAGTTGCGTATAAACGCAACTCTTTCTGCAATGGACTCCAGGTGGGAAAACAGCTTTAGTAGTAAGGGTAGCAGTAGTACTATTCCTGGTATTCAATAGGAGGGAAGATGGTGGTGGTGGTGACTGGTGAGAGTATTTGTAAGTTTTCGTGTCAGCAGCAACGTGAAATAGTATAGTAAACGAGATACAAGTAGACACGAATAGCCGTAGTAGGTGTGGCGGTAGTATTTCATCACAGAAGGTAGAGGTAGAAAAGGAAGAAGAGGAATGAAACGAAGAAGAAGAAGAAGATGGTGATGAAGAAAGAGAAGAAGAAGAAGATGAATAAAAAGAAGAGGAGGAGTAGAGGGAGGAAAGGGAAAAGAATAAGATGATGAAGGATACAAAAAAGGAAGATGACGGAAAGAATAGGACATCCACGGCGCACAGAAACGAGATGGAAGATTCGTATGAATTCATTATGCGCATGCTCAGACCTTAATCACCTTGACACTGAGCATGCGCGAATACACTCTAACCCATGTCTACCTTCCTTTTTGCCTTTATTCCGGTTTTTAAACCTCCACCTCGAGATCAGCTCGAATTATAGAGATTTCACTTCTCAATGATCTACGTAAGATATGAAACCATTATTGATATTGAAAATATGTTGAACCTATGGGAAAATACTTTTCCTCTTTTCATGTTCAGATATCACAACTTCCCGTCTTTTTCATGAGTAGTAGAAGTAGAGGTCGAATATTTACATATATTAGTAGTTTAGGGGAAATAACTATCAGGGGCCACAAAATTGCATACGGGAAAAATTTTTAAATGATCCTAAGGAGGCCAAGCCTAATATATATTTTTGTTAGTTTGAAAATCCTATTTTTGACAGATTATAAAATTATATCCAGAAGGTCATTTCCTAATAATATATTCCTTCTCTATCAAATTCCCTTTCCCTTCTTCTCGTCGTGACTTTTTTAGGGGTAGGTGCCCCGCCCCCTAATCTGAACGCCAGTGCTAAATATAGAAATATCATAGTAGCAAAAGCAGCGATGTCACTTCCTTAACGAAATCGACATTAATAACATAGTTAAAAAGAAATTCATATACGTTCTAAATGCAGAATACGATAAAGAGGCAAAAAGATAGAGTCAGTACTTCGACACGATCTACGTTAGATGGTAAACTAGTATTGATGTCGAAAATAACAGAAACTTTGGGGGGAATGTCCTTTATCATAGCGTGTTCAGTGACGAAAATCTCTAATTCTTTGTAAGACGTGCTCAGTTTCTACTCCTGGTGACAACATAGCGCTTTAATACTAAATTCCGTAATTATCATAGGATAACAAGCTCGAGCTAATAGAATAAACTGAAAAACAACAACAAAAACTTAGAGTAATACAGAACTCGATAACATTGCCCCCTGTTTTCAAGTATGGAATGAACAAAAAAAAATATACTTGAGTAAATTTTGGAATAACAAAAAACATCACAAATACATCCTTTCAAATCGACTTTGATTAAGGTTCAACCTATGAAACACCAAGTACGTTATCAAGTGTATATGCCAGGAGCGGATCCAGGGAATTGGGGGCACACATCCCCTTTTCATATTATTTTTTCTTTTCTTTCCTTTTTTTTATATAAGTTTGTATAGGTAATGCTCCCCATGTGTAGAAACCCTTTTCTGCTTGTAATATTTAAAGTAAAACATTGTCCCAATGCTGTAATAAATTTGTTATCCGCCCCTGACTGTCTTGATGTAATAACTTGCATTTAAATATATATTTGTTTGCATATAAATGGTAACAAGTTGATAGAAAAAAAAGGTTAGATTGGAGAAGAATGTATTTCACTTACCTCAGTTCTATTGAAGTATCTTTCACTTCCGGTTCAAGATATTTGTTCCAGGTTGCTTTAAAATGTCACTTTCACACAGGCCCTGGCAGGGGAGACGGTCACAATCTCCAGACATAAGAGTGCGAACTCGTTTTCCAACTGGCCGTCGTCTGCATAGGAGCTATTCATCACGTGATCAATCCACCTGCTGGAGTTCGTCGAACATTCTCCCAAGAGACACTAACGAATGTTATCATGTTTCTGTTACAGCCAACGTTTGGGTGTGCCTATACAAATGCCATGGGACACACTGGGGCATGTCTTACTTCGGATGAATGCGTTTTTATCTCCAACTGTAACAATCGGCACATTTGTAAGTAATGAAAGAATATCATCACTGACATTGTTCATAAATCTCGGAGGCACAACACTTGATAGTCATTCTTGTTCACCACGTTGCAAAACTACGACATTTATGAAAGAACACGAATAGAGAACAACTTTCAAAAGTTTCAGTCATATTTCTTTCTGAAGGAATTTCGCCACTCCTTCCTAATTTCCGATGAGTAAGGTGAAGAGTTTTGATGATGATCCGAATGTTTGTTTTAGACACGGAGCTGTTCTGAAGCTTTCTAAGACATCATACCTTGAGATCATTTGCATGAACAAGGTATGGGTGTTGTCACAGAAGTCAAAGCAGCGTCTCTCCTCACAATAGCAGGAAATATACATGGCGTGACACCTGTCATTGTTACCAGTAATATCCAAATATACAATGTAATATTGCACGGTATATGTTGTTCTTATATTCATTCTGAAGATATGTCATTCACACGATTCAGGACACAGCTTAGTAATGATATAACAATTATAAGGATAGTATGATAGTACCATAGGGTACACATATTTCTATTTTGCACTCTTTATTAACAGCATTAAGTTTCTGTAATAGGCCTCCATTATCATTACATCGTTCCATATTTGTTACGACAAAGATTTAAAAAAGTATAAATGCCCCCCCCCAAAAAAAGAAGAAATATGTTAGCTACCGAATAGGTTATTTCACCTGCATCGGTTTAAACATTGAGGCTTTTGGTAACATAATATGTTTCTTTATATCTCATACGTGTCAAATGTTGATTAGACCCGAAAGGGCATTCAACCATATTTCCATCTAGCAGTGGAAGCTTTACGGCGCAGTCAAATTTCGCCTACGGCGAGTCGAAAACAGCCGTTTTTAATATTTTTGTACCAATTACATATAGGTGGGTTGAATAGAATTGAATAAAACGGCTGTTTTTAACTTGCCATATGATGGCTTCCGTAGGTAAAGTTTGACTGCAGCTCTAAGATGGTACGAAGTTCGATCTTAAACAGTTCTGGCACCAATCCATATTAGAATACCGAGCCGATCTACATATTTCAAGAGATATTTTATTCGTGTTTTCAATGAAAAATACAGGTCTTTGATTAATATATTTTATGAATACAAATTCATTGTAAAAAAAAATAAATGCTAATGTTGATATAAACCTCACCGTCTAATCACTTCATCCAGATCCTTCAATAATTCTGGATTAACTTTAAGCCCCCATTCACGAATACTAACTCAATAATTGTGATCAAGTAAGATGATTTTATGAACAGGAATTATTTGTCATAGATTTATCTGATCGAAATGTTTTCAGCGACTCAAACTCAGGGTTATTTCATTCCTTGATGGGAAATTAAATCGACTTTTCATTCCTAAATTTAATCGAAAAAACATATTACAACAAATAATATGATTATGCTATATTATAGGCCGACATAATGATGGTATGAAAAATGATCGAAGCGTATATTCTTATTTTATAAAATCTATCAAACAGAAAGGAGCATATTGTACATGTTCATTTAAAAATGTATTACTAATTTCTTGTCATTGAAATATCACATACAATATATAAACATGTATATGCACACAGGACCTCTCGGTGTTGACAGTATATCTCAACTTTATTTTTACATTTTTACTCACTTCCCCGATATACAGCTATTTGATGTTTATTTGGGGTAAAAACTAAACTTATTTTCAACGATTTCATTTCTGACCAAATAGGCAAGGAAAAACTCCATGACCTAGAAACCCTCTTAGAATTAGTTTTCATAATTATATAATACCGGTATTAAGCAATATCTAGCAATAATTACAAGAGGGAACTATAGTAGGCTTTCTATCAATCATCACTTTTTCACAGAGCAAATATAACTTAGACTCCTTTTTTTGCCCCTCACACCTGGTGGGTGTTTCATAATGCAGTTAGTAATTTAAGAGTGACTTTAAGAACGACTGGTGATCCATTCTTATGCTAAAATGATCACCAATGAACATTTAATGGTGAATATCATTTACCAAAAGAAAGTATCACTAGTCGTTCTTAACTTACAAACAGCTATATGAAACGACCCCCTGTTTCACAGAGTGTGATATGTATAAACCAAGTGGCCTATACACTCCCCTCCAAAAGTTTGGGAACACCTGCTTTCAGTGTGTGTTTTTCGAACTTTGGTAGACTTTACTGAAGTTAGGCCTCATAGTACAGCTGTATTTTTGTTTTAAAGTGAAGGTTATACACCAGTGTACATTTTATCAAATTTTATCAAATTCAAAGCTCTTAAGAGACGTGCAGTTGCCAAAGAGGGCAGGCTACCAGTCAAGATGGCTTTCTCTAAAAAATGCTAACTTCTTTTAACATTGTTCTGTTTGGGGTTCTATTCTGAAATTCTTCCCAGTATTTTGTGAATGTTACAGCAGATGACCTCAGAATGTGTTCCTCAGTATTGTTCATAAGACAATTAATTTATGGAAATCTGCATCTTTATCCTGGAAAACATCTGAACTTGACAAATGCCTAATCCTTCTTTAAAAAAAATGCATGGGAGTGGAGTAGACAGTGCAATTTGAAATTCATGAATTCAAAAGTTATCAAGAGTTATTCCAGTGCACCTTCATTCATTTTGCCTATTCAGTTTTTCTTAGTCAAAAGTCAGTCACAAAATTAAAATGGCTAACACAGGACAATTTTCTTTGGAAACAAGTCAGTCAATTGCAGTTTTGAGGAAAGAAGGCTACTCCATGCGAGAAATAGATAGGAAACTCAAGATCAGTATCCATGCTGTTCACTACAGCCTGAAACGCAAAGAGGCACTGGGTCTAATGGGGACAGGAGACAAAGTGGTAGGCCAAAAAAAATCCCATCTCCTGCTGAAGTTAAATACATTCGGGTGAGCAGTCTGCGCAACCGTTGTCAGTCTTGCCCAGAGATTACAGCTGACCTTAACAACACCTGTGAGATGCCTGTATGTTCTTCAACTGTTAGAAGACGTCTCTGTGGAGCAGGGCTGATGGGCTGTGTGGCTTCAAGGAAACCACTCCTCAAAGAAAAGAACCGGAAGAAAGGCTTGCTTTGGCTACGAACTCGAAGCATAAATACTGGTCTTTGGAGCAGTGGCAGGAGGTTCTTTGGTCTGACGAATCAAAGTTTGAGGTGTTTGGCAGCAAGCGACTTACCTATGTGAGACGGCGAAAGGGAAATAAGATGCTACCCGGTGCATCAAGCCAACTTTGAAACATGGTGGTAATGTTATTTTTAGGGGTTGCTTTAGTGCAGGAAAGGTAGGCAGCTTGCACAGAGTAGAGGGTATCCTCAACCAGCACGGCTATCATTCAATCCTACAGCGGAAGGCCATCCATTCAGGGAAACGCCTGATTGGAGAAGGATTCGTTTTTCAGCAGGACCCAAAACACACGCCAAGACTATGCAAAGACTACTTGAAGAAAATGGAAGAGAAACAAGTCCTGAAAATCATGGATTGGCCGCCCCAGTCCCTAGATCTCAATCCCATCGAGCTGCTTTGGAAAAAAACAAGACAAGAAGGTTCAAGAAACTTGCCCAACAAGTGAGACTCATATGTGGGATACAAAGAAATATATGATTTATTGTCTTTTATGTGTATTCAATAAAATTTATAAAAAAAAGTTTTCCATATCAGTGAAACACTAAGTATTGTTTAATTTTATTTTTGTGTCTGACTTCTGACTAGGAAAAGGAAAAATGAATGAAGTTGCACATGTATTTGTGTAAAAGCTCTGAATAACTACAATAGCTGCATGTAATAAAAGAAGTTAGCATTTTGAGAGAATGCCATCTTGACTGGTAGACAGTCATTTAAGAGAGTATAAACTTGTTTGAATCAATAACAAAACTTACACTGCTGTAAAATCTTCACTTCAAAACAAAAATTTAACTGTGCTATGAGCCTGAATATCAGTAAAGTCTACAAAGTATAGAAAAAAAACACTGAATGCAGGTGTTCCCAAACTTTTGGAGGGGAGTGTATATGGTGATATTAATAGCATCACCGGAGGCAAATGAATATTCAAGCTCAAATGTAAATGCAAGAAAATAATAAATAATCAAGTATTTTTCAAATAATGATCGACCTTTCATCTTTGGAGCTGGCTTTTTATAGTTGTACATCACATTCATTTTTCTTACTGTTTTTCATGTTTTGCTTCTTCACCTTATCTCCTTTTTTCTCTTCTCTGTCTGTTTGTTGCACTGGGCGCGTGCACCAAACACCCTCCTATATCCATCGCATTCGCATTGGCTCTTAAATGGAATGTTCCATTCTAATTTTAATTTTAATACATATTTCAAAGTACGATTTTCTCTTTTAAAAGCAATTTTTAAGAACATAAGCTTGCAATGGAACACTATCAAGAGTACTAGCTTGCCTATGGAATATCTTTCGCATAAAGGTATCAGTTTGCAAACCTGAAAGGAAAAGGGATTTTCAAACGATATTTTTGGTCAAGAAATATTGAAATCATATTATTGCTGAATGATCCCATTACAATGATATCATTAAGAAGCGCTGGGAACAAACAGAGAACGTGGAGATAAAAAAACTTCTTTAAGAAGAATGTCTGAGGAATGGCATCGTATTGCATTACAGGAGTAAAGCAATCCATCTACAGTGAAACGGAATAGTCATTAAAAGACGTCTCGCTTCGCGTCAGTTCCTGGAAATGTTTACAGCAAAATTTTTCCGCGATGAACGTAGATAATGGCGATTCTGCCAGATTTGCTCTTTTTTTTTAAAACAAAACGTTTAGAGGTTCATTGTTTTTTACAATACATACACATACACCTTTCAAAATCTTCGTATTTAAAAAAAAATAAGATACAGTACCAAGATTCTTAGTAAGCCTACACAACGTATCAAAGGCATCCATATTGTCCTTTCATGTTAAAATTTTCAAGCTAGTGGACATTCTAAGACAACATCACAATGATATTGTTCCATTTCAAGATAACATATCATATTACTATGCCCATCAAATCAGTCAGGGACAGCCCTTGGAAAACAAAACCCTCTATCAGTCAAAGTCGTGGGTATGACCAAGCAATGAACTGGGTGATTGTCATTAATGTAGGTCACATCTTCCTAAGCCTATCTCTCCTCGCTGGACATTGGCCTGCAGTTTCTTTCTAGCGGGGATCAAGCCGAGTGAAGGCACTATCGGATACCCGATACTACCCTCGGCCGACTCTACTCGGGTAGGGTTACACCAGCACAACGTCAACACAGCCAATGGAATACCGTCCATATTTCCCCTAGAGTAAAAACTCTTTTTACTTTTTAAATGTCATTCACATGTGGTCTCGGCAATAAACATATCGTATTAACTGTCATCAAACTCTCGGTTTAAGGACAATTTCATGCAGATCCGCTTATAAATAAAATAGATTACGTACGGATCGATGAATTGATATATTTTAATGACCATGGTTACCACGAGAACCGTGTAATTCTAATCCTAGATGTGTGTTGCTGAGGATTTCTTCAAGGTTCATCTTATCTGACCAGGAAACTATTTCCGATTATTTTCTCCCGGAGGCAACATGTTTTTTTCACACCTTTCTCTCTTCTTTGATGCGTATAGGACGACCCCAAAGGACGAAACATGAGCTGTTTACCAGCACTGCCCAATGTCCAACCGATGATAACATACTGACGAGTTGGTGCTTTCGATCATCTTTCTGACCATGAACAATCTGATTAGACAGAATATATTAAGTTTGTTTCCCGAGGAATCTTGAAATTGCTGATTTTCAAAATCCCACAGAGAGTCCGTCTTTGCAAGATGAACACCTAATCCGTAACACGTCGTCTTTTTTTACACTTTCATGAAAATGACAGAGGCACAACAATATTTTATCTTTAGTTACAATTTGTTGCATTCTAACATCTTTCGGATGAGGTTGGAATGGCTAAGGATTCACTACGCATAAATGGCATAAGGAAACAAGTAGATAAGATATAAAGCACACTTCGAAGCTCCTGTATGGTTGGAATCAGATCGATGATACTGTTGCATACCTTTTTACATTCTCTGCCATGTCAGGCATGCTAACCAGTAGCATTGGCGGCGGAAGCCCAAAATTTTAGGAGGGGACAACCCAAGAAAAAAAATATGACAAGCAAAAAAAAAAAAAAGGTTCTCAACCTAAAAATTTTAGGGGGGATGCGTAGGAAAATAAATTGACAAGCAAAAAAAAAAAAAAAAAAAAAAAAAAGTCATCAACTACAAATTTAGGGGGGGGGGGGACACGTCCCCCCGTCCCCCCCGCTTCCGCCGCCTATAACCAGTAGAAGATGGTACCATACGTGTTGCTGAGGTTGCTTTCGTTTTGTCTTGGGCATGTTGGGTAGAGTCGGTGACAGCAGGGAGATCGGACTAATTCCAGTTTTTCCGTATCATAAATGCATATTCTGATTCAAAACATTGATCATCCTCTAAACGATTTCTTGTTGCTTCAACAATATACGGTCAAAGTGAACAAATCTATACAGACAGAAATTGTGACGTTATTAACAATGCAACGTCCACAATGGATTCCAGTTTTACAAAGATAGGCGTAATTGGCATCAGAAAAAGAATCATTAGGTATGAAATGTTTATGATAAACATATGGTGCTATAATAAGACATTTTGAGTTTGATATACGTTCATAGTAACCATGGTAATTAGATAGCCAGTCATAATGTTTATGCTGCTTTGTGCCGTTCATTGACACAAAAAGATAAATAATGACATCGGGGTCCTGATCTGTGTTTCAACAAGGTAAACCCAACTAAACACAACCGTAATAATCAGGAATTCCTCCGATGACACCAACCATTGAAACCAAATCATTCTTCAGTGAAGCCGCCTTTCGATCAGACAATGATTTCGAAATTCCACACGCACATTGGATCCAAATTAAAACTTCCAAAATGTATATACCAACAGATCCCAAAAGGGGTGTCCATCTTCTCATGAAGTGAGTCTGTAGTTCTCTGTGAGTCTGGCGCCCTCATGACTGATCCGCTATCTGACAAATAACAGGTAGGAGAAGAGCGTGAGGGCAAGGAGCTTGAAGACTTCGACCCTTGGCAGGCACTCACCTGCAGCTCTGTTACAGTAGTCCTCTCTGCAGCATGATTGGCAAGCACCGGTCCTGTTGACCGTCGATTCACAGTAGTCCATATTTTGGCAGTCGTAGTGGACCATACATCCTCTTGAAAAGCTGGTGATGTGCCCTGCCGCCATCATCTTGTTTACCTAATCAAGATGAAGAAAATAAAATGTCATGAAAATTGAAAGACACTTTAAAGAATTGTCGTGATGGTAAATAGATATCCTCCGAACTTGCGGATCGAAGTTGGTTTAGAAATGGTTATTTGGTGACTTCTGATCGAAGATAACAGGACGATCTCACTTCGTAACCTGGAAATAATTGGAATGATGACGATGCTGATGATGAGAAACTAGTCATCACCAAATTATTATTATTATTTTCCTGGTTAGTATTTCCACAACCATAGAGTAAAATTTTTCAAGTAATCGGATCATGTAATTCGAGTAATTTCATCACTAGTTATGAAAGATACTACATCGCAAAACGTTTTACAAAAGGATCATAAGGATATTTTGCCTATACTTCACAGAAACGTGTACATGCTAAACGGTGAAGAATTTCCCAAAACTGCGATAAGACAATGTCCACAGTATTGAACGCAACAAGAAGATTCATATGACGTAATAAATGAGATACCGTAGTGCATGGTGTTGCAGCGTCCCAAGACTCCAACAAAGCTTGAAATTAAAGTTTGCTGGTCTACTCGGAGACGTTAAATTGCGCAAACATTCGTATTTCCGAAGCTTCATCATTCCAAAGGTGCGTTAATCCGATAATGAAGTGAGGTTAGTAATTCCGAAGGTTCGTTAATCCGAAAACGAAATGAGGTTCGTAATTCCGAAGGTTCCTTAATCTGAAAACAAAATGAGGTTCGTAATTACGAAGGTTCGTTAATCCGAAAATGAAGTGAGGTTCGTAATTCCGAAGGTTCGTTAATCCGAAAACGAAATGAGGTTCGTAATTCCGAAGGTTCCTTAATCTGAAAACAAAATGAGGTTCGTAATTACGAAGGTTCGTTAATCCGAAAATGAAGTGAGGTTCGTAATTCCGAAGGTTCGTTAATCCGAAAACGAAATGAGGTTCGTAATTCCGAAGGTTTGTTAGTCCGAAAACGAAATGATTAACGGACCTTATTTCGTTTCCGGACGACCGAACCTTCGGAACAACGAACCTTATTTCGTTTTCGGATTAACGAACCTTCGGAACGACGAACCTTATTTCGTTTTCGGATTAACGAACCTTCGGAACATCGAACCTTATTTCGTTTTCGGATTATCGAACCTTTGGAATAACGCCACAAATGTTCGGATTAACGAATCCTTTTACGTTTTCGGATTCACGAACATCGAGGTATAGGCAATTTACTTGTTTCGGAATTACGAACCTTTGGAATAAAGAACTTTCGGAATATCGAACCTTACTAATTACGAAGTGTAACCGTTAAATTGTACTTTCCTATGTTTGTATGCCAATTATTTGTTTAACACCTATCAATGCCTATCTGCAGATACCAACATTGAGTTAATCATGTTGGAAAATCAATGACTTCTTCATGATCCCCCTCTCTTCATTTTATGGTGATCGGTGAATATTGTGTTTCATGGTGGGGTGAAATAGATTGATGTAACTTTTATACAGAAAACAATGAGCCAATGATCTTGAGCAGTTATCTAGCTGCTTCATTACAATAATCACAAACATTCGTTATGGATGATTAAGAAACCCGAAGCTCGGATTCTAAAAGGCATTGGGACCGTGTTCCAGGATACTATTCTCGACCATCGTCAACATTAAACCGATTGGGCTCCTGTGAGGAAAGTGTAGTACAGGGCCTGGTCTTATAAAGGGTCGTGATCAGTGACGTAACTACGGGGTGCTTCATTGAAAGTGCGTCATGTGTTTAGAACTAATTCTAAAAGAAAAAAAGTCAGGACGCGCTTAGCGCTCGCATTAGTTGGCTAAGGTGAAATACGTATACTCTTCATGAATTCCTGAAAATAGTCTTTGAAATATCCCTTTTGGGTCAATATATACAAAAATTTCTGCTCGCGCTCTGCGCTCGCATTGCTTGTTTAGTATGTTTAGTAAAATTGGGACATATCATGATTACAAGAATTTGCTAATCATGTCTCTTTTTTAGGTCTGAATATAAAAAATTCAGCTTGCTCTTTGCGCTCGCGTTATTTGATAAGTGAGATACGTATCTTTAAATGACACGGTCCTTAAAATGTCTCTATTAGGTCAATTGAGCGTGCTTTGAGCGCTCACTAAGTGACTTAAAATTTTTGCTGGTGCCCCCCAATGCCGTGACCCACGTTACGCCACTGGTTGTGTTTGATCCGATTATCCACAACAATCTAGAATGTATGTTTGTTCAAAATGTTTTCTAGATATGATGGATATCATACTTTCATCGTTGTCTCGACAATTCAGTGCGCTTAATGACATTGTGCAAAATGCCGGAAGAAAAATTATGACAATGATGGATTTCCATATAGTTTAGGTTGATTGGATAAATTACTACTCTCTTAAAGGCAGAGCGCTGATATCTTTTCCAAGAATTCAAAGACAGTAGGGTATGATTTCAGTACCAAGGACCCTTCAGCAGTTTGTACTCTCGCTGTGACTCAAGGCTCCCTCTAAAAATCGTTTACCGCGGAACACAGCTAAAGGTCACCACACTGCGACTCTTCATAATTTGTGTTCTTTGAGACAGGCAATGTTTTGAATAGGCAGCGGCAATGATGAACAAACGTAATTAACCCTACAATAATTGTACTTATGACTGTCCTGGTGTCATCCAGATAGGAAGTACAGTTTTATTTTGGTTTAGTGACCATTGTACTTTGACCATAGTCACAACTCATGTTACCGCGGAAATCAAAGCACCCGGAAGTTGTACAATTTTTCTCTTTCGCTTACTCGCTCCATCAATTTTTGAACCATGCAGGTTTTGTCGTTTAGTGACCATTGCACTTAGACCATAGTCACAACTCATGTTACCACGGAAATCAAAGCACTCTGAACATGAAAAAAATCTCTTTTGATTGCTAGCTCCATCAATTATTGACCCATGCTGAATTGCTGATATCTGTAGAATCTTTCTTCTATTCAGAAGGCCTATTGGAATATTTGGAAAGACTTTTCTTAATGTACTGTGGTCAGTTAAAAATTGAATTCACAGTCTACATTTAAGTTGTGTAGACATTAACTATGAAACAACCTTCATTAAACCCGATTTTTCCCCATAAAGTCCCGTTTCTACAGCAGTCTCCAAGCTCTCTGAAATTTATGATATCTATCTAATGTCTCCGAAAAAAAACTCTTGAAAGAATTATGAAAGATTGATTAATACTTCTTGTCTTGCTGAACCTAAACTGAAATGCTCCAATTGTCTTTCAATAGTATTTCATTGGTCTTTCAGATATTTTTTATGCAACAAATGATTTTTCTGCAGTCTTCTAATGGAATTCTACTTGTCTTTCCAAGATCTATCATGAGTCTTTCAGTGATCTCCACAAAAAACTTTAAAGAAAATTTCGAAAGATCCTGAAAAGACTAAACAAGATATTCCAAAATTCCGTGAGAGGACTCCGAAAGACCACTGTAAAAATAAAACAAAGGTATATGGTTTTTAGAGGTCTTACAGTTGTCTTCCTTTGTGTAGAATGGGGTTTCATACCCACGATACGAAAGTTTAACTTACGTAACACGCTGGACCGTAAGACGTCATATTCATTATCCTGTTGGGACATTCTTCAGAGAAAGCCGTCTCCGCTGCCCTGAACATGCAATCATCCAGGGTGCTGTCAAAATCATCTCCATCCGTATTCTGATAGGCGCCGCATTTATAGCAGAAGAGCTTGCCGTTGAGGACGAAAGACTGGGATGTGGGTGGTTCATCGGCGTAGCTGAAGATGCCTTCTGCTTGGTACACTGGTGGGATATCGTTGGTTTCGTTCCTGGTCGTCGAGCCCTTGTCGTCTGATTCCTCATAGCTGAAGGCCGACGATGGGGTGAAGCAGTAGGTCGTTAGGATGGCCATGAAGCGAACTGCAGAGGACAAGACGAAGGAAAAATATGAGTTGTAGAACAGTGGTTCAGCTGGAAAATAATGAAATATCAGTACTATTTTCTCTGATTCCAATACATTTTGTTCTTAGAATTAGTGACTCTTACGAATCCCAGGTCAGATTGACTAAGAAAACCTAGTCAGTTGTGGCAACATTCCGTTCTGGGGAGGAATGGCCAAAAAAGGAATAAGAGACAGGAAGGATAATATCCAGGGTCATTTTGGACCATCAGAATGGAGTTGGCTCTCCACGGACTTAATTTGGGGATACAACTGACCCGGAATTGTTTTCAGGGTTGTTGTTTTCAAAATGGGCACTCTAACTTTATAGGGTTGTGAGTCATAAATAATATTGAAAATCAATTGATATAAACAATGAAATTAAGACCGGAGTCCGCTGATTCTGTGGCGCCATGTTAAACAATCTGCAGAACGCGCTGTCTCTGCAACTTCACGCATGAAACAATCGATCGCTTACTTTGCCGTAGTACCCACAGGGGAGCGTGTCATTTATAGTATAATCTAGGACTTGCCTGTGGAAACCGAATCAACATGATCAATGCAGTGTCGATATATCATGAAGGAACATTGTGTGAATGAAATCAAATATTCATTCACGCTATGTCCATGGCATATTGTTATTCTTCTAGCAAATATCTGACGATATTTAATTCTTCGAGACTGGAAACACACAGTATCTTTTAGTGCACTAAAAACATTCTGGTGTTGATTTAACACCAGCCGGGAATCTATTTATGTCCACACCAGAGAAGTGTTAAACAACACCAGTTTCGTTTTGGTATAACACCAGAAAGGTGTTTATACAACACCAATTAGTATTAAAAAAACAACGGTTTGATTACGGTGTGGACATATAAAGATTCCGGGCTGGTGTTAAATCAACACCGGAGTTTTTACAGTGAGTGTTCCACAGTGTGTTCACATTATGGAATACGATGTGAAATAACATAATATTGCGAATCACATATTATACTATGCCGTCACACTGTGTGAACATCCACACCATAGAGGTAGCCAGTGTGAAATTCCTTTAACACCGTTAAATTTGACCACTTTAAGAGTGTGAATAATGTATTCATATAGTCCGCTATATGAACACAGTGTGCTCTTTCCAGCCGCGATTATCCACAAGGAACTCTCATCCCAACCCTCACGATTTAAATGCGTATTAATTAGATTTAGACAACTAAAGTTTTGATGTCAAGGAGAAGACTACCCTGGGTTCTGTTTACCCGGATGTTCCTCTCACGCTTTGGGCTCACCCATCAACAGATCAAGAAAACAAAAAGCGACGCTTAACAGATGCTTTCATCCTCCATCACGCTGTTTTTCTCCCCACATCGTTCCGCCTAATTTGCCACTTGACCGCAATAAAACAATGCATGTTGTTGCTTTTCATTCTCGCCGAGAATTGAAGGAGGAAGTCGGGATCTGTGCCACAGTCGGACCAACGAAACCGACACCAGACCGACAAACGGGTCTTACACTATTACCAATGACAGATCATCGACCTGTTCTGAATCGGTTTCGTTGATGTGACTGTCGCATCACATGGATTATATTGATTTTGAAATGTCTCAGTCTCTTAAAAACTCCAACTAATTTCCTTCCAACACAAGAAGGGAAGTAACGTTTTGAGAAAGCCTATTTCGTATAGTTTTAAAAAAGGGGAAATGTAGTGAAGACAAAAAGTTATCGTAATCTTTAAAAAGATCGTTTTATGTTTTTGCAAGTACTTTTGAAACGTATAAAAAGGTAAAAGCCAACAAGTTTTGTCAGTAAATTATTCTAAGGTGGTAGGATAAAAGGATTTGATCTTCTCTTGATAATTCTGAGAAACTGTTCATAAAAATCCATTTAGTCCATTCCGCCGTGCTCCGTTTCCTTTCCCCGTTTCTATGTAATATTCTTGAATTCAATTCCGAAACACGTAACATTTACTGCATAATTTATCTTCAAACGAATTCTATAGGCGATCCAGGATTTATCCAGTATGAAAGTTGTCACATTTTACACAAATTCTAAAAATTATTTCCTCACATCAATTGCAAAAAACGGTGACTCTCTAAAGCATGCTAAGGGGAATAGCTTGGACTAATTGAAAACCCCCGAAATAATGGTTTCTGACAGTGTTAATATTGTTTTCGCCTTTGAAATTGTAATTCAACTTTCTTTACTAACATTTCTCCCTGCATCGCTGTTTATGGAACAATGTCCTTAAGCGGATGTGGAGAATAGATATTGCAGGTTGACTTGTGAGTGGGCAAGAGATATAGAATAAATATAGAAGGTTGGATGGTTCTGGTGGGCTGTGATTTACCTCTCTCCGAAACCCTTAAGACACAACACGTACACTCGAACGAAGCCATTCTTGAATTAATGTAGCATAAACAAAAGCCTCAAAGGTATAAGAAGGAAGATCTTATATGAAGAATAAGACAAATACTTATGTGACTGCCCGCAAGTTTTAAACAGCATGCTGCATTATTGTATTAAGAATTTATGCACTTGGAAGCTATACCACCTCGGGCTATGCTGAAAAGGGTACATCGACCACTGGTTCTTAAAAATTAAAACCATGTAGTGATCGCTACAACAACATCCCGAGAGAGAACTACTCTACATCTTCCCTCAAATGCAGTCATGGTTTCATTATGGTTATGTATCATTTACATGGTCCTATCTTCTTTATTCTCGTATAAAATGTGGACAATAACAACTCTCTAAATATTCCTTAGATTGAAATAGATCGTGATCAGGCACAGAGGCGTCGATTATGGGGGGGGGGGGGGATCGCCCCACCAATGAAAATATTGGGGGGGGGGGCAAAAAGATATGCTTGCCCCCCCAATATTTTCATTGGTGGGGGCAAACATATCTTTTTGCCCCCCCAATAATTCCGCATGTGCTAAAAATAAAATAAGATTGTAATGTTACACAGAAATCAGCAAGCGAGATTGAGATACACAACTCGTTCTTCGTCTAAAATCGTGCTCAAAATGTCCACTTTTTCAGATTGGAATATCAAAAAAATTCAGCTCGCGCTTCGCGCTCGCATCATTTCTGTAACAAAAAAAAACACAATACTTTCCATGATCAAATAGGTAAATATGGTCCCGTTTTTAGTTCTAAACCTCAAAAGAACTCCCACTTCGATTTGCAATAATCTTTTGTTGGATATATACATCTTGTTTATTAAAAAACGTCCATTAAACTCATTTTTTTTCAGATCGCTTCGCGCTCGCATTAATCTGCTGGTGAGATATATATAGATATTTGTGTGTGTGTGTGTGTGTGTATATATGTACACATATATATAGGCAAATATATGTGTGTGTGTATGTGAGTTTGTGTTTTGTGATCGAGCGCCTTTGGAAAATTGATTAATGATTTTGCCCCCCCAATATGAAAAATGGATCGACGCCCCTGATCAGGCATCAATCCAAAGTTGGATTGAAGACAAGTTATCAATCCAAAGTTGGATTGAAGACAAGTTATCAATCCAATAGATTTAGAATATCATCTTATTTGATTGAAACTTTCGATGCAATTCTGGATTAGTCCCTGACCACAATATTAATTTACCGAATCTAGAGCGTAAGCAATTGTAGGTATGTTGTTTATCGTTAAAATTGCACATTAGTTGGGCTCGTCTGTCAACTGTACACTCGAAAAAACTATTTGGTAAATATGTTTCATGAGGGTATGTGTCAAACCAACATTGGGTATTTCTTTTGGGCATTTTTATTTATCCAGTGTGATGAAAATTTTACCCATTCTAAAGCAATTGCTGCTTATTTTTTAACCTAACTGGACAATACCGGTGTGGTGGCTCAGTTGGTAGAGCGTCCGTCTCACAACCGGGAGGTCAGGGGTTCAAACCCCGGCCGCGTCAGACCAAAAGACGTTAAAAGATCGGAGTTGCTGCTTCCCTGTTTGGCGTTCAACAATTAAAGGGATAGATCCTCGTCGATATGGCGCTGCACAGCGGCTGCCGGGCCCACGATCAATTGGGCAAAGCAAATTTTCGCAGTACATGTATTTTATTTCATGTCTATTTCGAACAATAAATTATAGATTTTCATTTTCATTTTCAATATGCTTCCCGCATTGGGTAAAATACTGCCCAAAATTGATTTGAAACATAATCACCCTCGTGCTGGTTAAAATTTTACCCAATACTTTAAACAGTGTACAAATGAAAAAAGAATACCTATGTATAATCACATTTCCGATTCCTTACAAAGTGTCGAATGCTATGAATCAATATCTGTTGACCTTACTTTTACAAAGTTAACCCATACTAGTCCAACCTCAGTACTTTTGTAAAAAATGAAATGTGAAGACGACTGTTCGTTACCCTTTTGATCATCTAAGATTAGGACCAACATCCCTTCCCAAAATATCGCATGTTTTATTCCGAACATAACAATTTGGGGGGCATTTATTGAGACCCAAAGTGCCCCTGTGAGCGGCTACGCCTATTCACCCCACCTACTAAAAGATTGACGTTTTAGGTAAAGCTTGTTGAATATGATACTTCAAAACGCACGAAGCGACCCGGTTGGGAAGGCAAAGAGTCGAGTAAATCGATACACATTTCCAATGCCCCATTTACCAAAAGTATAGCGCGTACAAATAAGGTGTTTACATATTGCATTTAAAGCGTATTATTCTCTTGCTGCTTTACAATTTCAAAACACGTCTTATTCAACTTTATTTGTTAACCCAGATTTGAAAGAAAATTGATATACTCAGTTGTAGACAAATGTCTTGTATTACACGCCGAACTGAGAAGTCTTCCATGATAAAAGCAAAGCCAAGACGAAAAGAAGAAACAAAAAATTAATAATTGTATCCTGCAAAGAGATGAATATTTTTTGTTAGTATGTCTACAGGCCCCTCGGCATCGCCCCATACATAATCTTACTGCAAAAGTCAATAATGTCATTTATTATGAGATTTCGGTTGAAGTTAATATTGTTTGATGTAGTGGAGAGAAGAGTCTTGGTTGTGACGAGTCACAACCCATGCAAGGGACGTATCGCTGCCCCCCTGACGAGTCACAAATGATCCCTGACGAGCCACAAGTGGCCCCCTACTATAAACCTGAAGACCTTTTTTTTTTGCTTGTCAATTTTTTTTCTGGTGCGAAATGTACTTTACATGCGGTTGAAGACATTTTTTGTTTGCCTTGTCATTTTTTTGGCGGACGAATTTGCCCCTCCCCCTAGAAAATCATAGGTACGCTACTGAGTCTTGGCCGAAATAATGATATTGTGGAGAACGAGACAATCACTTTCTGATTGGTACATTTTTTTTGTGTGTCTGTTATTTGTCGTAACCACGAGACAGTTATATCACGGATATCGGATTGATCTGACATGAGTAATGATATTGACTTAGATTATTGTAACATATATGATCCCCTACATCATAACCGAATAAAACATGTTACTGATGTTCTAAATATAAATATCTTAAAACAAAACATTAATTTCAAACTTTTTACACTTACATCACTTAGGATATTATGTAGCCATCCAAAAGAAAATACCGGTAACGAGTGTTGATTGGGCTACTTATATGTACCTATATAATTTTTTTTTTCCAAGAAGAAAATGAATGAGTATAACATAGAAAACCATTTCTGTATTCATGTCGACTTACGTATATACAGTAACAGACATACCTTTCATGTGTCAAATCCTGTATGACCTCCTTTTAAACAAAAAAAAATGAATATCCTGCCGACATTGTCGATCTCTTCCTTATTCCATATTAAGTTTACTGTATTATCCGTTCCAATGTTTGGATTGCCCGGTTCATTTTATTTTCATCGATTCTCCCATGTCAAAAGTCATCCCTTCATTCTCGTTTTGTTTTGTATGAAGAAGTTTTTATTGAAAACTTCAATTAATATACAAAATAAAATACAGCCCTGGACCCTACCCCCCACGACCCTCCCAGAAACACCCACCCCTAGTTTTGCCTGTGAACTATCGATACCTGCATACCCTAGCCATGCTTCGGCAGTTCAAGATTATTCATTTGAGCACATTTTGGTCTGAACGCACCCCCCTCATTCTCACGAAAGATATTTATCGGATGCATCCACCATACCTATAAATTTCGTGGTCAATAGAGGATGAAAACGATTCCCATTTCGCTTCCCCATTACCTATTCGCCATTCCCGAATTCTATTTATAATTCTTTCTTTCCTAGAGGTCTATTCCATCATGGATGAAATATGGAGGGTATTAATCGATAAACCCTTGCAGAAAACTGATGACCAGAGACACAGGGTCGTCACGTGACCAGTTATAGTTGTCCCGAGGGAAACAGGGGCATCCATTATCGGTCTATATTATTGCTATATACCATGTTCTCTTTACATCTATTACGATCAAACGGCAACGAAGATGGGGCATATACATCATCCGAAAAGATCCCCAGACGATTTGCGCTGAATGACCCAGATGCAGTTGATGTGAAGACATGAAATCCACGTCAAAAATAAAGAACTATGTTTCAAACAAGTGACAAGAAGCACCACGAGCCACAACCCATGCAAAGGACGTATCCCTGCCCCCCTGACGAGCTTGAAGACCTTTTTTGGTACGAAATCCTTTATTTGTGATTGAAGCCCCCTTTTTTTTCTTGTCAAATTTTTTGGCGGACGTTTTTGCCCCGCCCCTGTGGAAAATCCCAGGTACGCCACTGAGAAGCACAAATATGTAAGTGACAGGAATTTCAAGTTGGATTTTCTCTTATAGACTATAGTGTTGTACAAAGAATCAAGCACGGCTCTGGTCACTGAATTTCAAGACCACCAAGTGTGCTGCTACAGTGTGTGTGTGTGTGGGGGGGGGGGGGTTGAGGGTAGTGCCCCTTTGACTTTTCATGAAAAATGCTCTGACATGTAAACTATGGACTTCTTTTTTGTTCACTACCTTTCTTAAAACAGTGATGTTTTTTTTTAAATTATTATTATTATTCAATTCACTCCAAGGCACGACAGAAACATCCATCAATTTTTGAAGAAATGCCAAATTCTTCCCTTATAACAAAGTAGCAAACAGGTTGTAGAAAATTAGAATATATTTATAAATAAAAATAAATCACCCTTTAATATCAAAAGGGCGTAACTAAGTGAACATCGAAGATGAAGGTGTCAAAAAGATCAATGAAAATAAAACGAGTTGCTCTTTTATATTCCGGTAAATATAAATTGTAATACTCATGAACCTTTCAGAAAAGGCCGTCTAAATTTTAATAGATTACCTTTGTTGGATAAGCATGGCCTTTAAGATTTATATTTTGTAACTATTCTTTAAGGTTATTGTCTAGTCTAAGCCGCCCAATAGGATTCATCAACCGCAGCTTATAGTGACTTTTGGTATATACCGATGCTGTTTCAATAATCCACCTGGCAAACTGAAATTAAAACTGAAATGTCAGACATTCTGCCTGTAAACAGGCCCTTTTTGCCTGGCTTGTAATAACGGATTGGGCTCAAGTGGGCATGAAGCTAAAAACGGATCTAGGGAAAGAATCTAATAAACGTCTACAAAGGCCTAGTTTTTTCAGGACCGACTCACATCTACGAAAGAATACAGGGTGTACGTGAAGCCACTACACTCTTCTTCTTCCAGAAGGCCAACTTCCAGAAATTTATTTCCAAAATATTTTTTTTTAATTTCTTGTCACTTTTATTTGTCTACACAGGCGTAAACCTGTTAATAGATAGAACAAAAATCACAAAATTTGTAGATTTTATCGAACATTTTGTTGTTAATGTATGGATATTAAAAAGCATTTTCTATTCGGATACGTCTCTGTGCCAAATCTTGCACTGTATTTATAAATAATCTATAAAAAATGAATATAAACGCTTTTAATAAACAGTTGAACTTATTATTGATAAGTTATGATCACACATATGGTCATAGTTATCATTATCGCATGTTTTATTCTGAAAGTCCCCTTTTTTAGTTTTGGAACATTTCATAAACACCTCAACACGTTAAGTGGTATGTTTCGACATTTACGCACTTATGATTTCATATCAAATGTGACAAAGTAATAATAATAATAATAATATTAGCTGGACTTATGAAGCGCTTTTTGCCAGAGGATACAAAGCGCTGCTATTATTACCCCGGCTTTAGCTCGAGCTACCATCACCGGCGCTCAGTGCATGCAGGGAATTAATCCTGCCGGGTACCCATTCACCTCACCTGAGTCGAATGCAGCACAGTGTGGATAAATTTCTTGTCGAAGGAAAATACGCCATGGCTACGATTCGAACACACGACCCTCTGTTTCAAAGGCGAGAGTCAGAACCACCAGACCTCGACGCACCCACAAGTAGGCCTAACATGAAGACAAATATTTTTTTTGATCGAGGAAACTGCGTACATGAAAAGGAATTTACCTTCGAAAATTATAAAAGATAAAAGGACGTTATTAACCCCCTTTTTTATTGTGGTTGCAAGATACAAATGAAATGAAACGCGAGAACATAGGTCTTCACTCTCTTCCGCCATCCATGAAGAATAAAAATTGTCGGACAAAAATAGCGGTGGCACGACATAGTTTTTATCTCAGAATAATGTATAAGATATGGAATAAGTCTTATTTAGTTTTGGAGGTTTGGTTCAATGTTTAATGAAAAGAAAATCCCCTTCGGCGTTATATTCCCCCGCCATTTGAACCTAGGGGAAATGCAAGGCGTGGGGGGGGGGGGAACACAAACAAACCATTCCAGGCGAAAACTCTTGTAAAATATTTAAACTTAAAATGATGTGAGTGGTGGAAAGGTTGAAAAGACAAGGGTCTTTCATTTGTTTTGTCGAAAAAAGGTAATACTGACTCGAAACCTACAACAAGTATTATGTGATTTCCATTGACATTCATGCACCATCGGCCGGTCTGGAGTCGCTTGCATTGGTGTAATTGTAGAATTTGTTATGAAAGGAATGGAGCATTAATGTTCGTTCTCTCCATTCCCATCTAAATCATCTTTTGAAAAAAATGAAAATTACTTGATAAGAGACACCCCATCAATTGTAGGCCAGCATTATTGCACTATACATCAAACTAGTATGGAGCATGCTGTGACAATATGGGCTCCCTGCCACTTATAAAAAGGGGTGGCAATTATTATGATAGAGCGGGATGGGGGGGGGGGTGAGTAAAACCCCCTGAAGAATAGCTCCTGCAGCAGAATCCCGTGAACATCTGTAATCACGCAGTAGGAAAATTACAGAAAAGTGATATTTGCTGTGGGGAAAAACTTACAAATTTCCTGTAATATAACTTTTATCCGTTAAATTGCAGATAATTTTCTGATATGACAATACACATAATGATTCTCCAATTTCTTCTATAAAATCTACTGTTTTTAAACATTAAAGTACATGATGTGAGACAATTTTGTGTGAAAAAGGAATATTGGGAATAAAAATCCCGTAGGTCTATAAAACATCATTCCCAGAACTAAGGAAAAAAAGACGAGAAATTACCAAGTTATGTTTTATCAATACACACTAATAATTTTAAGCATACTAATGAAAATACTGGCAGCTCTTGAATTGGTGGAATTTTTACACCTAGTTAAAAATAAAGATGGCAAAATGCATGATCATCATCGATTAGCTATCATCTTAGCTTGAACGAATCTTCGCAGAAATGATAACATCACTGAAGGTACAGGAATTCGGGTAAAACATCACGTTCGTCAAGCTATTTATAATTTTGCTTCGAATATTGTAATTTCATTAAATTATTTTTCTTAAGTGCACCCTACCCCGAAAGCTTCCATGCCTGAAATTGTGTTCTACCATGACTGCTCAAGCGAAAGGGAAAGTATTTGAATAAATAGAAAACAACATGCCACGCTTCACATGACCACTCGGTTGTTGCTATGGCAACCGACTGTTCTCTGCATGGATGGTTGGATGATAGAGTTCCCGGATGATAGTTCGTCTGCACTCAGAATGCAATAATAGGCTTATACAATTTTTAAAAATATTTTTATTTTATTTTATTATTTCATATTTTTATTTTATCTTATTTCATTATTTTTTTCGGGAGCGGGAGGGGGTTCGGCGCTCCACTCGTTTATGCCTTTTAAAGGCAGGGTCCGTACTATGAACTCCGGCATAAGTTGTGGTGTAATTATGGATAGCCAATTATTGTGACAGGTACCTCTAACTATATAAACTGCACCATACATGTATTTGACACTCAAATCATTCATGACTGACTAGGAATAATTACTAGTTATCTTCATCATTAAAACATGAGGAGAGCGTAATGGAAAATATGTATTAAATACAATTTCGACATTCTTGGCTTCAAATAATGTTGTCGAAAAGTATATAAGGCCATGACTTATGTTAAATCAGTTTTCAGAACACATTCAAGAGGAGGAAGAAAAGGAAGACGGCGTCAACGGCGAAGAAAAAGACGAAGAAAAAGTGGAAGAAGAAGAAGACGAAGAAGAATAAGTGGTGGTGTATAGAAGAAGAAGAGGAAGAAGAAGAAGCAGAAGAAGAAGAAGAAGACGAAGCAGAAGAAGAAGAAGAAGAAGAAGCAGAAGAAGAAGAACTGTCGAAGAAGAAGAAGAAGAAGACGAAGAAGAAGTAGTATATAGAAGGAGAAGAAGAAGAAAAAGCAGAAGAAATAGTATGATGAGAAAAACAAGAACTTGAAGGAGAAAAAGAGGAAGTAGGAGGATAAAAAGAAGAAGAAGAAAAATGAGGACAATAATGAAGAAGATCACCTTGCCTGTAGATTCTCTCTGAAATCTTCGCCACCACATATGTTGCTTTTGCTTCAATAAACAACGAGAGTCAGCCAAAACGACATAAAGATATCCATGAAGAAACTTCTCTTATTCTAGTTCTCTTGGAAAATTATTGAATATGATACGATTTCGATATTTTGCCTTGAGGAATTAAGTAGACGAATAAGCTTATTCTAATCTTGTTACAGACAACCTTTGAAATACGGCGAGTGTACCGACCATGTCAAGGGGAAACTTTTGTAAAACGGGGAAAATGACAAAATGCGATTACAACCGATCCAGCTCTAAGTTCCCATATTGACTCTCTTTATGTCTTGTTCTGTGGGGAATAATATATCTAATAAGATGCACTCCTTGTCAGAGTTGTGTCATACAAACCCGTGACTCTCCCCAAGGAGGGGAAGGAGAGAGCGGAAAAGGAGAAAAGGAGTATGACGTGCTCGACTTTTAGCTCAATCTTTTGAGGGAGGATGCAACGCCTCGACGAGATGTGTGTAGAAAAGATGTACAGGTAAGTCAAAAGGGAACTCTTCCACGAGTA
Organism: Lytechinus variegatus; assembly: GCF_018143015.1. Classification (NCBI taxonomy): domain Eukaryota; kingdom Metazoa; phylum Echinodermata; class Echinoidea; order Temnopleuroida; family Toxopneustidae; genus Lytechinus; species Lytechinus variegatus. Next base: position 6,494,688 of record NC_054752.1, on the reverse strand, counting down.
GCTATGGGCGATGTTTGACATGTTTCAAAAGATTTTGGTGAAGAAGTAGGGCAAAGGTCTTTTCCAAAGGAGATGCCTCTGGTTGCTTTAAGCAGTAATCCTTCATATTCATTACAACGATTTTTTTTACGAATCGATTGCATCGATCTTCCCACGGAGCTATACGTATGTGGTATATTCAAATCACAAATAGGTCCATGATTGGATTGAGGAAAGGAAAGAGGGAGAGAGAGAGAGAGAGAGAGGGGGGGGGGGGGGGGGGGAGAGGGAGGAACATAGAGAAATAAATAAATACAGATATACATAAATATTAATAGCGTGGTGTGTGCGTACGTGAAATTGTGCGAGTGTGCGTAAGGGTGCGTGTGTGTGTGAGAGAGAAAGCTTGAACCAATTGAAAATGGAAACCAGGGGAGCGTTTCATCAATATTTTCATCCGACAAGTTGTCAGACCTGACATCTTTCCTTGATTCTGATTGGCTGAAAGGTACTGTTACTATGGTTACCGTCGGATAAACTGGTACTTGTCGGATAAAATGTCCGACAAGTCCTTTCATGAAACGCTCCACAGGACCCCGTTGCATATAGCTTACCATAACCTGCATGGAATCTTTGATTTTGATTGGTTGTTAATCAACGTTACCATGGCATATACCAATGGACATGTTGGATGGAAAAGATAATGATGATAGCAACTTTTATGCAGCGGGGCCCAGGGGCAGTGATTTTATGTTGAATATCGCTTTAAGAAAAATCAGAAGTAATAATCATCGTATACTGTGAGGTCTACATAGAGGGTAGGGGCTATGGTTTAATTACTTCAGTATTTTTTAGGCAATCCATTCCATCATTATTTACTTCAGTGGTGTGTAAAAAAATAAGTGTAGATTGTTGAGACAACATGAAGATGTGAGTTCATATAATCGACTTTGCTGAATGAAATGTCTGATCAAATTGTGTTAAAAAGTGTGCGTGAGAAAGAGAGAGAGGAGAGAGAAGAAATTAAGAAATATATAAACATGCACAGCAAAAACTGTGGTGTTAAACGGTGTTCATAGAGGACCACACCAGTTATTTTACACCGGTGTTAGATATTGGTGGTGTAAGTTTTACACCTATAGGTGTTATTACAACACATTTTGTTGTTACATTTACACTCTTTAGTGTTATGTTTAATCTCTAGGGTGTAATTTTAACACCTCAGGGTGTGGTCCTCTATTAACACCAATAGGTGTCAATTTTAACACCACAGTTTTTACAATGTGCAGACATATAAATGAATAGTGTGGTGTGTGAGTATGTGGGTTTGTGAGTGCGTGTTTACGCGGAAGACACAGAGAGAGGGATATCGGGAGGAAGAGATCGAGAGTAAGAGAGAGAAATCGCTGTCCATCCAGCGATGCTGCTATGGGTATCGTTGGGAAAGGTCATTCTGTCACGGCCATCTTCTAGCATCTTGTCAGAGAAGACACACTGACCGATGGTAGGATCATCTTGTCGGTTCAGGTGTCTTTAAACATCAATATGGTGGTTATGGATCCACTACGCCATTGTTGAGAGATGCATCATCGGGGAACGTTCGCCCGGTATTCCCATATACTTCTAGTCCATGGCGTTATGACGCAGGCCAAGTTGAAGATGAGCAGCATGGATGGGGAGTGGAATATGTAGAATGACAGAGAGGGAAAGGTAGAAAGAGAGAGGGAGGGGGAGAGAGGGGGTGAGAGAGAGAGAGAGAAGGGGGGGGGAAGCGCCATGGAGAGAGAAGTCACACTAACAGCTAGAGAAAGGAGACCAAACATGAACATGATGCTAAAATGGGAGTGGGTTCCTACTAAAACACATCGAAAGACCTATGATTAGAGGCTCAGAGTTAGGCGGCTAGCACAAAAATAAAAATAAATGAAAAAGACGGGGATACAAAGTTTGGATGGGGAGTAAATATGGGGTGATTTATAATAGTTATTTCCAAATGGAGAGCAGAGGAAATGATAGAAGAGTTCTTCAGAACCCGAAGGCGGAGAGTGAAAACTCGAGAATGGAAATTTTGGCGCCCAAAGCAGACATCATATTCCGGTGGTTAATTCTAGACATAATCTAATTGCCAAGAAAAACACATCTCTGTGTGTATACTATGCGACTTGAAGACGGACTTTACAAAAAAAAATGTGCGCTTCTATTTCCATGCAACTTTTCTCGAAACATTCACTCAAGAGTCGCCCCTTCAGGAAAAGGCAACTCTCTGACGTCTGAAGCACCCCTTATCATACTTCAAGCTAGACTTGTCCGGATGAGAGTCTAAAATGGTCACAAATGTAGTTCGTTAAGGTCATTTGTAATTGTTAGAAGGCCATCTTCGGAGTTGTTTAACACGTCAGAAGGAGGGTTGAATTTTGGGACACACGTAAGATGATATTTTCCCTGAAGAGAAATAAAATGATCCTGACACTGTTGTGCGCAACTTCAAGAAGGCTTTTCCAAGTTTATAAAGGGACAGTATAATTATAGAGGAGAGTTTTCAAGGACAAGCAAAGGGTTTGCGACAAAAAAGTTTTTTTTTCAAGTTGATTCATTTCATTTTCAAAAGAATAAGGTAAAGTGACATGGTTCGATCACCGCATGGCTTTAAATACCTAAATACAGAAATACTCAATACAAAAAGCATAACAATCGTAGAGCCAGTTGCTATTCGACTAGAAACAATCGTAGGATAATCCATCACAAGACGAACGTAGCAAATGAAAACAAAGTTGCACCGTTCTCCATGTGTAAAACTACATCAGTTTTCACGTGGCAAATTGCAAGGATGCGAGAGCCGAAAAAAAATTGAAGTCCAAATTCGACTAAACGCCCTCTCACACGGTAATAAAATCGCAATTTGAATGATAATTCCAGTGAAAAATAATGCTTTTAGCACGTGTGAAACCAAACTAGAACCCCGAACGCTAATTGCAACCACAAATTCAAATTCTACGCTGGAGGTGAATTCCAGTTGTTTCACTCGAGATACGGTACGAATTTTCCGTGTGAAAGGTCCGATGATTCTAAAGACGAATTGCAATCATCATTTCAATGATGATTCAAGATTCACGTGTGAAAAGGTCCTTAGACTTTTTTCCCATTTTTATTTTTTGCAAACCATTTTTGCTTAGTTTGTGCGAAATTCTAACGACAGGCCTATAATATGTCCAAATACTTCGGCAGAACTGTAGACTGTCCATTTTGTACGCGAAGAATGTCCATACGAACAAGGCGAATGTTTGATGAATCACGGGGCAATGATCGCACTAAGTTCGCTGCTGCGTCTTTGGCATTCGTTATACTGTCGCGTTCTGGTCTGGGTATAAACATGGTGTATACAAAGATTTCCCTCAGATTTCCCATGTCATTAAATAGACGCTGAACATAACGACAAAGCTACTCGACAAGATGGCGAAAAACGTCTAATTGTCTCATTGACCCAATTGCATTATCATGTCGACAGGCCGACTTGACGAGAAACGTCCAACTCATGACGACAAATAACTTTTCTATAAGTCGACTTGACAATATCAGGTACCTCGCCCTCTCGTCAAGTAAATGGCACTTTAAACTTTTAAAGCTTGTGTATAGTTTTGGTAAATCCACCAAAATGCACCTATCACTATTCCAATTCATTGCTAGCTAATATGAATGGATATGCCCTATAACAGTTATGATGTGGAGGATATGAAATAAAAATGTGTTTTACATGATAAATTTTGCGATTTTACATGGAAATTTAACTTTATCGGGTCACCCGATCAAATTAAAATATCTGTGTGTTTTTGTCTTTCAATTAAATCCTATTCCAAATCATGGAATGGGCTGAAACTTTTAAGATATGTTCTTTGTCTGTAACTTTTGGATATCTAATCACTAAATTTATAACATAAGTGCTTGAATGCCCATTTTTAAAATTTAAAACAAGCATCGCCGAGAGAGGGCGCTATATATCCAAGATTTGAATATTTGAAATTTTCTCAGAGAAGTGCAGTTGGAAAAATATCTAACGGTCTCTACGCTTCAGTAAGACTGTCATATTAGATGATATTCGATTATCAATCACATTATTGACCCTTTACCAAAGCTATACACAGGCTTTAAGAGTTGTGTAAGAACAAATTTCAAAACGTTCGCAAAGTTTCATTAGCAAGTTTTCGCTCAGCGACGTACGGGGATTTGAGCGACGAGGGCTTATGACACGACATTCTAACATTTAGTCAGTTTATTTTCATCAATAAATACAGCACTAGATATCAGGAATTGTATTTTTTATATCAATAATTCAAGTTTTGATATCACGAATTGAATTTCCTGGTATCAATTGATATAAAAATTGCATTTCGTGAAATCAAAAGATATATAGGAATGAATCATTGACAAGGCTTGTCATATTATTATTTAAATTCATACCGAGCATTACAACTAAATTACGTAACATACACAAAATATCTAGTACACCAAGGACGCTGCTAATAACAATGTCATGACAAACGGAGCCTAATCATTGCGTAATATCTGCATCTCTTGGTGATTTATTATTCCCCAAATTAAATTACAATATGACGCTCCAATTAATATGCTTCCTCAGCAGGTTAGATTGACACTGAAATAATCAGGATAACGAGCAAAACCCAATTATATTTCCCACCAGTCAAGAAGAATGGAAGATGGCCTCTGTCCAATTCCTCACTGAATTAATAAGGATGAAATCAAGAGAGAGTGTAATTCGGAAATGAAATAGTGTTTTTTCGATTTTCAGCACACTGTCGTGCTTGGAACGTCAAAGAGATCTGTCATAACTTGTACATTCATCTCTTATCCTCAGGAATAATAATTACCATCAGCCAAACATATTAAATGAAATAGAAATTTATCTCCAGGCCCAATGCCGTGGGGCCGTGAAGAACGTAATGTACGTATCGATATGAAGCACGGAACAAGTACAAGGGCATTTATTTTGATTCTTGCGACATGAATGTCGTTATTACGTGTTTTTTAAATCTACCGATGAAAAGACGCCCAATGATATTCCAGTACTATTTCCCCTATTACGTACTTAGGTTTATGGAAAAAAAATCCTTTCACGCTTAAAACAACATAACACGATGTCATGTTCGCCTTTGTTCGGGTGGATTTCCTTTTACGCTCTTACTCTTCTTTGGTTTCGATATGATTTCTGTAAAGTACCCATGTCAGAGTCAGCCTATTCACTGGAGACCTAAGGCAAGGACAGGGCATGATCTGAATACAGTCCTGATGCAAGATGAGGTGAAGAATACGACGGAGTTAATGTACGGCGGATGTGAATGTCAAGGTCGAATGAGACATGATAGATACAACATCTAACAAATCTCTCTTATCTACAGTCCAAGGGCGGATCCAGGATTTTCTAAATGGGGGGGGGGCACATTTATTTTCCCAATGAAAATTTGAAAAACAAATGTCCTCGCTTTCTAAGGAGGGGAGGGGGCACTTGGGGTAAAAATGGCATATTCACATTAAGAATTTTGATTATGACTCTCAAAGGGGGAGGGGGCACGAGCCCCCCTGGATCCGCCAAGGCTACAATTTTATTTCACGATAGTTCAGTAGACTGTACCTAAGCACTTGGAAGTTCATTATGTCGCCAGAATGACAGAGTAGACTTTGTCTGGAGAATCAATTTAGTTCCACTTTTGATGATGAAAAATTTACAGAAATTATAGATCAGGCAGTTAATAAAAACCGAAAATTACTTTGTACATGTACATCATCGCGTGTTTATTATGAATGTCATACCATCATGACCATAGTCGCCAGTTTTATTCTTGTTCATAGAAAAAAAGTTGTACTTTCGTCAGTTCTTGTTTATAGGAAACACTATGCCCCATCCCCAAGAAGAAGAAGAAGAAGAATTTGGGGGATACAGCTCTCATTATCTGACTTTTTTATGAAACACCTTAAAAAATCTCGTGTTGATCTTGCATTATTGTTCAGTTTGCTTCACATTTCATTATTGTTTAAGGCCTGTTGTTCCAGTAACAGAAAAGCTCATGATATAATAAAAATCAATGTTGATATAGTACAGATCAAAAGGAATTTGTTTTTATCATTAAATTTCTTATTGATCCTCCTGTGAAAGAATTGGCAACAAAGTGGTATTGATCTCTTCCATGTATTGTGTACACAATCCCACCAAGAGCAAGAATTATAGTTATTAGTGATGAAAAAATCCTGCATATTGGCATACTTCATTTAAAAGCATAATGACGCCAAAAGTGCTCCGTATTTTCGATGAAAATACCCATTTGAAATAAAAAAAAAAATGAAAGAAAAAGATGGTCGGGATACTTCATTTATTTTCATTTTCTGTGACAAGACAATATGCATTCCACGTTGAAGAAGAATCACTCGAAAAATCAGACACGCTTTAAAAGCAAAATCGATAGAATCGATATTGCTCGATCGATAGTACTTAAATTTGGGCTAGGTTGTGAGTCAGTATGGGCGAGAAAAGCGCAATTAAGCGCGCAGGGTCGATGTGAAATGGGACGGAAAGGGCCAGAGGCCGAGAGCCATAAGCCAAAATGCGTAATCAAAACGCCCTCGGGTGAGAGACGCATCGGGATGTGTAGAAATCGATGAGGTGTACTTCATTGCAGGAAAAAAGGGGAATAGGGAAAAGGGGGAAGTGTTTAAATTTGTTTCCGCCTTATTTGAAATAGGCTCAAGTTCCTGATGGCCATCACATATAATATGTGGACAGCACACTTGGCATTGTCTCCACAAACTTCAATTTTTAGCGAGTTGTAAGAAACCCATAGTTATGGTGACTGTTCGTTAATGGATAAACGAATTGCCATTCTACATTGAACTTTATAGTTATACTAACACTAGAAACTGCAGTCAAATTTACGGTAGCATTATACATGTTATACATACAACTAATGAGGTATATGATTGTCATTCGAATTTGTGCTTTTCATTGCACATGCCTTAACAATGTGTTTGTAAATTTCTTTGAAATACGTAACGCTTCAATTTTTTTCCCTCAAAACTTGATCTTCTATATTTATTTTAAGGATTTTTTTTGTAAATGTTGTTTATACTGTGTTTCGTTTTCTCTTTAATTCACCTTTGTTGATGATGATTATGTACAGCATTTGTATAACGCCATATATCTGTCAAAGACATTCAAAGGCGCATTGGAGGAGCCAGCCACTTTGGGTCGCCAAGAAGGGCGCGCACACAGATCTGTGTCCCGCAGGTCTCTCCCCCGATAACTGGTTGGGGGAATGCAGGTGGACCACTACACACCGGGGTTTCCCCCTTTGTTGCGCTACACGTAGTTTCATTAATTCATGACCTGGGCTTATTTCCTTTTTATTACATATTCACCTATGTTCCTTTGTTTGATTTTGAATATTGAATAAAGTGATGAAGAAAAAAAAATAAACTTAATCACTTCTGGAAAAAGTAAAGTCAGCCATGTCTGCTTTGCTTTTCTTTTTTTATAGTGTAAAAGAAGTTCCATTATCGTTGTGGTCATGCTTTAGTGATATCTTTGGAAGTAATTAATAACATTTAGCACTATAGAAGATTGTGTAGTAATATCTGCGTTGTTGGCAACCTTTGGATTTAAAGACGCAACCGTTAGTAACTACAGAATTCATTGAGAAAGGATTACAACCTATTTCTCCCATTATTGTGTGGAAAAAAAAACAATTGTGACGAAGTTACGCTCGTTGAGTAAGCAACTAGATGTCCCGACAAAACACACACACACACAAGCACGCAAAAAACATTATTCATATCAACTTCAGGCAGTTTTAGCTGCAAATCTCATGTCATGAGAACAAGTATGTGGAGTGTGGTCGCGTTCTCAAATGAATATTCAGTGCCGGTGCGTTATTTTCCGTTCGGTTTCTTACACGTCCTAATTATAGGCGCTTCAGAAACACAACTGTTTGAAAAAAAAAATCAAGTAAATTCATAGCACAGCAAATACAAACACAATCATGAACTAAATATATGAATGCAAAGGAGTTTTTCTTCTTGATAACTACGAACAGATATTTAATCTTTTCATTCAGAAGTGAATATCTCTGTAATGATATGAAATAAATCATCCCATGTTGGTATGAAAGACACCTAAGAGAATCACGACAGAGGGGTGCTATTCTTATGTTGCTCGGGCAAGACAGGGAGGCGGCTGATACAAGAACTGCAGGTATAGCAAAGAGCGTGCCGCCTATTGAGAGTGCACTATATTTCCCATGAACCAAACTCCCAAAGTAGATGGTAATAAAATGTCGTCAATATGATTCGGTAGTGATGACCGTGCATAAATTGCTTTAACCTTCAATTTTCCCCTTAATGAACGTACACATACGTAAAATATAAATCGCTTGCCCCAGGAGAATCTTGCTTGCGTCTTAATTGTCTCATTTCGAATTCATTGCAACGCTCTGGCAAGCCGGCGGGCGTATTCTCGAGATTTTTACTGAAGGACGGAAGGGCGGAATTTCTTGAGGAGTTGAGCGCTTGCTTCAGTGGACTTGAAAAGATCGAATAAGCATTGGCGGGGACGGAATAGATGTGGAATGCCGTCAAATAAAGCATACTCAACTAGAAGAGATGAAATAAGGGTCTCCCAAAGAACAAAGTACTTACGTCCATGAATTCCGCCAAGCGAACGGCGTTGCTTAAAATGATGATCGTAATGTTCGAGTTCGGAAGTCCAAATGAAGGCAAAATAAGGACAGAAATGAAAACATAAATGTCAAGGGATGTACCAGGGCGAGGACTAAAATCGAAGAATGTCACTCCAAATCACTCTACGGTCACTTTGTGGACATGACTTTAAATGAAATCACAGAAAACCTAAAAAGCGAACATAATTAAAAATTCAGCTTATATCCAATGTCTCAAACACGCCAAATGCATTAAGGGATCTTTCCTCTATTAACAAACGAATGAAAGAAAGAAAAATCACTCCTCACAACATTTAAAACCTCATCGACTGGGGAATAAAAAAAAACGCAACTAACTCATATTGGACAATATCATACTTCCCAAATTTAGGTAATCTTCAAATTCCATAATTCAATAATTCCAAATTTCAATGTTTTAGACACCGGATGTAGCATACCAAAACGAGGTTTTTCTTTTTTGTGATTTTCAAGAAAGCATTAGGAAACCGACGCGTATGGACCTTCAGTAGTTGCCATGCATTGCTTCCTCGTCCTACATAACAAGTTAAATATGTAAATACGATCCTACAAAATTCCTTTTGCTAAACTCGGACCATTCAAACAAAATAAATCGAATTCACATGGAATGAACCCGAAATATCTACAAAATCAGATCATTTCGGGAGAAATGCACTGAGGAAACAACGAGGCGAAGACAATAACAAGAGTAATGGGAATGTTAAGTCGAGAACGACCAAGAAATTATAAGTGAGAATACAAAGGTATTTAAATCCACTACAAGCTGAATCGAAAAGTTTTCGCGACGTGTTTTTATTTGAAATATAAGGCTCTGTAGTTGCCCACGGGAAAAAAACTCGCTAAATATATGTGTTCTATGTGCATTGCCTTGAGTGATAGGCAGTAGACTCAAAACAAAGCGATTTAATCAAAAGTTTAATGCAAATGATACTTTTATTTTTTTTTTACTATTGTGCACTCCCGAAATCTTATTGACCAACTCAAATATTGTTTGAAATATGTTTTTGTTTAAAAGAATCCCATTGGTGTTTCGTGCAATATTGGTTTGTCCAACAGTAATTGGTACGTTGACATTTTAAACAACGTATACTCTAGGTTGGTTAAACAGTTTCTAAGAGCGTGATAATGAAATTTGATCGTTCGCTTCTCTCAATTTATTGCTACTCAGCCATATCAGCAAACAATAAATAAATAAATAAAAAACTACCCACTCAAACAAACAAAAATGAAAGTGATCACAGCTTGAAACCTTATTTTTGACCGAAATCATCATTCAAATTGGGTTTCTTTTAACTTTTGAAAGGGCGGCTACAGGAGCTGATTGTGACAAGTGGACAAGAAAAGTAAAATTAACACCGCTAACTAAATACTAAGGTTAGACTATTTTAATGATTTCTGGTGTTTTAGTCCGGGGGAGTGGTGTTCTTTCTTAATAATCAAATTGGAGGGATGGATTGGCCTTAAATAAACAGAGACAATGAGAATTAAGCCAATACATATGCCCCTGTATTTCTTTTCCATAAACTTAACGTCTCTTTGCTAAGGTGTGTGTGTGTGGGGGGGGGCAGGCCAGAGCGCGAGTGTGTTTGTGGTGTGATTGTGTGTAAGTGAGGAGAGGGGGGGGGGGGAGATAGATGGCGATAGAGCAATGTAGCTTTTATCATTTGAGAATGGAATATTGGGGGGGGGCAACACGTGTGTTATGTGTGTTGGGGGGGGGGGAGCAGGCCAAAGCGTGAGTGTGTTTGCGGTGTAATTGTGTGTCTGTGAGGAGAGAGGGGGGTGGATAGAGAGAGATGGCGATAGAGCAATTTCGCTTTTATCATTTGAGAATGGAACATTGAAAAAAAACGTAATCTCATCATCATGATCATGCTATGAAATATGTTTCTTTTAAATGAAACAAATACTGAAAACCGAGTTGAGAAATAATGTCATTTATTATTCCACCAAACGGTATTATTCTTCTGGTATCGCTAACCAATGCGTTTTCTAAAATCCAAATGAATAACAAGATCCAGCAAATCCAATATTTATCAGTACAACGTATTGATTGACTCTCACTATCGTGTTATTTACACCTTAAATTGCTCTTAAAATGGAACCGATTCCCCCCAAGAACCTTTATCGCTTTTCATTTAAACGCCGGGAATATGTTGAGCATTCGAGATTTTTATTCAGGCTTGAATAAATATTATTTCTGGGCGAGCGTATGTAACGTGAGTAGGGCAAAAGGCTAAAGGGGTGCAACGAATGTGTTGGCACAACGAATTACCATTAACCTAAGTGGTGCTAGCGAATCAATTAAGCAAGCAGTCATAGGCGGGGATGAGATAATCGGGAAAGAAGTGGAATGGTGTTAAATTGACTTTAGGGATTGACTGCTTGTTACATTTTGATGTTGCAAGGTCATGACTCCGTTAAAGTTATCCTTTCTAAAAAGAGCAGAAATCGGTAACATCCGGCAAGAAGGAAGTTAAGGTTAACGTTGTTGTTGGTGGTGGAAATGCTTATGCTGATGCTACTGTCGAGTTTGATGTTGATGATGACGATCATGGTAGTTATGATGGTTTTGGTGGCTGTGATGATTATGATGATGATGAAGTTATAGAGGACCTTAACGATGATGACGATGGTGGATAAGAAGTATTTTACTCGGGTTAGGGTTATGAAAGCACTGGTATTGATGACCCATACTTATGTTACTGTTCCTAAACCTGCGATTTAGCGATACTGTCCTCTATCCAATCGGCCTTCCTACCTTGACCAAGCAAAGTCACTGACGGAGGATTGTCGAACAAAAAAAAAATGGAAGCAAATTCTAGGGAAATAAAATCTTCTTTTATTTAATCTTCTGCGCATCATCCATTAAGATGTACTTTAAATGTTTTCACAATTGGAAGCAAATTCTAGGAAAATAAAATCTTCTTTTATTTAATCTTCTGCGCATCATCCATTAAGATGTACTTTAAAGGTTTTTACGATTTTCAGGAACATCCCGGATGGTCCTTTAGCTCTTCTCATGTGAACCATCCGCCCATACTGCCTAAAGATAAGATAACATTGATTTTATTTATACACGGTAAAAAACCCAAGCAGTTCACAGACCGATTTCCATTGGGGCCATGTGGAACATAATATACAATTGGCAATAGTAAATACTTTAAAACCAGCGTTTAACCAACAATATATATGAAAAGAGTATGTTAACCTAAACAGAAGAATCAATGAAATATTACACATGAATCATAGAAAGGTAAAGAGGAGGGGAGGAGAAGGAAAAAGGAAGAAGGGATAAAGGAGAAAGAGAAGAAAAAGGCAACGGAGAAGAAAACAGAAGAAATAAAAAAGAATGATAATGATAATAATCGGAAGACGAAGAAATGATATACCGTTCTCAGAAAATGTCAAAATGGATGATATAAACTTTCACTTTACCCTAATTACAAGCGTGTCTTTCTGGAGTCCCGATCACTCGATAATTTTTTATAATCTTGCACTCCTCACGTATTCTTTGTTTGTCTTTTTTAGATGGGGCAATGTCAAGTAACTGTAGATTTATAGATGGGGAGAGGTAAGGTGGAATATAGGTACATTAATGGATGAAGAGTATTGATGAGATACAGATAGAGAACGAGGGGGGAGAGAGAGGAAAAGGATGAGAGAATAGAAGAAATAGGAAAGGAGAAGGAGGTGATTAGAGGATGGTATAGAGAAAACTTAAGGTATATAAAATCAATAGATGGCTAAAGAAGGATAATGGGATAAAATGAGGAAGAGCGAGAGAGAGAGAGAGAGAGAGAGAAAGAAAGAAAAGAAGACAGTGAACGAGAGGGAGGGGTTCGTGGTCGAGCAAATATTTGTTTCTTATGAAATTCATCTCCGTCAGATCGATTCCTTGCATTGATTATCCTGTCACGCTGACACGTGACATCGCACTTTTTGTGCCTCGGGCAAACAAAATGTAAATGATGCAAGAAATTCAATCTGGGCATCGTCTTTTATTTTTATGTATTCCTTTCTTTACAACGCTAAAACTGAACTGTTAATCGCAAAGGGCTAAATTACTTGCGCACGAAGGCAGAAGTACAACAGTATTCGAAGAAAAAAAAACACATTTGTGAATTCTCGACATTTAGGATCTCCAGGATTCTGTTGCATAATGTTATGTAGGGGAAGGCGGGGTAAGTTGTGACAGTTTTTGCTTTTTGCATGTTAGAATTTATATGATTAATAATCTTGTCAAAATAATTACCTTGCCTTGAAATTTCATTCTTCTGAAATATTTTCCACCTATATATAGCTTTCTACCCCAACACTGAAAGTCATCGTGACCTTTGAAAAAATCGATGTCAAATGGCTCAACTTGCCCCATATATGGGGTAAGTTTGAGCCACCTTCTGGGGTAAGTTGAGCTACAAAAACTATGTACAAAATGTATGGGGGAGAACCAGCATGTCAATTTTTTGTTTAAAGTCTTTTCACTTGCTAATTCTCTATAAATACTAACATCCTGTAAAAGGAAAAGAGCAGTCATGTAAATTTGTTCCTTTCAGCCTGCATTTCAATCGATTTTTATGGTTTGTTTTTTTTTTTTAAGATACATTACCATAGGAATTACCATGGCTCAACTTGCCCCATGCCGTTTGGCTCAACTTACCCCAGTCCGAACTTAGTGCGATAATTTTGTATCCACACATTTATTATGCATCCATCATATAAAAGACTATGACAAGAATGAAGATCCATACCTGGACTAATAATGTTGTTATCATGTCTTATTATATTTAAAGACGTGTGTGTTTATAAAGCACTTATCTATTTCACACTCTTTTTTACTTTTTTGGCTGAAATTCACATTTTTCCCTCTAAAAAATAGTCTTTGTTTCAAAGTTGGAAACAATGTGGTGGGGTTAGGGGTTATGCTATGGGTCATCAATACATGACACCACCACAATGTCTGACTCATTCATTATTGGCCTGGGGCTGGTGGCTCAACTTGCCCCTATGCTCAACTTACCCCGCCTTCCCCTATAGATTGGTAATCTAGAAATCAGTAAAAAGGGAAGAAATATCTCCAAAATATCGATTCAAATAAAAGACTAATACGCAAGATCTATAAGTTAGTTATACACATCCACACCCACGCACAACCATATATATAATATAAGTTTAACTAAGTAACATAGTGTATAAATAAATCAATAAAAAGATAGATTGGCATACGTATCGAAATACAAATGTGTCTAGAATGAGGCAGACAAAATGTTGGTAGAAAAAACGATATAATGAAATTGTTAACTTTAATGCTATTTGAGCATTTCTGACCTCCTTGTTTGCCGTTCAAATGAACTTGATGAATGCGTGTAATCAATTGCGTGTTTGAAACACATTACACGGTACACACACGCTTCGAAATGTTATACTAATTACATACATGGCATGCATGGCCTCGGATAATTTGATCTGTACAACCCGTGTTATTGATTTTCATTTCATAACGTTCGAATCAAGAGTTCATTGATGGTCTTATCGGGTATGCATGTTTAATTTCATGACCAACGACATCACAGAGCTTTATTTCACAACGTTTATACTTGTGACTGTGGGTCAGATTATAATAAAGCGGACTTTAGTACATGTAGGTATGGTGCGACCAAATTAATGTTCGATCATGCCAAGATAGCGTATTAATGGCGCCCCATTTCTATATCTTTTCTTCTTAACGACTAATTTTCAACCTCCAACCCCCATCCCTGGCTTAAAAAAATATCCATATGAAATTCCCGACACTGCCTCTTGGTTTGAGACCTAAGTTGATTATCATGTTTAATGTTTTCGTCTTGGCCAATAATTGTGGATCGTAATATAAATAAGCTTTCTAGTTTTTCGTGGGTTTGTCCTGATCATGTCTACGGATCTGGTAATCTTCGATGCATGAAACAGTTGTTGTGTTTTGGGATGCTTGGCAAAATCAATCTATGAATAAATAAATAAATGAACAAAATAATAAATAGATTAATGAATTAATGAATTAATTTATCAATTAATCGATGAATCAACCAACTAATGAATGAATGAATGAATCAATCAATCAATCAATCAATCAATCAATATACGTCACGACCGATTAAAAGCAAACACGAACCAGTCTTGAATCGATGCTAGTATGCTCAAACATGCTTGCTTAGAAAGAAAGGATAGTATAATATTCTTCCTGAGGCTAGAGAAGATGCGGATCATTGCCCCTTGCAGCTCCTGTAATGATGATTACTGATAATCTAGCATTTTTGTACTTCAATGACTGCGTGCGATTCCAGCCATTCATAATACTTCCAATCGGCTGATTGAAATGTTTGCTTCACTAACGATGAAAAAAAAACGTACAACTAAAACTAAAAAAAAAACTTAAAATGATTTTACCTGCCTCCTTCCACATCTGCATTTCGCGTCTCATTAACTACTTAATAGAAAGGAAAAATGGAACTGCAGTTCCCTCTAATTATCTGGGCGGGAGATGATTATTATTCTTTACATGGACAATAGCCTTTGCGCTTATTCATTAGGAGTGTACTAATTGCTCGTCAGCTTTTCTCGTTCGCTTTCGGTTGCAATTACGGAAGTGGAATACCCATGCCGGTATTAAAATATAGGTTCCCGTGATCCCATTTATGGAATTGGCTATTTGAGAGAACGGGTTTGTAAATGTTTCGAATTGCTCTGAGGTTTATCTATCTATCTATCTATCTATCTATGCATTATTTTTTTTTACTTTATATTTGTATTAATTTATTTATTATTCAATTATTTATTCTAATCACCAATTTATTTAGTAATTTATGTATTTATTCATGTCAATTTTCGTTGCACAGCAGTGCATCCATCGGTTGAAAAATCGATGTAAAAAGGTACTCTGTATTTCGATGAAAAGACAATAAAAAACAACAACATAGAAATAACATGAAGCAGACCTGTAAGAGTAAAATAAACTCCAAGGAAACAAAGCAATAACAATTCTAAAACCCCTGGGGTCATTTAATACATTAGAAACAATTCAAGAATAAATATTGACACCAAACACTCCACTCCAACATTGATTTGTCCGGAAAATTGCACGAAGAAGCAGAGAGCTCTGACTTTATATTTACATTAAACTCCCACTTAGTCCATTAAAGCAGCAAAAAGGCAACAATTTATGGCAATATTTATTAATGTAGTATAAATTTCATTTAATTCATTGCCACTCGACTCAAAGTTTTTAAGAAATGATTGCGGAAATAGGAGAGTGTTATTTATGTAGGTGTCAAACCCATAATATGAACATGCTGTATATATATATAAAAAGTTCACTTCTCAAAACGACAACGCAGGGTCCAATTTTGACATTCCATAAATCATTACATTTCGAAATTTCATTACCTTCGACGTAATCAAACATGCGGGGTGTAATATGATTTGTCGATGTTTGCCGGGCATTTAATATTCAAAGGGCGATGAAACGAGGTGCATGGTCTTGTATAAAATCTGATTATAATGTTGAAATGAATGTGTGTCGTGATCTAATGACTACGACGAATGTGATTAGTTTTATGCGTTTAAGGTTTGCACTTTGCTGATCATTAATCGATGGGTAAATTCCCAGGCTCTGTCGAGGTTAAGTTCCGACTTTCATGTGTACCGCCTAAAGTGTTGTATGATTTATCCCCAATAAAATTAGATTCGTGCGGATTTTGAAATATAAATCAATGAGTGGCAGCTATAATCGGGGCTGTTTAATGATAACAATAAAGGTCTCGTCGCATAAAATCTATTTGGGTAACCGTGTCCCATACTGTATCAAACCACTCACATGATTATTTTCTACACAGTGGAAACAAAATGTGGAGCGTTGTGGCCCAGTGGATTAGTCTTCGGACTTTGAAACAGAGGGTCGTGGGTTCGAATCCCAGCCATGGCGTAATTTCCTTCAGCAAGAAACTGATTCACAGTGTGCTGCACTCAAATGGGTACCGGTAGGAATTCCTTAAAAAGCTGTGTGCGCTATGAACGCCTAGCTTAGCCGGGTAATATAGGAGCGCCTTGAGCACCTAACAAGGTGGATATGTGCGCAATATAAATACCCTATATTATTATTATTAAAATCTTGTGACAAATGAAAACAAAATTTAAAATAAGCATTAATAATAGTTGTACTACTACTACTACTACTACTACTACTACTACTACTAGTAGTAGCGGTAGTTATATTATCATTAATATTATTATTAGTAGTAGTAGCAGTTGTAGTAGTAATAGTAGAAGTAGTAATATTAGACAGTAGTACAAGTAGTGGTATTAGTAGTAGCAGCAGCAGCAGCAGCAGCAGCAGTGGGGTTAGTAATAGTAGTTGTATGTATCTGTTTTTCATTGTCAACTATAAAACACGTTAAGAAAACTTATTAGGAGAAAGAATTACTTCACATCTACCAGATAACGTATCCCATTACGAAACAGTAATATTAGCAGTATTAATACTACTAGTAGCAGCAGCAGCAGCAGCAGTAGTAGTAGTAGCAGCAATATTATCATAATCATTATTATTATTATTATTAATAGTAGTAGTATTAGCAGAGTAGCAGTAGTAGTAGTAATAGTAGTAGTAGTGGTAGTAGTAGTAGTAGTAGTAGTAGTAGTAGTAGTAACAGTTGTACTATGTATCTTTTTTCATTGTCAACTCAGCAATGAACACGTTATTAGGAGAAAAAATTACTTCACATCTACCGTAGATATCGTAACACCATTACGATTGTAATAACATAGAGAGGTGCGATATCTCACATCTTAAGCCCTTTGCACACTCTGCGAGATCAGTCTGCGTCTATAACAGAGAACCAATCATATTTCAAGTGTTTCCAAATACATGTATGACGGTACCAATAACTAGAATAGTTGTATTTGAAGTTCTGAACAAACATAGAAATACTCAAATTGAAAATTTTAGCCAAATTCTATCTTTAGATCAGCTTTAGATATTCGTCGAGTTAGAGTCTGATATGAATTCACTCAGATTTCAATTCTACGTCTTTTTTTACCAACAAGGTAGTTTACAATCACGGCTAAAAGTTGTATAGTTAGCACGGTTATTGCGTCGACTACGATGAACAGTTGCCCCATCCAGCGACGTAAGATCATAAATGGAGATGGCAAAAGCACTTGTGCCTTTCGGTCACGCATCTGTTTTGCGTCCCTCGGAGATGGCAAAAGTTGTTAGTCCTGTTGTTGCTTCCTTATTATCGAACATTCTTGCTTTAATTTCACTGAGGTACAACAAGTCATTTTCTTCTTTTTTTTATATAAACTAGGAAGAGTATCAATGTTTGTCTATTTTAATACGTTAAACGCTAAAGAATCAAAGGAAATATATATCAACGAAAATGTGAAAATGTGTACACCCTTAGAAAGAAAAGCAACCTCCTTTATCTCACAAAGATCAGAGAGTTAAACGGCAGGTCGCATCCCCGAAGGTTTAAAGCGCGCAGGTGGGGGTTCCATTGCACTTTTAACATTTTTTCTGTTGCTTTTCACGTGCAAAAGCTATTGAATTAAACGTTCGTAAATACGCCGGCAGTGATGTGGGACTGTGGTCACACTTACATTGCATGCGCCAAGGGGGTACGGTGTAATATTATTTTCAATAGGGGAATAATATCCGTTCAATTTAAAAATGTAATCGCAGCAGCTGTGTGCAGCTTAGTGCACACTGTCTGTTTCGGTATGTGGGTATTATGGGCGCTGGTCTCTCAATATATGATGGGTGCAGTGGCGTACCTAGGATCTTACACAGGGGAGGGGGGGGGGGCAAATTCGTCCGCCAAAAATTTGACAAGCAAAAAAAATCATTATTTGTTTCATTTTACTGGTAAACATATTTATATTTTCTTGATGATATGAAATGAAGATTTTTCCATTTTGTTGTATTTATCTTTATTTTTTTTTAAAGTGACATCCTTAATAAAAAAAAATGTTGAAAAAAGTGGGAATGTGGGGTGCGTGTGTGTAATGGTATTGGTAAATATAACAATGCATTTTTTTAATTTCACGATAAATCTTCATCGTTCCCTTTGATGACATCATGAATCTTGAAAAAAAGTCACATTTTTCTCTCTATTTTTCATCTATGTTGAAAAAAATTACTGATAATTTGTCCACTTTCCATTTCCCAAACATCCATGGTACCTTAACATTCAAAGCACATTCGGATCTTAAGCACGTTGATCAATAATAATTTGTTCTGTTTTATTTTTTTCCATATGTTTTCGATCTTTACCAACTTTACCCTTTTGACAAAAAAATATCAATCATGTCAATGCACTTTTTTACCAAAAGATATAGGGTTTTTTTTATAATAATATTTTTCCGTGTCCTTGCAATCATGTGACATTAAAACCGTTTATCCGAGTACCATTTGCACATAAAGACAGAGGGGGAAGTATGGCTGATAGTAAATGACAAGGTACATATGACGATAGAAATGCCCCCTCTGCATGTGCATATCCATTTGTTGACCAACAAACCACTTATCTTTTTTGTTATTAGGTCAAACAAACAAACTTATCTTATTTCAATTTCTTCTAGTTATATCCCCTCTCTTTCTTTCTTTCTTTTTTTTTTTTTTTTTCTTTCTTTATTTCTTTCTTTCCTTCTTTTTTCTTTTTCTTTTAATTTTGTCTTTATCTCTTTCTTTCCTTCTTTCTTTCCTTCTTTCTTTCTTTCTTTCCTTCTTTCTTTCTTTCTTTCCTTCTTTCTTTCTTTATTCATTTCTTTCTTTCTTTCCTTCCTTCTTTCCTTCTTTTGTTCTTCTTTCTTTCTTCTTATTTATTTATCAATTTATTTGTCATCCAATTTTCTTCCTTAAAAGGTTAGTCCATTCCTCGTCTTTCCATTCCTTCTTTCCCCACTTTCACTTCTTTTATATCTATTCAATAATCATGCCTAACTTCATTTGTTTGATATTCGTCAAATTAAATATGAATTTTTCTTACGTTCTGGCTTAATGTATATCTCATGCACATGATGTCTGAACATTACTGTAACGAATATCCTGAAATTACAATTTTCTTAAACATTTTATTGACGCTTTGAACATGCATACACAGCAAAAACTCTGGTGTTGATTAAAAATTTGTTATTTCTATTTCGGGGAGGAAAATATTGACGTCGCTGTGTCCGCACACAATATCGAAAATAAATGTGCATTCACCAATTTGCTTTCAACGAAGTAAAATAGAGGAAGATGGATGAAATTACAGGATTTCAAAGAGAAAAATGATTGATGGCGGCAGATGAGGTACTCGATCACAATTGAGCATCAATGAAGTTGACAAGTTATAAGAAAATAAAATAGAAATTACGTACGAGACATTGCCGCGCCGCTGTCTTTCGTAACATAATCTTTTGTTTAAAGCTAAATTACAGTAGTTGCAGTAAAACACTAATTTCGTGAGAAGGTCTGTAAAACCAAGGTTAAGTATAACTATATCATCGTCGATCTAGATCTGGTACAGTTACATCATGGACCTATTAATAGGTCCATGGTTACATAAACTGAACTTTGTGAAATCATTAAATCTAAGCTGAAAAACAATCACACTGAAGATCGCCAACACAGATAGGCACACGTGGAACATTGTATATCATATTGCTGGAATAAAGACCCGACGGAAGTGCCCGAATCCGCGCTTATTTTGCTTATTTCTCAGCAATTACACAATTTCTTCCAGAATCCTTCGGCACATATTTGTATGTTGGAATATAAACATATCGACAGCGATGGTGGTTCTTGAAGAAATATGAAAGCGATCATATCAAGCCATTCAATTCTTAACTCATATGGTAAATTTATATAGGTTTTACCATTGCATAAATTTGGAGGATATTTGTGACACTAAATAGCTAAATATCAAAGTGAAGAAATTATAGAGATTACCAATGTTTTATCTTGCAAATTGAATCAATGATAGGAATCATTTTAGTTATGTTTAAAAAAAGATGTATCTTTATTCTTTGGCGTTATATGTATTTCAATATTTGGCATTGAAATAAATCGACTAAACATGATTAATGTGAAATATTTTCCTCTCAAAGTTTGAAATTCATCAAAATGTAACATTGCGTTAAATCCTATCTCTGAAGATCTTGTGTTTAGGTTTAAACGGACATATCTTGATGTTTTTTTTTTCAAAGACAGAACAATTCTTGTACAACCTCGTTTCCCCGAAAAAAGAGCGTTTTTAATACCATTATTTAGAACAAGGAGGTCATAGTTCCTGGAAGATATATGTTTAAAGTTCCAAAGGAAAAAAATCAAACGCCATTATGTAATACTAACATCATAATATTACGTTTCATTTTATGGATTGCATGCTTGCAACTTTCCTGCAGCGGACGGTTGATTTTAGATGGTATTGCCCTGAAAGTCTAGTGGAGAGATTGCTTTTAACAATATATTTTATTACTTATGATTTAGAAGAAGAATGATGGAAGATTTCTGCTTAAATGTAAGCTCTGAAAAACACCAAGCGCTAGTACGTGATACCATTACATAAGTTTTATTTTATGAATTGCATTCTTTCCCGCAGTGGGCAGATGATTCTGGATACCATTGTTTTTATTTCCTTCGAGCCCACCAGAGAGATTGCTGTTAATCACGACAGACTCTTACTGAGAAGCTTTCAAGGGATGGTCCGGGCTGAAAATATTTATATGTTTTTAATATGTTGTGAAAACAGTCGTCATGAATATTCATTAGGTGGGCTGATGATGTCACATCTCCACTTTCCGTTTATACAATGTTATTACGTAAAATCATATTTTTTCATTATGTGAATTTTAATCTATTTTTAAGCTATACATTCTTACAGCCCGGACCATCCCTTTAAGCATGCCACCTTACATCTGAACCGTACATAAGATTGGCTTCAACTGCTTCAGAATGATGGGCATGTTTATTTTGATGTAAGTAATCAAACGAAGTACTGATAATCCTTGTTCCTACAGCTATACGATGAGGTGAACCTTGGATGTATATAGATACATTGTAGCCAAGGGGAGATTGATGGCCGTCGACCACGCTGGTCGGTTCAGCTATTGCTACTTTTGTTGGGTGAAAGTTATTGCTTCGCGAAAGCAACTTTGTAAATGACTGAAGTTCACTGTGTCAGTGAAGCTGGGATGTGCTCCGATGCACTGTAAAAACTAGTGGTGTTAAAACTGACACCAAATGGTGTTAATATAGGACCACACCCTGAGGTGTTAAAATTACACCCTAGAGATTAAACATAACACCAAAGAGTGTAAATGTAACACCAAATGGTGTTGTAATAACACATATAGGTGTAAAACTAACACCACCAATTTAACATCGGTGTAAAGTATCTGGTGTGGTCCTCTATGTACACCAGTTAATACCACATTTTCCGAGGGTGGTAGTCGGTTAATATGCCTATTTTTCACCATCAGCCATACGGCGATCCTAGAGTGTGATATTTTTTAATGAAAACCAAACTCGTAGAACTTACATAATGAGCTCTGTCGTGATATTTATGACCTTAAGTGCGGAACATGTTCAAACCACCTGTATGTCCCCCTTTTTCATGCCATACTTGTTATTGTATTAAATACTTCATACTATCCCCTATTAATAAACTAATCGATTAATTACCATAATAACCCAAATCACCGTAATACATACATAAATTCACCGTGCATATATAACCACTCCTACCTTACCAGTCGTTTCCTGCTTTCGCATCAACACGTTGCAATTCAATAGTTAGATTAGACAGCGGTTACGAATTCAAATTCAAATTCAAAATTCAAATTCAAAAGTTTATTGATATAGAATCCTGACATATAAGGATCATCATCAAAAACAAAGAAACATAAGAAAAAATAATAATACAACATAAACATAACGTTAACGGTTACGTGCGTGTGTGCGTAGGTCGGCGTGTGTGTGCGTAGTTCATAATGCGAAAATTTTAATGTGATCAAAATGAAATTAGCCCGATAAAGAAAAAAAGGGTATTATTTATGCATTGCACTCTTTTAATCATCTGTAATCAGATTTCATTTATTTTGTCATATTTTTCACTTTCTTTCTTCACTGGATTATCATGGGAGCATGATGGGTGGGGGGGGGGGAGGTAGATGTAATACCGAACATCCTGTCAGAAGAAGCTCTTTCATATTTCCTCCTGATGGCGACTTTGTTTGATCAGCTGATTACAGAAGCCCAATTTATATCTCTCCTGCTCAAAACGGTGCCGTCGAACTATTGATTGGTTTATTTTTTGGTACATGTCTTTCGAAAAATTCCAGGAATAAGAGAACGGAATTCATTTTGGATTCACAGTGTGCTAATTTTTTTTTGACAGCGTTGCTATTTCTTTCTCTCGTTATTGTATATTTTTGCTCATGGTTAAGCAATATTTTGGCGTTGCCGGCTTGATAAAAGAACACAGCTAGGGTGTTAATGGTAAAGAATTTGCTATGGCGCCCGTTACATATCTCTTTCTCTCTCTCCCTCCTCTCTCTCTCTCATTCTCTTTTTCCCATACACTTTTAAACTCTAGTTTGCACTATATGGGCTTGATAAGACCCTTGAGTGTTAAGGGTCTTTTTGTACTCTGTTTCCTTTTCCTTTTTATTTGTTTATCACGATTTCATATCTCATCTGTTCCTAATTTTGAACAATTATCTCTCTCTGTTCTTTTCAAGTCTGTCCAGTGGCGGATCCAGGGGGCACAATCGGCCCATGCCCCCCTCCCCCTTTGAGAACCATTATCCTTTTTTATGTAAGTATCCGGTTTTACGAAAGTTTGCCCCCCCCTTCTTGAAAGTAATATAGTTGTCTAGTGCAAAGTACACAAACACCTTATCCTAATAAAATATATACAGAAGATGCAAGTGAGACACTAGAGGGGAGTTATTTTTTCTATATTCCATGATTATCATCAATCATCTGATGCAACCACACTCTTAAACATATTATGTCATGGGGAATTATAATCCATTTAGGATATGTCAAGGTCACTAGAAATAATTCAAAAATGGAAAATCGGAAAATTTGCGAACAAAGCGAAAAGGGAGGGTTGTCCATTTTGTGCACAAAATCAACCAAAGTCAAAGTGCACTTGCCAATATAATAGAGAAAAAGTGATGCAAGACTTTTCAAACTTCCATATCTCTTTTTGATGACCGATTTTAATGAATCTTTTTTTTTAATGCTACTGTCACTCAGTTTTAAGCAAATCGATTTAGAATTTGGGTTGGGGTTCCTTTAATACGTAGTGCTCAGATATATATTGCATTTGATGCCATGTTTGAATATTTTTCTCAGAATAACACAAATTTCAATTTGACTATACTCTAAATGCACCACTTCCTATTCTCCCGATTAATATTGTTTGAAATCACTCAATTTAACCATGTTAACGCTCTCAACATGGAACACATTCCTCGCTCTACTCTTCATTATGTGTGAGTGATTTTGCTTGAGGCTCACTTATGAAAGCAGGTATACAGACAGCTAGAGAAAAAAATAAAAAAAATAAAACAAACACCACCATAGCTAATTTATTTTCCATGCAGTACAGCAAACCAAAAGAAGATAGGACATTCACTGCAGAATGTGGCCATGTGTACTTGTTAGTACTTTATTACTGGGCTGTGCTGCGCTATCTAAACGGTCTTTTAAAGACGGGAGGGAAATGGATCGAAAAGGAAATGCGCAGAGATTTTGGTGGAGGAATGCGAGTGATAAGAATGGGGGATGATTAGACGAGAAGGTGGAGATGGAGGGGAGGAGGAAGGTATTTAAGGGACAGGAGAGAAAAAAAAATTGATGTGGAAGGTTCCATGACTTTTGCTCTGGCGACAATTGCTCCGATGGAAAAATCTGCAAATTAAGTCTAACCTACACTGCAAGAAATCCGGTGTTGATTTAATACCACCCCGGAATCTATATCTGACACACCAGAGAAGTATTGAAATAACACCAGTTTGGAAATAAACCGATGCTGTTTTAATACCAATCGTTGTTTTATAAACGCATATCTGGGAGGCGTTTCATCAATATGTTCGTCCGACAAGTTATCAGATCTGACAACTTTCCTGGATTCTGATTGGTTGAGAAGCACTGTTACTATAGTAACTGTCGGATAAAACGTCTGACAAGTCCTTTCATGAAACGCTCCCCTGGTGTTAGACCCAAACCAAACTGTTTTTTTTTTTAAACATTTCTCTGGTGTGGGAAGATATAGATTCCGGGCTGGTGTTAAATCAACACCGGAGTTTTTGCAGTGTAAGACCTAACCTCCGCATCTTAATACACCCTAATCCTTATCTTTACATTATTCTGAACCAAAAACTCTATTACAGTCCTAACTCTGAGATATCAAGGCCGGAGCTAATGTCGCAGGAGCAACTGTCGTGTCACCGACGTGGTTTGGGTAACTGGGAGGGGGTGAAAGAGAGGGGAAAGGGAAGGAAGTGTTCATGTTGACGGAAGGGGGTGGATGGAGGGGGGGGGGGGGGCGAGAGCAATAGAAACATAAACAAACCAATGCAAAACCATGACCATCAAGGAAAATTGGAAGAGTGAGAAATGGAGAGGGAGTGAGGAGGGAGAAAAGTGGTATAGCAATGCAGGGGGTGATATAATATTGGGTTAGAGAGAAATAGAGAGAGGAGGAAATGGAAAAAAAATACAAAAAAGGAATGAAGTAGAATAAAAGAATGTATACAGACAGAGAGGGTGTTGTGTGAGAGGGAATGTATGTGCGTGTGTGGTTTATGTCATTTGAGAGAGGAGAATGAGTGCAAGTTAGCTTAATGTCTGTCAAAATCAATAACACGGGGGCTCCGTATTTGGGTTCAGAGTATCCCTCGATCTACTTCTGTCATTCCCTTGTCGCTTTCATGATGAACGACCACAACACTTATCATTGACTTTTTGCTCACTTTCTATATATTCGATGAAATTTTGAATTCTTGGCGATAAAGAGCTTCCCTGAGGGAAGAGGAAAGCCTCAATAAAAGCTGGATAAACTGAATTCTGTCTGGACATAGTCGAGTAAAAAGTAAAAAGAAATGCTACATCACAATGATTGACCAAAATTGAATTTTAGCGCGTAACGATGGCTTAAATGACCCCCCTCCTCCTCAAAAAGAGAAAGAAAACAAATATTTTGAAGTACAGCCATAATCAAATCAATGTTTATGCGTACAAATTCTATTTTACAAAGCCTTACGATTTGGGGGGAAAATACATTTGGTAATTATCAAAAAAACATCATTTTGATGGCCTATTTTAACGAGATCTATTAAAAAAATTATTTGAATTCATCATCTTCTTCTTCTTTATCCTTTTCTTCTTCTTTCTTCTTCTTCTTTTTTGTTCTTCTTCTTTTTCTTTATCTTTCCTTTTTTCTTCTTCATCTTCTTCTCCTTCTTCTTCCTTCTTCTTTTTCCTCTTCTTCTTGTTCTTCACCTTCCTTTTCCTCTACTTCATCTAATTTCCCCGATTCTTCCTTCCTCCTCATTTTCTTTGCCTTCTAGTCTTTTGTCTCCGTGTCCTTGGAGACAGGAATAATACTGTCCCATGGCTTGTAGCCTAATGTTTAACCTTCATGTTCTAGGTGTGTCTTCCGTCCTTTACAACCTTGTAAAAAGCTAGCGGCCACGTTCACCTCATCCATGTCCTATATCAGCTAATATTACACCAACGTTTGAGAATAGTATCCTGGGGTACCAATCTTTCAAGGACAGGAAGATCGAAGACGTACAAATACTAGAACTCCTGGGACTGCCATCTTACCCAACCAATCCATCCTTTATATCCTTAAAATCAAGAAGGTCTATTTTATTCCCCCTCTACCGGAAGCGGTATCCTGATACAAAAATGTGTCGTTGTATGATCTACGGACGATGGCGATATAACGTTTTTAATTGACGCCTAAGAGAACCAGGCTCATCCAACCAAAGTTCGTTTCAGTAATCTTTTTTTTCTGAAGTATATCTTAGAGTTTCAAAACAAGGGAAATTTATATTAGTTGTGCAAACGTTAGACCTAAGCAAATCAAATCATATGAATTCATAGCTTTGTGAGTATCATATAGAGTGAAATATTCTGAAGGAATGTTAAAGATATAGTTCGAATAAATTTATTCTATGTATTTAGAGTAACTCCCCTCTCACTTCATAGAAACGCGATGATATGGTGTAAAATGGCATTCTTACAACATACAACCATGAAAGTTAGTTGTTAATATTCACTAATTATCTGTACCAACAGGTATTATTGGTTGAATACAACGACTCAACTACTACTACTACTGCTGCTGCTGCTGCTGCTACTACTACTACTACTACTACTACTACTACTACTACTACTACTACTACTACTACAGCAACAACATCAACAACATTTCAATGATAGGTTAAAACACTCAAAACTAGTTTTAAACCCGAGACTGAATATGCACTTGATATAAAATAATGATATAGATTGTAAAACCCTTAAGGAGCTGTTTAACACTCATGTAGATCGGTCTCCGGTGATTTAAGGGGGAATTGCTGTATTGGCGTCACTTACTCTCTTTTTTAATTTTCAGAAGTGCCTCTCGTTCCCGAAAACGTTGTCGTGTACC
Source organism: Lytechinus variegatus (assembly GCF_018143015.1). NCBI lineage: Eukaryota > Metazoa > Echinodermata > Echinoidea > Temnopleuroida > Toxopneustidae > Lytechinus > Lytechinus variegatus. Next base: position 6,467,264 of record NC_054752.1, on the reverse strand, counting down.
GGGCTTTTTGATGTTCACTCGCGTGCTAATAGCCTTCACGTCCGACCGGGAATTTTATTGGATAGGAATCTTACTGGAGAGATGCGGATCGTGTCTTGACTATCATCAAGAGATCATTCAACGGTTTCTTTTCTAAGGTGTCAGTCACACCTGGATACCGTAACACAGAGATTAACGATTGATCGCTAATTTCAAAGAACAATTCTGATTGGTTCCTAGTCAGTCTACAGAGCAAAATGCGCATGCAACGATGATCTTGATAGGCCATTTCATTTAGTAATTGATCGCTAATCTTTGTGTTACGGAGCCCTGGATGGTTTAGCCAGCTCATGCAGACGTACAGTAGGCCTACATGTGGTCAGCCGTTCTCACCCTTAATGCTGTTACTAGGTATCAAACATTTTGCCTTTGGTAAACAACAAAAGGTGTGAGAAATTCAAATTCCTGATATGAATTTTCACTTGTGTTGCTAACCAAAAGACAGTTCTTAATGATTATGGATATCAAGCAAGTGGATTAAGGAAACGACTTGCCATTTACCTTCTTGCGTAGGCGATATGCTTACGTTGGCTAAAACTTTAAGGTGTGACATTACTTTGTGATCTGAATGATGTCGCTTCCTTTGAGCTACCGTGAAGAGTTATTTGGGATGCATCTAGAGATCGGTGCAACATTTTTTTTCATATTGAAATGCTATGATGAAGCATCATGATGAGCTCCATTTGCAACCGACTGAACATGATTTTATTTATGGACATTCTCCATCATGGGAAAGCAACATTTCGTATGAGCATATCATTGGCACCGTGGTAATCATGGCAATTGGTGCGATTTAGGAAATAACTTGTGGAATTCTCTGTATTGTACACTGTAAAAACGTTTAGAATTTTAAGCATGTTGTATAAGCCCGTCACTCTAACATTTTTTGTTTAAAATTTTTAAACTGTTTAAACTCTTTAAACAACTGTTTAAACTTTTTAAACAACTTGCTTGCAAATTTTACACAAGTTAGAGTGACAGGCTTAAACAGAGTGCTATTTTTCTACTTTGTATTGACGCCAATCCAAAGCGTAGATAGGCCCTATACAACCAAAATGTTAGAACCTCTTCTGCCCTACCCTGCGTTAAGGCTCTAATGTGGCTACTTCTATGTTATCATCCTTAATGCTCAGTAGAAAGGACCTAAGTCATTCGGGTCGTGTATTGATTGCCAACACGACTCCAATCTCCAACTGTTTGTTTCTTTAGTTCTCGTTTATTCAGACTCTTCCTCTTATAAACATGATCAACTTCTCCTGAAGGGATTTTACGAGGTGGCCTGTTCCGCAAAGTAGGTTTATAAATGTGGTCATTAACTCTGAATGTCAGCTCTGTATCCCAGCTCGTGAGGTCTACCTTTAGTCGAGATCGTCAAGTTAGGAAAGTTTCTCCGGATGCTTGATATCTCAGGTTACATCAAAAATACCGAAAGAGTATAAACATAACGTTCTGATTTTCCTAGATCAAATGGCAATCATAATGTGAAACTAGATTTCGTTTTGTTGGATTAAATCGTATTCTGCATTTCCTTAAAATACATTTACCATAAAGTTAATTACTTAATATAAACGGTAACTGCAGTTGTAACTATCTGATATAGAAGTAGTTTAAAAGGTACACTCTAAGTCATCATTGTAGGTCGAAGTAATAAGACGTACCCATGATATACTTCAATTTTATTTTCAATAAAACCTGTTAAATGTATCTGTATCAGCACGAGTCTACAACTAATTAGTCGAGCAGATGCTCCCTGCTGTTTCAAAGTCATTTGAAAAAGAAATTATCTTAAAAAAGCATGGTCGTTTTCCACTTTGATTTATTTTAGGCTAACTATATTTCTGTAACTGATCGCGTGACGTGTGCCAATGTCACATCGCTAAAACCGGTCCCAGCACGACCACAGCCTTTGCGTTATTACTACTGACAAATAATTCATATCGTTTGCCACTTTGGAGTCGGTTTTGTTGGAGTATCTGTAACACTTTCCAATGGCAGCGAGAAGCAAAAAAGTAACTCAGCAAATTCTTGGAAATTTTGAGTCGAGATACATTGCAGTTGAAATAAATTTGCGTTAAAAAGCACCTTCCTTATCCCTCTTTTCCCCTCTGTGCTTGATTATTCTGATGGTAACAAATTTGTCTTTGTTTTCCGCACGGCAGAAGATGCATTTCTGTCAAACTCTCAAAAGGCGTCGTTTCAAGAAAAGCCAGACTTGTAGAAGTATCTCTTTTCATCTCATACAATTCAAATTGATGAGGGTAATCTTGAATCGCCTGCCCCCCCCCCCTCTTCCACAGACACACAAATACGATTCTATTTTCAAGGGCCTCTCAAAGATGCTTCTATCCGGTGATATATGAGTTAATCTTTAACGCACATCCAGACGACAAGGCGGTTTTTGGTAAGACAAGAAAAACTAGGCGTCGCTATGACTACGAACGGAAATTCCCCCTGCGTTAATGGTGTGCGATGGAGCACTACTCGTATCCGCCGTACCAATTAATCTGTCAATGATGAGCTCTGCTTTCCTCTACAAATCTTCCAACTTTCGTCTTAACCTTCTTTCGGAAACTATTTTTTTTCTTTCCCTTTCCCTCTTTTTAGTGAGGTGAGGCGCCAGATTATCTCATAGAGTATGTTGCTATCAACATTCGATGATGACTTAATGGATAGGACATAGATTGCGACACTTCCTCTTATGAATTGGAGATGCATTCCAAATTATGACGTAAAACTTGATCTACTTCATTAAGTACTTAGATTTTTTTTCAGTAAGAAATGTGTTTTCATAACGTAAATGCATTATGATTTTAAAACAAATTAATCACCAGTGAGCATGTACCTACTTTTTGGTAAACACAATTGATAACAATTTACGTGGTGGGAAAATATTCCATTAAGATAGAGTTAAACGATATAAGTCTGGATCTCTAAAATGTCTATGCTGAATCAAAATCAGATTACTGTTCTTCCTTAATGAATGATATAAGATCATTAAGTGATAAACTGATAAAGTGGTGACTGCAAAAGAAGGAGAAAACCGTTATTACCAAAATGCAAAGGTATTGGTTTCCTACACCACAAACAACCAACAAACTTATACGGGAAGTCGTCACAATATTCTAGATCAGCACATTTTTTAAACTCGATTCTCCTTTTCTGGACAAAGATATACAATCCCAGCCGAAGGAGAAGTCGCAGGTGAAATATAGATTTACTAACATAATATTGTTTGTTTTCCATCAATTTCATATGCAAATGAATATTCACTGAATATAAAAAAAAACTATATCACTTGAGCTGTTTCTTCTACTACCTTGACGACAGAATCCTTAGTCAGATGCCAACTCCTTCATCTAACTTATCGAACCTTATCGCTCTATTCCATACCTTAAATATAAAATAAACACCCTAAAGAGATAATGCAAACGCAATGTCTCATAATATAATTGGTAATAGCATTGCCAATCAAAATGTTTTGCCGTAATCATTGACGTTGTCGTCCTTTTGCTGCTGTTGTCGTTTTCTTCTTGTCTCTATTTTTCTTACGTTTATTATCATGATAATGTTACTATTTTGGATAATCGTTATCATTAAAAGAACCACCCTATCAAGGCTTCCCTTATCGGACGCTTAAGAAATTCCTTCTACTATACTTGAGAGGAGAGAGGCAAACGTAGATAAACGCCTGGGCATAAAGGAGTTTTGTCGTGGGATTCGAACCCCAGACCTTGTGGGCCTACGTTTATACCATACAAGGTAGTGTACTGCTTGATAGAACATGTGTGATACTGTGATCACAGTGTGATCGCCTAGTGGACTATGCGAAAAATATTATTCTCACAGTGTGAAGATATTTTCACACTGTGGACGCCTCGACAGTGTGACTGTCATCGTCACAGGCCCAAGTGACGATAGGTGAACCTATTTGTTCAGGAGGGGGGGGGGGTTAATATATTGTCTACATAAATCTAAATCTGTTTCAACCCGCACTGACTTTACCATGACGTCACGGATTTACGCCAGAGGTCATCGTTAAGCGTACGCATGTTCCACTATGTGAATATGTGCTACACACTGCTGAAATACTTAAATTTAACATTATGAAGGTGATATCACATTGTATTCCACACTGTGAACACAGTGTGGCACACACTATTGGACACTGTGTTCTTTCCAGCAAAAGTTGAATATCTTTAGCGTGTATTCAATCCACTCTTTGCTCAAAATTGGTTCATATCTACCGTAGAAAGCGGAAAGTGAGATCCTTCTCTCCGATATAATGACAAGGGCTACGTCAGGGTAATTTGGTGGAAGAATTTGGGATTTGCCACGCCCTTTTTGTCTCAAGAAACGTGGGGCGTCGTGGTCTAGTGGTTTTGACTCTAGTCTTTCAACCAGAGGGACATGGGATCGAATCTCAGTCATAGCGTGTTTTCCTTCAGCAAGAAATATTGAAACATTGTGTTGCGCTCAAACCGAATGAGGTTAGTGGGTCCCCTGTAAGATTTCGTCCTTGAACGCTATAGCGCCTATATGGCGGCTCAGCTATAGGCGGGGTAATATTATGATACCAAGTATCAAGCACAGTAGAGTATATACATAGGAATTATTATCATTATTACTACTACTGCTATTATCATTATCATTATTGTCATTAATATTATTACATGGGTATTGTATAGCTACGGGTTGCTTTCTAACCCACACAGAAAAAACCGTGGTGTTATTCCGGTCTACATAGAGGACCACACCAGTTATTTTACACCGATGTTAAATTGGTGGTGTTAGTTTTACACCTAAAGGTGTTATTACAACACCTATGGTGGTTACATTTACACTCTTTGGTGTTATGTTCAATCTTTAGGGTGTAATTTTAACACCTCAGGGTATGGTCCTCTATTAACACCAATTGGTGTAGGTTTTAACACCACAGTTTTTACAGTGCAGGTTACCTGGTCATTTCTTAAAATAAACCATGTTCCTTCAGATTAAATCTTGATTAATAAAATGCACTTTTAAAGGTATTGATTAACTTTGTTAGCAGCCGATTAAAAAAATATCAAACCAAGATGAAACATGTGTACAAGTGCATGTATTAGAACAAATAAACCCTGAAAACAACCATTATTGAGAATGAAAAGCTAAAACTACAAGGCAAACCCCGATTTTGTAAATAGGCGTCTTATAGACACATAAATAGTACACATAAGTGTATGGGATGAAATTGAGATGGTGTTTCCGGTCACTTTATATTTCAATTTTGAAGCACTAAATAATTATTTTCGAATGAAATTTTTTCTGGGCTTCATTTTTGTAACATATCACAGACACAGGTGACAAGTGTGACCTTCTAGCTCATATTTTTTAAAAGTCAAATCAATGTTAACCAATCACTTTGAGCACACCGATGGGTAAAAATTAATCCATCCTGACTCTATTCCCTGATTCCGTTATTATGCCAATGTTTTGTGAATCCATTATTTCGGAAGAAACTTTTGATTAAAAAAAGTCTGGACATGCTGGATGATGGGGCTGATTTTCAACATCGGAACTCAATAATAGCAAGTACTTCGGTTTCTTTATTCAAACAAAATTAATGTTAGCGGTTCTCGATCAAAGATTAAAACTAAATTCCCAAGGCTCATGAATAATATAATCTCTGGGGCAATTCAAATCTAGTCGGGGTACTTGATCCCGGAAATCTGGCTAATTGAAACGGGTTAATATACTGCATAAAGTTGACCTTTAGATCCTGCCCCGGATTGACTCCTGATGCATGTCATTATCATCGAGATATCTATGTTTCTTTTACGGTTTGGGGGAGATGGAAAAATATGCAGTGCCATGCAGTTTCTAGCTGCATAAATGGCGTCGTCAAAGACTCGTTACGCACTTGCGCTAAAAATAAATAAAAAGGAAGCATCTGAAACGAAAGATTTCTTAAAATGCAAGGCATGATTTAAATTAGGTAGTCGAGATTGTAATTGACTTTTTAACAACATACTATGCTAAGATAGCATAGCGGATGAGAATACCTGTTGCGTGTATCAATCAAATTAGAACTCGTGATATAAACTGGCTATGCGAGAAAGGAAATGACTTCTTAACCTCCAAACCAATTCCAACGAAACCGTAGTGAGGAAAAATAAGTGCGAGGCGTTACCAAAGAATCATAGCGCTCAACAGAAAAGAGAAAAAAAATGGTAATGATCATGATGATAGATTTCTCAAGATTTCATCTCATCATGTTTTCAACACACTATTTGAGATTGAAAATGACTTTTCAACCTTCATATCAAACCTCAAGAAAATGGAGCAGGGAGAGATAAGTGCCTATTCCTTGTTACCGCGTTATCGAAGTATCATTGCCCCCCGAAAAAATTGTAATTATTATTTATATCAAAATTCATCTCATGTTTGAAATTAGCTATTAAATCACTCCCAACTCCCACCCAAAGTCAAGCAAAATAAAAAAAAAGAAAAGGAAAAGAAAGAAATTAAGAAAGAAAAAGCAGGGGCTGCAATGGCAAAGGCATTATGCAAATGTAAGATGAGGAATTAATGGAGATCAAATTAAATGGTTGCCATTGTTGCAGTAGTCATAAAGTACACTCTCATTCAACTAATGCACTTTGACGAATGTGGAATAACCTTGCGTATTATTGTCCCATTTGCATCATGGCTATATAGCATTTACAAATCCGTGTTTTTTCTCTCCTATATATCCTACTTTACTGGATTTGTATAGAATATCAGCCTCAGGTAACAAAGGGAAAGGGATTTAAATTATACAAAATTGATAACAGAAAATCTCAGATGCATGACATAACGTCACAACAAGCACAGTTTTATGAAATAATCTGATGAGAAGATAATCCAGATACTCCGCAAACACTCCAGATACTGGCACGATGGCCATCATGTCCCTATCCATATACCATATCACTCACACAATTATTGCATAACTATTCAGTTATACTTTGTTCAATAAATTTTCTTCGGCATCGGCTCGAAGCAGCGGAGGGGGGGGGGATGGGGATGGACCACGAAACTGCAGACCTCGGCGTCTCATCAAGGAAGCTCTGTTGTCTCCTTGCATGATGTTGTTTAACACATCATGAATAGCACTGTAATGATGGTGACAGATACACCACCCTTTCATCGCACTAGTCCTCTAATCATCAAACCGGACATGTAGCTTGGTAAGGTCTTAACACTAGTCAAAGGACACCATTAGGTCTGAGTTCCAACGGAGTGAGAGATGCAGCAGAGAACGGAGAAGATCGGGGGAGCGTTTCATCAATATTTTCATCCGACAAGTTGTCAGATCTGACATCTTTCCTTGATTCTGATTGGCTGAAAGGCACTGTTCCTATATGGTAACTGTCGGATAAACTGGTACTTGTTGGATAAAACGTCCGACAAGTCCTTTGATGAAATGCCCCCTGATAGATGTAGGAGGTATGCGGAAGGATACGTTGGCTAAAGACACTCTTTATTAAAGAGATGTGTGGTTCGAATCTCATAATAGAATGATTCAATTGAAATCAATCTGTATACTCCTTACGCAAATATTTAATAATTGATGGGGTAGTAGTAATTGAATTATAATCTGCTCATACTGCTATTGAGGTAAAGCTATGTGCTATCTCTCTACAAAATATATGTGACATTCTATGTCCATTTCTCGTAATACGAAGTCCCTTGGAATACGGACAGTGGCATTGAATACAACATTTTAGCAACTACTTTTAAATCTCCACAGTAAAAATGTCGAGTTAAAATTTTCAAACAATGTTGTTTACTACATGGACTTTACAGTAGTTGTTTAACAGTTTAAACAAAGATTTAACATCTTGAAGCATAAAGCTGTAATAAAGCAGCATAGTTATTTGAAATTTAAGACATTGGTTAAAACTCTTAAAGCATTGTTTTGAAGTTAACGATAAGGTATAACCAGGGATATATCCCTGGTATAACTTAAACGGCGATTTTTATTGTGTATTATTTCTTGTTAATTTGCATGACTCGGGGGGGGGGGCGCTCAAACCAGCCCCATCCCCCAATACACCAATGCACTATCACTAATTAATGTAAAATGCGATCAGTATATCAATTTAATTCTTTCCGACCCGTGTGGAATTGTAATCGGTAAAATAGTTTTTATCCATCAGACTGATAAATATTAAATATGCATGCATCGTATTGTTGGTCTGCATACCGATTGTTCGGGGGAGGTTAAGCCAGCATGGATGGCGCGCAACTGTTCCCAGGAGAACGCTCCACCTAAGGGCTCCCGAGTAATATAATTTCACCACCAGAATAATATCAATCACTTTTTTCACTATAGCTGACCCTGCAATACGTGCAAGAAATAGAAATAGAGACGAATTAAAAATTGGTATTACATTGAATAGTGGTGCCGTGACTTTTCATTTTTATTTTGCTATGTATTTTGTCAATGTTGAAAACTTGAAGTGAAATAAATTTTGTATCATTCATTTCATTTTTTGATATACATTCATACAAAATACTGTTATATTAAGAAGAAACCTCATCGTCTTTTGCATCCATAATGATGATAATAATAACAACGCAGTTCTAGTATAGCGCATATCACATTATGTCATAACGTCCATATGCGCTTCCAAAGGACTTGGATATTATTATTTGGCCCCGCAGCCTTATACAGCGCGGTGGCATTTCAAGGAATAAATTCTTGCCAGGTACCCATTCATCTCACCTGGGTTGAGTGCAGCACAAAGTGGATGAATTCCTTGCTGAAGGAAACTACGCCATGGCTGGGATTCGAACCCACGACCCTCTGTTTCAAAGTCAGAAGACTAATCCACTAGGCCACAACGCTCCGTGCATGTTCTCTTCTCTGTAACCTTCACCACACACTCTTAATATTGTTGAGCAAAAAATGTCCCATTTTTATCCAACGCTTGGCAACATACAGTCCACATGACTATTGGTTACTAAAATCTGCCCAAATTTTGTAATACAAACTAATAATTGGGTAATAAATTTGCTCAATTGGATAACAATTGCCAAGAATATACATATACAGTGCGTATCAAAAAAAAGTTTACACTTTGAAAAAATCCTGTAAAATTATACATTTGGAATATTCTGAAGATTTTTCCACATTTTAACATTGGTACAGATCCATTTAATCAAATGACGATATAACTGTCGAAAAATATTTCCGCTTGAGTGAGCACCACTTAATTTTGAAAAGCTGGTGAAAAATGATTTGCGCAGAACTTTGAAATAGTTATGCAAATAAAAGTAGACCTTAATCATGAAGAACACGTGGAATTTAGCTAGTAAAATTGATTTGAAGATCTCTTTAACCTTTTTAAACTTGTTTCCTTTCCCAAAACCCTCAGAAGAATGCATTGCGCCCCACCCAACTCCTCCACACACCGAGGCCATCGTAACGATATTTGCTTTACACTAAGCTGTAAATTACATGAAATAACTTAAGCTTGATTTTCATTGTGTTAATCATTTTCAAGCTTGGGAAAACTGTGGAGAAACAAGTATTAAATGAAAAATGAAATGTAAACCCACTTTAAATGATAAAAACTTAGTGAAAAAATGCTAGAGATGTCTGATTTTAACTTTTCTTCAGATTCACTTATGTCCTCAGATCCAGCTGGCACAAAAATGGTAAAGGTTGTGCTTACTAAGTGTTGAAATTTCAATTTAGGTGGACAATTGTTACAAAATGGTTAAATGTATCCGTTTTATTTCAATTGACTAAAAGTGCAAGAGAAATGTTTGAGAAATGTTTCGCAAGGTAAGTGTGATTTCGCCCTTTCCCCTTGACACAGCGTGAAAACGAGCATTTCTGCGCAAACAGATTTCTGCGAGCTTTACAAAAATGGACAGTGCTCACTCAAGTGTAACATTCTGTCAAAACTTTTACTTTCATGTGATAGATGAGACCCTCACCCATAATTATATGTCAAAAAATTACCCACATGTTGTATATTTTTTAATTCCCAGAGCTTTTTCAAAGTGTAAACTTTTTTTTGATACGCACTGTATATTTACCAACATATACATTAGCCAACACAGTGGACAGTATGTTGCCAAACATTTTAAGCGCGCATTCTTCATTACCAAAGCAAAATAAATGCCTCATCACCATGCTCTTGACATAGTCCTGCCTGATTACATTTTAATTGCAAATAGGCCTATCAAAAGTCAATGCATAATTCCCATATTCATCCCTCTGAACGATGTATTATAACCGCCCCTTATAGAAATCAAATCTCACGTAATACATACTTAATTTCTGAAGGACCATGGATATAAAGAGAGAGGATAATGCCGTTTTCCATTCATGTACTCTTGAGGTGAGATAAGAGCGAATTCAACAATAAATCCCTGTTTGATTCAAGGGGATGGATAAGATCGAAAGAGCACTGGATAGAAATTGGTCGGCAAGAGAAAGTATCTCCCTTTCAATATTTTATTTGACCGAAAACAAAGCAGTTATGCCTTGTGTACTGACTGATTTCGAGTGGTTACATTCATTTTTTGTAAGATTTGAACGGGAAGTTTACCCTGGTGAAAATGTTTGTCGTACAAATACCAGAGAGGAATTAAAGTTATTGTTGAAGTTTTGCGGAAAGTCCACCAAAGATTAAGAAAGCCATTGGAATTTTTAAGTTTTTTTTATTTTGACGTTATATATGAGCAGCTGTCCGGACCATCATGCTTGAATTTTGTGATGGTTCTTATTATCTATTCATCTTTCAGGAGCTGGTGTGAATTGGTTTGTTAGTTGATAAAGTTACAAAATGGAACATATAACCATACTCCTTTTTTTGCATATAGAAAATGCCATTTTATTGATATATAGGTAAACTGCTCGCATATGACGTCACATAAGACTCTTACAACTTTTTTTTTAATCTTTGATGGATTTTCCTCCATCCAACACTGACATTGATCATTATTTCTTTTGGTATTTTTACAAGATTTTTTTTTGTCAGCGTGCACTTCCCCTTGAACTCTTGACAGATTATTACATTCTCCGAATTTCTAGTATCATCCATTGGGGTTTTGCTTACAAAACCCCCTAACCGCAGAGGTACAAAGAAATGGCGGGCAAATGCTATTTCTTCGAGCAGTATTAGGGCCTAAATTTTCAAATGAATTCGATGATTTGATCAATTTCTATTTAGAGAAAATAAGAAGGAATGTGGGGGATTGTTCTGAGTAAGATTAAGTCAAGTCACGAGGCGAAGTGATTTGCATTTTAATAACCGAGGTGAAACTGCTTTTGATCTAAGAGCTAATCTAATCAAAATTACAAATAAAACACAAAAAGGCACAGATTAAATTCCTAGAGGGAAAATTTATGGGAAGGAATTAATTGCCATGTTCATCTAAACACCAAGCACGCACTGATATAATACTCAAGCTAGGATGGTAATTTGAGACGACGGTGGATGAAAATACAAAAATGTATGATTTTCAAAACAATAATAGGAGATGTTTTTGACTATCGGAGATAAAAAGTCTGTAAAAAAATCAGGTTCTCGTGTCTCTCTGTCCATATTTCTTAGGCTAAAGATACATCAACTAACACCGACTCTAGACCAAAGAAACCTATTTTTTCCAATGCAGATTCGGAGTCCGTGGGCCACCTTACCCCTAAAAAAATGGTTTCACGCTAAAGGGAAAAGGAAGAAGAAAACCTAGGAGGAAAGGAAAAATGCATAAGATATAATGGTATAAAATTACTTACGTACAAATTTATTACGAAATTATTATTATTATTTTCAAATTAAAGCCTTCTGTTCTTGGCCCACTTAAATTTTTGGGTCATGTTAGTAAAACATAAAATATAAAGATATTAAAAAATCGCCAATAGTAAGGCTATGACATCGTTGGCTTCCTCATTTGCATATCGCCCCGCCCCAGGACTTTGACGCCCGTCGTGACTATAGAATACAATGATTAATGTCGATAACATTGCTATGTACTTGACCTGTAAAACCAGCTGCTTAGCCACATTGCTTCTAGGTACGTGGAAGGGGTCGGTTCCATGTGGGAGTGTCGAGGTCTAACAGTGGTTAAGACTCTCATCTTACAATCTGAAGGACGTGGGTTCGATTCCCGGCCATGGCGTGTTTTCCTTCAGCAAGAAGTTTACCCACAAAGTGCTGCACCCAACCCAGGCGAGGTAAATGGGAACCGGCAGGAAGTAATTCCTAAAAAAGCTGTGTGCACGGCCGCCGGAATAGGTAGATTATAGCTTAGCCCGGTATAGAGGAGCGAATTGGGCACTTAACAAGGTGGATGCGTGCGCTATAAAATCCGACATTATTTATTCATTTATGATATTCAATTTGCTTTCATTTCGAATTCTCATCAGGCGGAGAGCGACTTCTGACTTTTGATCAGTAATAAGTCCATCCCAGAGCTAATCCCAAGGAATTACTCAATTGATGAGCCATATGATGAAAATCAATAAATCAACTTGGTCATCTTTATCTTTATTATAAGGGATGTCGCGTGGGTATCATGCTCAAAATAAGTTATTGCTTTTCGAAAAATTGTAGTGTCGCATTGTTTGCTCTGATGCAGGGGAAACTGTTGGGTTCATTGTCGAAGTTAAGGGGTTAAATGAAAAAGACTCCTCTCACTCCTGGAAAAAACCTTGAACACTATATTTGCGAATAAAAAGCATGAGAGAGAAAATCGTAAAATAATGCCGCAGGGAATAATTATAACAAAACATGAGATGTGAATAGCGCACTTTCCATCTTGATTAGATGCTCAAGGCTGCACAGCAGAACAACAAAAACTATTTACATATACAATGCATGACTTTACAATAAGTCACTCTTTAACAGGTATGTTTTCAGGTTGCCCTTGAAGGTTGTCGCTGAAGTCTGGGTTTTCAATCTACTACTGTATTGTTCAAAATCATATTTTTCAACCAAATTAATTTGAATATCGGACTTTCTACTTTTACAGTCTTATGAAAGCACGTGCGACGACTTCGTGATATTTTCGGACAAGGTGAACCTCTTCTGTTGTTTTCTGAATAAAATTCGAAATTCGAGGGTGAAGGGGCACATCCCTATGTCCCCTGATCGTTGCCCATGGGTGAAAGAAATGAAATGTCAACTATTTCTGTTTCGATTACAGTTAAACGTTACCTCTCAAATGCATTGGTTCCAAAGGGCCTATTATTAACTTGAACATGTTTTTCAGTCCTGAAAATTAATTAGGAAGACATGAATAATAGAAGGAGACCAATGATGTTGGGAAGATTATGGCTCTAATTAATGACCCGGCTCTGCTAAATAATGAATGCATCGTCAACAGGCAGACACGAACGCAATCCATCATGAATTATTTAACCTCACATCCCCCCAAGCTTCTCCTAATACCCTAAGCAAACATCAATTGTTTTTAAGACACGCTTGCCTAGTGTTACAGTCACACTAACGAAACCGACTCTAAACCGATCGATGGTATGTCATTGGTAATAACGTGATAGAATCGGTCAGTCTGGATCCGGTTTGCGCGAGTGTGACTGCGGAATCACTGCGGATATCAAATGATCCGTCCGGTTCCAAGAAGCTTCCGACCAACCAAACAATTTTTAGAATGTCCGCAAGTTGACCATGATGTACGGATTAAGTTGATTTTCTTTGGATGAGAAAATTCAATCAAAACATTGATCTATGGGGCTCGATCAGAAATATTCCTTAGACATATCTGTATCTTTCATCCATCTGTTCACGTAAGATGTAGAATAGTCTCATTTTGGGTTGATTATATAAAGCCAATTTATTATGGAATATATGATTTTTGTATCAGTCCTTTCCAAATGTAAATGTGCCTATATGGCAGAAGATTTACGGTGTTTAGTGAGTCAATGACCCTTTCAACATGTTCAAGATGTCTTTTGAACTTTGACTGTATGATATTTTTACGCTTTTTTCACATTTTTTAAAAGAATATCTTTGATGCACTCTTTCAAGGCATGTTATATCTATTGAATCAAGATTATAGAGAAAATAGTAAATTCATTTAATAATTGAACTGGGTGTTCACGCTGTATTCAACAGAAGATATACAAATTGGTTGACTGTGGAAACCTTTTTTCTGAGGTCTATTTAAAAATAAAATAGTCTACAACGAACATGGACATCAAGAGCAACCGTTTAATCCGTGTAGTGCAATCATAATATACCGTAACACATCATTCCATTCGCTAATCTAACTTCCTACTGTATTAATTAATGACGGCAAACGGAAGCTAATCAATTAGGTTTAACCTTGCTAGAATAACGAATGTGAAGACAAAAATTGTTGATTTATTGAACATAAACCTGTTGCGTTCAGTGCATTTTCTCATCAATATCCATCCTTTATTTTACAATTAGTATAATTGAATTTAAAAAAATGAACGCTTGTGTATATTATACTCTGGAATGGGCAAAATGAAAATCGTTTATGATTTCATAGTATCTCCCTTTTAAAGCAAATTATGCATACATATTGCTCAATTTCGCAAATTTGTCTTGAAAATGTAGTAAAGCTTTGTATATGTATCTCTATTTATTTCGCAAATTAGCCTTGTGCATGAGAGGGATCTAATACCATCATCGGCGCCACCGTATTGCTTAAAAGAACATTACGTGATGGTGCAAAGTATTGATTTTCAACGGAAGTGCCCATCACATTTGAATCATTGGATCATAATTTGTTTTTTGCTCGGATTTCAAAGTGGCAGTTTGCTCCTGAAAAGGCGACATCACATCGCCCTATCATTTAGGCGCCAAAATGAGTGAGGCATGCAGCAAAAAAAAAAAAAAAAAACCCGAGATATATTTTACACTCGTCTTCTCTTAATAGCGAGTTTTCGCGATTGCAACGGGGCGGATTCTATAACATATCAAATCTAGAGAAATTGCCCTTCAAAACTTATCACAATGAATGAAAATTGCTGAACCGGAACATCAGATTGTCCTAAGATTCGGAGTCGACGAAAAATTGCAAATATGCACTGTAAAAACTGTGGTGTTGAAACTGACACCAGTTGGTGTTAATAGAGGACACCCTGAGGTGTTAAAATTACACCCTAGATATTGAACATAACACCAAAGAGTGTAAATGTAACAACAAAAGGTGTTGTAATAACACCTGTAGGTGTAAAACTAACACCACCAATTTAACACCGGTGTAAAATATCTGGTGTGGTCCTCTATGTACACCGGTTAACACCATAGTTTTTGCTGTGTGCTGTCTGTCCAGAGTCCAGGAGGGCACTGCTGTTTTGAATCACCGATTTTCGACAAAGGCTTCTTGGTCATGAAGGCAATTGACAATAGATTCCCTACGTTCCAGAAAGCGTCTACGTAGTGCTTGCACTGTAAAAACTGCGGTGTTAAAACTGACACCAATTGGCGTTTATAGAGGACCACACCCTGAGGTGTCAAAATTACACCCTACAGATTAAACATAACACCAAAGAGTGTAAATGTAACAACAAAAGGTTTGTAATAACACCTGTAGGTGTAAAACTAACACCACCAATTTAACACCGGTGTAAAATAACTGGTGTGGTCCTCTATGTACACCGGTTAACACCACACTTTTTGCTGTGTGCGAAATCTCTCTATTCTCATTCTGATCTCATGTTTCTAAACATGATAGTCCCTACCGTTGCATACTAAATGATTTGTACCGATTTTCTCGGATTTCTTGTGCAAAACTGTCAAAAAAAGTTGTATGACTAGGTTAAATGACTATTGTTGTATTTTGGTAGTTGTCAATCTTTGAATATTTATAAGAAGTGGCCCAATGCCTGTAGGGAGTATGAAGTCTCGCAGCAAAGGTGTCCGCGTTTTAGTAAAATCAGGATTTCGATGCGACATGTTGTGAGAAGTAGAGAGATGAAGAGAAAGGGACAGAAGAAAGGAGATGGGGGGGGGGGGTGGGGAGAGGGAGTGAAGAAAGAAGGGAGGAATAGAGTTACAACTATTTATAACTTTTCCTCGGAAAACGTTAATTTGCGGTATCAGCTACCTCCATAATATGAACGGCGATCGTTTTTATCTCTTTTATCTCCAATGTTCATTATTAATGGCCGTACACTCTTTTATCAAGTCAATCTCTGAATGGATTCAGAATGATCTCGGTTTTGCGGTTGTATTACCGTCCATCCACCCTGTTTCTCGTATCATTCGGGAGCATTCGGTTCTGGAAAGGAAACTCGGGAACATTATTAGAACTTGCTATGCTGGTTTCTCCCCCTCACCAGCCAGTTCTTTCCCCGCGTATAATGCCCGGATATTTCATGGAGCGCATACATTCGTAATTCCGAAGCTTCGTTATTCCGAAGGTTCGGATATTCCGAAGGTTCGTTATACCGAAGGTTCGTCTTTTCGAATGTTCGTAATTCTGAAGGTGCGTTAGTCCGAAATCAAAGTGAGGTTCGTAATTCCGAAGGTTCGTTAGTCCGAAAACGTAATGATTAACGAACCTTATTTCGTTTTCGGATTAACGAAACTTCGGAACAACGAACCTTATTTCGTTTTCGGACTAACGAACCTTCGGAACATCGAACCTTATTTCGTTTTCGGATTATCGAACACTCGGAATAACGAACCTTCGGAATAACGCCACAAATGTTCGGATTAACGAACCCTTTTACGTTTTCGGATTAACGAACATCGAGGTTTAGGCAATTTACGTGTTTCGGAATTACGAAACTTCGGAATAAAGAACCTTCGGAATTACGAAGTGTAACCTTCATGGAGTATACCGTTGCTTTTTAATCCAAGAAATTAAGAGATGTCGTTTGAATAGGAGAGGGAGTTGTCATGACAAAGTTGTTGCGTTTATGTTCGCGCGTGCTCAGAGGAAATGTTCGCCAGCTACCATCGTTCATGTCACCGTTTTTATAATGTTAATACTCTAATGCCTGATGAAGACAAGGTGCTTTTTAACTCCATACCACCTGTCCTTGGCTTACAGACGCAATATAAAATTTTAATGTTACTTGCCGGGTATCCCTTTTCTGCTTAAATGTCACAACTCCTTGCTTAAACAATGATAAGATGGTGGAAATCATACATAGCAAATTTAACAGAGATGGTATGCTATAAGAAAACAAACGATAGTAGCTAAAGACTAATCATCTTATTTCACCAGAGCTTTTTATTCAACATCCACAAATCAACCAGATATATTAAAATGACGTATTTCATCTAAGCAAAAATAACTAGCAACATTTTTACAAGAAGAAAACAGATATCAACTCCAGGAAAATGTAATCGAACACTAAATGGAAATAGAGCATTTAAAAAGATATGTGTTAAGGGAGCAAATCAATTCTGAATGTCTGAGAGTGGATCTAGGAGATCATCATCTCCCATCAATCATCACAAATAGCTTTTATCATTGTTCCACAACTAGTTTACCCCTTTCTTTCATCAAATGAAGTTGCGCGATGGAAGGAGAAGTGGTACAAGTACCTCTTGGGGAAGGTCACCCTGCCAAATCTTTACTGTAAAAATACAACAACAAAAAATCGGCGTAGGTTTGAGGAAAATCCATCAAAGATTTTAAAAGTTCTCAGAATTTGTATCAATCTGATTGTGACGCTATATACGAGCAGCTGCCCTATGGAATGTAAATTGCATGAATTTCATTTATTTCAATGGATCATATATGAGGACTAAAATGTTGCTGCATTCAGGAGCGGATGTGAAACGATTTTTCTGTTGATATACACTGAAGGTGCAATTAAATCCATGTTTAGAAGTCATATTTTATTGTTATTTTTTTTCACCACACAATATGTTTGGGAACTCTCCTCATTATTTGACGTCACAAATCACAAACATTAAAATTCTAATAACCTTTTTAATCTTTGATGGATTCTCATAAAAACTTCACCATTTTAAACAATCATTTTGTTTGCTATTGTGACAGAGAAAACAATTGTTAATTAGATCTTTTATGTCTTGTCAGAGAAGGGAACGAACATTCCACATGGGTCCCGCAACACATAACGATTGATCGTACACTTGATTTTTACGATTGATTGTACATTGTAGTCAATGCAATCATGCGTGAAAATTTGTTCTACGATCATTGATAAGCTTGTGTTACGGGCTCCAGGATACTCTGTAATTCAACGGTATACGCAATATGTATACAAAATGTCACGGGGCAAGGGAATGGTAAATCCTCTTATCTGAAAAGGATTAAACATAGAAAATGGAAAATGAAATTCTTAAGACTTTATCATCATTATTACCCCAGTTACAGATGTGACGTCAGATAATTTCTATTTCGATGATCGCTTGCGGCAATCCGACCAAACTTTCAACCAATCGAAAGCGAGTATTTCCGACCCGTTTGAGCTCGCGTGCGAGTTTATGCGTTGAATTTTTGCAGGCGTATGCCTTGTATTCCGTGTTTTTTTTTCATTCTCATCAGCTCAATCACGATTTCTCTAATTCTTGGGTCTTAGTATAGTAGGTCCATGATATGGACAAATCGCAGCCCTTTCTGTGACAAAGCCCAATGCAACGAAAACCCGTACAACTGTTCTGGTAAATAATCCATCAAAGTTTCAATGAAATGGAACCACAATGCAAGCGTAATATCAAAGATAAGATAGATTGGCGGAATATCCTAATATACACTATGATGAAGGGGATATCAATTATGTCAATGGGGGAAAAATATCGGTTACAGGGAATCGGTGCTCTGATTTGACTTAAGCCAACCTAAGCTAGTAAGTCCATTTGGATATAAAAAATGTAGGAATCGCATATTATTTCTGTCTCTTCCCCTGTATCGATCCCCGCTTTCTCTCTTCCTTTCTCCATCTAACTCCCTCTCTCTGTGTGAACTTTGTAGTAAAATACTGTATTATTAGTTAAATTTCAGTCTGTACTCTTATGAAGTAAGTCATATTGTGTATTGATTGATTGATTGATGAACTATTCACTTAATTGAAATAAAAATAAACCACAGAATCACAAAACCGATATAGATTTCTCGTATGTTTGTTTCCCAACAAAGTGTGACAACGTAATTAGCTTTATCGTATACTATATGATAGACTACATGTATCATATTATATATAATATATGCTATACACAAACACACACACACACACACACATACATATATTTATATACTCAACATCACCTTTTAATTACTCAGACCTGCTGTAGCAGAAGCCGATAAGATATTATATTAAAATGAATAACTTCGAAGGAAAATGATAAGCCGCTAGAAACCTGCATGAGCAAAATATGCACGCTGCTGTCCTGACCAAATGTCAAATAGGGATAAACCGAGATAAATTCTATATCTTACTCTCCAAGAGCACAAAATCTGGAGTAATTTAGGGATTTCCATGAATTTTTATCAGTGAGCTGTATTTTGGAAATCCCTGTGGGGTAAAACAGATGGTGAAGAACTTAGGAATACGGGGGGATCGGTTGAAGATAAGTTTAATCTTAGATTTCAAGCTTCGATGTCTTATTCTGATGATGCCCGATGCAAACGACGATTGCATTGCTTTAAGAATTTGGGCTTTCTTATTTGAGTACACGATTTTTACTAAGATTACACCTGGATTGACCTATCAGAAATTTAGCTCACAGCTGTTTTTGGAAAAAAGTGGAAAAATATTCTCAAAATATGGAGAGACTGGCGGTTATTAAAAGTTTATACATTATTCAAAATTCTCTTAAAAAGGAGAAAAGATATAATTGTCTACAATTTGAGAAAGATTGACAAGGTTCAATTTAGATTTAAGTAACCAATTTTCTCAATAAGCTGATAGGAAAAGTTCATTCATTTACAGAGCAATAAATAGATTAGATAATACCATAACGCTTTACAACCACATACTGTTCTCATAATTCATCAAAGCTACAGTATAGGTATTCAAATAAAAAAATAATGTCATTTGATTTAGATTTTTTTCTTTTTTTGGTTGGGGGGGGGGCATATTTTTCCGAAGTTGCCGAACTTCTTGAAAGCATTTTACCATAAAATCAGCAACTTCGCCATATTGCAGCATGATTTTACGCGTTACATAAAGTATCCAACTTGAAATTTTAAGCAAACGCATCGGTCTCGCCTAACGCTTCTTAAAAAAAAATCGGTATACAGCTAGAGGAGTGGACCACTTGAATACAAATCACCAAACTCAAAGGTAGAAATGCCGCTCAGTAACTGATTCGAAGAAAGAAACTGTGTACACGTATAAGACATTGCCGACTACCCATATCAACAGCACAACATGAAAACATAACTTCGCAAACATGTCTATTCTTTATCACCGCCTTAGGTGATGAATGGGATGGTCTCCATCGTCACAAATTTCTCAGAAAACAGCACCGTCGGTAACAAATCTCCAACGAATCAAATTTCTACTCCACAAAGAAGGTAACATTTTAAGTAATTGATTTAATACAACATATCGGGATTGGAAAATATAAATACATAAATGACACTGTCAATCGAGACCAATCCATATTACAAATATTCCCCTTGTCGCATTCCCTTGAATTGTCAAGTAAAGGGGAACATTTCTTCATTTCCCCGTCAAGCCAAGGCAATAATTCTTTGCCGTTGTAACAGAGGGAATGTCGTGATTTAATCCTTTATAAGAAAAAAAATGAGAGGAAACATAAAGATTGAGGCAGAGATAGAAAGATAGAGATAGAGAGAGAGTGGGGGAGATAGAGAGAGGTGGAAGGAAGGGGAGAGAGAAAGATGATGAGTGTGAACAAGAGAGAAAGAGAGAGGGGGAAGTGGGATCAAATCAGAAAGGTCTCTAAAGGAGGAGTGGGGGTAATTAAAGAATAGAAAGATATAGATTGAGGAAGATTAAGACAACAAATATATACATGTATAATGACAAACTCTAATGAAAAGCATGATATTATCTCATATTTAGCGAGTTTTCGCAATTGCAATGGAGCCAGATTCTACAAGCTAGTAAATCTATTGATTTGAACCCCAAGGGACAGCTCAGAGGTCTTTGGTTGAACCGGGACAGCAGATATTCCTAAGATACGAATCTGACAAAAAAAAATGTAAGTATGTTGCTTTTTCCAGATTCCAGGACGACACTGTTGTTTTGATTCACCGATTCACAATGAAGGTTTTTTTAAAGGACAAGTCCACCCCAACAAAAACTTGATTTGCATAAAAAGAAAAAAATTCAACAAGCATAACGCTGAAAAGTTCATCACAATCGGATGTAAAATAAGAAAGTTATGGCATTTTAAAGTTTCGCTTCATTTCACAAAACAGTTATATGCACATCTCGGTCGGTATGCAAATGAGGAACTGATGACATCACCCACTCACTATTCTTTTGTATTTTATTATATGAAATATGAAATATTTTTATTTTCTCATCATTGTCATGTGAAATGAAGTTTCATTCCTCCCTGAACACGTAAAATTCCATTATTTTAACATTTTGTGCTTCAGGCAAGGAGGTCCTAATCGTCAAATTTGTAAAAATTGAAATATTGTATAATTCAAACAATAAAAAAAAACAAAAGAAATAGTGAGTGACATCATCGACTCTCTCATTTGGATGTAACTGGCTCGTTCATATATCTATTTTGTTAAAAATAAGCGAAACTTTGAAATGTCATAACTTTCCTATTTTACATCTGATTTTGATGAAATTTTCAGCATTGTGATTGTCTGATTTTCTCTATTGATTCAATTCAACATTTTTCTGAGGTGGACTTGACCTTTAAATAGATTCTAAACTTTCCAAACAGCGTCTGCGGAGTGTTGCGAAAACCTATGGCGAAAACTCCCTAACATGCCAACGAGTTGCCACAGCTTCAAATCATTAGATGAACACGTTTCATGTGGAAGATTTAAACTTATTGCCTTGAATTCGAGCACCATTGTGCTGAGTCAGACACTATAACACTCCACATGGTGTACCGTAAACCACATCAGCAATTGTACATGCCACCATGCAAACCTTCAAACAACATCTGAGTCAGACATGTTCATATTGCTAATATATTGTGAATTACCACTTCGGATTTTAAATCGTATAGGGGCCTTTATGTAAACGGATCCTATATTCTGCCGAACTGGAGGACAGCAGCTATCTGACCATCATTTATTTTGGATTATTGCCTTTATGGACTAATACACATGTTTCCCGTTGTTATGTCTTCCATTGTGGCGTCATGTGGGAACCCCCAACAAAAATAAACTTTTAACAATTAAGTTGATGGGCGGGGTCCACCTTTATTAAGTAGCGCCAGAATACCATGTAATTTACTTTTTATGTGTTTCTTACATGTCTTATGGAAAAAAACGATGGATTTGTTAAAATCATTCCTCGACAATAGAGGTACCGATTGATTCACTAAGAAAATTTAACAATTTCTTTTCATTTCAGTCTACAAAGTGTTTCTTGGAGGGCAATGTGCCAGGGACTATTCTCATCGAGATCACGCATATGAAGCAGAAGAGGCATTAGTAAATTAAGAAGTGTCGCCAAAGGCCGAGATAGAGTTGATTCGACTCGTCAAGCATCATGCACAGAATTTATAGGTAATGAAAAGAAATCAACCGAACAGATTTAAGCCATGAAAGCTATTTAGCCTATTTCCGAGAGGGATGTCAAGGAAAATGCTTCTTAAGGGTGATGGGTTATCTAGTTTTCTTATTCTGTGATTTGATTTTTAGGTTTGCGAACTACCACATGGATGAAATGTCATTTTGCTTCGTCTCAACAAAAAAAGGCAGTGCACATAAAAAAATGCCGGAAATGAACATATTCATTTCGATAAATGTATGCAGAGAGTTGAATAATTTTTTTTTTAAGTTGAGGCGGCAAAACGCGACGTACGCTGCAAAAGTCCCGAAAGGAGAGATTTTGAGAACTTGTTTGTTGTTGAACTTTTTAGAATGAAAATCTAGTCTTGTGTTAGATATTGATATAAAATTCAGAAAATATCACCACATCTCACCATTTTATTCTTTCCTGTCCTCTTTCTTTTTCTTTATCCCTCGGCCTTAGTCGTGGTCGTTTTTATTTTTTATTTTTATCATTATCATGGTAGAAATGCTACCCAATTTCAGAATGATGGCGTACTAGGAATTATTTATGATGCGATTGCAAAAGCTAGGAACGAAAGGGTCACCCAAATTGCCAAGAATATAGGGATAAGGAACAGAGCCCCAACAACTTTATAGTTAAGAATAGATATAGAAAACGACGAAGGGCAAGGAGGTAAAAAAAACCTGCAAGGAAATACAGGGAAGCGCAAGAACTCAGGACAGCGCGAAGAAGAAAAAAAAAGATTAATGGTCCCGTAACAAAAAAGATAGCGATAAATCGTACGCTTGATTTTTACGATTGATTGTACATTGTAGTCAATGGAATCAATCGTATAAAAATGTTCTATGATCATTGCTAAGCTTTGTGTTACGGGCCCCAGAACGTGACTGATTTTATTTCTAAGCTGAAATCAGAAGGTGTGAAAATGGGCAGTCAGTGAGACAGAATATTGGCAATCATTGATGGAGGCAGTTCGGCCTGTTATTATGACCAGATTCCCTCGGGCTCTTTCAAAATAATTACTTTCTTCACTTACTGATGCCCCGTTTGTCAAATGAAAAGGTAAATTATGTAGCATTGACGCTGTCGAGTGGAGTAGACCTACCTTATAACATCATGCTTGGCAACAACAACCTTCAGCGAGGTTTGAAATATAAAGAAAGGGTGAAAGTGCAAGTTTGATTGTGAACTCTTCACTGATGGTCAAATTTCAAAGTTCAGGATTCGTTCCCGGGGGGGGGGGGGGGGGGGTTCCTTCTTGTAATATGATTTGTGAGAAGTAGATTGGGCGTGGGCATAGGTTTTCCTGCACGTGCGAAAGTGTGTGTGGAAGGATGGAGGGAGGGATGTTGGCGCGATATGGGAGAGTGTGTGAGTGTTGATGTGTGTGTGTTTGGTGGTATATGTGCGTCTGCTCTTTTATCCTCCATTCAAATAAATAGAAATGCTATTCAAGCATTCTTGGTAAGTACACTACATACCATGTTTGCATTTGCTTTTATTTTTAAGTGTGTGTATGTGGTGTATAGGACGGGGTGTGAGTGCGTTTGTGTGCGTCTGTGAACAAAGTAGTATTTGCATGAGTGTGGGTGTGCTAAGGAAAATGGGTGCCATTAATAGGGTTTGTGCAAATGCTTCGGAAGTATTTCATCTCGCATTGTAAAAGACGATTATATCGTTTTGCATATTTTACTGATTGCACTACTTTACCACCACCTCTAAAAAAATATGACTTCAGAATTATTTCGTGCATTTACATAAAGGGACTTATTTCCAGCTTATCTTATATAAGAAAAGTAGTACAAAGAATAGAATACTTCGGGTTTTGATACACTTTTGTTGCTTTTTATGCAAATGGAAAACATTGACAACATACGCAATTTTGTGTATAATTAAATGTTTCAGATTCTTAATCTTAAAGAAAAAAAACAATAATTATTCTTTGATAGTCTCGGGAGCAAGTTTTACAGTCATATCATTTGCTTTATGAATTAATGCAGGTCCTTTTAAGTTACATCTATTTACTTTACTAGATTGGGAACCTCGCAATGTTTAAAATCAAAATGAATCCTGGCATTAACAGTCGTAATCGCTTCATGCCCTCTAATTTCGTACAGTGTGCCATAAAATGAAACATGGCGCCTAAAAAAAAGTCTCAGTATTAATTTCACCTTTTCTACGAGTGCATACATGTAAACAATACTTTGACTTATTGTATGTCTTTTTTCAGGCGTGCACTGATAATTGATATGCCACAAATACACTTTTCATTTTATCCAAAATGAACTATGTGAGACCTAAGTAAAGCTCTTGATGGTATCAAATGTTCTTGATTTATAGCGCATGTCTTTATCACATGTAGTTCGGGCGATTCCGGAGCACCTATTTCACCAAGCTCTTTGGTATCAGTGCGTCGTTGATTTTGCACGATTCTGTAAAGGACGAGGACACCGCAGGACTATCGAACGATTACCATACGATTTATATCATACATCTACAAGGTCATTGGAAAAAGGCATAGCGTCAGAGAATCGCGCAGTGTTCATGATAATCTACGAATTCATATACATTATTGACATTAGGTAGCTTTTGCTTCACGACTCACGACGTATTCAAGAACAGTGAAAATGTATTGTAAAATGCCCGTCAAATGCCCTTCATGGCAATGAACAGCCAAGAAGTCTTTGTCGAAAGGTGGTGAATCAAAACAGCAGTTCCGTCCTGGAATCTGGGCAAAAGGAAAGATTTGCGATTTCTCGTCATCTCCGAAACGTAGGACGAAACTGCCGTTCTGGTTCACCATTTTCGACAGAGACCTCCCAGCTGTTCATTGTCATTTTCAATACATTTACTGTTTTCTTTAATCAATCGTGCATCGTGAAGGCTTAACCTCCCTATTTCCGGTCACGCCTAGTCGCGCCACCATCGTACATTTATCGCACGGCGTCCGTAATAGAATTCGACCTGAGAATGCACTGCAGTCTCTCCTCCGTGAGGTTTCGTATGATAACGCGCTAAACACTTACATTGTAGTATCCAAGCACTCGGGGATTTTATTTTTACCCCGTCATCGGATTCAATCAGTCATTCCCGCACGCAATGTATGCACATCCTCCACTCCTTGTGGAGTGTTCCGACCACTCGGCATGGAGGTGTACACAATACTGGATGAGTTACAATGACTTTCACATCCTATCTGGTGTACCCATAGCACCTGGGTGGAGAGTGGCAAAGTGTGGAATGACGCCTTGCCAAAGGACGCTAGGCCACGGTGGGATTCAAACACATAACCCTCTGAGCCAGCACTTCCTTCGCGATTGGTGGCTCCATACACACGTGTAACTATGAACCAGTTCACTGACTTCTGCATAACTGTATATACACTCCGACAAAGATCTATGACGGGATTCAATCGCCCAAAGGCGGCATTGCCCTATATCGATTGTACTCTGCCTGTACATGTAAATCATACCTTTGCTTAAATCGCATGGGATTATGACGTGAGGTCGACACTCTAATCAAAGAGAGGATACGATCCTTATATCATGAAGACTATAATCTGGAGAATCCATATTGATCGAAGGAAGAAATCCTCCATTCTATTCGTTCAGCTTCCATGATTACCCGTTTCCCTATCTTCTAATCCACATGAGCATGAAATATGGAATTGACTTTCAGATTAGTATACTCTCAACAGATTGATTAGAAATGGTAGATGATACAGTTTCAGTCATTCTCTTTTGTCTTTGAGAATCAGTGTCAAATATTCATTACAGCGAATCAATCCAAGAATTGATGAATAATTTTGAGAGAGAAGTCTGTTTCAGGTTGCCCCGTTGTTGTTTTTGTTTTACTTATCAGTCTCAGATATTCAGTAATTCAAAACTAAATCTATTTAATAAATATTAACGAGCAAATCTTTTTAGAATAGGCGGAACGGGTCATGGTTGGCTTTTAGTCTCCCCGAGAAGTGGAACATTCTGTCTTTAATCGTTAATTCTACACTCTACCGTACCATCCCTTAGGGTAACCAATGGAAGCTAATGAGACCCGCTGACACCCAGCTCGGCTAATCTTCCTCAGACAGCGAAAAGGGTGACTTAGGAAAGCTGGAAGATGAGTGCATACGTCGTGTAACTGTAGTCAAAGGGTTTGGAAAATCTCGACGTTCTCAATGTGTCCAACTGATTTCGTAAAATTAAGAAAAAAAATCTATTAGCGAATAACAAAATATGTGCATAATTATGACGTATTTATACAAGGAAACGTGACTTGATCGCGTTGAAATAATCTGTTTCGTTCTGTTTTGCTGGATGGTTTTAATTTCCTTTGTCTAATTAGTAAATCCAACAGGTGCTATTAGATCCATTTTAAGCTCTGCCCACGGCATGGAGGATGAAAACATGTCAAGTCAAAGCTTGAAATAAGCACATCATATTTTCGTGTTTTTATGTGTCTGACAGAGTCGCGTCGTAAACAACTGATCTTTACTGCAATATATTGTACCATTATACAAAAACACAACGAACAATGAATAAGAGTAAATATCAGTAGGTATTTGCAAGAAAGTCGATTAACGTGATGGCCGATGCATTTATATTTTTAGGATTTCGAAACGTTCCTGGGAAGTATTGTACATTCCTATAAAAGGACAATAGCTTTCTAAATCCCATATACACATAATTTACGAAGTCACATGCTCATCTCACATAATCGACCAGTATTCTATTTGTTTTTATACATCCATGTATTATATAAATCACCTGTTTTAAACGAAAATGATGCAACATACGACGTAAAATGTATACTAGAGATAGAGAGAGAGAGTCGGACAAAAAGGTCAAGTCGAAAGGAAGGAAATTCGGCGATTACGTAGAAATAACCTGGAGAGGATAATAATGCCAAGATAATTTATTTAAAAAGGACTATAAGAAGATAAAGATAAATGAACGCCATCATGATCTTCATCACCGTCATCATCATTATCATAATCATCACCATCATCATAATCATCATATCACCAACATCAATAGCATAATGATTATCATCAATCTTCACAATCGCCATCATCATCATCATCATCATCATCATCACCCTTTTCCTCCTCATCATCATTCACTACTACCATATTGAATTTCAGCATCATCGTCATAATAATCATCATCATCATCATCATCGTCATCGCCGTCAATATCATCATTGTCGTTAGTCAGCTTATATTCCTCTACTTATAAGTGGTAAATGTAAGTTTGCGTCCGTACACTTCGAAAGCAACAATCAACGATATGCGTCTTCAATGTGCACTACACCTTCCTTTATGATTACTTTGCAAAATTCATAAACGGTCGACACGGTTTAAAGTTATTCAATAATGAAAATTGAAAATGAATTGAAGTGTGAAGGAAACACGGTAGCAATATGTATTAGCCTGGTGATCTGAAAAAAACAACGCTCGCGCCTGAGCCTTTTAAAACATATATATATATATATATATATATATATATATATATATATATCATGATGATTATATCCCACAAACAATGAAATATTAGTAGTAGATTCGTAATGGTCGAGCTTCTGGAACAGATAAGTCCTGTTTTATAGCACTCGGGAAAACTAGTCCGAGCCGGTCTAGTTTTTATTTTCTCATTGTGTATTCTACAAAATACTATTTTGATTCTATTCCGATTTCGATTTGACTGCGTTCATTTTTTTGGGGTCCGTGAATTCAATGCCCTGCTCTAAGAATGTAATCCTTTCATACTGTACATTAATCCTTTAAACCTAAAGATATTTTATGGTCATGAGACAATGATAAAGTGTATTGTATAATGTGAAATAAACAATACATAAAAAACGTCAAAAAACGCACACCATTATCATGATTATTTCAATATTTACAAAAGATTCATTTTGAATTTTTGAAAATGAGAATTTGCGGAATGTCGTATATTCTTGTTACATCAACCAAAAGCCAGAAATGACGGAGATGTCTTCGTGGGGGTTTTAGTTTTCTTGTCGTACATCACGTGCCAAAGCATAGGGTGAGAAGGGGGCTCTTGCCGATGAGGGGGCGTATTCCAGAGCCAATCCTTTGATCCCCTTTGCATATTGCCTATCAAATTATCCTGTATCTTATGCTTAATTCATATTTGACCTATTTTACTTCTCTTTATCCTTACCAGCTGTTACGGAGAGTGTTGGATTAATTTGTCCTTTGTTAGAGATCGAAGGGCATTGTCAATTTGAGTACAAATTGAACATAATATCGGTTAGCAGATGTTTATCTATTCTGGTTAATATTAAAAAGGTATCCTTTCTAATCACTCATCTTCTCTGTCTTTACTAAATACGACTTCTGGGTCTTTCTACCATTTTAGACATTATAAAGTAATGGCATATCTTGACTTATTATGATTTATGCTGTGGTTTCCCTCTTCTTTCATTTGTTTTTTTATCAAATGATGATACCCCTTTCTGATAAATCGCGTTGTTTAGAGTGAGAGTATTCTAAATTCATCTTACATAGGCCTACAGTCGGAAAAAAAGAATATGGATATTGTGTCTATTGTTCATAACTAATTTAACCCCAAAGGAAGTGACGCGGTCGAATATAGGTGAAATATCCAACATTGATTTTTAACAAATTGCAGTGACAAAGTGCATGTGGATTGACGCCTGCCAAATGACGCTAGACCGCGGTGCAATGTATTAACTGCGGTGTTAAACCTGACACCAATTGGTGTTAATAGCGGACCACACCCTGAGGTGTTAAAATTACACCCTAGAGATTGAACATTACACCAAAGAGTGTAATTCTAACAACAAAAGGTGTTGTAATAACACCTATAGGTGTAAAAATAACATCACCAATTTAACACCGGTGTAAAATAACTGGTGTGGTCCTCTATGTACACCGGTTAACACCACAGTTTTTGCTGTGTGGATTTCGAACACACGACCTCTCATTATAATGCGAGAATGAGACTCGCTGCACCGCTGCCCTTCCGTAAACAATAATTCTTGAAGTCACTTAAAAAACTGTAACACTCCATCTTTATTATACTGGTGATGAATATACAGTAGTTACATTGTTATCGAGAAACGATATGGAGTCAACGACTCCTTACGCATGTTATAAACCTTTCAATATAAATGCAAATTTCAATAACAGGAAAGGCTGATCAAACATGAAGATATATGCCAATCATACCTAAAAATAATGTGGGTTTGGTGATACATTAAAAAGCAGGTGGGTGTCACCAGAATGTGATGTAAGACTAATAATGGAAAAAGAAATGAAATGAAGTTCAATTTTAAGATGATTTTAAGCAGCTTATTAGCGTCTTCGAAGTGACATGTATTCCATAAAGGCCCGATCATGTTATTCATCAATATGAAGGGCAGATTATTTTCCAATTTAAAAATATTCTTATTCGACATCGGCGCTCTTACTATCCGTTTCTGTCTCTAAATTGTCTTCATTTTTTTATCGTGATCATTTGAATCATATTCTTTTTATTTCACCATCTCCTCCTACTCCTCCTCCTATTCATCACTGTTTATATCCGAAAATCTGAACAATAAAACAAATAATGTACATGTACCGTACGATCTTGTCAGCATTCTCCTTCCCACACACACACAGACACTAAATCGTAAAGCTGAGAAATAGTTTGAGAAAATGAAGGAAGGCGTCCTTCTTGGAAGAACCAACTTCTGACAGGGTGCCCCAAGGTGTACGGACACTCTTGTTGAACACAATATGAAATCAACTTCACATTGTTCAGTGTTAGCATTTTAACACCGTGAATCGCATCCAAGCACTGTCGTGACTGTGAACACATTGCACCATGCCCACCATTTCCATCCCACCAAGGGAGGGAGGGGGGGGGGGATGAGATTGATGCATGTTGTTGATCAACACCTCGTTAACATATATTTCCCATTAATAATTGACTGTCGAGATGATTTACAAAGGGCATGCAGCTTATGAATAATTCTGAACCCAAGTCCATGAATGGGAGAACATCGGCGAAGGACAAGGGCTATGCACCATTTAAAGGCGCCTCTAGACAATTAAAGACCCACATACGATGCATCTTTAGTGTTTGGATAAATATGGAAGTACGATGTGACCTTTGGGACTACCATCATCTGGTAAGGTCAAAGTCGTGCACACATCAAGCGTGAAAATGAACAAGGATTAGAGCGATATTCAGAACAGATACCAATATTGTATTACTATGTCTCTTAGGTTTCTAACATGACCAAATCCGCTTTCATTGTTATATTATCCCCATCAGGTTGATGGCATCACTTTGGAAAATATTGAAAGTGATGAAATCGAGAGTAATGATGGTGATGGAGGTGGTGGCGATGATGATGGTAATACAGCGACAACTACAATAATGCTATAATAATATTGACGACGACGGCGACTATTTCTACTATTGAAATAATATATTCATTCAGGAAAAACTATTACTACTACTACTACTACTACTACTACTACTACTACTACTACTACTACTACTACTGCTACTATTACTACTATACTACTACTACTACTTCTACTACTATTTCTACTACTACTACTACTACTATAATAATAATAATAATAATTGTAAATTTATATTGCGCAATTTCTATTTGGATATACTCAACTGCGCATTACAATACATAGCAGATAAACAGAAAAACAATTATTAACAGGATACTACTACTACTACTACCACTACTACTACTACTACTACTACTACTACTACTACTACTACTACTACTACTACCACTACCACTACCACTACTACTACTACTACGACTACAGTACTACTACTACTACTACTACTACTACTACTACTACTACTACTACTACTACTACTACTACTACTACTACTACTACTACTACTACTACTATACTACTACTACTACTACTACTACTACTACTTCTACTACTAGTAATACTACTCCCAATTTTACTTGTATTGTATAATAATGATTAAAATTGATAGTCAACTTAATGACTAAAATTATAAAGAATAATAATAGTCATGTTTATAGAGCGCAAATTACAATGCAGTTCTTAGCGCTTTGAAATAAACAAGAAGAGGCTAGACTAAACAAGAAATGAAACAATCATATCAGATAGTGAAAGAGATAATCTGGAATTCACGCTATAAATGTTACTAATCAATAATTAACGCATCTTATAGTCATCTGTTTTGGCGACATGCAAACTTTCTTGAAGGCACCCACTCTTCGGAACAATTTACTGCTTCTAAACGATGTGGCTTACAGGCCATTATCTCTTGATTGCTTAGTACTTTGTTCTAGAGCCTTAGATAACCTTTAATGAAAAATTGATTCAAGAGGATAAAAACTCTTGAAGTGGATGATCAGGATGATGGGAATTTAAAATCCACCTATCAGAAGCTAGTTAACCGTATGTCATTGATTCATATACAGTGGGATTTCTACCGCTTTGATAGGAAAGTAGATATATCCCCCTCTGCAATTGTAATCTACAAATCTCTGGGTTACAAACCTGCTGTAATAGAGTACGCAATGTCCATTCAGGGGGAGGGGGGCTATATCAAAACTGGTAAAAAGATAATTTGTGCTATCTATGAATTAGAGAAAATCATGATTCATACGATTAATCATGGATATAAATTGAGATGTTTTTTTTATTTAATGATTCAAATGAGTTCATGAATTCATATTTTAAGTAAAAAGTAATTGTGTTCGTAATATCTTCCAAAGCAACCTATTTCCTATTTTCTAATCTTCCATAGGACCGTCATAATTTTTTTTCAATTCGACAGAAAATTTAATTTCTACATGTGTATGTCCCCATGGACCTGGCCACGGGGGTTATTAGCGGTGCTGTGACAATGTTCAGCACCCCCAGTAACAATAGAATAATCCTTCGTGGATAGGTCCATGTATGTCCCTTATAAGTTGTGGACAATTTCTGATGTGTAAGAGAAAGGGTTCATAATGGAAATCAAAGTGGGAAAACAGAAAATGCAGCGGAGGAAAAGAAGAGGACAATTCAGAACAATGCACCTAAAATGTTAAGTTGTAAAATCCTAAATTTGTCATCGGTGAAAAGGCAATATTCAAATCCGCGACCGAGCAGGATATTTTACTGCAGTTTGTCTCGACTCCTTTTTTGTGAAAACTCAGTTTCTAAATTCTAGATTGATTTTCGATGACGGAATTAAAACATGTTACAATGTGAAACAATCCCAAAATATCTAGTTGGGGATCTTGTATGGATTAAAATCTTTAGAAAGGAATAACAAAAATATCTTCTATGATTTCATAGTTGTAAAAAAATTTAGCTTAAAATGTAATGAAATCTTTCTATTTCTAATCTAAACATTAATGAAAATTTGATTAAACTCTAACGTGATTTGTTTTTCAGGAGTATGTTTCAATATACGAAGGGCAACTTTATAATAAACATGATTAAGGACAGACTTTCGCAGTTATCAAGTGAATTTTAAAAAGATTCGACGCAATAGGCAAACTTCAAAACTAATATTTATCAAAGCATGCTTATTTCGGGTTTCTTGAAAAAATGGATTGTTACTGGACTTAGAAGCAACGCAATATACAAAATATTTTATGACCAGAAAATTAAATTGATTTTTTAATAATAGAGAAGGTTAAAACGATTAGCTTCTTTTTATACTTATTTGGATTCCTCCTAATTTTGGCAATGCTCTGGCGCCAAGAGAATTATGGCCTTTCGTTGCACCATCGTCTCGGAAAAAAAATCCGGGCAGGATATTTCACAAAACTCTTCATAAAATTTATTAATAAATTTACGATCAACTGGATGAAAAATTCCAAGAGATGAGCAAAACATTCCACACTGATTTATGAATGCACCCAGTGCAGCGCTAGCTTAACTCTGCATACTATTTACTTTGTATTTGTGGCAAACACTGGGGCAAAGGAGTTTGTGTGTGAGGGTGTGTGTGTGTGTTGAAGAGGGGGGGGGGGGGGTTCCACGACAAGGGAAAAAATAAAAGGGAGAAAAAGAAAGAATAGAAATATTAAAAATATGAAAGAAAATGAGGTAATATAAAATTTCATTTTCTGAATATTATATCAAAATCTGTAAAATTTTCATATTGAAAAAGGTCAAAATATTTACTCGCTCGCTTCGCTTGCTACGGAAATTTGTCACGTACGCCACGCTCTGTCTCCTCAAATTTGTTGGCACATTACACTGCTAGTAGCAAAGTTGCACTTATCTACTTAGGAATCTAAAGAAACATCCACCTTTTACAATGTTAGTTAATGTAGCTAAAAATAATAGTACAATTTTTTAGCTTTTCATACTCCTCCGTTCTAGCAGCATGAAACTCAAATGTAAAGATTTGCGAACACATAATAGATGAGTTTCCCAAAGTCATGATAAAATGGCACTGAAAGTGTAACGACAGTCTCTTGCAATGCACTGCATTTGTAATTAGATTCTTTCTATCTCCAATTTTAGCTCGTCAATATTTTTTCGGGTGATGATAAAATTTACATTTTTTTCAAAGGGATTATATTTTTATTTTACTTGTGAAAGTATCTGAGAAATAAAAGTTTGTCATTTTCGGATTGAAGAATTCTCTTACATTTAGAGTTTTTTTGGCGGGGATGGGTTTATTGTTGAAATTAGCAAAACAGAATTGAAAGAATTTTGTTCCTCCTAAATCCACCACCATGGACAAAAATTACATATTCAAATCATTATCCCACTCAATAAATACCACAATCAAACTCGTGAGGTCGAAGGAAGAGATGGCCTGTTCTTTTCCCCAATCCTTAGCCCATAAGTTCAGTGTAAATTGACAATCAGTGGAGGTTTCTCTTGCGGAATGGACGTAATCAAGCATGTCTTCCTTGAGGTGAGGTGTACTGAGGCTTACTCAAATATCTCAACAGACTTTCCCAGGAGACTTTCTTTTTATCTTAAAGGTAATATGTACCCTTATAAGGCCTTAGACGATGGGGGCTCTCTGAACAGAAGGGCCCCTCTGTCGGTAACAGTGGTCAGTGGATTTCTCTGTAGAGCTATGTGATACGGACGGGCTGTCTATATTTCTTAAAGGAGGAGCGATCTAACCAATGCTGTATGTGGTTTTTCGTCGACCTAGTGTTATGAATAGTATTAAACATGCCTTTTGAGATTTCTATTACTATCACAGAGAAGAAATTACGTTATGATTTTATAAGGATAAAAAAACTGAACTTTTTTAAGGAATACACTGTACTTATTTTGCGCCTTAAAGTAGACACACGAAGAAAATTCACGAAAGTGATGATTATAGACAAATTATATATGGATAGAAAGGTATTGTCTTTTTATACACAAATATGTCACTAAAAAGTCTTACAGATGTCGTGGAAATGCAAGAAATTAAATTATTAGACACCCTTCTCAGCCCCCCAGACCGACAATCACGCAGCCGAAAACGGTCGAGAATAATGACGTCACACAATCGACGTGCTCATCATCTCTCTGTGCATCATGCACTGAATCACCTTACTGACCTGTTCAATATCTTCCGAATTTACCGTTTTCTTCATGTAATGTGATATTCAATTTCTGTTTTCGACAACTTCAGACCAAACGTGAATCAGAACTGTGTTCCTTTGCCCGTTTTTATTGAATTGTGGACTGTAAAGACCGATTTTGTCCACTGCAGTCGTCATTGTGTTGCTCCACTCCAGTCAGTGAGTGAGTGAGTCGCTGCCCAAATAATAGTAGAGAATCTAATCAAGAACTTGAAAATCAAAAGCAGCAATTAAGAAGTAAGATTTAATAGATCTGAATAGAATCTCACATGAAAATAAAAAGAGAAAAAAGAGCTGATAGGAACGGGGAAGGAATATAATTAAAAAAAAAATCCAGAACCAAAAAAAGAAATCAAAGAGTTTCGAACCAGGATCCCCGCACTCATGAAAAAAAAAATCTACGGGCATACAGATTTGTCCACAGATCATGTCTCTAAATCAGGTGGGTTCATAACGATATATAAACAAAGTGCGTTCGCTGCTGTTGCCTCGCAATGCTTCGGCAGTCCAACTGCAATTCCAATCATTTCGCGATCATATATTGCCGTGTTTTTTTGTGGTTCCTGAACTTGCTACGTGATTAAATTTCATAATTTTTATTCATTTGTGAAGACGAATGTCTATGCTTTATATTGATAATAATGTCAATGTGGTGCAAGCATGATTTCTAAGTGAAAATATGCTTTGTTTATTCACGTATATTTCTTGAAAACAAATAATTTTTTCTAAGCTAAATATCGGTTACCAAAATATGTTAAATGTGCATTTCATTTTACTGTTCAGAAAATTCAAACTTTTATCTATGTAATAAGACCAATCTTGAGAGGAGTAAACAATTGTAGGAGCAAAAAACGCTGATTGGAAAGATCGTCTTCAATGGGCTGCTGTCAGCTCAGCTGCTCACTGCTCGTGGTGTGACGTCACTCAGCTGGAGCTCGCCAGAGGACGGACGAAGGCAGAAATATGCCATGAAAATAAGTCATTTTTTAGAGCTGATTTCTGCAAACTCTAATCACTATTTTAAAAGGTGAAGTTATATATCTGATTAGTAATACTTCCCCTTTACAATGATGACCACAAAAAGTCATTATAAAATACTTTTGATTCTTCGGTTGTCTACTTTAATGTAATTACTGCAGTTTAGGTAGTATCGATTGGGGAATTGCCATGTTATTTTTCAAGTGGGTCTATCACAAGACCACAATATACTCAGAATGTTGCATCATGGGTAAGGAACCGAGCCAGTTTTGAGTAGTTGAGGACCTGATGTGGTGCTATATATCTGCGTTAACAGATTGGAATGAAATTCATCCCTCTTTCGGTTCATGTTTGCTTTAAAATTGGCATACGCAGGCAAGCTTTGTACAAAAAAGAACAGGGTAGGTGTCCGGCTTCCTCAAGATGGTCTACATAACTGCAAGGCGTTTGAAGGAAAGGATTATCCCTAACCAGAAAGCAGGACATGCAGGAGTTCAGGCCTGTTGCTGGGCCCGGTTCACGAACCCGAGTAAACGGTTTGAACAGTCTTGTTTTTAAATTGCATGCATGTATGTAGTCAGATAGTCGCCACATGAAGTTTCATCTCCGTGCCTTTTCTTGTGTCAGTTACAACAGCTAGAGGCTTGGTGCAGATGGTAAGGCTTTAAGGCAGCTGCTGCATTAACGATTTGCAGTCGGATTGATATCGGACGGAGATATATCCCTTGACTATGATGGGCTATGGCAGAAACATCGATTTCCCCCGACATCATTCGCATCATTACACAGACATACGACAGACAACCAAAATACATGACCTTTTTGCAATATTGAAAAAGGGACGAGAACCGAAAATTGATCAAACGGGAATTCGCCGACCGTTGCAATATCGAAAGCAACGGCAATTTCCGCCCATTGCTTACGCCTTGTCTAAATATGCGCGGCGTAAGAAAGGTTGTCCTGGGCTCCGGGATGGGCAGAGTATGAAGTAATGGAGTGTAAATGTAGATCAATATAATATGAGTGGGAGGAAAATGGAAAGAGAAATATGAACAGTGGAGAAGATAATATTGGATAAGATGACGGATTAGGAGGGTTGGAACAGTTTGTGATGAAGCACGTGAACGAGGCGGGATAAAGTTGAAACATTGGCGCGGGAATGCGTAAAGAAGTGATGTACGAGGGTGTGTATGTGTGTGTGTGTGATAGGGAAATTTTGAATAGGTAAGTAAGTGTAAGACATTTGTTACCAGGACTACGGAAATGGCGGCTTAAGGATGATAGATTTTGATTTATTTGTGAAAACTCAAAGAGTAATGTGGTTAAAACGGTTGCTTTATGGGGAAAGAAATATGGGCTGGAAGCGTTATTTTGACTATAGCTTTAGAAAAGTGGGAGGTAGGTTTATTTCACTCTGTAATTACGATGTTAAATTATTAAATTTAAAAGCACCAGTGTTTTATTTTGATATGTTAAGGGCTTGGCAAGATATGGAGGAAAATCGGAATTTTAGTGCAGGAAAAGCTAATCCAATTTTTTTCAATAATAAAGATTATATTTTGAGAGGTAAAATGATTTTTGATGAAGACTTGTTTAAGAAAAATATTTATCTAGTAGGTCACATTCTCGAGGAAGAGCAGGTGAGAACAATCGATTATTTTCATAATTTAGGTTTGAGTGCTGAAAATATCATGGAAATTTGGAAGTTAACTGATGTAATTTTGAAAAGCGGAAAATATAATGGGAATTTCCACCATTTATGCTCGAATGACGTACACAAGTACAATATCTCTTTGAAGATGTTTGGAAAGATAATTTTACTGAAAGATGTACCTTCTAGAAAGGTTTATGAAAATTTTGTAATAAATTTACAACATCTCTATACTTTACAAATAAGGGATGGCCACAATAATTTTGATGTCTCAAAAAAAGAAATCTCAGGAATATTTATAAGACCTAGAATCACAATAATCTTACCAAAAGTAAGAGAATTTCAATATAAATTACTTCATGGTGCAATATACACCAACGAACATTTGTTCAAATTTGGTTTTAAAGATACTAATATCTGTTCATTCTGTAAACATAACCCGGAATCTTATGAACATTTATTCTGGCTTTGTAATGATGTTAAAGCTTTATGGCAGAGGGTCATTGAAAAACTTAGTTTGATAAAGCTTCAAAATGCAGAGTGGAAAGATATACATGTGGGAATTAATGGATCCGATCTTGAAGTGAAATTTTGTAACACGGTAATCTTTTTAATGAAATATATCATTTTTAGATCAAGGTCAGAAGGTAGAGTTCCTACTCAAGAAGAGAGTATTCAGAGAGTCGTAGAATATCGAAATGAAGAAAAAGCAATAGCTATTAAAAGGAACAAGTTAGACAAGCATTTATTAAAATGGGAGAGAATGTACCGAAATGGCAGGACTGAGGGCGATATCCAGGTGTGATTTGGGAGAAAGTGACTGTGTAGGTGTGTGTGAGGGTGTATGTGAGGGTGTGTGTATGTGTGTTTTGGGGGGAGGGATAATGAAGTTTTCCTTTGGGATGGGTGATTCTTTGGGATGTTTTTTTTTTTTTTTATTTATTTTTTTTTTTACTTGTCGATTTCTTTTTTTGATTTGCTTTGTCTTTGATGAGTGCAAGCCAAGTAATCTCATATAGTTTTAAATCATTGTTGAATATTTGATACATGAAAGGAAAAGTGTTAGGCATATTATATGTATTTTTTTTTAAGGGGATCCTAGTGTCAGTATATCTATTTGTTAAATTGGTTTGTTTTGGATTTGGGTCTACTTTGTTTTGTTCTTTCTTTGTATTCCATGTATAAATAGCCCTCCACAAATGTGCAAGGGAAGACGTTTTGATTGGGGGGGGGGGGGGGGAGGAGTGGTGTTTCAAACATTTTTATAACTGATTTCATTGTTTCTCCTTTAAGTTATATATGATTTATGCTGGTATTAAGTTAGTGAAAAATGTCCAAATATGAAATGTAAAATATTATGTGTTTTGAAATGTTAATTTGAAATGTTATATATTTTTGTTCATGGAATCAGAATAAAACAATATGAAAAAAAAAAAAAAAAATAAAAAGTGTGTGCGATGTAGCTGATGTGGATGTGCGTAGAGGCGTGGGTGAGTGCATTGACCCATGTTGAGAGAAAAAAGAATGGGGGTTAATGTGGGGTGGGTGTAGAGGGTTAGGCGTTGATAAAGTGTTTACGGGCGTGTGGGTAAGTACGTGTGTGCGATGCAGCTGATGTGGGTGTGTTTAAAGGCGTGGGTGCACCCATGTTGAGTGGTCGAGTGGTCTAAGGCGCCTGGCTATACATAGAAAATCCTTGGTTCGATCCCCGGCCGCGGCACCTGTGACCGTGAACAAAGTATTTAATGTACAATGCTCTTTTATCCTTCCTTCAAATAAATGGAAATGCTATATGCATTATTGGTAACTTGGTGTGCACTTGTTAAAAAAAAAAATGTTGAGAGAAAGAAAGTGTGGGTTAATGTTTGGTGGGTGTGGAGGGTTAGGCATTTAAAAAGCGTTTACGGGCGTGTGGGTAAGTACATGTGTGCGATGCAGCTGATGTGGGTGTGTTTCAAGGTGTGGGTGACAGCATGGACCCATGTTGATAGAAAAAGAGTGGGAGTTGTGGGTGAGTGTAGAGGGTTACGCGTTGATAAAGTCTTTACGGGCGTGTGGGTAAGTACGTGTGCGATGCAGCTGATGTGGGTGTGTTCTTTGGCGTGGGTGTGTGCAGAGCATGGACCCATGTTGGGAGAAAGAGAGTGGAGTATGTTGGGTGGGTGTAGAGGGTTAAGCGTTGATAAAGTGTTTACGGGCGTATGGGTGGGTTGTGTGAGTGCGTGGACTTCAGGGAGGGTGAGGGTGTAATAGTATGTATGTTAGATAGATGTTACTTCCCAACTCACATAAGAAGAGTCTCAGGTGAGAGGGGAAGAAAGATGGAGAGAGGGCGGAAAAGGAGCGAGAGAGCAAGAGAGGGAGATCCTCTGTTGCGTAGGTGTGTGCTAGCATTGGTGGGTGTGTGTCGACTGAGGTGTAAGCCTGTAATGCAGTTAAGTCGGGCAAATAAGACGAATGAAGGAATAAAAATTGAGAGATTGGGGAAAGAAAATGAAAGACAAAGAAAATAGAAGAATCTTCCTCGCATCGAGAAACGCAAAAACCACACGCAGACACTGGATACAAACACGTTGAGACTGTTGGATGTGGCTATAGAGAGTCATTACATTTCAGTGGTTAGCACATTTTATTTGCATGCTTCATGGTCATGGAATGGCTCTTGATGGAAACTGATTTATATCCATGTATGACTATATGATCATGGTGATATTACACTCTTCTCCTAAGCCATGATAGTCCATCAATTGGTGCGTATAAACGTTATGATATCCAGGAATTAAAAGGATTTGAAGAAGAGTTGCCAATGTCGCCGTACAAACGCTGAAGAAAAGAACACGATTTCCTGTTAGTGTGTTCAAATTCAGTGTGAAATCACCGTTACACTACAAAATTTGAACGTTTTAACAGAGTGAACACACTCTTGAAAACTCAACACTTGTAAGAAATCCACACGGTAGGGAAATATCTTCACGCTCTGAAATTTGAGTATTTTGATAGTGTGAATCATATTTTCACATGGTCCACTTTGTGAACACACTGTAAATTAAACACACATTGAACACACTGTAAACAAATTTTGACCACACTGTGAACATATTATGAACACAGTGCGAACATATATGAACACACTCTGAGCACATTTTGAACGCACTTTGAACTAACTGTGAACACACTGTGAATATATTGTGAAAACACTCTGAACAGTGTGAGCACAATTTGGACACGCTCTGAACACACTGTAAAAATACTGTGAACTCACACTGAACACAATGTGAACACACTGTGAAGTGAGTGTGAACATACTTCACTTTCTAGCAAGGAGTGCTTTCCGCATTTTAATTACCAAAGACATGAAAAAAAAAAGGAAATATATTCTGTATATTCTTCTGTTTTGACATTTCCTCCCCCAAAATTATGCGGTTACCCTGGCTTTTGCTCATCTTGACAATAAGGAGTTTGAAACTAGATTTGAGATGTCAAAGAATTTTGACAGTTTTATTAAATTTTGAGGTATCTACTAGGTTAAGTGAGTAATGCGACGTGCAAGACAGAATACACTCATACTCATAAAACAAAACGATGTTCTATTTGATTATAGAATCCATGCCAGTCAGGCCTAAATCTTATTTCTGCTAAACCAATTTTTCATGTTTTATTACAGACGTCAGCCCTAGTTCCATGCTGATGGTGAAAGAAGAAGACTTCGTTTATTGCAGAGAAGGGGAGGGCAGTAATTAGGCCTATTTGTTGTGTATTATTATGAGATGTAAATTCCCCCCAATTCACCATGGACTGCCATGTGGTTTTTAATAAATACCTCTTTCACGTTCAAACCATTTACAAGTTTTGTTTAATCCCAACTGTATACAACATGATAATTCAGCTACTTCACACTAAACCCAAAAGTGTGAAAACTCGGGTCAGAGCTGTGCTTTCAGAACAGAAGAGGTTACTATTATCATGATTATAAGTTACGTTTGCATCCAATTGTATCTTACATAGAACCTTTGGTTGAAATTGGTTGGATAGCATTAATGCTACTCTAACATTGGATGGTGAAGTTAACCAAGGAGCTCCTTGAGTTAACACAAACGTTACTTTTACGCACGGGCTCCTGATTTTTTTTCTCTTCACATAAGGGCAGATCACTCATCGTGCGCACTGGCGTAAATCCAAGTGGCGAATTCCTAACAGGCACTCATTCACCTCACCTGGGTCGAATACAGCACGATGTGGATAAATTTATTGCTGAAGGTAAAGACGCCATGGCACGGAATCGAACCCACGTCCTTTAGATAAGAAAGTCGAGTCATAACTACGAGACCACGACGCCCTCTAAATAGCCAATCTAATGCCTTGATATTTGAAAATGTAATTATTCGGAGAACTGAGTTTCTGATCCTAACTCTTTTAATATGCTGCAAACTACATTTTCACGATTCTGAGAACCGAGTTTCTTTGTCTATCCGTTATGCTGCAAACTCCCCTCTATTTTTTTTTTAATCAATACTTTGTATGCATGTACATAACTTTATTTTTCACAGTCTTATTTATCATTATATTCCTTTTATTTGTCAATATCAGATATTTCGTCAGGTTGAGGTAATACATTTTTTATACTGTGAACTTTAATCTGTACATACAGGACCCCTTCTTATACTTTTTAGACAAAGGAAATCCCCGTATAAAAAGAAGAAAGAATGAATTGATAAGTTCTAATAAGAAATTTGCTTTATTTCTCGCGATTTCTGGTTAGTATACTATAACCAAAAATTTCTGGGTAAACCTACGCTTTTAGTACTGCTAAACCTAAACATTGTCAGTTACTATTATTCCAATGAACTTACTAGCGCAATGAGCCATACGATTTTAGGGGCGAGATATGGCGTATCAGGCAAACTTTATAAAATGTTGCTAGTTAGCGAAGCGAGTGAGCAAAAATGTCGACATTTTTATTACGAAAATTCAATTTTGTGACAGATTTTGACATAATATTCAGAAAATAGAAAATACTTAAACCGTCTCTGTCACATTTTGTCTTCATTTTTTCTTGGTCGTTATTTTATTTTTTATGTTATTTTATTTATTTCCATTTTTTGGAGGGGGGGGGCACCTTCAAGCCTCCCCCATCTGTATGCCACTGGCCCAGGCCAATGCTATCACCCAATTTCGATTAAATTGTCATTGCTTTGCATGTGAAATTTCAAATCATTTCTTTTTCAAACCGCAATTCTTGTCACCCTTTAAATTTGTAGCAGACCTGCAACAGCAGGGACGAGGAAGCTACCATCAACAATATGAGAGTTAAAAACTGTCATCATGATCATTGTGAAGGCATGAATCATATCGATTATAATACTATTTGCATTCAAAGGCCAGGTTCATATCAGGGGCTGGAAGGTTGAGATGCCGTCGAGATCGATGCCTAGGGCTCGATGGATGTGACATCTGTTGCGTGCAGGGTTTTAAACACTGGTAATGTTATCAGCCATTATAGTATTTTATGTCATCCATATTTGTGTCCTCTACATACATTCTAAACAATATTGGGTAAAAATGCTCCATGAGGGTAATTATGTGTTCAACCAACATTGGGCATTTCTTTTGCACATTTTTACTTATCCAGTGTGATGAAAATTGTGCCCATTCTAAAGTAATTGCTGCTTTCTTTTAACCGTACTGGACAAATATACTTCCCGCATTTGGTAAAATACTGCTTCAAACTGGTTGAACACATTATTACCATCGTGGTGGTAAAAATTTTACCCAATATTTTTTACTGTGTATATATATCTGTCAATGCTACTAAGGATATTTGCAGTTTAAGGTTATTTAAAAAGTTCAAAGCATGTTTTTTGATGAGCATAGATGCCCCTTGACAAGTATTAACTTGATTCTTGGTTTTCTAAGATATATCTACTTGAGGGAAAAATAAATGTTTACTTTAATTGTAATTGATACTCTGTCTTCCACAATTTATCAATTCCTAAATTTATTTACTTATTTTACAACTAGGCGTCTACTATCAGTAAATATCCCGTGTACGCTGCAACACCCCCACACGATCATGTCAGGGGCCGCGGAACCGGGGGGGGGGGGGCTGGCTTCAGCCCCTTACCTTTTTCCAAAACCATGTACAAAAACGTAAAAATGGCCATATGATTGTGATTTTTAGCATGATCATGCAGCCCCTCACTTTGAAAACCGTTCCGCGGCCCCTGCATGTACAGATTCTTAATGAAAATATCTTAAAACGAATTATCTAACAAATTATCTAATAGTAGGCAGCGCTTAGAAACATTGTATTAGGCTTTATAAAAATGTTGTATATTAATTATTAGCATCATCATGTTGCTACCTCTCTTTTTGCATTCATTATGGATTTTTGTTTTTAGTTTCTAAATAAAAAATTGAAATGATAAGATGACACTGAAAAATAAAGTAATGAAATAATAGCTCAATACAGCAATGTTGATTAAAATATTCACCATGACTGTATGTTCTTTCCGTGGCTTGTTCGGTTCCTGAAATATTCACACATAATGTCTGTTCAAATCAAACTACGGAACGTTTATCTATATATATATATCAATTATCAAAGCCATCGGCGCCACTTTATACTGCAAATACAAAATTCATCACCTGTAATGTAACAAACTCACTTACCAATGAAAGGACCGAGTAGTGCCGGTGGTTTCATGATGGAAATGTATTCAAATCCGCACACAATCCAAATAGTAACAGATAAGGTGAAAGATTCGCTTAGTGATAACAGTCACTCAGCGGAAAGTCGTCTTTGGCGCGTGCTGATACA
Source organism: Lytechinus variegatus (assembly GCF_018143015.1). Classification (NCBI taxonomy): domain Eukaryota; kingdom Metazoa; phylum Echinodermata; class Echinoidea; order Temnopleuroida; family Toxopneustidae; genus Lytechinus; species Lytechinus variegatus. Next base: position 6,422,567 of record NC_054752.1, on the reverse strand, counting down.
GGCACGAGTGAATAATAAGCACTACAAGTTTTCCCAAAGAATTCCTAAGTGAATGAACAGCGAGAAAGGGCGCTTTGACTTTTCTAAAACGCCCCAAAGGCGCGTTGTCGTCAGAATCTCCTGGTGCTTCCCTTTCTTTTTGGCAGGAGATGGTTAAATTGAATGGTGTTGAAGATCCTGGAGATCAGTGCAGGGGATTAAGGGTGAGGGCTTTACCGCTGTTCGTCAACAATCCGCTTTAAATCCAACAACGAGGTGATCCTCAGAGTATATGGCCTTCAAAGAAATCACATTCGCTTCAGAGGTGCATCTCGCTCGGTATAAATAAAATAATACAAACACTCGCGAGATGAATACGATTCAAGGAGTGGACATTTCTCGGCTCCAAAATTCAGTGTAAGTCAGATCGAGGAACAGCTTAACTCGACAATGCTCGATCAATAAATATCAGATTTACTCTTAAAACACAATGAAATGTTTTTTCTCATGATATAAATGCTGAATACAAGGACGAGAAGAGATATCAACTTTTTTGTGATCGAATAATTGCCTCTGTAGACGTATATTCAAACAAAAGTGGAATTGATGCAAACCTATTACATCGCTATTATCGATCTCAACTCCAAAACTCAGCCTGGATTCTGGCAGGTGTTTTTTTTTTACCTAAAGCTTAACGCCCCTTTTCAATTGATTAATAAAATCCTGACAGCCCTCGGTATTGAGCACTCGGTTTTGCATTGTCTATTTTCGAATCTCTTTGCAAAGACTGAAAAAAGCTGGGTATCACGAAGAGAAAAGCTCGCTGATTAGGACAGGTTTAAGGTAATAATCCTTCCACAGCTGTGCACTGAAGTCGAAACAGCATCAGGTATTGATTCCGAATGGGTTCGCCGGTGAATGGTCGCGAGTCAGGAAAGTGCGACGCCTTTATACGACGTTATGAGCTGCAGAGGAGGGCGAGAGATGCGTTTTCCAAAGCGAGCGCATAATAGTGAACATAATTGCGGGGATGTGTGATGTGATTTCAGGCAGTGTGGAGAGCTTTGCTTGGAGATAATGTGAAATTATTTCCACCGGTTTCAAATTGGCGCAAAAAGATGAAAAGTGGAAAGAAAAATTGCCACCAGATCAATACCATTCTCAACATAATCCAAGAATATATTACACTCTAAATTCCAAGGATTTAAAATAAATCCAGATCGGCTGTGAGTAGTAACCAGCCGAATTCTAAAATTTATTCTTAATCTTAAGGATTAACTTTAAAATCTAAAAAGATTTAAATTCAAATTTTTTAGATTCATATTTAAATCAACAAGGTTAAAATATAAATATAATATTCGGCTAGTCACTTTACACAGCAGATCTGGATTTATTTTACACTCTAAAAAAACGAAATGTTAACTTAACATTTGAAAGGTTGGAGGAGTGACAACATTTGCTAAATGTTGCATTTACCACTTTAAATGGTTCTACCCAACACTTGTTGGATTCAGCATTATACACGGTTGGATGTAACATTTGGAAAAGGTTGTCACTCTTCTAACCTTTTAAATGTTGATTTAACATTCGAATTTTTAGAGTATAAATCCTTGGAATTAAGGGTGTAGAGTTTGAAATAATTAATTGAATTTGAATTATTGATACATATATCTCATAATTTCATTACCAATTCCAGCTAAGATATTTTCATTATTATCATTGTTCTTCACTACGTATGGGAAAATTACTCATATATTGCTATAATGGCTGAATATTATACATTTAGGGCGTTAACTTTCCATCTATACATGTATAGTCATGTGTCTTCAATACAAAGGACATTAAATCTACGATGTGCAATATCCGTAGGCAATGAATTAATGTCCGCAATTGTTTATCTGATGTGTCTTACTCTCTTTTCTCATCCACAAACTGATTGTATAATTCGTATGATAACTCCTATAAAATATACAACCACTCACTGACATTAGTAACGACCCGATCGAGGATAATCGTAAGGAAACATTCTTGGGTGTGTTACATGAATGGACTTGTCGGACGTTTTATCTGATAAGTCTTGATTTATCCGCCAGTTACCATAGGAACTGTGCCTTCCAGCCAATCAAAATCAAGAAAAGCCGTCAGATCTGACAGCTTGTAGGACATAAATGTTGATGAAACGCTTCCCTGCTCCAACGACCCTTTGATGGATATCCCATTTAAGCGACATTATGTAAAAGTAACCAGGCGATCAAAGGAAAGAGAATAACACGTCCAAATCCAAATGTATTTATACGCCGATACTTTCTGAACTTTAATGTGATATCAGACAGCTACCGGGCATGGTGGCTCAGTGGTAGAGCGTCCGCCTCATGAATGGGAGGTCGTGGGTTCGATCCCTGGGGTGGTATTCTGAAAATTGTCTTAACTTTTCTTGTAACTCAGCAAGTTATCAGCTCGCTAAAATTGTCTTAAATCGGTATTCTGAAAATTGTACTTACGCATCATTATATCTCTGACATCATAAGTGCTCAGTTAAGTTACAAGAAAATTTACAAGAAAAGATACAAGGATTTTCAGAATACAGGTTTTATTAAAACTCCAAAGATACAAGACAATTTTCAGAATACGGCCCCTTGTCGAGTCACACCAAAGTCATATTAAAATGGAACTTTCTGCCTTCTTGCTAGGCGCTTAGCATTTAGATTGGAGAAGAGTAAAAATAACATGTTATGTTAAGCAGGGCTCGCTGAAAGTGCAGTTTTCTAACTGATTAAGTGGCTACCCTGGGTAAATGAAACGTTATTATTATTTACATTTTCTGAAAGTGAAGAAGCGATTGTGCACACGTATAGGCCTACGCCATGATATATAATGAATGTGCTGTGGTCGTTTGCAGCCTCATTTAAAAAAAATACATATTGGTTTATAGATGTACGGTCAAATAGAGCAGTGAGAACCCGGATGGTGTTACAATCTGTCGTCTAAGGAAGATATTAAAGGGGAAGTTTACCCTGAAGAAAAGTTTATTGTAAAAATAGCAGAAAAATTAATAAAAAATATTGGTGAAGGTTTGAGGATAATCCGTCAAAGATTAAGAAAGTTATTAGAATTAAAAGTTTTGGATTTGTGACGTCATATGCGAGCAGCATTCCTACATAGCGAATGGTAAAAAAATCAATGAAATGTCATTTTCTCAGAAAATTGAAAATGGTTTTTACAGCGCCTTTTGTATATCAATAGACAAATCATTTCACACCCGATCATAGATAGAAAACAAAATAAAGTCATCAGGAACCTTACAAAATTTGAAATTCATTGATTTTTTACCATTCGCTATGTAGGAATGCTGCTCGCATATGACGTCACAAATCCAAAACTTTGAATTCTAATAACTTTCTTAATCTTTAACGGATTTTCCTCAAACCTTCACCAATATTTTTTATTATTTTTTCTGCTATTTTTACAACAAACTTTTCTTCAGGGTGAACTTCCCCTTTAAAGCATTCACCAGATGGAGTCACACCCGTGTTAATGTAATGAACATGGGCAGGTAGGGCAGCGGTCCAGGTGCACTCTAAAAACAAATCAGTCAAAAATGACTGGTTAATAGGGTCAGCTGGGAGCAACTGTTATACTAGTCATATTTGACTATTTTCCAGTCATATTCTACTAGAAAATAGTTATTTCTGACTAGAATAAATGTCAGAAATGTGAATATCAGTGATTGCCATATCAGTTGCTCCCAGCTGACTACTGGTCTAGTCAATTTGACTGATTTGTTTTAAGAGTGTGGGGAGGGGGGTTCAATAATTTACAGGGTGTAAAAATGACAATTTTCTAAGATTTACATATTTCAATATGTTTCTTCAATGGGCAATTCTCGAAACAGATGAAGGGGGCCGTGTCCCTTGTGCTCCCACCTGGATTAACCACTGAGTTGGGAAAAATGTTTTCTTGGGTAACTAATCACAATGACAGTTAGATTTAGATTTATTTATTTCCGTTCAACATTTTTTTCAAAATACAATCAAAGTAACAATACATATTCAATATAATAGATATTACAGACAAATCAATGACATTTCGTAACAAATGTTGAATATAAATTAATCAAAACTACAATTTGTTGCAGTAATTTTATCAATGAAAAGAAACAAGATATGAACGGAGGGACTTGCCAAGAAAAGCAAAAGCTTGTAAAGAAGGCAAGCCCCTAAACTTAGTTTCAATGCTAATTAACAGTAATGATGATAATAGAAAATTAATAGTATTTATAATGATAATAAAAACAACAACAACAATAATAATAATTATAATAATAGTAATAATAATAATGATAACAGTAATAATAATATAAATAATAATACATTTCAGGTATCAATTGCAAAATACATCCACGGCAGGATTCGATTTATCATATGGATGTTCCATCTGAAATTCTCAATCAAGCATTGTATAAACTCACCCTGGTGTGTTTATAGGTGTATAAATCGCTTGCTTCGAATTCCTGCAGTTATTGCAGTGTTGATAATATACGAAATGGAATAATCGAAAATGGCAAGAGAGAATGTGTGACCAGCGTGATTTGGGATGGCAATGGGATGCATTATCTCGTTGCCTCCTGGGTGCTTTATTTTCCCCTGATGAAAATTCCAATAATTTACAGGAAAAGCACGCCTGCTAGGCCTGAGGAATTCCACGACGGCCGTCTGCCTGTGATGAATATTATTATGATCTTTGAGCTAAGTAGTTTTGCACGCTGTTTGAACGTTGAAGAAATTAAACTGTCAAAGAAAGAGAGAAAAGAAAAACACTGCCGCCAAAATCCTAATGTTAACCCGCGTCTGACATTGTAGAATGAAGCCTAATTGAAAATCTTCCCTACTATACATGCTACAGTAATTTTCACAACAATACGCAACCGATTATGAATTGGCCTTTCTTCTCCCACAACCCCCCCCCCCCCCATCTTCACTCTTAAAACAAATCAGTCAAATTGACTAGACCAGTAGTCAATTGGGAGCAACTGATATGACAATCACTGATATTTACATTTCTGACATATATTCTAGTCAGAAATAACTCTGTTCTAGTAAAATATGACTAGAAAATAGTCAAATATGACTGGAATAACAGTTGCTCCCAGCTGACCCTATTAACCAGTCATTTTTAACTGATTTCTTTTTAGAGTGTTCCCTCCTCTCTCATACAATCTCTCTTTCTCCCTCTTTCTGTTCCAGTATAGTCTGTTGAACATTCATCCCCTTTGAGAAAGGACACTTATTGAGAAATCCTAGAAAATCCTACAAAATTAAATTCATTTCAATTTTGGACATAACCCACTCTTTTTCTCCCTCCCTCTTTTTTCTTGGGAGGGGGGGGGGGGGTCTGGTAGTCGACCCATTTGTACATCTGTCTATTTGTTGAATATTACAATACGAACTTTACATTTAATTTCATCACTTACTGAATGACACTGCAATAATCATTTCATATCTAAGGGAGATAAGCAAAGTACAACCGTATATTTGTTGACTATTTCAGTGTTTTGGTATAAATTTTCTTTTTATCCCCTTATGGAATGAAACTGCAAGACTCTTTATATAATTAAGGAAGATAAGTATCATGCACCCGTCTATTTGTTGAATATTATTTACAATTAGTGTTTCAATGATTGTTTTGATGATGATAATAATAATAATAATAATAACAATAATAATACTACTACTACTAATGGTAATAATAATAGGCATTTATACAGCGCCATCTATCTATAAAAAATATATTCCTATTTAACTGGGCGTTGTGGCGTGCGCCTGTAATCCAAACTGTGGGGGAAGTTACAAATTGATGCAGAGGTTCGAGCCCTGGTCACGTCTTTCGGATGGTGACGTTAAAGGCCGGTCCCAGACGTAAATAATCATATCTGATTGATACACGTCTGACAAAACTCAAATACACACACGCGCTAATTGTTATTGTTATTATCAAAATTTCCATTACACCGGCTTTAGCTCGAGCTGCCTTTCAGAGCTCAGTGCAATGAAGGAGTATTTCCTATACCGGGTACCCATTCACTTCACCTAGGTTAAGTGCAGCACAATGTGCATAAATTTCTTGCTAAAGGAAAATGACATAATCGCTGGGATTTGAATCCACGTCACTCTGAATGAAATACGAGAGACGTAACCCTTTTTCGTTATGGAATGAAACTCCAAGACCCATTTCTTATCGAACGAAGGTAAGCGTAATTATTAAGAATATAAAAAAAAAACAAATCGTGCTCTATTATGCAATGAGAAAATTCATTTTTCAAAACTCCAAAATTTATTTTGGAGTTTTAAGCTCGGATATAATAGACAAGTTTGCATTGCAAATAAAACTACTTCGATTAATCAGAATGTCTTGATCTAGATTTTTAAAAATTTATTCTTGAAGGAAAGTTTACAACCATCCAGTATTTGCCCTAGGCCTTCTTCAGAATACTTTGATCAGATTTCAATCCTGCATGTAGAGTTTGAGTTTTGAGACCGTTTGCTTTTTTTCAAATCTTGACGCGATCTGTTGTTCCGGTTCAGCAATATGCGACAAAGGCCCCTTTACAGTACTGTTCGGTGTAATTTGACAGGCATTTTTTAAATATACATTTACAATGTTCTAGAATTGGTCCTTGTTGCAATTGCAAAAACCCACTTATAAAGAATTGGTTGGTGCTCAACTTTTTATTTCTCTTAATGTTTCGATTCTATCTTTCATGCTTCTTATTAACCTGCCTGGAAAGAAATAAATAAAAACTAAATGAATAATGGATAAGTAAATAGAGTGAATATCTGTCAATCGATACCAATTGATGCCCTAAATGAATGAAAATAAACCATCTTAGTATCTCCACTACAATTACGAAACAGACGTCACTTTTTATGTTCACAATAATTAATTCTAAAAACGTAGTTACTCAGACAAGCTTCTCTACCTTTCCAGTATATATCACTCTTACCCCTCATAGATGTGTTTCCATGAACTTTTTTCCACGGCCCCATGGGCATCTTCCTGCATGATCATACTTGCGCAATAAAATTAGCCTTATTATTAAAAAAAATGCACACTTTCTACGGACCTTACATCGGTAAAACTCGGTTTGTCTGAGAGCATGCAAGATATGGTTTTGGATTTCAAAGCGTAGATATAAAGATGTAGGCATCATATGCCAACAGGGGACGCATTAGTCTAACATGAGCCGTAAATAATATATCCTGCAAAAAAGAAAATGGCGGGAAATCTCTCTCTGAGGGCGTATCGTTTTCATCATAATGGCTATCGATGAGAAAGCGAATGCTGGGAGGTCCGATTCATGACATCTCTTCGATGTCTATACGCGATTATCAAGGCCGTCGGATGTATGGGAGAGGACGGTCGATGGAAGGGGGGGAGCAACTTGATGATTTAAGAAGAGGCCAACCCTGCCACCGATCCTGGTTTAATTTTGAAATTCATTTTGTCTCTAATCTAGGATCGTTTTTTTCCATGTTGAGTAATGTCTTTCCATCCACATTTTCTTTGTTCTCCGCCATAAGATTATTTCCGCAATTTCAAATCAGACTTAATCTCTTGTTCTACACGATATCTCATCAACTGTCGATTTCAATAGAAACATGCTTACGAATGTAATCCAATTATTTTTATTTTCTATCTCTGTAATCCTTTGTCCTTCATTTTGTATCCAAAGTTATCCTTTTCTTAATTAGATTTCTCCAAGTACGAACCGACCCTATTTCCCAAGCTCTCTTTATTTTCCCAAGTGCTAAACACCAACCGTCTGGGAATATTGAACAAAAGAAAACATTCGCAATAAACGGTTATTTTTTTCAGACCTATATATTAGCGTTGAATCTAGATTTTGAAGGAAGCTCCGCTGTTTAAAGAAAGGCTTTCGACTTCGTGATTAGAATGTCAGAGCAAGATATTCTTTCATTACAATTTTATTTCTTTTGTCGAGGTGCGAGGGAAGCATATGAACATGTTTCTTGTCGCAAGCGGCTGAAGCAAGGTTGCCGTAATTTAGTCACGTACATGCAAAGGGATGGCACAGATTCAAGTCTAGGAATGAAAAAGAGGAATAAAATAATAAATAAGATAGACACATGTTACAGAAGCTGACATTGTGGAAGATATGTATTTGATAAAGGAAACCTACATCTTCAAGACCTTTTCAACTGATATGATATTACATACACTCGCAATTATTTTCAAGGCTACTTTTTTCCCCAATTACCGTACCCGAGAGATGTCAAAATTGCGAAGCGCGGTTGAAATATTTTTTTCATTATAGGCCTACCGAGATATTACTGTAGCATTGTTATCGTCCGTAAATTGCATGTTTAGCATTGAAGCCAAAAATAAGTCTGGTATCATATGGACTTGGAGAGTATTAAAGAGAGATTAGGGAGATACATAGGAAATTTCTTGCAAAGGCAAGATCAGCTAGCGCATGGGTGCATATTACACTTTTCTTCTGCATGATGTACTTGCATTGCCTTATACTATGTTTATTTTTCCGGGGGGGGGGGGGGGTGATTGAAGACAATATGTGGAAGCGGAGTGGTGAAGCGGTTTTGACTCTCGCCTTGTAATCCAAGAGTTGTGTGTTCGAATCCCATCATGGCCTAGCGTCCTTGGCAAGGCGTCAGTCCACCCTGCCATTCTTATCCAGGAGCTGATTGGATAGATATATGCCTATTATAGGCCTACCCATAGGAAACAACCGTCATTGTGGCTGGTCTAGCAAGTGTGCGCCAAACAGGCTGCTAGAAAAAAAAGCTAACACTCTGAGCAGGCGTTGATTGATATCACCTATCTAGAACCCAATTATTATAGGGCCTATAATGATTATCATTTATGTACGAGACGTAATGTAATCGAGCGAGCGATGTGACCGAGCTTTTCACAGGGGCGTCCCTTCTTTTTTTTTAAGGTTAGGTTTAAAGAAGATAGAAACCTTTGAAATCAATTGAATTTATATGAAAAAGAAAGAAAATACATCAAAGAGACAGATAAATGAAAGAGGAAGATTGAATGGATGATAAGAAAATTATGAGCATTAAATATTGAGATCACTAATGCAATGTAGATCCTGGCATTGTTAATGCGACCAAGAACTTACCCGAGTAAATACTTCACTTATTCGTTCTCGTTTAAATAATTACCAGGAGAAATGAAACTCTTCTTATACCAGAGGCGTAATAAGCCAATTTTTTTGAAGAGCCAGATATGGCGTATCGGGCAAAATTGATTTTATTAAATGAGAGAGAGCGAGCAAAAATTTCAGAGTTTTAGATTACAAAAATAAATTTTGTGATAGATTTTGACATAATATTTAGAAAGTAACGTTACATATTTGTCATTTCATTATCTTTTCTCTTTTTTTCTCGGTCATGAAAAATTTGGAGGGCAAGAGCCCCGGGGGGGCCACTTCCATTCACGAGTGGATACCATGCGCGACCATGGGGTCTCGAAAAGCACCCTAAACACGTAATTTCCATATTCTGAAAATGCACCCCTTAACAAGTACTGGCGTGTGAAACCCTACCCTTAACAAGTATTGGAAACAAAACGATACTCTTGGCAAATATTACCTGAAATGAACCCCTAAACAAGTACAGGAATGTTTTATTGTTACGGGTTCTTCGGTCGTCGGCTTTACCTTATTTGGTTTAGTCCTTCTACACCTCGCGCAAATCGGACTCTAAACACGAAGTGTTGGGGCAAAAAGGACATCCTTTATAAAACATTTTAATTTTGTTTTATCATCCCCGCGAATTCGACCCTAAACACGTAATCTTCCTAGCGAAATAGATACCCTTTTTTCACTATTTTTGTGTTTTTGACACCCTTATCACGTTACGTACGTAACGTGCCCTATCGTGAAAAAGACATCCTTTTTACGTGTTTTTTTGGTCGCGCATGGTATCCACTCGTCAATGTAAGTGGCCCCCCCCCCCCCGGCAAGAGCCTTCTCCGTCTGTACGCCAATGCTTATAACTTAAAGGTAAATGCCAGTTTTGGTAACGATACCAAAATCAGTTCGTACAGAATCCGATGAAATGACCACCAAAGTGTCTGTATAAATAAAAAAATATGTGCCAAAGGATTCTGGAAGAAATTGTTTGAATGCTGAGAAATCAGCAAATAAGCGCAGGATTCGGGTAGAGCGTCGGGCCCGACATTCAAAGCAATAAATATACACTGTCACGTGTGCGCTTATCTGTGTTGGGGATCTTCAGTCTGAACATTTTTCAGCGTAGATTTCAAGATTTCACAAAGTTCAGTTTATGTAACTGTACCAGATCTAGATCCTCGATGATATACTGACAATTAAGCCTTGTTTTACAGACTTTCTCATGAAATCAGTGTACTGCAACTACTGGAATTTCTCTTTAAACTTAGCCAATTAGTAAAGAGGTAACATCAGTAAAAAGGTGTACCTATAGACACAGCTCACAGCAGACATTTAAAAGCCATTACCTAGCTCTTCAGGTAAGCTAAAACTGAAATTTTTCACCCCCTTTAAAATACTTTTTTCTTCGTTTCTTGTAAGTAAACTATCAAATGTAATACACAGATATTATAGATGCTCTATCGTGTCTATTATGGTAACTGGTAACTTGTGTACCTACTTCTGAAAACAAAATTGTTTGACAACAGACAGGTTAGACGTAGTGGCTGATTTTGGCCCGAATTCACAAAGGTGGTTTCATTTGATACCACCTTTGTGAATCGCAAAATCAGCAAAACCCACGGTTGAAACCATGGTTTCAGCAAAAACCACATTTGTGAATTCGGGTCTTTAATGTTTCGTTGACAAGGATTTAGAATTGGGACACATTTTTCTCCATGCTGTCCCATTTCTCCCTGGCACATTTTAAAGAAGAATGAAACCTTCAATACAAGATAGCTTGAGTGAAAACAGAAAATCACAGAAACAGACCAACGAAAGTTTGTCACTTAAAATGCCTCTTTTATCACATCTATCAGGAGATCATGAATTCTTTCTCTAGGAGGGCATGTAGTACAGATTTTTAAAGAATACATCATGGATAAAGAGTTTGTATCACCATATGAAAAAGCAAGAGACATTTTGGGGGTATTTTAGAGTCCATCACACGGAAAGTTGTTCACATGTGACATCACACATCCTTGTCGCATTGCCAATGGGAGGATCTCCATGGCATTAGTGATTGCAATATTCAAATGCTCATAACTTACTCATTGTTTGTCCGATTTTTCTCAAGCTTTCGTTGATCTGTTTCTTTGATTTTTATTTTTCGACACAAGCCAACTTATTCCAAAGGTTTCATCCCCCTTTCATTGCTATTTGTGTATTTCAAATTATATTATTTCTTGATGTCCCATTTCACCCCATGATGTCCCATGTTACCCCAATTTAACCTTTTTTTCAAATGACATGAATTCTATACAGCAAATAGCATAATGTTATGGTTTCACCATATACTTTGGTATTTGATGTACATAATTATCTTTTTTAAAATCTAATTGGGTTCTTAGACAAAATTCAAAACTTATTATTACTTCTACTTTTACTGACTAGACTCAATTAATTGCATCTTGTTCCTGATTAGACTGAAATCACGTACGATTTCCTTCGGGAAAACAATTGAAAGCAATAGAGGAGATATTGTTTATAGGAACATTTGATCATTATTTTCCAAAGAATCCTTGAAAAAGTTTTAAGTTTCGAGGTTCAATTAATTAGAGCAAATTTTATATGCATAAATTAACATAATTAATTACTTACGAAGTTTTTCGGATAATTTGACGTTACAATGTATATTTTTTAAAAGAATGTACCAAAGGTAATGTATGTGCTGATTTTCGTCGGGAACGCGCGTTCGACGTCCAAGATCAAAGAAGGGGGGGGGGGGGCTGATTTTTCGAACAGCCCCGACCCCCAGTTTTCTTAGGTGTTTCAAAGAGTTTATGATTAAAAAATATAGGGCTACTTAATTTATCAGAAATAGCCCTAAAACAAACCAAACCAAGTGGCAAATGACAGATGAAAAAGAACATCAAATGATTTCATGAAATAGAACAAAGAGGGCGATATAGCTCTGTTTGGAACACTTCGCCGTTTGGAAAATGTCTGATGATCTTTATATTTCCTGTTATGTGCATTGGGTTTCGTTCTCTCTCTTCCTTTCTCTATGACTTTCTCTCTGTATATATATTCCGTATATACTCATGTATATATATTTCTTTTACTCACCCTCACTCTATTAAATTTACACCCCCCCCCCTCCTAAAATATTCATTGGAGTCTTAATCATGTCAGTTGCCCGCCCAAACCACATCACTCCTCACAACCATTTGCATTAAATACTTGTTACTCCAGTCTGTTTCCTATAATCCGGGGACCATTTCATGAAGTTGTCAGCACTGACAACTTGTATTTCTCCAACAGTTTCCATGGTAACAGTCAGTCAGCCAATCAAAACAAAGGATTTCACTGAAATTATCAGCTCTGACAATTTAGTCAGTGCCGACAACTTTCATGAAACTCCCCCAATTATTGCACTGCCCCGTTAGTCGCATGATCATACGAACCTGAAATGCAAGGGTCTATCTCCAAACATACTGTTGTAACTGGAAAATGATCGATCATCTCATTATTTGTAACTCTTGACAGAATCTTTTACATGACATGGATATACAATCAATATCAATCTCAAGTTTGATTTTACCTTTAATGAATCAGTGTATCGATAAAACAATGTTCTGGAAACAATGCACCAATCTTTGAGCTAGCTCTTGAAACCCTTTGGTTATTTTTCTATCATTTGAAATACAGACATTTTGATGGTTAGAGATGCCCCTTGTTTTGCAGTCTCACATGCCCAACTCCCCCACAAAAAAAATAAAATGCAAAAACAAACTAAAAGAAAGGAGAATACCAAAGAATTCCATCTCGGCAAATGCTTTATTTAGTCCTATAAATCTTCATTGAATGAAATCCTGAAAATACCCTCTGTAGATTGTTATGATGTGACTTACCACATGATCAAATCACAACGAAATTTGAATTATAAATCTATAATTGACAAAATATTCAATTCTCATTTGTACTAGATTACTAGACTGGAATGGATCAAGTCTCTGCATGATTAATCATTTTCTGGGGATTTAAAATCACTAGAAAATAACACTCAATGCTAGACAGACTGCTAATGCTGCAACAGAAGGTCATCAAAGATCCTGTTTAGTTGAACATGAAACTCTTTAGACTTGAAAAATCAATCACTTATCTATCAATCAAACTTTCAAATAAAAATTTGATAGATTTTGAAGGATAGAGAAATGGCATGAAAGACAACTGGGACCAATTTCATAAAACTTTTTAGTGAAAACAAGTTTGCAACAGTAAAAGTGCTAATGAAATCATTCCATTTGATTTGCAGATAGTAGACTTGTTATAAAAAATTTGCACTTGTTATGATAGTGAGTCGGTGGTATTACATAAGGTCTGCTACATGTACATGTAGTCATAAATCTTGTTCTACCATGAGTGATTTATGTCCAGATTGAAATTCCCCACGATGAAATCAGGCCACAAACCCCCAATTCAAATTGGTCATTACTTGGGCCAAGATCCTTGCTTTGTATATGTAATGTATTCATATATACATGTATTTCAATTTCTTCTCATGTCCCTTTCTAGTAATTACTCAATTCTTTGACTCCCTCTCATAGCATTGCTTCCTCGACAACAACTCAATGTTGATTTTTTTTGCAGTATTCCTCAATTCCATTTTATTTTTAAAAATTCTGGGTAGCTTTATGTACTGTTTGCATGTGTATATCTTCATTAGGGATTTCCTGTGTATTGACAATCTGTAATAATGCCTGCATGTATTTCTCTGTAAATTTCTTTTAATTGGAATTGAAAATAAATGAATTGAATAATAAACTTGGTGAGGAATGCATCACTGTGGAGTTTAGTCTTCTGACAGTTTCAATTCATGCTGCAGGTTGGCCAACGTGCATTTGCCGAGATGGAGCTTGCAGGAGATGGAGATACACGTGGAACCTAGATCTTGTTGAATGCTGCAATGTCGACAGACTGGACAATTTCAAACTCCTCGATTTTCTCCTGGAGATCATCGACGCTGACCTGCGTTAGAAAGAAGACGGGATCAGAACTCAGTACAAAGCGATTCTTCGCTATGGCAATTGCACCTTGTGAAAATGGAATTCAGACAATTTGAAGGCATCACTCTTTAAAGGTCAAGTCCACCCCAACATGAAGTTGATTTGAATAAAGAGAAAAATCCAACAGGCATAATACTGAAAATTTCAGCAAACTAGGATGTAAAATCAGAAAATTATGAAATTTTAAAGTTTCGCTTAATTTCACAAAAAAATGCATTATACGCACATCCCGGTCAGTATGCGAAGGAGGAGACTGATGACGTCATCCACTCACTATTTCTTTTGTATCATTTTGTAGACTGCTTGGAAGTTTAAATGAAATTGCACAGTGTGCACATCTCATGCTTGAATGAACCATAACTTCAAATGTTTTCTCCTTATTTCCTGAAGTTCTCCCTTTGTTTTTTCTGCATTCAATCAAGTATCTGTGTCATAGTTTGAATTATACAATATTTCATTATTTTATTTTTTACAGATTTGACAATAAGGACTAACTTCACTGAAACATGTAGTATTAAACAATGCTAATTCCACATGTTCAAGGAGGAATTACTTGTTTAATTTGAAAATTAGGAGAAAATAAGAATATTTTCTATTTCATATGATAAAGTACAAAAGAAAGTGAGTGGATGACATCATCAGTCTCCCCAGTTCCATACCGACCAGGATGTGCATATAACTGTTTTGAGATATTAAGCACAAATTTTAAATGTCATAACTTTCTCATTTTACATCTGATTTTGATGTAATTTTCAGTGTTGCGCTTGATGGATTTTTCCCTTTTTATTCAAATAAACATTTTGTTGGGGTGGACCTGTCCCTTAATCAATTTTGACAAATAGTATATAATTTTGAAGTTAAAGGCATGGTCACACTGCCCGAGCGTTGTTGGATCGGTCATGGAACAGAGAGAAAAAAAATCATCACCGCTCGCTACCGTTTACCATTTTTGATTTCGATTGTTTTTTTGTTTTCAATTTTTGTTTTCGATTTTTTCCCCAATTTTGAGAGCGAAATTCGACCCTCTTTCCCTACCGCTCCAACAACGCTCGGGAGGTGTGACCAGGCCTTAAGGATGTGCTTCTTTAAAATTTAATAAATATCTCAAAATTCATTTTGGGCGACTTATTCTTGGTTTTGTGGTGGCTGGTAACAATTGTACTCACTTGTATAACAACTGACACTTTGAACTACCTACCTTGTCATCTACAACTGTACACAGAATTTGAAGTTTCTCAATTCCAAAGCACACTGGGATACGTTTGGCTGTCGACAAAAATAAAATGAAGATGAAATTTTGATAGGAATTAAAACATAGAGGCCATGTAAAGTTCTTAATGAGAAGTTTAATAGAAGCTGCAAAATTTCAAAAGAGGAACACAGGGAGGCCATGCTAGTACTGAAAGAAGGTCAATATAGAACTAATGGTCTAAAACAGTCTGCCTTGCATGCAAATATCAAACTTGTGATTTCTATTACCGAAATAAGCACAAAATTTGAACACCGAGTTACGAGTGGGCATGGGAGTTAACCTTGAACTATTGATGCAATCGATCAGATTACCGACGATTGGCAACTGAATACTACTTTTTTCAGGGTCTCGTAACACAAAACTTAGCAATGATCGTAGAACAGTTTTCTACGATTGATTCCAATGAATACAATGCACAATCAATCGTAGAAATCAAGCAAACGATCAATCATTAACCTCTGTGTTACGGGACCCAGATGTTGATTACTGATTTGAGGCAACGATCATCAAAAGTATATGGCTATAATCTTTGATATATTAAAACAAAGTGCAAGATAAGGAATTAAATGTATGCTAGAATTAACTATGAATTCCCAAACTCAGTCACGACACACCAATGATGGCTGCACGAGCTGTATTGATGTGCATGTCAAATGCATTGTACTCGGACTATTGACCGAGTCACATTTATTTTTGTTTGGCAGCCATTTTAGAAGTGTAGAGCTTTTAAAGAACACCTGGATTCTTCCCTTAAGACATACCTTTTTCCTCAATGATTAATTTCCCCTTTTATCTTTAATATCATAGTAATAATTGCAAATGTTAATTATTCATACATTGTACGCACTATGGTACTTTTTTCTTTTTAGCGCCTCTAAATATCCATTATTATTACCAAAAGAAAAAAAAAGACTGTAGATAAATAAACTAAGTAATTTACCTGCACCCCATAGTAGACCATCCTGCTCAATGGCACGAACTAGCTTCTCCATATCGCCAAGGTCTGTTTCACTGTCTTCGGGTTTCACATCAAAGAGAACGCTAGATTTACCAATCACCGGTTCTGTAAATATCAAGAAATGTACACGAAAATTAGACAGTCTACATGACGAAGGTGGTATTCAGATAATGAAAGATAAATGCCAGTTGCAGTAATCAATCTTAAAATGAGTTAGAATAGAATCTGATTTTAAATGCTGGGACAGTATCAATAGAAAAAGCATGTCTTAAGATTCTGGAAGAAAGTAAGTTCAGGACCCCATCTCGCAAAGAGTGACGATTGATCCAATCAATCTCAACTGTATGGAAATCCATCCATACCATAATTTTTTTCATCAGGAAATTTGCACAATCTCCTTAGTAAACAAAGAGAATCACACTGAATCTTCAAAAGAACAAGGAATGTATATCATATCTCAAAAATATTTTGAACAAAGTTGAATTTCAGATGCTGACTTTGCTGGCCGTCCATATGAGGTTGATTGGATCAATCACAAGTCTTTGTAAGATGGGGGCCTTGAACTCTGTGTTTAATTTGAACTATGGCCTAAGGTTGTGGTTTAACTATGGAAAGCCAATTATGACAGGTATATCCAACAGTACAAGTTCAGTTTGTTAGCCAATTTGACACTCAAATCATTTATAACTGACTGGGAATAAATACTGACATAGTTCTCTTCATCATTAAGACATGAGCAAAGAGACAGGAAACAGGTATTAAACACAGGTGCAATTTTGACATTTTGGCTTCCCATTATTTTAACATAGATTAAGGTCATGGATTTATAGTGCAAAGACAAAAGACTGCCCTATGCCTGTTCATATGAACAACTACCTAGCTTCAATAAATCAGAATATCATAAAGCATATGTCATTAACTTACTCTTTGCATTCTTTGCCTCTAATTTTTTTGGAGGTGGTTTCTGTAAAACAAAAGGAAAAAAAATCAATAGATTCTTGGATCAACATGATTTAAAGCTTTTAAACAAATAAATTGTATTTGAATAAATCAATCAATACACATACATGTACGCCGATAAAGTACTTACACCCTGTATTTACAGATGCTCAAAAGTCATGTACAAAAAAATGTGTCATGTAACATTTAGGTTTGGGATGAAAACCAAGCTTGAAACTGGATTGGAGGGTTTTAATAGTAAAATTCGTGTCCGGGTCCTGAATCGGCCCGGAACTCGGAGCTACCACTTGACGGATCAATCGCACACTACCTTTGAGCCTAGCGGTAGCAATACAGTTGGTGCTTGCTTACTATGCTGCCTACATGTATGTCTAGTCTCTGATCTCCAAAACAATTCTTGAAAACTGCAATAACATGTGTCTCCGGGCATGTACAAAATTTCCATAATTCCAGCTTAAACTGGGACGTATTTACCAAAACCCAAGCTCTCGTCAACTCCATCCTAGAATAAGCATCAATTTCACTGGCACGCCATCGTGCACTGAATGTATGTACAATCCATGAACAATTTTCAGATTACAAAGATGCTACAGGGGCAATGAGAGACATGCGTACGTGCATGTTCAATGGACAGTGACACGACATTTGCACATTCGACATGTGCTCCGGTCTTAATTTCTCAGAGAGGATACGGTTAGAGTTAGGATTTTAATAGAATCTTTGGTTCAGAATAATAAAAAGATAAGGATTGGGGTTAATTTAGTGTTGGAGGTTGGATTTTATATTCGGCTGAACGTGCAAATATTCCATCGGAGCAATTGTCGCCAGAGCAAATGTCATGGAACCCAATGGACATTAGCAAAACACGGTCAAAACCAAACAGGGCCTAAACCAAAGAATGATTTTAGCCAACTTGTGGGTTTACAAAATTACAAAAGAGTTGGTATGAGACTCACAGCTTCCTCCTCTTCATCATCATCTGACCCAAAGACGTCAAAATCACTGTCGTCATCATCTTCGTCGTCATCAGCGGGTTTCTTGGATGCAGTTGGAGTGACCGCAGGACCGTACTCACTGACAGCTTTGGCTACCCCAGGTAGGCTGGTTTAAAAAAAAAAAAAATCTTAAAAAACATGTCTCTTATGTGCAATAGGGTATAATGTACACCCTGCACGCATCAACAGGATTATATAAATCCAAGGCTGCCTATGGCCCTTTATATCCTAATAGCCTAAATGCCCCTCTTATTACATATAGGTTTGACTCTGGCAAAACTCAATTTGGATTATCTTTTCCATTTTCTAGTCAGAAATAATGCTTTGAGTTATATATTCCCTGCACAAATAAAATCAAATTCGATTTATTGAGAAAATGGCTTTAAAAAAAATTGATATATCCCACAACCAATGGAGGGGCTGCTTATCTGTCATGTCACAAAATCAAATAGTAATCATAGGGGGTGTTGCAAGAAAATATTTGCGATCAATTGCAAATATTCTCTTGCAGTTTTACAACTGATAGAATAGTTATAGCAAATCAGATTAAACTTGCTTCAAGGAGCAGATTAGCAATCAATCACTAATTTGCAATAAACTGCAAGACATGATTGATTTAGGGACCGAAAATAGACTTGCAATTTATCGCAAGTTTCTTGCAACACCCCATTAGACAAATTTCCATCAAATATTTTTCTGCTCGAATTTGAATAAAATATAATCAGGGTGACGAGGGCAATTTTAATGAGACACTGTACAAACACCTGCACAACGGTACAAAAATACAGCATACATGTACGGCACTCACACTGGTGCGAGGTTAGTACTGTATAAAACCTTGCACCAAGAGCCATGTTTGGGAGTGGATTTCTAACTAGTGGGTCGCGTGTGCTGCGACACCACTTCTGGCATCCACAACACACGACTTCTATTGCTTGATTTTTTTGTGCGCGGTGGCATCTTATAACGAACCCTTGAGTGAGCCTGTACTTAAAGTGATGAAGATATTGTTCTGATTTATGCTAAACATGATCCTTGAAACTTGAATAAAAAGTCCTGTAAAATCCTCATTCATTGCAATGTAAAATCCAATGTAGCAGATTTGGGCAATAATTTGCAGAAAAGTAGCCCCTGAAATATTTTTAAAGTTTAATTGTTATTATTATTGATTTCAATTTTTTTTTTGGGGGGGGGGGGTGCCTTTAATGCATTAGCCCCATGTCCTCATTCATTGCAATGCAAAATCCAATGTAGCAGATTTGGGCAATAATATGCAAAAAGTAGCCCCTGAAAATGATATTTTTTAAAATTTTATTTATAATCATTTATTCAATTTTTTTTTCGGGGGGGGGGGGGGGGCTGCCTTTAATGCATTAGCCCCATGTCCTCATTCATTGCAATGTAAAATCCGATGTAGCAGATTTGGGCAATAATATGCAAAAAGTAGCCCCTGAAAATGATATTTTTAAAAATATTATTTATAATTATTATTTATTTCTTTTTTCTTTTATTATTATTATTATTATTATTTTTTTGGGGGGGAACAGCCTTTAATGCATTAGCCCCATGTACTGTACTACTGTACATACATAAGGAAAAAAGAAAAAGATGCCAAAATTTTACACATACCTGGTAAATGTGGAAGAATACGACTTGACTTGATTGTACCATCTTAGTGCATTGAAGAGGTCTGCTGCTGGGGCCCCAGTTAATGCTTTGAAAATGACAACATCAGCTTGGGAAACAGTGTACCTGAAATTGAATAAATGAATTGATTTATTATCCAATGCAATGATTATAATAACAATTTACAAGTTTACAGACAATCAGTTATGGATATATACAGAATAGCAAGGACAATAGGAACCAGAAAATAAATCCATGACGGCTGTGAATAGTGACTAGTGGATATGATTTAAAATCAATCCTTGAAGATTTGAATAAAAATCTTAAAACTAAATCCAAATTTATTAGTATTTAAATCTTTATGGATTCATTTCAAATCCCAACATCGACTGGTCACTTTTCATGAATGCTAGTCAGGCCTGGCCCCTTCTAGTTTAGGCAGATAGAAACATGTTTCTTAACTTGTTAAAGGTCAAGTCCACCCCAGACAAATGTTGATTTGAATCAATAGAGAAAAATCTAACTAGCATAATGCTGAAAATTTCACCCAATCAGATGTAAAATAAGAAAGTTGTGACATTTTAAAGTTTCGCTTATATTTCTCAAAATAGTTATATGCACAACTCAGTAATATGCAAATGGAGAGTCAATGATGTCCATCACTCACCATTTCTTTAGTTTTTATTGTTTGAACTAGGCCTAACCAATATTTAAAATTTTACAGAATTGACAATGTAAAACTTGACTGAACCGCATAATGTTAAACAATGTTAATTCCACATGTTCAGGGAGGAATAAACTCAATTTCGTATGACAGGGCGAGAAAATCAGAATATTTCATATAGCAGAATACAAAAGAAATAGATGTTCAACAACAGCCCTATGACAACTAGACCTTGATGATTTCTGTCTCATTTTGATTGGTAGCTCATTCCAAGAAAAATGTGCCTACATAAGATAAGCACTCCTTGAGAAATGTGCAAAAATAGCAAAGGTAAACTTATGTGAATTCTTTTCATTCATTTGGTCGAGTATACTATAAATAGTTGGTGAATAAAGGTCACAACTTTTTGTTCTAAAAAACAAAGGAGTAAATAAGAATTGAAGATTTGTACAAACTAACAAGTGGAATGCCTCTGGCCTCTCACCTGCATCACGCGGTTCAATATAGCAGCAGTGCTGACTTTGAATACTACTCTAACTCGCACAAGATGTTCAGTGATACATGTTTACTCTTATGTCCACTTTTTATGAACGAGACCAATAAACTTACAGAGATATGATGGTTATTCAACAAAAAAACCCAACATGGCCAAAGTTCATTGACCTTACATGACCTTGATCATGTGACCTGAAACTAGCACAGGATGTTCAGTGATACTTGATTACTCTTATGTACAAGTTTCATGAATCAGCTCAGATCCATAAACTTTCAAAGTTTTGATGGTAATTCAACAGATACACCCAATTCGGCCAAAGTTCATTGACCTTTGACCTTGGTCATGTGACCTGAAACGCGCACAGGATGTTCAGTGATATTTGATTACTCATATGTCCAAGTTTAATGAACTAGACTAATAAACTTTCAAAGTTATGATGGTAATTCAACAGATACCCCCGATTCAGCCAAAGTTCATTGACCCTAAATGACCTTTGACCTTAATCATGAGACCTGAGACTTGCACAAAATATTCAGTGATGCTTGATTACTATTATGTCCAAGTTTCATGAATCAGATCCATAAACTTTCAAAGTTATGATGGGAATTCAACAGATATCCCCAATTCGGCCAAAGTTCATTGACCCTAAATGACCTTTGACCTTGGTCACGTGACGTGAAACTCATGCAGGATGTTCAGTGATACTTGATTAACCTTATGTCCAAGTTTCATGAACTAGGTCCATATATTTTCTAAGTTATGACATTTCAAAAACTTAACCTCAGGTTAAGATTTCGATGTTGATTCCTCCAACATGGTCTAAGTTCATTGACCCTAAATGACCTTTGACCTTGGTCATGTGACGTGAAACTCATGCAGGATGTTCAGTAATACTTGATTAACCTTATGGCCAAGTTTCATGAACTAGAACCATATACTTTCTAAGTTATGATGTCATTTCAAAAACTTAACCTCAGGTTAAGATTTGATGTTGACGCCGCCGCCGTCGGAAAAGCGGCGCCTATAGTCTCACTCTGCTTCGCAGGTGAGACAAAAACTACCATAACTTTCTTGTTACTGGTAAGTACTTACTGGGTCTATTGAAATGAATGAGGTATTAAATGAAAGGTCTTGATGAGGAATGATGCTGAGAAGCTAACACCACACTTCTCAAATTTTTTTTTTGCTATATGTACATATAGATAATTTGCTATATAGATCTAATTATTATATAATGAATCATTTATAATCACATATAATTCTAGTACTTGTTAAATAATCTTTATCTATAATTACATGTAATATACTAATAAACTGTTCTTCAAAATGGCATTTTGTAACATCGCGATATCGCATCGCTAATACAAATCAAAGGTATAACAATTATTATTTAACTCATTTGTGTAATACTTAGGCGGACATCACCCATTCTATGAACAACTTACAAGGATATGATATATGGGCGGACATCCAAAATTAAAGGGGTAGCAATAGCACTCCAAATAAAAGGGAAAAAATGATTTATGCATCACCTGGTCCTCGATTATAATAAAAAAAATTGAAGGTCTATCGCGAGATACAGAATCCCAACATCGAGGAACAAACTGGATCTGGACCCTCAAATCAAAAAAGGAAAAGTTGGACCTCTGCCTTGTTGGTTCTCGGTATCGATCAGCCAATTTTGACAGAACGTCAAACGAGACCTTATCCTAATTCTAGCCTCAGTCTGATCTGGCCATCTGGGGTCCAGTTTGTCATTTTTATGTGTTGACTTGATGATGATTGTCAGGATTCTATTTCTGTCTCACGATAGACCTTTAATTATCCATATATTATAGGCCCTAGGTATGCATGGTATGAGCATAATTTATATTTCCCCTTTTACTTTGAGTTATATTGTGACCCCATTCTACGCCATTTTGAAGAGCATATGTCCGCCTCGGCCTCGTATTACACGAGCCTGGCCTCCCGCCCGCAGCTCCAGCTCCCTGGGCCGGGCTTGGCAATAGCATGCCTGGCTTGAGCTCAAGTGGCAGTGCAGACACAGCACAGGCCAGGAACAGCCACAGCCGCACAGCCACACACAGCTCAAAGCCACGCCTCGCTACCTCATATGTTGAATCTTGTGAAATAAAAAGAAAATTACCCTTCAATGTAACTGCGATCTGATAAGAAATCATTAAGGGCACCAAGCCCACTGCTGCTTTTAAGATCACCGAAACCCATTTTTGCGAGATAGATATTAAAAGTCGGAGTTGAGACGAGCAGCAAATGTATCACACGTGTACTTTTCAGGAAAGGATAAATGATATGATGACTCTCGAACTGGGCATGCACGCGCACACATTGAAAGTAAAGAAAGGGGGGTTCAGCGAAAAAAATCTTGCATGTGCGATCGACCAATCTTGTAGCAGCAGTGCAACACTGCAAGTGCGAATGAAATTGTGAATGTGGTGGGGTGGTCGCCCAAAATTTGTCAAAATGAGTGATACACCATCTTACCGTAATCTAACAAATTATGAATATGGGAGACCGAAAGAGTACCAGAACAAGGTTGATATATCATTCGTTTTAAATCTTGATTTTATTTTTACCGTGTAATAAGGAATGTTTCGTGTGTATGCATTGGTGTAGTGTGAGGAGTTGTAATATTGTGTACATTATATGAATCCGACAGCGAACTGACCTAAGTGCGGATATTAGGGTGACTCCACATTCTAATATGGTTCAGTGACAAACGTAGACAGCTGGCAGCCGTCTGTTTCGAGGAGTTTTTTTACATTTTATTTTTTTTATTTCTCGTACACAGACGCTCGCTATCGTGCAGCCACGTCACCATGATTAGATTAGGGGACTTGCAGTGCAATGCAAAATCCCCCGGCCCCGTCAGGGCTCTTCAATTTTTGTCTTTAATGAATAAAAATTTTGGAAGTTAACACAACCAAAATGCAAATTAATATTCCCTCTTGGCATTAATTGCCCAAAAAACGGAGAAAAATCAAGTTAAAAGGAACAAAAACAGTGACTTACCTCGGCTGTCGCGCAAATTGTTAGGTGTTAAATGGTCTAGGAGGTGGACATGCTTTTCGCGGGCTCCTGAATTTCTCTGTATTTTTCCGTCAATTCTTAGAATGGTGTCATTCTTTTTATATCATCTGTTTCGGCATTCGTCAGGGACTGCGGCTGTGCAACTATTTCATCGTCTCATTTAATCACCCGCGTGTTATCGTCGGATGTTTGATGTATTTTTCGCCTTTTCCAGCCTAGAAACAATAACAAAATTTACGTATCCAAGGGTGCGCAAACGGTAATCACCATAGATACGCATCATCCTCCTGTCCAGTGCGCTCTTCATGCCAGTGACGTAATAAAGCAACAGCCCCTTTCCAGATTATGGCGCCACCGAAGAAAGTCAATTCAGCAAAAACTGGGTCAGATGCTCTCTCTGATCTGAAAGATGAGATATCGAGGCTCTCCTCAACGCTCACCGGCAAGCTGTCGCTCTTAGAATCTGCACTTAATGATGTTCGGGAAGGACAGACAGGAATTCTACAGTCACTGTCGTTCCTGAGTGACAAGTATGATGAACTCAAGGTTACTGTGGAGATGCTGCAAAGTGAGAATAAGGAGTTGAAAGCAAAGAACAGAGATCTGGAGGAGAGAGTTGGTGACCTGACTGGTGAAGTTCGAGACCTGAATCAGTACCATCGCAGGGTGAATCTTGAGATAGCTGGAATTCCGGAGCAGAAGGACGAAAATCCGGAGGAGATAGCACTCAAGGTGGCACAGAAGGTAGATCAGACGATCATGAAGAGTGACATCGACATCGCCCATCGAATTGGTTCCCCTAAAGATCGACGAGGTGCGAGACCCATCATCGTGAGATTTACGAATCGCCGATCTCGGAATGCTGTATACGAAGGAAGGCGAAAGATGAGAAGCGTTTCGACGAAGGATGTTGGAATCCAAGGTGCACCAGCTAAGAAGATCTTCATCAACGAAAACCTGATCCCTGCAACTCGTGCTCTCTTTGGAGAAGTGAACGTGGAAAGAAAGAAGGCTGGCTTCAAGTTCCTTTGGACATATAATGGAAGGATATACTTGAGGAAGGAAGATACGGCATCTCCTATCATTATTCATTCTCGAGAAGACATGGCCAAGATTAAGTAAATATTATCTTGTCTATATGTTCCTTGTAAATAACATTTGATTCTAATGATGAACATTAATGATCGTTATCTTAGTCAAGAGATTTATGATAAATATGATGAGTTGAAATGTGATTTGGATCCAAACGATAATGCCTCTGGTCTTATTTCCTCTAAATATTACACTGAGAACTTAGCAAAAAATGTTTTCAAAAGTTTGCCCGACTCCTGCTTATCCCTTTTACACCTTAATATCAGAAGTTTAAATAAGAATTGTGAACGTTTTCGGATGTTTCTTGATAATACTCGAGTTCCACATAATACAATATTAGGTTTAACTGAGACTTGGCTTTCAGATAAAAATGACATTTTGTTTTCTTTACCTGGTTATGATATGCTTTCAAAAAATCGTGAAAATAGAATAGGTGGTGGCGTTGCATTCTTTGTACCGAATCACTTTGATTATGTTATCATTGAAGACATGTCATTCTTAAGTGAATCGTTGGAAACGTTGTTTATCGAAATTACTGACCGAAATAAATGCAAAACCATCTTAGGAGTTATCTATAAGCCACCTCAAAGCAACCATACTGATTTTCTTGATTCATTGAATAATTTATTAAATCATAATTCTGTTCAAAACAAAAGGTGTATAATAATGGGAGATTTTAATTATGATCTTTTATCGAGCAATATTAATACTTCCACACATGAATTTTTAGAGACTTTTCTCTCTGCTTCCTTCCTTCCACTCATTTCTAAACCCACTAGAATAACCAGAACTTCAGCAACTCTCATTGATAACTTCTTTTCAAATATACATTCAGAGTTTAATGCTGGAATCGTTCTGTCAGATATATCTGATCATTTTCCGATATTTATGCATTACACTGATAAATTTCAACCAAAGAATACCCCCAGTGATTTCACAAAAAGACGCGTGTTTAGTGATGAAAACATTAATCGTTTGAAGTTAAGCCTTGAGGAAGAAACTTGGCATGATGTATTTAATAACGAAGATGTTAATCATTCGTATGTTAATTTCATTAACATTTTCATGTCTCACGTAAATCGAAATATTCCTTTTTCTACACATAAGTCTAAAAATTATAAGAAGTCGCCAAGACTTCCTTGGATTACGAATTCGATTCTGCGATCGATAAATCGAAAAAATAGGTTGTACTATAAACATATGTCTAAATGTACTGATCAAACAAGGATTCAATATACAAGTTATAAGAATGTACTTACAAGTGTCATTCGCACAGCAAAAAAGGTATATTATCATGACCAATTTAATCGCTGTCAAAATGATCTAAGGCGAACATGGAAGATAATTAATTCTACCCTTCACAATGGATCAAAGCATCCTAGGATTACTAAGCTTAGGCATGATAATGCTATAATTGAGAATACAGTTCAAATGGCAAATATATTTAACAATTATTTTTCCAATGTAGGTTTTAACCTCGCTAGCCATATACCACCAACAGATCACTCTTTTCATAACTATCTGACTGATAGAAACGAAAGTTCTTTATTTTTCTCTCCTACCTACCCACAAGAAATAATCAAAATAATATATGGGCTGAAATTGAATAAGAGTGCAGGATTTGATGGAATCGATAACAACCTTCTGCAAAAAACTATGAATTATATTGTTCATCCTCTTGTTCATATATTCAATCTGTCTTTATCATCTGGAAATATTCCAGAATCAATGAAAATATCGAAAATAATTCCTGTTTTCAAAAAGGGTGATAGAGAGCTAAAAAATAATTATAGACCCATTTCATTGCTAACAACTTTGTCCAAAATCCTTGAGAAGTTGGTCCACATTCGTACAATAAATTTCTTTCATAAGCACAATATTCTTTCTAATACTCAATATGGCTTCCGAGAAAAGAGTAGCACTACTCATGCAATACTTTCCTTAGTTCAAAAGGTTGCCAAAGAAAGTGACCAGTCTTCTAGTACGGTTGGTTTGTTCATAGATTTTTCTAAAGCATTTGATACTGTTGATCACGACATCCTTCTTTTCAAACTATCACATTACGGCATTCGGGGAAAACCATTGATATGGTTTAGGAATTATCTTAAAGGGCGCTCCCAGTTCGTTTCAATTAATGACAATTTCTCTGAACACAAGCCTGTCCTTTGCGGAGTTCCACAGGGCAGTATTCTTGGTCCACTTTTGTTTATAATTTATATAAATGACATTGAAAAGTCGTCTAGGCTACTTCAATTCATTCTTTTTGCTGATGATTCAAACATATTTTTCTCACATCATGATCCAAAACAATTGACGCAAATGTTAAATCAAGAACTTAAAAACGTTGCAAATTGGATAAAAGCAAACAAATTATCACTAAACCTTGATAAAACTAGTTATATGCTGTTTAGTAATAAATTTGAAGCTTTACCAAGTGATGTAATTTTTGATGGTACTGTCATCCAAAGGGTCCGATCCACTCGATTCCTTGGACTAATCATAGATGACAAGCTTTCTTGGAAACCGCACATTGATAATGTCTGCAAAATCATGGCTCGAAATACTGGCATCCTTGGTAAATTAAAACAATTCTTACCACACACTATTATGCTATCCTTGTATTCTACATTAATCCTCCCTTACTTAAATTATGGACTTATCGCTTGGGGTAATGCAACAAATTGGCTGATCGATAGAATATTTATATTGCAAAAAAGAGCTATTCGTGTAATAAATAATGCAGATTTCCGGGCACATACAAATAATCTATTCTTAAAAAATAAAATTCTGAAAATCAAAGAATTGTACACTTTTCAACTTGGACAGTTTATGTTCAAGCTCAATACTAAACAACTACCTTTGCCTCTAATTGATATGTTTTTAAAAAATAGTTCGATTCATAGTCACTTCACTCGCCAAGCAAACTCTTTTCATTTGCCATTGAACAGGACATCATTTGCTCAAAAAACGTTTATATTTTTGGGTCCTAAACTATGGAATTCATTTACAATTGATATAAAACAATGCAATTCTATACAAATGTTCAAAAAACGACTTAAATTATTTCTCCTGAATTATTACTAAATATTCAATTCATCAATTTCAAATTAGGCCTTCAGTGTTAAGTGGAAAACCTTTAATAATTTGTATATACTGTGAATGATTCATATATATATTTTTTAAAATATGATGCATATGATTTGTATAATAATGTATATATTCCATAATGTAAATATTGTTACGTTTTTTGTTTGTTTGTTTTATTTCGTTTTTTACAAAAAAAGGCAATTCAGTTGCTATAAAAAAGTAATTAAAACAATAAGGGGGGCCTACATTTTACAAGCTCTGCTTTTTAGTTGGCCCTCCCTCCCTTTCAAATATTTATATATCTCGATCTGATGATTGTCTATTGTAATTTTAGAATGTAATTTATTTTTTGTATGTACTTCAAATGTGATTGTAATATGTTACTATGTCAATTGAATTATAATTGTAAATATGAAATTGAAAGTGGAAAATAAATAATTGAATTGAATTGAATTGAAAAATTCACTTCCCCGTTTTATCCAATCTTAAGTACATAAACATATGGCCATTGAGTCCCCTGTACAGATCGCGCTAGAACTTCGGTCTCTGTATTTGGTGAGTGAAGCCAACGGAGTTCAGCTGAACAACCAACATAACAAAGACCGAAGCTTTTGGTCTAGATCTATGACAAACGTAGCACTCACACGTACTGCGACTACGAGGTTATACATCTGACGGAAGTTGATCTCCTCCACTCACCGGAGGAGAAGTATGATTTTGTCTTCTCCAATTTTATTATCCTTGACTTGAGTTTAGCCTTTCCTCTACATTATTTTTTCCAAGCATTATTTGTCATGTTTGTCATTTCTAAATTCTAGGCCTACATGTTATCTGCATGATCTGACATCATTTTATTTCAGAATCAAGCAAAATTAGGCCTAGATGGAATTTAAATTTTAAGTTTGACTTTTTTTTTAGATAGAGAGTGGTTTTAATTTGGGGGTTGGAATTGTATCTTTTTTGTTTAGTCTAATTAGGCCTAAGATTTCAAGATCTATTTTATATTTCTGCAGGGCTCCCACTCTCGATCTCTTAGTCTTAATTCTCTTTCCGATACCAATGTTTATTGTTAAGACATGGGATTTTTTGTTGTTGTTGAAACACTGAGTATAATTTAGCTTCCGACCAGGCAGAGTTTTCATGATGTGCTTATTGTGCTACTACTTGGAAAAGCTATTCTAAAGTTAGATCTTTATAATAAGGAGAGTGTCGCTAGAGCTTAGAGTTAATGTTTAAAGAAACTGAAGAATCTTATTTAGATGCCAGATGTTAGAGACTCTAGACTTTATATCTGATTTTTGTCTCATCTGCAACAAGTCAAAAGTTAACTTTCTGAAACCTGGACATAGAGCTAGGAGTAGGATATTTAAGTGTCACCATGGTTATACTGATCATGTAAGTTTCAGGTCACATTGGGGTCAATGAATTTTGTACTTGTTGTGGTACTTGTATCTTAAATTTAACAAGGATAAGAAATTGAATTTTTAAGATAATTTTGAGAAATGAGTAGCCTATGTTCATAAAACATTATGATAGATTTGATAGATTATAAGAATTAACAAGAGAATTCATCATAGTTTTAATTATTTCTTTTTCTTTAATCCTGATTGTGATGGTGATTGCAGGCTTGGCCTTTGCTAATATGTCCTTCTTATTCCTTGATGAAGTTGGAGGTTAATACATGGCTGGTGTTTACAATTGATTTGGATTCTGTCTTTTTTTTCATTGTGAAAACAGCTCCTAGAAGATGCAGTGCGCCCTCATATAGAATCCTTCAATTACATGCTTGACGATGGATTAGCACAGGCAGTGAGGAACATCAACCCAGTGGAGTTCCTATTGGATGATGAAAGAATTTCACTTTCATATGAGGTATCATTATTAGGAAAGATTTGAACAGTATTTTGGAAATCAAATAATAATATGATGAAATAGATATATATATTTTTTTATCAGTATAAAAAGTTTCATTTGATCCAAAAGATTCCGGAATGACTAGAAGAAGATAACATGTGAAGTAAAAAAAACAAAGTAAACATTGTACTTTTGCTTGATACATGTAATTATTAATGTTCTTATGTTTCTGACTAGCTGAGTAGTTTAAATGAGAGAAAGTTAGAGACAGATTTTTACTCATGAAAACATTACTCTGGAATCGCCATTGCCTATAACTATAAGTATGAAAATGGGGCGTTACGCGAGTACACTGTATATGCACAAGTATGGAATGCCATCAATAGTAATTTTCAGCTATCTTGTTTCATTCTAATTTCTAAAATGATTCATCTCCATCTTTACTCCCAAGTATTCCTTAAATACATAAGCGAAAAAATACTTCTACATTTTCCTTAAAATTCACATGAAATCCTGCCTTATCCAAAACTTTTTTGGATAAATTTCATCTTTATCCTTTCTGGCCCATAGTGTTCTTATTCCCTGGGTCACCTGTACATCACAATATGCTCTTATGTTATGAATGTCCTGTTCTAATTTGTTGTTATGTGTTTTTTTTAATTGGATACATTCACTTTGTGATGTTTTTTTTTCTTCATAGGATGCATTCATTGGTGTACCAACCATTGCCAGAGGAAACTTGTTTGCTTCTACTCTTAAAGTCTACCCATCAGAGGTAGGTTCAGGGGTACCGTTTCATGAAAGTTGTCAGCACTGACAAATTGATTGTCACTGACAGTTTCTATAGTAACAGAGGCCAGTGCCTCTCAGCCAATCATAACCAAGGATTTCACTGAAATTATCAGTAATGATACTCCAATGGAACTCCCCAAAGGTCGCTTGATGTCTTTTTCTCTCATTGGCCCTGAGAAATTGGTTATTTTTATCTTATTTAGTATTGAATTTCCTTGAAAATGTGTTGCGAAAGCAATCTAATTTTCAATGATTAACCCTATCTAGGCTGGGGTATTTTGGGAGTTCCTATGGCCGAGGGGGGGGCCTCCCAGGCCCCCCCCCCAAGATCTCGGCTGTCGACTGCGCGATCACGCCGAAAATTGGCACGCGGTTGCCTGGGACATAATCTACAAGATTGTGTAGTAATTTATTTCATGCGAATCGCTATTAAGTGATTATGCTAATTTATGCGTAATTAGTATGCGAAATCATACTTTTTCCTTTAACTCCCTAAATACAGCTCCAAATGTACTAATTTTTGGTATAGAAACTCTTTGTGGTGTCCTTAGCAAGTGTACATGAAAAAAATTGTGATATCAAATCGTTTTCTTATTTATTATATTGTTTTTTGCAATTTCTTATGTATTTCTTTGTTTTTTGACCTTTTGTTTTTCATTGTTTTTTCAATGAAATTTGTTGGGGACTCATCTGTGATCATAAAAAGCATAGAATGAATACATTTAGACTAGCAAAACTAAAAATAATCAAACATTTATGAATTTTGGTTGAAAACACAATTTGCATTGACTTTGTACATGAAATCACGTTTTTGAGCAATTTTCGGTCTGACATGCACTTACATAATGTTGCGTAATTTCAAAACCACGTACCCGGGTGATGCAAAATTGGTCTCAAAAGTTGCGCAAGACTTGAAAGTAAAAATTCAGCAAGCGGCGTAGTCAAAAAATTGAGGGGGGGGGCATCCGAGGCCCCCCCCCCGGCCTAGATAGGGTTAAAATCAAATTTGAGCTATAGGTGAACAATTTGGGATTATGTGCAATGTACATTATAATCAAAATGCCATTTATAGGTAGATATGCTCTTCAGCAATATCTTGAAGTGGCGGGTTATCAGTAAAAGTTCATTTAAATTTTTAAATCTATCATCAGGAACCACGATCAAAGATATGGGAATGTTAAGTCTAAAATGATAATGACTTCCTTTTATAGTGCTAACACATCAGAAGTCTCTAAGTGCTCAATAATGATGCAGGATGATTACCCCAGCTTTAGCAGAGCAGGTGTTAGGCGCACTCTGTTTCAAGGACGAAATTCCTGCCAAGTCCTTATTTACCTCACCTGGGATGATTTCAGCAAAATCTGGGTAAATTTCTTGCTGAGGGGAATTGTACATCCTGGAGGAGGATTTGAACCAATGACCCTCTAGGGGGAAATGTTGGAGTGAGAACCACTACACCATGACGACACCTTCAGAGTGATCAAAGTTGATCAAAGTTGCTTTTAAAAATACATTTGTTTCCTTTTAGTGTCGACAGCGTGGGACAACGTACCAGGCCCCTCTTCAAGCAAGGGTGCTCTGGCAACGTAGCAATGGAGACAGTGGGAGCGTCATGCGTCCTCTGGGCCAGATACCCATCCTTGTAAAAGTAAGTCAATAAATCCAATCCAAATCCATATTTCATTGTTCAAAAATAGAAGTCTTCAAATAGAAATATTCCGAAAATTCTTCTTGGGCCTGGCAGCCACTGTGCAGCATCAGATCGACGAGATCTATCCCTTTGATGGTGAATGCCAGACAGGGTAGCAGCAACTTCCAAAATACGTCTTTTGGTCTGACGAAGGAGGGTTTGAACTCTTGACCTCCCGGTTGTGAGACAGACGCCCTACCAACTGAGCCAATACAGTACACCGAAATACAATTCAGGAAAGCTTTATCATTCCTGCCAACTGTTATGAGAAATTACTAGTAGTATTTGTTGAAAATATGACATGAACAAGATGGTGCAGAAGGACATAAAAAGAGATGAATTGGTTTTGTACACTCTTGCACACATTTTCTATTATTATGGATATTATTGAAACCTGCTGAATAAATGAATGAATTCTGTCCTTTTTTTCAGTGTAAGAATTGCAATCTTCATAACCTACCTCCCAGTGAGCTTGTAAAAAGGAAAGAAGAGGGCTCTGAAATGGGAGGTTATTTCATCGCTAACGGCATCGAGAAGGTCATCAGAATGCTCGTCATGCCAAGAAGAAATTTTGTAAGTAGACAAATTCTTTTATAAATTATTGTTTGTGGTATTTTCAATATTTCATAAGGTGAGTATCTTTGAGCGGGCAAAAAATTCTTCATGTAATTTATTGTTTATCATTATGAATGAGCGTTTGGTACAGCAAAATCAGTAAATAGCACCTATCAGGAAACACTGATAAGCTTTCCGACCTGCAATAATCAGAGTAACATTGCATGATTAAAAAGTATTCTACAAACTTCAAATATCTCCATGTTCAGGGCTATTTAAATTTTTTTAACCATGTATAACTGAGTTAATAATAATAATAATAATATTTGAAATTTATATAGTGCATAATAGTCAAAAGACTCTCTATGCGCTTTACAAAATATATTTAGTAACTAATATATTAAATCTAAATTATACAATAAACCTTAATCCTAAAATACTTGATGCAATTAGAACAAATTAAATCAATACACAAAGTTACATCACTAATGAAGTGAAAACTTCCAATATTTAACAACATAATATATTCAACATTATAAAAATAAGTTATGAGTTGGAATTATTTCCTCAAGTTGACATGTTTTCATCATCTTTTGTTTTGTTCTATGTATATACATTGTATCTACATGTGTGTAAACCAGTGAAAAAAAAAATTTCCTTTATGGACAGTAAAGCTATTCAATTCAGTTTCTTCTTTGAAATGAGGATATTATGATGTGAGCAAACATTTAGTACATCCATTTGTTAATTCAACCTTTTCCCTCAATAAGAGTTTTACTTTGTAGTAACAAATTTGAAAGGATAAGTTCCAGTGTATGATCAGTTCTGGGGGGTGTTTCACAAAGATTTAAGTATTACTTAGAGTCACACTTAAATGCCTTGTTGGGTGCGGTATAAAAGGCCTGACCGCATTAGTCAGATCGTGCAAAGAAGATGCGCACTACTGCGTATAATTTATCAAAAAGATTGCGCGTTGCATATCATGTACGCGTCGGCATTTAAGTGTGATTTAAGTCATACTTACCATATTTCTTTGTGAAACACCCCCCTGATATGATAATGTAATTTGCATAAAATGTGCATTTCATAAGAAATTAATAAATGTTTACATTTCATATTGCAGCCACTGGCCATCAACCGTCCAAAATGGAAGAGCAGAGGAAAAGGTTTCACAGAGTTTGGTGTCCAGATGAGATGTGTCCGTAATGACCAGTCGATAGTTGTAAGTGACAAATCACAGATTTCTAGTAAATTGCTCAACTCTTTACCCATCACGGACGTAATCCCTCCTGTCCCACATTTATAAGCCAGTTCGTAGTTCCTTTCTGTGAATGATCAAAAGATTCTACGCATGATCAGAGGAAGGTCATTTGTACTAAAGTGACATGGTGGTTTAAAATCTAATGAGACAAGCACCAACTTTTACGTCTTGATTATTCATATATTTTTTTGAATTGTGTTTTTCATTTACATCCAAAAACAACTACAATGCTTCCACGAACGACTGGTATTTCACAGTTTGCCAAGTACATTGTGCAACATGCTTTCTCCCACCTGCTCTTTTGTCTTGTCTCTTTTTCCCCTCTCTTATTTTCTTTCTGTGGGTGAATCAGTGCAATTGTCACCAGAGCAAACGTCATGCTTATACACAAAGATGTCTGATTTATGGGAAAATAAGATGCCTTTTATTTCTCTTCCTTCAAGACAATTACCCTTCATTACCTGACCACAGGGAGCATCGTAGTGAGCTTTGCGTACAACAAGGAAATCTTCTTCCTCCCATTACTACTAGTTGTCAGGGTAAGAATTGGGTGATGAGGTGGTGATGGTGGTGGTGGTGGTGGTGATGATGATGAAGATGATTATGATGATGATGATGATGGTGATGATGATGATGGTGATGATGATGATGATGATAATGATGATCAAGCAAAGGAAGTACATGGGGGCAATGGCCGATGTCACCCACATGACAGGCTAGATCACCCCTAAAATTTGCGAGACGAATCATTCCACCCCCTGTTAAGGAGGACAAAAAAGAGACTTAAAACTTTGGACTACAGATCGACTGTCGGACAGACCTGCTGTTCCAAAATCATGCAATATTTGAATGTTTCTTCAGAGAGGTCGAGATTGGTTGTGATTGAAATTGGTGCTCAAACTCTCTATGGCCCATATTCTGAAGTCGGGTTTAAAGTTGTGGTTTAGTATGGACAGCCAATTGTTACATAAATCACTAACAGTAGAGATATCATATTTCAACTCATTTGGCTCTCAAATTATTCTTAATTCTAGGAAGTATAAATAGATGATTGTCTTCACCATCGATGAATCAGGAAAGAGCACGGTAAAAGCAACATAAGAAACATACAACGTAATAAATTTTTTTGCAACTTTTGGCTTCCCATAATTTAAGCACAGAGTTAGACCATGGTCTAATTTAAACCTGACTTTAGAATAACTATACTTGCTTATATAGCGCTTAATACTTACTTTGTCAGAAGTCTCTAAGCGCTCTACAGTATATGCAGCATAATTACCCTGGCTTTAGCAGTGCAGCTGTTACGCTGCACTGCTACGCTGCACGGGCCTATTTGTCTTACTCTCTTGTTCTCTCCCTCTTTCTCTGTCCCTCTTGCATCTTTAGGCTCTTGTAGACATCTCTGACCAGCATATATATGATGAGCTTGTCAAAGGAAAAGAAAATGACACATTCTTAGTAGGGTAAGTTGATAGGGTAGTAAAGCTTCACCGATCATGTGCCTGCCTGTGGGTTAATTATTCCACAGTGTAGATGAATCAATATGTAAACAGCGTTGTGGCCCAGTGGATTAGTCTCCGCACTTAGAAACAGAGGGTCGTGGGTTCAAAACCCAGCCATGGTGTAGTTTCCTTCACCAAGAAATTAATCCATATTGTGCTGCACTCAACCCAGGTGAAGTGAATATGGGTTCCAGGAATTTATACCTTGAAATGCCGAGCATGTAAAAGCTGCTTGAGCTACAGCCAGGGTAATAATATCCAGATCCTTTGAAAGCACATAGAGACGTTATTTATAATGTGTTATGATGCGCTATGCAAGAACTGACTATTATTATTATACAATTTAGCAACAAGCATGCATTTAGCAATCTGACACATACGCATGCATTCATTTCCGGAATATCTCTCTCTCATTATATCATGCATGATTGATGCATGAAAATATTGGTTTCAAATCACATTCAAAACTGCCTTTGTGAATTTGGGTCTTTATTGTTTGGTGGCCTGTCTACTTGCCTCTCCCTTTTATTCTGAATACATCTTTATGCCAAATCATTGTCTGCCATGCATCAGCAGAGCAGGCAATAATTCCCTAACAGAGGTCAAAGGTTGCAGTTGGATATGGCATATGTTTCCAAAAAGCTAGATGATTTTGCAGATATGTCTCTATATCTACGGCATATATTTTAACGCTACATTCTATCCATTTCAGATCATCAATACCTAACATGGGCTTTAAACTTGATCTCATTTAGTTGGTGCATTCCATGTTTTGAGGAGAGATAAACGAGTCATCAGAGAAACTGAAGACCATTCACAGACACCATCAAACTCCTCCAATAGGTACTTACTATAGAAACAGATGTGCTATGTTTTTGTATTTGATTTCATAAAGGTGCTAGTACACGTATGTTTTTAGAATGACACTAAACATTCTTTAAAGTTGAATATTTACCCCATTTTCTTGCCATACACAGTTGCGTGACAGGTATGTTGCGACAAACGCACACCCAGAACCTGTCCAGCCAGGAGCAAGCTTTGGAGTACATCGGAGAGCGATTCCGCATCAAGTTGTCCGTTCCTCCCTGGTACACCAACGCCCAGACGGCCAAGTTCCTCCTTCAGCAGTGTATCTGCGTTCATCTGGATTCTAATCAGGATAAATTCCATACACTCACGTAAGTATTGGAATAATGTCTGGTTCGAACAGGATGAATGATGATGGGGTTAATGGTGCTGATGTGGCTGTTGCTGTTCCTAAGTAAATGATGATGATGATGGTGGTGGTGAAGAGGAGGAGATTGATCAGGAGGAGCATGATGAAGATGGAGAGGAGTACCAGAGAATATTGTTTGTATCGTGGAACTGGAAATCGTCATTGAAATGATGATGGTTGTGATTATGGTGATGGTTATGAAAGTGATACAAGTGGATGGTGCTTATGGTGATGATGAGAATGATGATTGATGATGATGATGATGGTGATGATGATGATGATGATGGTGATGATGATGATTGATGATGATGATGATGATGATGGTGATGATGATGATGATGATGATGATGATGATGATGATGGTGATGTTGATGATGATGATGATGATGCTGCTGCTGCTACTGGTGTCAAAATGATGAGGAGGAAGAGGAGAAGCAAGGGGAAGATGACAGGAATTCCAATTGATTTTCATGATGAGTTTTACGGTGATGGTGATTTCAAAGGTACTGACAATAACAAAAGGATTGTGATGGTTGTAGAAATGTTGCTGCTGCTGATGACAGTTTTGATGTTCATGATGGCGGTAATGAGCAGGAAGATGAGAATATTGATAACTTTGAGGTCGATGATAATGCTGATTTTAATAATAGTGTAGATGATGGTGATGGTGATGAATGCTTGTGGTGATGATGGTTGCGGTGATGATACTGCTATCGGTGATGATAATGGTTGTAGTTGTTCTGTTGCTGATAATGATGATGGTGGTGTTGGTGATATTTGTGGTTACAGTAGTGTTGGTGGTAGTAATGGTGATGATTCCCCCCCCCCTCCCTTTCTTCTTTCCTTAGATTCATGGCTAGGAAGTTATTTGCCTTCACCCAGGGAGAGTGCACAGCAGAGAATGCAGACAGTCCGATGAACCAGGAAGTACTTCTAGCAGGTCACCTCTACCTCATGGTTCTCAAGGTCAGGTCATGATTCAATCCAAAACCATTCACTAGTCAATGCTTCAATCAATTGAATGGAATGTATGTTCAAGAAGTACAGTACAATTAAGTTTTTTTCTGAAACACATTTATTATTATATAGTCTTATGCAGCATAGCCAGTTGCCACTGCTATCCACCCAAAACTCCAATTGCTGTATGGATAGAATCAAGCAAGCCCCCCCCATATATATATTTTTGGGGGCTAAGTTTTACAACTAACTGCCTAAATCTGCAACAAAGGATAAGCTTAAACATTGCAATGATATTTCCAGGACTCCCTTTTTTAGTTTCCAGTGAGGGCTTTTTTGAGCATTTTTGGGGCGAAATTGTGCGTAGCCCCCATGTAATTTTTGCCATGAGATCACATGATGAAAAATGAAATGGGTACTTCTTGAAATTGATAGTTTCATCATCCTTAAGCTCCTTTCATCACGCTTTAGCGCCTATTAATATGGCGGCTCAGCTACAGTCGGGGTACTAATATGATGTCAAGGATCAAAGCTCAGTTGAGTATATGCACATAGTAACTGCGCTGTATAAATGGACATATTATTATTATTCTTCATGGACAACGCTCCGGTGAGTGAAGAATCTGCAAAACTGAACACTTTAATTGCAGGCATGCTAAAGCATATTTCAGATAAGTCAGGATTGCTACTAGTGTCATGTCTGACTGGTACAAGAATGATATTTTAAGTGACGAATCACTTCAATGACATCTGAAATGGTTTACTATCTGTAATTTTTCTCTTTATTTTGTTGTAGGAGAAACTAGAAGGCTGGTTAGTTAGTCTACGCTATGCCATTGAGAAACAGGCCAAGAAGTCGAGGAGATTCGTTCTGAATGATGGTGAGATACATAGGGACAGTGATTTTCCGTTTCAAAAAATGGCCTTTTCCGTTTCAGAAAATCTCAAATTCCGTTTCAGCATGTCAGAAAACGGAAATTCCGTTTCCCCATAGACTTTGTACACACGGAAAAGTGACAATTCCGTTTACACATTGAATAGCAAAATCACAGCGAGTACACTCGCACTGGCCAAAATTTGTATCTGCTACTGTACCGACAACACAATAAAATCCGTTCTAATCGGATCTATGCGGGTGCATTTAATAATTTTTTGATCACATTTAGCATGCATACATCCTCACCTTTCACATAATTAGCATTATTTTGCAGTGAAATTAAATTTCATCGATAATTTTGGGGTTTTTTGGACA
This sequence comes from Lytechinus variegatus, assembly GCF_018143015.1. Classification (NCBI taxonomy): domain Eukaryota; kingdom Metazoa; phylum Echinodermata; class Echinoidea; order Temnopleuroida; family Toxopneustidae; genus Lytechinus; species Lytechinus variegatus. The sequence continues at coordinate 6,383,108 of NC_054752.1, read as the reverse complement.
TCGTTATCGTCCGAGAACGACTTTCGCCAATCCGCCATCTTGGATTTTAAGACCACGATATCGTGCTGTTACATCTTCAAACGTAGAGGGCAGCAACACACGACCGTGCAGTTGAGCGATATGAAGCTCAAGCAACCCGGCCGGCCGGGTACGGCCGCGGGGTACAATCGAGTGTGCTGATGTCGCGAGCAGTTACGATGTGTGAATTGTCATGATTGTAGCGAAGTGAGATCGTGTTTTCTGGCCATTTAATACTCTCATTTTGTTGTTATTTTGGAGTAATTTCTGTTGCTATTCTGTGTATTTTGAGGGAAAATACGTTTTCCGTGATTTTCCGTTTGAAATGCCACTTTCCGTTTCAAAAGGCCTTTTCCGTGAATTCCGTCCGTTTTCCGCGATCGCGGAAAATCACTGTCCCTAGATACATGTTGTGATTATATTATCCTGAAGACCACTCCAATTTTATAATTCTAATACAGGCAGGATCACAAAAATTAATTAAAAGAAATCCTCATACAATTATCTTTTGTTGGATCTTCATCAAACATTCACTGATTTTCTGCCTTTGGCTCAAATTAGCTTTTGATAAAGTAATTGATTTCAAGTGTTCTGTATTAAAAACCAAATATGATATTTTTTAGTATTACGATTTTACACAGGATATCTATCACATTTCTTGTAAAGTGAATATAATATATGATATAATCGCTGCTAAATATATTCATAAAAAAACTGTGCCATACTAATTTGTGTTTTTATTATTATTATTATAGTTGTGACAATGGCTGTATGATGTTATTTGATATGATATATGGCAAAAAGAAGCTGCTGTAAACTGCTTATCTAAAAAAAGAGCCAATGGAGTAAATAAGAGAGTCAAAAGGGGCCTAAGCTTTCGATCCTAGCAGAATCTTCTTCGGAGGCAAAATGACAAACATATAAGGTGGAACAACCATAATATAGACCACAGACATTCAACAGCAACACTGGAACAATCAAGAAGACAAAAGGGGCATTAGTGAGAAGAGCTGACCAATCAGGTTAATGAAGGGGATGAAAGAAAAGGAGTAGGCAGACACAAAGGGAAGTTAGTGTGAGTAAGGGCAAAGAAAGACCTCAAGGAAAGAGGGATGAAGATAATGAGGCAGGCAACATCAAACAGGATCTGGAACAAAACAGTGATAGAGGGTATGAGGAAGATATGAATATATGATATATGCTATCTCATCTTTGTTACAGTATCACTGAACAATGCTGCATCATCAGGGCCTGGTGATCTGACAAGAAAAATGGAATACCTAATAGCAACAGGAAACTTGGCTTCTAAGACGGGCCTTGGCTTAATGCAGGTATGTATGCAAGCGGCATTAGTTTGAGTATCACAAAAGGAAAATGCTCTTAATTTCGATGTATTGCAAAAAACTTTCTTGTTAAAATACATACAGTAAGGAGACTAATACAAACAAACAAAAGTTACAGCATATTCATAATTTCATACTGAGAAAAGTGAAACTTAAAGAGAAATGCCAGTAGTTGCAGTAAACACTGATTTCATAAGAAAGTCTGTAAGACGAGGCTTGATTGTCAGTATATCATTGAGGATCAGGATCTGGTACAGTTACATAAACTGAACTTTGTGAAATCTTGAAATCTACGCTGAAAAATTTTCGCACTGAAGATCACCAACACAGATAAACGCATGTGGGACAGTGTATTATTATTGCTTTGAATGTTGGCCCAATGCTTGACCAGAATCTCGTGCTTTGCTAATTTCTCAGCAATTATGCAATTTCTTCCAGAATCCTTTTGCACATATCTTTTATTTATACAAACAGATACTTTGATGGTCATTTCATTGGATTCTGTTCGAACTCATTTTGATATCATTACCACAACCGGCATTTACCTTTAATAGTAATTCTCTACTTTAACTGTTTCTGACTGGTATGTATCTTTACAGACGTCGGGTATGACAGTCGTTGCGGATAAACTCAATTTCATGAGATTCCTGTCTCATTTCCGTTGTATTCATCGAGGTTCATTCTTTGCTGAGATGAGGACCACTTCAGTCAGAAAGCTTCTCCCTGAGGCTTGGGGTAAGCTATCATTTCCTATATTGCAGTGTTGACCTATATGTAGACCTATGTTTGATTACAGTGTATATCTTACTATTGCATTAGATATTTTATTATTTCTGTATTGATAAAACCTTTTGTGCACCCAACTGCCACCCCCCCCCCTTAAATCTTATCTCTATGAAGTGATCAAGTCTTGGTAATCTACATGTAACACGTTGGAGACTGGATAATTTTGCTTTATGAGTAAGATTATTGAATTTCTCCGGTTTCCTATGCCCTGTTCATATTCCTGATGATGCACCTTGCAGTATAATAATATTACAATGTATGAGATTATTAATCTTTCTTCTCCAGTTTACTGTGCCCTGTTCTTAGTCCTGTTAGAGCACTTTGCAGTCTAATGAATGTAAATAATGGTAGTATTATAACGAATGAGATTATTAATCTTTCTTCTCCGGTTTCCTGTGCCCTGTTCATACTCCTGTTAGAGCACTTTGCAGTCTAACGAATATAAATAATGGTAGTATTACAATGGATGAGGTTATCAATCTTTCTTTGTAGGTTTCCTGTGCCCTGTCCATACATTTCCTGACGATGCCATCTTCATTTTCTTCCCCACCCCCTTGGGCTTTAGACCCATGCCCCCCCTTCCCCTATTATTACAAGGAATGAGATTATTTATCTTTCTTTTTAGGTTTCCCATGCCCTGTCCATACATTTTTTGTCATTGCCATCTTCATTCCTCCCTCCTTACTACAATGAATGAGATTATTTATCTTTCTTTGTAGGTTTCCTATGCCCTGTTCATACTCCTGATGGTGCACCTTGCGGTCTAATGAATCATCTCACTGCACTGTGTCAGGTAATAACTAATAGACCGTGTAACACAAGTCCTTGCAATCAATCATAGGGCTGATTTTTAAAGCTTGACTGTATCTATTACTATATGCAATCATTTACAAATTAACTGCAATTAATTGCTAGGCTTTGTGTAACAAGACACTTTTCTCCAATTTCCATTCATGTGGATATGGTATTATAAGGTTTTACTGGTGGGAGATCAGTCATTACACATACTATTGATAATAATGTTGGAGTTTATCAGTGTTGGGCCTGTTCTGAAATATTCTATTTTTAGTTTAAACCTCAAGGAATCCTTTTTAAAACAATTAATCAGTATGGTGCCTGTTCTGCGATAAATATCTTAAAGATTAAGCACAATTTTTTTAATATAATCATGATGCTATTAGGTGATGATGATGTACAGAATTTGTATTGCACCTTTGATTAAAAGACATTTAAAGTTGCTGGGTCCCTCACCTTTGCACAGGTTGATCACACAGTAGCTGGAAAGGATTGTCCATAATTTTATAATAATAATAATAATAATAATGCTATATTAACCCAGGATAGCCACTTCAGTTCTGAAAACTATTACCCCACCAGGCCTTTGCTTAACAGGATAATTTTAACGTTACTCCAGCATTATCTGGGCTTTCTAAGTGCTCAAGCATTCAATGAATTTCTTTCTACCTAGCACCCATTTATTGGTGTAGATTTTCAAATGTTGACAAATGTCTTACTAAAGAATGCGAGTGCTGCAGTGAAATTTGAACCCCGGTCCTCATGGGTCATAGTCTGGAGACATATCCACTTGTCTACAATACCTACAGCCCATAGTGATATCTGGATGTGATAAGCATATATAAAAGCAGAATTTGATTATTATAACATGACAAGCCCTTACATGAGAGATGTCCTGATTATTCTTTATCTACTGCTTCCACACAGGTGGTCAACACCCAACCCCTTACCCTCCCCCTCGTCAAGACCCTCTACGCCCTGGGCATGACCCCCCTCGACGCACCCCTATCACACCCCGTCTCCAGCTGCTATGAAGTCATCCTAGATGGGAGGGTCCTGGGCTACGTACCCCAGGACATCGCCACACAGCTCACATCAAGGCTCAAGATTCTAAAGGTCAAAGGTCAGAGTGGAGTGAGTATCAATCTTTTGATTTGTTTGCACTTGTATATGTGACAAGGTCCATTTTTTAGGGGACCCATAGCCAGAAGTCCTTTGCCACAATATTTCTAGTATCAATGCTTCCTTAGTATGCAAGTCGAAGAACAACGTAGACTTTCTAGGGAGTGTTTCATGAAAGGACTTATCAGATGTTTTCTCTGCCAGTTACCATAGTTACTTCGCCAATCAATATCAAGGAAAGTTGTCAGATCTGACAACTTGTCCCACGTAAATGTCACGGAAACGCCGACACATTGGTTTCGTGGTAAAGATATGCAAGACAAAATGTTTGCCAGAAATTGTGTTGCCATGGTAACATTTAGTGGTGAAAAATAGGTAAAAATCTTGCAGTTTGGACAACTTTATCTTGTGACCCATTCTCATGGAAATAGGCACGCATATTGGTCATGAGGTAAAGATGTGCTAGGAATATTTGATGTGTGTGTCGGAAATGGTGTTATTTTATAGCAAGAATTGGGTACAAGTCTTGCTGTTCAATCAATTTCTGTCAGCAATGAAGCTCTTTCTATCTTTACTTGTAGGTTTGCCAGACTACAGAGATTGTCCTGGTCCCTGTGAGCGGTAAGGGAGGTCAGTATCCAGGCCTGTACATCTTCACCACACCTTCAAGGCTCTACCGACCTGTCAGGAATCTTGCGTTACAGGAGACAGAGTACATTGGTACGTTTGAACAGGTGTACATGGACATCGCAGTCAGTCCAGCTGAAATTCACCAAAAGGTAAATTGTACTGAAAATAGACAGGGTTGTTGATAGCCCATGCTGGAATAGACCTCTGGTATCCACAGACATTAGAAAACATTGAGGAGCCTTTTTCAGAGCTGCCAAGTAGTACTGATTTTCAGTATTTAGTGCTGAAAAGTGAGAAGAATACTGAGAGTTTCATGTAAAATACTAATTTCTAAAGTTTCAGTTGTATCTCTGGTCCTATGGCATTTTTTGATAATACTGATTTCCTCACCAAAATACTGATTTCCTCACCGAAATACTGATTTCCAGCTTCAAAAATACTGAAATGTTTCTTTTCAGGTTGGCAGCTCTGCTTTTTGTGCAGTTTAGTTCAAGCACTCACGGGAAGGTTTCACCCATTACTTTCTATTCTTTTGAAAAGTGACTACCTCCAGGGACCACCATTAGTGGTGTTGTGGCTCAGTGTATAAACCTCTGGACTTTGAACCACAAGGTCCAGGGTTCATATCCCACCGCAGCACGTGCGTCCTTTGGCAAGGCGTTTGTCAACATTTGCCACTCTCCACCCAGGTGTAGTAAATGGAAATCCGGTAGGAAGGAATTCCTGGAATGCTTGAGCATCCGATAAGGGTAGCCATGCTAAAGCCAGGGTAATAGTATGCAGTGCTTTCAAACATTTGTATTAAGCACGATATAAATGTCGCATATAATCATGGAATGAACAACAGATTCTGTACACTTAAAAAAAACCTGATTTTGCAGAAAAAAAGAATGAATGTTTTGCAAAAAGCAATAACAGAATCATTCTGTAAATTCTTGAAACAGGAATTTTTCTGCAATTTTACAGAACAGGTCTGTTTCAAAAGGGGAAAAGGGTTTTTATTGAAGGAAATTTGTAAGGTTCCATACACCAAATACCAATTTCCTGTAAGATTACGAAATCTGGTAAGATTACAGGTGTTCTCGAGACTGCTGCAGGAGCTTTTTTTATTTTTAGGATAAATTTTCTAACAGTGTAGGGCATTCAAATTATCTATAGTTACTTTCAGCTTAAACTACCTAAAACAAGCAGTTATTTTCACCTGCATTTTAAAAATCTGAGGCTTGGTATTTAGAATCCAGTCTGCATGAATTTGGTGTTGCTATGTTGGGTAATCTTCTCAGAGTGTTATATTGATGACTTCTAGATTTTTGTTAAAAATTGCCCTTATCTACACCTGCTCAGTTTATATGTATGAAATCCCTTAAAAGAGCAACAATTGGATTATTCTTTAGCGATTCCATCACATAATCATCTATTTGTACATCCAAACCTCATTTTGTCTCGCCTACAAAGCAGAGCAAGACAATGATAGGTGCCACTTCTCTGGCAGCCCCAGCCTTGAAATTTCAACCAAGATCGTATCAAACTTGTTTTATTCCATTATTTCTAATTTGTTTGCATCTTGTTTTTATCACTAAAGGAAGTATGAAATCAGTCTTGATATTTGGTGTTCTATCTGATCTTATTGACAGACCACACATTTAGAGGTGAATGAGACGAGTATACTGAGTGTTTCAGCGAGCCTTACGCCGTTCTCCGATTTCAACCAAAGCCCTAGAAATATGTACCAATGTCAGGTAAGATAGATGGCTTCTTGAATGGATAATAAGGGGCCTGTAACCTTAAGATTTACAATCGATTGTGGGTTGATTTATATAATTGATTACATTGATTATTACATGTGGTCGATCATGAAAATCAGCCCTAAGATCAATCGCTGAATTCTATGTTACAGTGCCCAGGAATGTTTCATGAAAGGACATGTTTGATTCTTTTATGGCACAAAGTTTGTTTTGTCTGCCTTTTGGGTTTCCCAAATTACCAATCTCATTTTCATCATTAAAGTATTGCCAATAATCACATCAATATTAAAGGGATGGTCCGGGTTGAAAATATTTATATCTTAGTACATAGAGTAGAATTCACTGAGCAAAACGCCAAAAATGTCATCGAAATCGGATAACAAAATAATAAAGTTATTGATGATGATGATGATGTCACATCTTCACTTTCCGTTTTCTTATGTTATTATACAAAATCATAATTTTTCATTATTTCATACTTGTGTGAATAATTCGTCTCCCTTATAATAAAATAAGTTGCAGCAATAAAAGTCTAATGCACTAAATCAGTTGTCAATCCAATTTTTCCAGTTCTTGGAGGAAAAAAATGAATAAACCTAATTTCATATAATAAAATACAAAAGAACAAGTGAAGATGTGACATCATCAGCCCACCTAATGAATATTCATGACGACTGTTTTTACAAAAAATTACTAAACTTTAAAATTCAATAACTTTATTATTTGTTATCCGATTTTGATGAAATTTTTGATATTTTGCTCAGTGAATGCTATGCATTCATTAAGCTACATGTATAAATACTCTCAGCCCGGACCATCCCTTTAACCAAATGCAAAAAAAGAGTCATTTAATTTTATCAAGAAAATGCAGTAATGTAAGTATGAATTTTCCCTCAGATTTTTTTCTTGGAAAATGAACTTGAAGAACCTTTTGGTCAGTCTAATAAACAGGTTTGTCAATGTATTATGTTTGTGTACTGGGTATGTGTAAAACATAGTTTGTTTCACAAGTGTTAATTTTCCTTGTAGCTGTTGGAAAGGCGTATTATAAATATTACTGTATGTACTTTCGTTTCATACAGATGGGTAAACAAACGATGGGTTTCCCGTCCCACACGCTACCATTCCGTATTGATCATAAGATGTACAAGCTGCAGACGCCTCAGACACCGATGGTCCGACCACACTCTTACGACAAGTATGACTTTGATGATTACCCACTCGGAACCAATGCTGTAGTCGCTGTCATCTCATATACAGTAAGTGACTTTGGAATAGAAAGCAGGTTGGTAGGTGCAGCCAATCAATCAAAATTCTGTAGACATTTTTTTACTGGGGTGGTTTCTTTAATTCTGTTTCTTCCTTTCACCCCCTGAAAACTGTAATAAATAGAATACATGAATTGGAAACAATATCATGAAACTTGACTGAGCTTTTCAAACTCTAGATGTGTTGCCGTAGATGGCATCCTAACCTTTTCATCTCGACCACAAAATATTTTGTTAAAGTCACGCAGTTACAAGGTTGATTTCTATTTAATCACTTGGTGGAGAGTTTGTGCATAGCATATCAGCCTTATTGGGGGCGTCTAGGTCTCTTGGTTACATGTCTTTCATTCAATCAGAGGGGCGTGGGTTCGAATCTCAACCACAGTGCATCTTCCTTCAGCCAAAAATTTACCCACATTGTGCTGCACTCAACCTAGGTGAGGTGCTCGGGTAGCCGGCAGGATTAATTCATTGAATGTACCAAGCGCCTTTAGCAGCTGGAGCTAAGCCGGGGTAATATCAAGTGTGCCATTGAATAGAACTTGGTAATCGGCTCCTCATAAATGCCATATATTACTATTATTATTATTATAATTATTAAATCATTTATTTGATGTTAATCTACAATAGCCTGAAAAACATCCATGTATGAGTATGATTTCGAAATACACAAACATAAACATAAGCCTGTACTGCTCAGACTTTTTATGAATATTTTCAGCTGGACTTGTTCAATCCTCTTTTTACTTTTACATGTACATGGCAATTTTCTGAACTAAAGAGAAAGGTTTTTAATGTCAATCTAAAGTTAGTGGTGGAGAGTTTCTTGTTGTTAATGTAAAGGTGTTCAAAATGTGAATTAATCCATATTGTATGGCACCATAATGAAAGCATTATTTTGGTCATGTGACAGTATGATTGCATCCCTGCTTTAGCTTCATTGAAATGCATTCACAACTAGTTGTGTCATATGCCTGTGGGAAGATAATCCGGTAGTACAGTACTCTACTGGCGTGCCATATGTAGTGTTTGCAGCGTTTACACTAATATGAATGGGTACTTGCCTGTTTCTTGGTGTAGATCTCTATTGGCTGTGCATCTTTCTTGCCAACGATGGCTGCCTCTGCATCCTTGAACATGCTGTCAAACTTTTGACATTCCTCCTGGAGTTTGATGATTGCCAGCTTGAGCAGGTCTTACAATGTCATCCATTGTTGCTTGTCTTCCCTGCGCCGAGTTGACAAGAGCCTCCAAGTTTCCAATTATGGCACTTGCCGACTGGACTGCCAGCAAAGATTCCACATGCACGAAGGGATCTTCACGACTAGCTGCTGTAGGTTTCTGCTCTGATGAAATGGCAGCATCCAATTGTAATTAATAATAATAATACATGTGACTTGTAAAGCACCTTATCCACTCTGTAGAGTGCTCAAGGGGCATAAAGAAATTAAGAAATAAAAAGAAAGGTTTTAAGAACATTTTTGAAAGACTCAACAGAGATACAATATTTGATGTCTTCAGGAAGTCTGTTTCATAGTATGGGACATGCATGAGCAAAAGATCTTCCCCCTCCCCCAGTTTTTTAAACTTTTGGATCTGCATGCAAACAAAATTATCAGTTGAATATCATCAGCATAGATATGATAGTTGATTCCATGGTGGATCATAACTTGTCGCAATCCAATCAAGTAAATAGAAAAAAGAGTCGGACCTCCCACAGAGCCCTGTGGTACGCCATTGCCTATAAAGTGAGTCTGTTATCTTCTTGTAGTTCTCCTGGAAGGATTCGAGAGCTAACTTCGCACTGTCCCCCGAGTAGTGCTCAGTGGCCTTACCAGTAGTTTTTTTGTGCGGTCTTGTCTGAACTTAATTGTTTGTGAGAAAGTCTCTCCTAATGCATACTGATAGCGTCACAAATAGGTGGGAGTTCATCGACCGATTGTGCTGTGTTGAGCAGTTGGTATAGTAGGTTAGTGGTTGATTTTCCTTGATGATGGATCAAATAAAATCAAATCAATTATTTCCACAATACTATATAATCATTACAAATATATAAAAATAGGAAATATGAAACATAACTACAATATGAAATGAAACTGAACCGAGTAGGATTCAAACATAAGCATGTACATGAATGTGGGAGAGCCAAACAAGAAGACAAAAATAGTCTTGAAACTCAGTCACCCAACATATAGTGAACCAGTTGATAACAATAAAAATAAACATTTATTATACAAAATAAAGTATATGAATGTGGCTGTCATTCAGAACTTTCAATAGAACAGTCGAGAAAATCAACACTATTATAAATATATCATACAGTGTTACAAATAAAACCATACGAAATGATATAAAGCTTCATTGTGAGGACTGCTCATGTTACTTGGCAAGTGTCAAGTCTAGCCTGATGCTGACATCTTTCAGCAAGCTTGCTATGGCTCTACCAGTTGTTTGACTGGTCTAATGCAGCCCGACAGACCTCTCCCGACGCTTAAGAGTTGTCATCAAAGTATCTGATACACATTTATTCTTGCTCTTTGCCCGAAATGTCTTGCGTGTCATCACAGATCAGCTTCTTTCCTTCAGCTGATACTGAGAGCATCAAGTTCAGTTGTGTTCAGTACCATTTTCTGTATTTCAAGTTCTCTAGAGTTTATGTCATTTTTATCAAATGTGAGGAAGCTGAATCTGGAATACATGTAGGCTTTAGTCTGTGATGCTGTAGTGTTTTATTTTTCAAATTTTTTGCATCTTCTTTCTTTTCCTTTTCTCTTTGTGAATCCTTCCACATGAATAATCATGAGAATGATAAGGTCAAAGGTCATGTAAGGGTCAAAAGATTGTATTGCATATTGAATGTGAAATCAGGTGAGAATCATGGTTCATGAACCACCTTGTCTTTCCTTTTCTTCCTTCTTTCCTTTACCTTTCCCCTTTTTCTGTTATTTCTTTGAAATATTTTTTAGGGAGACTATCCTCACCCTTGCTTCTGCCACCTCTGAGAGTAATTGTTTGAGTTTTGCCATGTTCTTTTCCACTCTATAGGGGTATGATATGGAAGATGCCATGATCATAAACAAGTCTTCACTGGAAAGAGGGTTTGGCCATGCTAGCATCTATAAAACAGAAGAGATTAATCTTAGAAATAAGCTTGGAGAATCAAGGCACGGAAGAGTGGCTGCTGTGTTTGGTAAGTAAGATGATGATGCGATGGTGATGATGATAGTGGAGAGGGGGTGGGACTGGTAGAGGGAAGTAGTTTTGGTCGTGGTGATCATCGTCTATAAAACAGAAGAGATTAACTTGGGAATATGCTTGGAGATGAAGCCACGGAAGAGTGGCAGTTGTGTTTTGTAAGTAAGATGATGATGGGACAGTTATGGCATGATTGGTGGGAGGGGCGCAGCTGATAGAGGGTTATAGTGGTGAAGATGATGGTCATAATCTGTAAGACAGGAGAGATTAACCTTTGGAATAAGCTTGGAGAATCAAGGCACGGAAGAGAAGCTGCTGTGTTTGGTAAGTAAGATGATGATGGGATGGTGATGCTGATGGTGATTGGATGATGGTGAGGGGGGTGGGTCTGGTAGAGAGGACGTGGTTTTTTGTTGTGATCATCATCTATAAAACAGAAGAGATTAACCTTGGGAATATGCTTGGAGATGAAGCCACGGAAGAGTGGCAGTTGTGTTTTGTAAGTAAGATGATGATGGGACAGTCATGGTATGATTGGTGGGAGGGGCGCAGCTGGTAGAGGGGTATAGTGGTGAAGATGATGGTCATAATCTGTAAAACAGAAGAGATTAATCTTAGGAATAAGCTTGGAGCATCAAGGCACGGAAGAGTGGCTGCTGTGTTTTGTAAGTAAGATGACGATGAGATGGTGATAGGATGATGGAGAGGGGGTGGGTTGATGGCGAGAGGGGTTGGGCTGGTAGAGGGGAAGTGGTTTTGGTCGGGAAAGTTTGGATATTTTTGATTATGCATGAGGGCATGAGGAAGAGATACAATATACCTTTCTCCCTGTGACAAAATTACGTCATGCCTTAAAAAAAAAACAATGATTCCCCCCCCAAAAAAAAAAAGACGATACATATGAAAAATCCTCTCAATCCATAATTATTATTTGCACTAATATATATCATGATGGCATTTTCTTGTTGATAATATACCTTTTTTGTTTTTATCATGCTAATATACTTCATTATAGGTTGTGATATAACTGACCCTCGAATCAAAGGATGTATAGACAAAGATGGCTTTCCCCCAATCGGTACAGTACTACATGAAGGAGACCCATACTATGCGTAAGTCAGACTTTCTTGTTTATGATGTACAAATGATTTATAATACTATTGATTCCAGTTTTTACCATTTAAGTAGTTCTCACTCAAATATTGAATGCTTATTACATTCTTTTTTTATTGTCTGCTGAGCAATGGCAAGCATGATTTGTAATGAACCTTAACTCTTCATGCGTTACGTTCGCATTATTGCACATCCTTATGCGTGTTTTGTTCGCATTTTTGCACAACCACGCATTTCCCATAGACGTCCCCTGTCCCATTGTTTTTCGAACAATTGCATGCCCCGGTGCGTACCTAGCTACAATGTATAGCTTGGCGTTTTTGTATACCGTACTTGTGTACCGATCGATCGATCGCGCGTGCGACATTAGTTTAGCGTTTGACGGATTATCGCAGTTTACAAATTAAAGAATCGTAAATTTTATCAAAATTGGATGTGAAGTAAGAAAGTTATGACATTTTCAAGTGTCGCTTAATTTTACAAAACAGTTATATGCACATGATATGCAAATGAGGCGACTAATATCATCATCAACTCTCTTTGTATTTTATTATTTGAAACATGAAGTATTCTAATTTTCTCATCACTGTCAAGTAAAGTACAATGAATTCCTCTCTGAACATGTGTAATGATCATTGTTTAATACTATATGGTTCAGTCAAGTTGGTCCTTGATCGTCAAATCTGTAAAAAATGAAATATGGTATAATTCAAACAATAAAAAACAAAAGAAATAGTGAGTGGCGAACATCATCGTCTGTCTCATTTGCATGTCACTGAGTTGTGCATATTACTGTTTTGTGAAAAATAAGGGAAACTTTGAAATGTCATAACTTTCTTATTTTACATCTGATTTTGATGAAGTTTTCAGCGTTATGCTAGTTTGATTTTTCTCTATGTATTCTAATCAACAATCAACATTTTTCTTAATCAACATTTTTCTTATTTTTCTGGGGTGGACTTGACCTATAAATATTAAGTGTTCTCTGATTTGTTTAAAACTCCATCAACAGCTATGTTTTTTTTGATAAAGTTAATCCATCATTTTTAAAGAGAAATGCTAGTAGTTGCAGTAAACACTGATTTCATGAGAAAGTCTGTAAAACCAGGCTTAATTGTCAGTATATCATTGAGGATCTAGATCTGGTACAGTTACATAAACTGAACTTTGTGAAATCTTGAAATCTACGCTGAAAAATGTTCACACTGAAGATCACCAACACAGATAGGCACACGTGGGACAGTGTATTATTATTGCTGGAATAAAGACCCGACGGAAGTGACCGAATCCGTGCTTATTTTGCTTATTTCTCAGCAATTACACAATTTCTTCCAGAATCCTTTGGCACATATTTTTTATTCATACACACAGACACTTGGGTGGTCATTATGTTAGATTCTGTAAAAAGTCATTTTCAGATTGTTACCAATACTAGAATTTATCTTTAATCAGTGACAAGCTTTTAAAAATCAACTCTCATTTGGAGCATCGTAGCCCAGTGGATTAGTCTTCTTGCTGTGAAAATGCTGGTAGTGGGTTCAAATCCCAATCATGATGCACTTTCCTTCAGCAAGAAATTTATCCACATTGTGCTGCACTCAACCGAGGTGAGGTAAATGGGTACCTGGCAGGAATTTATTCTTTGAAATGCTTGCATGCATTAAAAAGAATGCAGGGTTTAAGCCAGGGTAATATTTAAGTTCTTTGGTAATGCATATGGACATAGTTTCATAATGTGATATGCGCTATTACAGGAACTAATTCTAGAGACTCAGTTTATTAATTTCATATTCATGTAATGCAGATACACCAGGCTCGATTCAGGCCAGACCAAGGTCGAGAAGTACAAAGGGTCGGAGGTTGCGGTGGTAGATAATGTCAAGGTCACAGGGAATGACCTTGGTAACCAAGTCTGTCAGAGAGCTTTCATACAACTTAGAATACAGGTATGGTGGATCTCACTTACTGTATAAGGTAGGAATAGATTGGTGGTTGTAAAACAAGGGTTTGGTAGTGCAAGCAGGGTACTTCTGAAAAATAACCCGCTTTACATCCAACAGCTCATTTTTGCATTTTTGTCTGGCCTCCATATCAGAGCGAGGCTATAGGTACCACTTTTCCGACGGCGACAGCGTCGTCATCAATGAAATCTTAACCAAGGTTAATTTTTTGAAATATCATAACTTAGAAAGTATATGGACCCAGTTCGTTAATAAAAAGATCAGTTAATTGATTGTTGTAAATCATTTTGATATTGATATTTAATGATCTCTTCCACATTTTGGGTGTGATTTCGTGAAAATGACAGCAAAACATGAATACTTGATATGTTCAGAAGTGCAGAATCTAAAATGGCATTTCATTTTACACATGTAAAAACTGTTATTTTCGATGATGATGATGATAATAATCAGATTTATAACCTACCTTTTTCTAGAGGATACAAAGTGGAGCTTTTCATTATCTTTGTAGATACTAATATATTTCAATTAAAAATTATTTTTGTGTGATAAACTTGAAAATATTTATTGAAAATCAACACATTTTCTTTTAATTTCCCTCGATTCTTCCAGAGGAATCCAATCATTGGAGACAAGTTTTCTAGTCGTCATGGTCAGAAGGGTGTATGTAGTCAGCGATGGCCGACGGAAGATATGCCTTTCACGGAGAGCGGGATGACACCTGATATCTTATTCAACCCTCATGGGTTCCCTTCTCGTATGACGATCGGTAAGAAGTAATATCAGACCCGGGCCCCGTCTTACAAAGAGTTGCGATTGATCCTATCGATCGCAACTATGGACAGCCAGCAATGTCGACATCTATTATGCATGTTTGTTCAAAATATTTTCTAGCTATGATGCATATTCATGCATTCATCGTTGTCTTGAAAATTCACTGTGCTTCTCTTTGTTTACAAAGAACATTGTGCATATTTCCTGTAGAAAAAATTATGACACTGATGGATTTTCATTGAGTTACGATTGATCCAATCAATCTAAATTGTGTGGAAATCCATCCATGCCATAATTTTTTCTTCAGGAAATTTGCACAATTTCCTGAGACAAAAAAAGAAAATCACACTGAATCTTCAAGAGGATGATGAATGTATGAGTATATATCATATCTAGAAAATATTTTGAAAAAATTTCTGTTTTAGATGTTGATGTTGTTGGCCGTCCATAGTTGTGATTAATCGGATTAATCACAATTCTTTGCCAGACGGGCCCCAGATACATTGTGCATTAGGTTTAATTGTATTGATGAATAGATCACAAAACCTACAAATAAATATGAGTCATTATTCCAAAAGTAAAATATATGACCGTGCCCACCATGTGTATGAAGGAAAGTAATTGGACAAAGACAGAACCAACATGATTCAATCATTTTGAAAAGCGCAGCTTTTATAATACTCATATAAAAGATCCCCCTTTTTCAAATATCTTCAAGCTGGCACAGGTTTCATATCAATTTTGAAAAAATAGACTTTGAAAATTATCAAAGGATGTTTGCGATTCGGTTAAAGAATGTATAGGTTAAATTATTGTTCCTGTATTTTGCCCCTTTCTTTCTTGTTTTTAGTGTGCCTATCAAAATAATGACTGCAACAATATACTCTTTGATATAACCAGGTATGATGATAGAGAGTATGGCAGGCAAGTCAGCATCCCTTCACGGTCTGTGTCATGATGCAACGCCCTTCACATTCTCAGAGGAACAACCTGCCGTGGATTACTTTGGCAAGCTTCTGACGGCAGGTGAATAATCTTTAATATTCCATGATAATATATAAGCATGTTGCTGGTAAATAGTTATTAATATCAGGTATGGTAAGTCAGCTTGCCCTCCTGGTCTATGTCATGATGCAATGCCCTCACATTTTCAGAGGAACAACCTGCCGTGGATTACTTTGGTAAGCTTCTCACGGCAGGTAATTAGTATTTGATATTGTATGGTATAAAGATCTTTGAATGCTGATGGTAAATAGTTGTTAATATCAGATATGATAAGTCAGTGTCCCTTCATGGTCTACATGTATGTCACGATACTACACCCTTCACATTCATAAAGGAACAACCTGCCGTGGATTACTTTGGCAAGCTTCTCACGGCAGGTAAATAGTCTTTAATATTGTATGGTATCAAGATCTTGGCATGTTGCTGGTTGATACTTGATAATATCAGGTATGGTAAGTCAGCGTCCCTTCATGGTCTAAGTTACGATGCTATGCCCTTCACATTCTCAGAGGAACAACGAGCAGTGGATTACTTTGGCAAGCTACTCACGGCAGGTAAATAGTCTTAATATTGTATGGTATAAAGATCTGTTCATGTTGCTGGTTAGTAGTTGTTAATATCAGATATGGTAAGTCAGCATCCCCTCGTGGTATATGTCATGATGCAATAACCTTCACATTCTCAGAGGAAAAACCTGCCGTGGATTACTTTGGTAAGCTACTCACTACAGGTGTATAGTCTAGATGTAAGGATACCGCAGCACGACTATGCCCGAGGACACGGTCTGGCTGGTGCAGTACCTGCTAACCGAAAGCCAAAAAACTTTTGCCAATGGTTTCATTTTCATTTCCAGTAATATCCCCCTTGTTAAGATACCTACCATTGTTCCATCTTTAAAACATCATAATCTTTAAATGCTATGCGCTGTATTATGCTGGTGTTCGATCATGTTCTTCGTTCTCCTTTGATATAGGGGGGTATAACTACTATGGAACAGAGAGAATGTATAGCGGGACATCAGGGGTGGAGCTTGAAGCTGATATATTCATAGGCGTGGTCTACTATCAGAGGCTAAGGCATATGGTATCTGATAAATTCCAGGTAATTATACCAAAGATCATTTCATTCCCAACAGAAAATTTGAAGCATTGTGGTGTAGCAGCTTTGACTCTCTCCTTGTAGTCAGAGGGTTGTGTATTCAAATTAAACTGTCGCCTAGTGTCTTTTGGCAAAGTGTTAATCCACACTTTTGAACTCTCCACCCAGATGTTAAATGGGAGCTGTAGGATGCACGAAACTAGCAGTAAGCTTTCCTATTGAGTTTGAAAACTCTTGTTGGAATGCCCCCCCCCCCCAGGGAGTGGAGAAGGTGCATACACTGTGTAGGGGCAAGCCAGGATCTGATGACCAAGGTAATAATTTATCTGTACAGGGCTAAGAGATGTCATTCTAGGGAGGATTTCATCCACACCTTTGGCCGACATATTGTTCGGCATCTGTGACTTTCTTTGAT
The DNA here is from genome assembly GCF_018143015.1 of Lytechinus variegatus. Classification (NCBI taxonomy): domain Eukaryota; kingdom Metazoa; phylum Echinodermata; class Echinoidea; order Temnopleuroida; family Toxopneustidae; genus Lytechinus; species Lytechinus variegatus. The sequence continues at coordinate 6,365,840 of NC_054752.1, read as the reverse complement.
TTTGATTTGGAGAGAAGCAGAGTTCCTATGGTAACTGTTGGGTAAATAGTTGTTTTTCTATAGCTCTTATTTCACTTTGTTTCCATTCGCTTTACATTATTATTACCCCGGTCATCCGATCCTGGCATGCCTGCACACAATTTGTGCACCTCCTCCACTCCCTGGGGTTAAAACATACTTTGTCAGATGAAATATCCTACAAGTCTTTTCATAGAATGCTTCCTTGATGTATTAAATACTATATAATTACAAATTTTGAATATTCCTAATACTGCAATACCATACTATTAAGTTATTGAATTCATCTTTACTGTCTTTGTATTTGACCAGGTGAGGTCGACCGGACCGGTGGATATCTTAACACACCAACCAGTGAAAGGAAGGAAGAGGGCTGGAGGTATACGCTTTGGTGAGATGGAGAGGGACTCACTTCTAGCCCATGGAACATCCTTCCTTCTTCAGGATAGGCTGCTCAACTGCTCTGATAAAAGCTTGGTAAGCATGTCATGGTGATGGTGTTGATTGTGATAATGGTTGTCGTAGTGGTGATGACGAAGATGACATTGGCGCTGATAATGGCAGTGACAATCATGTTCGATGATGATAATGGTTGGGAGATGATGGTAATGGTGATGATGATGATAATGATAGAGGTACATTTACCCAGGGAAGCCACTTCAGTTCTGAAAATTGATCTCCAAGCGGGCCCTGCTATGGCGCTTAAGCATTCAAGGAATTTCTTCTTACAGTGTACCCATTCACTTCACCTGGGTTGAGTGCAGCACAATGTGGGTAAATTTCTTGCTGAAGGAAATTACCCCATGGCTGGGATTCGAACTCGTGACCCTCTGTTACATGGTGATGATGATGATTATAATAATAATAATGATCATCATGTTGGTGAAATATAGTGGTTTTGGTGTGAATGATGAAGACAGTGGAAATAATGATCCATGATGATGTTGATCATTGTTAATGACACTTAGATTAGATTATCAGTATTGCTGATTCATTTGGAGATTGATATCAAATAATTAGTTTACAATTTCTTCTTGTTCAAACTTTTATCAATTGAGTAGTACTTTAAAGAGAAATTCCAGGAGTTGCAGTAAACACTGATTTCATGAGAAAGTCTGTAAAACAAGGCTTAATTGTCAGTATATTATCGAGGATCTAGATCTGGTACAATTACATAAACTGAACTTTGTGAAATCTTGAAATCTACTCTGAAAAATGTTCACACCGAAGATCCCCAACACAGATAAGCGCACGTGGGACAGTGTATAATTATTGCTTTGAATGTCGGGCCCGGCGCTCTACTGAATCCTGTGCTTATTTGCTGATTTCTCCGCAATTACACAATTTCTTCCAGAATCCTTTGGCACATACATTTTATTTATACAAACAGACACTTCGATGGTCATTTCATTGGGTTCTGTATGAACTCGTTTTGATATCGTTACCAAAACTAGCATTAACCTTTAACAATACATTTCTGCTCCCAAACCTTTCCACTATCCATTCAACAGACGAGGATATGCACCAAGTGCGGGACACTCCTTGGCATCCACCTGGAGAAGCTTAGTGACCGGTCATCGGACGGAAAGATGGACCTCCAAGACATGCTGTCCAGTGCCCAGAGGAAGTGGGTCTGTGCGTCGTGTGATACCTCAGACGGCATTGAGACCATCACCGTGCCTTATGTCTTCCAATACCTGGTGGCTGAACTCAGCGCCATGAATATCAAGGCAACACTGGAAGTGAAATGAGCATGACGGACATTGCCAATTTGAACGATGGTCAGCACACATGATTTGCTCATTCATGTTCAAACTGTGGTGCTGAAGGAGGCGGAGTTTATGCTCCTTATTCAAACACTCTCAAGCTAAAGTGAGTGCAAGTGATGTTGTTAAGTTGAGTCTTTTATGACATGACAGAAATCACAGATTTCCCTATAGGGAGTAACATTGCAAGAAAGGATTGCAAATTTGAATCTGTCTTTTCCAAATTTAGCAATATTACCCTGTTGATATTCTGAAGTTCCCCTAACACCCAGATTTGGTTGTTGTTGCAACAGGTTACTGCAAGTTACGTTGGCGGTATGATTGTCTAGAGCTCTTCTAATACAGCTGTGTTTGCATGTTTTGAATATGACCTTTGGTGAGCAAAGAACCCAAGGGATCAACGTTAGAAAATGACCTTGCTGATGTTTTCATTATGAATGTATCTGCTGGGAGCCTCGTCAGTTATCCCTATTGCTTTCTTTGTTGTTCTTTCTGTGTGCATTCTTTTCACCCTGAAGAGTGTTTCATGAAAGGACTTGTCAGACATGTTATACGAAAAGTCCAGTGTTATCCGACATTTACCATTGTAACGTTGCATCTCAGCCAAACGAAATCAAGGATAGCTGTCACATCAGACAACTTGTCAGGCTAAAGTGTTGGGGAAATTCTCCCCTAAATGTCCTCTTCTATTTTCAAATTAGCCTTTGGTGCCACCGTGCTGTTGAAGATATAAAGGAACATATAGTGTGCAGTTTGGAGTGAAAAGAAAGTACACAGAAGAATGACAAAAAACATAATGGGGGACTATGTACAGTACCAGTCACAATTCTTTGACTACCTGTTTACCTGTTACAACCAGAGAACTATAGATTCAGTGGACCAAATCTATTTCTATTTGGTTAAAACAGGTAATCAAAGAATTGTGACTGGTCGTGTACAAGGTCCCTTCTTCCATCATTACATGTATGTGATATAATGCAGTAAACTAAATGTCTGGTGAATCTTTTTGCACGAGTCCTGTTTTAAAGGCACTATGTGTCTTTCATAGTGGCTTTCCTGCATTCAAAGACCAATTCTTACACTTCTTTCACAGTCAACTATGGCCGTATTCTGAAGTCAGGTTTAACTTAAACTCAGGTTTTAAGTTGTGGCTTAAATATGGATAGCTAATTGTTACATAAATCACTAACAGTAGAGATATAATATTTCAGCCCATTTGACTCTCAAATCATTCATAATTGTGTCGGAAGTATAAATAGATAATTGTCTTCACCATCGATGAATCAGGAAAGAGCACAGTAAACATACAACTTAAGAGTTAGACCATGGTCTAAATTAAACCCGACTTCAGAATACGTGCCAGTGGGTTTTTACTATGATGAAGTGTGAGAATTGGTAATTATGAAAGGCCACTTGCGGGATTCCTGCGCGCAAGACATGAACCTGACTTTTGACAAGGTGCCTAAAAAGTAAGCAGAAATACATTACATTAACTTAGAGTTCAGTCGCAATTCATTCCCCGTTTGACGAACTTGGTGTGAAAGAATGTTAGAACCAAGTAACAATCATCTGCATCAGATTTTAGTTGAAACTATTTTTAATCTTGAACTTTAATGTGAACATTTTCAGGTCTTATTTTGCAACTGGTTTCTTGAATAGTACGACTAAATTAAGAGGAAAGTTTTGCTATTGATTCTCTCCACAGAATAACATTTTTAAGTATATTTTATTTTCATGCACAGAGTGTATGTCACATAATACTTCAGAAAAAGTATCATTGAGATATTGAATATATTAAATAGTGTCTATCATGTGATGAACATAGGGTAAATGAAGATTAAGACATACTGTGCAAGGCACAAAATTATTTAATATCAATGTACATGAGTCTAATTAGAAGTCTTCCAATTCAATATGTTCATGTTTTTCAATTTGAAGAACAAATAAAACACTGTACTAAATGAATAAAAGGAGGGTTTCAATATTTGTTTTTCAGTTGGTGTTTTTGTTGGGGATGATGATGGTGATGATGAAGATCATGATGGTGGTGGTGGTGGTGGTGATGATGATGATGGTGGTGGTGGTGGTGGTGATGATGATGGAGGTGATGAAGATGATGGTGGTGGTGGTGGTGATGATGATGATGATGATGGATGTGGTGGTTATGATGAAGATGAGGGTGGTGGTGGTGGTGATGATGGTGGTGGTGGTGGTGGTGATGATGATGGTGATGATGATGATAGTGGTGGTGGTGGTGATGATGGAGGTGATGAAGATGAGGGTGGTGGTGGTGGTGATGATGATGGTGGTGGTGATGATGGTGATGATGATGATAGTGATGGTGGTGGTGATGATGGAGGTGATGAAGATGATGATGGTGATGATGATGGTGGTGGTTATGATGAAGATGAGGGTGGTGGTGGTGGTGATGATGATGGTGGTGGTGATGATGGTGATGATGATGATAGTGATGGTGGTGGTGGTGATGATGGAGATGATGATGATGATGATGGTGGTGGTGGTGATGGTGATGATGGAGGTGATGATGATGGTGGTGGTGATGATGGAGATGATGATGATGGTGGTAGTGGTGATGATGGAGGTGATGATGGTGATGATGATGGTGATGACAATGGTGATGTTAATGATGGTGATGATGACAATGATGAGATGATGTTGATGATGATGACGATAGTGATCAGTATGATGGTGGTGATGATTAAGATGATGGTGCTGATGGTGATGGTGTGATGATGAGGGTGACGATAATGATGACAAACGTGATTAGGATAATAAGAAGAAGATGGTGATGAGGATGATGATATGGTGGTAAAGGTGGTGGTGATGATGATGAGGAGGACAACGATGATGATAATGATTGTGATTAAGAAGAAATAATGTCCCCGCCCCCCTCGTAAGAAATCTTGGATCTTGGATCCTCCACTGATGGTGATGTTTATAGTGATGGTGACTTTGTAATGATAATAATAACATAATTTACCCAGGGTATACACTTCACTTCCGAAAACTATTTTCCCAGCGGGTCCTGCTGAACATGACAATGTTACTATTACTACTGTTACCCCGGCTTGAGCGCTTTGTTGGGTTCGAGCCCCGGACCTCGTGGTTAATAATAGTCCAGAGACTTATCCACTTGTCGACTCTGTATATTTAGTTGATGGTGGTGATGTTGATTTGTTGAGCATGATGTCGAGGGAATATAGGCGAACATTTCCAATCAAAGAGAGCCATTCTTGAGAATATGATACCAATTTACACTCTCAAAATATTTATTCAAAGAAACAATTTGTTTTACATGTAATTTGATTTCTGTCAAACTTATTTGCAAAGTAACAATGACGGTGTTCAAAACAAGCCTATTTTGTTGTTTTGCCATTTTCAAACATTTTTGTTCATGAATAACTTCATATACTCGAAATACAGAAAAAGACGATGATACACATGCTTCAGCCAAGAGCTGGAATGTTATAATTTGCATGCCCAAATGACTTTTTTTAAATCGCATTCATAAAACATATCGGTACATTATTCGAATTTCAATTTTCTCTGTCATAACGAAAACCATTCCATGTTAATAAAAAAGGGGGAAAGTCAAAGAAATAAGAATAACGCGACAGATCATGGCTTGATCTTGAAAGGCATCCTCTAAATTAATGAATGAATCATTGTTTTATTCTGCCGCTCTTAAAGCTTGACTAGTCTCTTCCTAGGTAAACGACATCGATCGTAATTCAAGCGTGCGATGTCAGTGTGATCGAATCCATCCGAATATTTGACAATGATGAGCTGATCGAAGCTCAATTCGATCATGAGTTCTTGGGGTCGGTCATTTTCTTGAGGTAAGCGATCAGGTTGGCCTTGTCCTCGTCCTTTCCCTTCAGGTCGCGGAATAAAAACTTTGTTCCAGGAATGTGAGGCTTCTCCAAGAAGTCAAAGAGGGTCTTATCATTCCAAATGATCCCTAGAATGAAAGGGAAATAAATTAAACGTGTTAGTTCGATACACATTACGCCAACTGCATGTGTGCCAATTTCATTAGGAGTTGGAATGTTTTATTATTATTATTATTATTTGTTTCATACTTCCGGGTGTTTAATTTCTTAATTTCTCCCTAATACACACCTCATCTTCTACTTTGTCGGTTTGCTTTCTTCTAATGTTTTCACATATTCATTCAACGTCAAGTGATGCCCTTGCGATACATTAAAAAAGTATCTCAATTATGATTTCTTGCTAAATAGCCTGGGCAAAAAACCCTTCTAAATAATCGATCATCTGTACACTAATTTTATCAAGAGTACTTTCAAAATCAGTTGTGGCGCCAGGGTGTATTTTGATAGAGAACAAGACTACCCACAGATGAGTTTAAACTTTTTCTCAATTTGATTAATATTACAAATTATATTAAACAGTTCTTTTGTAGCCATTATGTTCTCTATGCGCTTCCAAATGACGTGGATATTATTACCCCAGGTTAGACCTCACTTTGGGGGAGCCAATTTTAATTACCCTTACTTTTTCTTCCTCGTTTTTGCGATACTTTCTTCTATTCCCTTTTTTCAGTACACTAGGAGGGAATATAGGGGCAGTCAACCCCCCTCCCCCAGTGGCGCTATCACCTGCGCATATAAACAAGACAGTAAGGCCCGAATTCACAAAGGTGGATTCTGCAAAATCCGTGGATTAATCCGTGGATTTTGCAGAATCCACCTTTGTGAATTCGGGCCGTAAGACTCAACTGCGCGTTAATTGTGGCGTGCGCCTGTAATCCAAGATGTGGGGAAGTTACAAATTGTTGCAGAGGTTCGAGGTTTGAGCCCTGGTCACGTCTTTCGGATGGTGACGTTAAAGGTCGGTCCCAGACTTAAGTAATCACATCTGATTGATACACGTCTGACAAATCTCAAATACACACACACACACACCTTTCTTTTCATCCGATTCCACGAAGGCAAAACCCTCGATCGTGTTGGCCTCTCTGCCCCATAACGCCATTAAATTAGGCCCCGCCCTATGTTCTCCAGTCGTGTCGATGTCATGGCAACCGGCACAGTGCTCTCGGAAGATTTCGGCTCCTTTCTCGGGATCGCCCGAAGGTATGACGTCATCGCTTGCAGCCATGTCCAGTTTTTGATATGGTACTTTATTTCTGGAAAAATAAAGAAAAAAAATCGGCATTAGCTTTTATTTTCCGTAACTGCATCTGTTTTTTGTGATCTGCTATAAATTAAATTGGGACTATATAGTCATTATACAGAATGGCAGAATGTAGAATGGCAGTTTTTCTAGACCTATCCGTGTCCGAGTATTGCGGTTCTGACAGATACAGGTACTAGTCCTTCTTTGTACCACCATGTCACATAGTCTTACGTCATATAAATAATTTTTTTTTTGGGGGGGGGCAAGATGCGCAAAAAATGAAGAAACCTGAAGTGATCGAGTTTTATTTTTTTCTAAAATAAAAAGAAATTAAAGGATTTGTGCACACTTCAAATAATTTTGTGCAATATTTCTGTTTAAAAAAAATGTAAGTTTTCAAAATTTCTGGAAGGGGAATTGTCCCCTGCCTCCCCCTCTCTGCAGCGTACGGCCACGTGTATGAATTTATGTATCACGATATGATTATAGTAAATATATATGTGCCCTATTTGGGCGAAAAGGGCCACGCTGAACAATGGTCGTTATATGTGAGCGTATGGTATTGAACATTGTATGGTATTGAAAAATGTATTTAGGCCAACACTCACACGCGAAAATGGTCGTATCCATTATGCTGTATACGTCGTCATACGACTGTAGCGTATTTTAGTAACCACTTCGCATACGCCTTTTGGAACGTCGAGAATCAATTGAAAATGCCCTTTAAATCATAATGGACATAATTATAAGACGTCATTGTCGAAAGTAAGCGGATCGTAGCAAGGCATCTTCTTTTAAAAGATTCGGACAGAATGAAAAACAAAATGCAAATACAATCATGCATGTCGTTCATCCAGAGATCAGGGGAGCGTTTCATCAATATTTTCATCCGACAAGTTGTCATATCTGACATCTTTCCATGATTTTGATTGGCTGAGAGGCACTGTTCCTATAGTAACTGTCGGATAAAATGGGACTTGTCGGATAAAACGATCGACAAGTTCCGGTTTCATGAAACGCGCGCTCCCTATATAGGACGACGCTGCTGTTTTAATTCACCGCTTTTCGACAAAGGCTGCTTTGTTATGTACAGCTTTTGACAAAAGATTATTAGCGTTATAGAAAGTGTTTGCGAAGTGGTTGCTAAAATGCCCCAATTAGGCAGAACGCGGGGTCGGTGATTCAAACTTACGGATGTTTGTTTCCACCAAAAACTATGTGCCTCTGTATTGAAAAACCTTGCTTTAAAAAAGGCAGAAAGAAATCGCGATCGAATAATATCAGCATGAATCAACATTATTAAAGATCTTCTATAAAGACTGGAAATTATCTACGGTTTATCACGTGTAATTTGACTGGACTTACCAAAATATTCTAAATGCAATATTATGCTGTGTATAGTGCGTAGAGTCGTGTAGAAATTACCAAATGCTATATTTTTTATTATCAATTTCTATATTACAGATATGTGGCGCGCGCACTATTTTCTGCTTTATCGCAATGATATCACGCTGAACTTTGAACGTGGATGGGGGAGAGGGTGATGGGCATTAGCGTACCTACGGGGGGGGGGGGGCAGAGGGAACAGACTGCCCCCCCCCGACGAGTCACAACCCATGTAAGTGACGTAGGCCTACCCCGTAGGTACGCACGTGCATACCGTTAAGATTTGAGATAAGGGGCTTATATAGAACTGGACGACCCTCTGCAAATGGAGGTGCTTGGAAACTAGAATTTAACAGGAAATTGGGGACTTAAGAACTAATGACTGAAGGGGGGCATTGTATAGGAACGAGGGATAACAGCTAGGGTTGCATGGTCGATGAAAGAAGGGTAAAAATGGTAGGAACTGCTTGTAATGCGTGATAAGTGGGTCTAGATCTTAAGCAGGGCCCTGGGAACTTTTTGGGGGGCTGGGGGTGCTGAAGTATAGGCCTATAAATTCAGGGATGGATCCAGCATTTGTCAATGAGGGGGGGGGGGGGCGAAAAAAATTGACCCATATTTTCCCCGGATCTGCCATTCAAAGTTGCTTTACCCCGAAAGCCCCCCCCCCCGCAACAAAACAAGGGAGGGTTCAACACAAGATGTTAATTGGTCCTTTTTCATACATTTTTCCTATATTATGTGTTACACCTACCAGAATTCCAGGGGGTGCTGCCTACGGAAAATATTACAAGCAGCACCCCCCCCCCCTTCCCAGGTCCATGGTCTTAAGGACTGCATACTGCCATATGAGTGTGCCCCCCCCCTCTCCCCTCGGTAAGGGAGAGGATCGAAGAGCCAGTGTGGAGAAAATGAAGGAGAAAAAAAGTGAAAATTCAAATATATATAGCGTGTGTTTTCAGTTTCTCAATAAGCGACCAGTGTATTCTATATGTATTTCATTCATTAACAAACTGACGAAATTCTCGTTAGACGCCATATAGCCCCATATAGCCACCATGCCCCCAAGAATTTCACAAAACAAGATAAATACATTGTACAGTAATATGAATAGGACACCCGATCAGCACATATAATTATATATACGCATTATTTATGATAATGTTTTATCCTTGAACTTTAACCCGCCGGCTTACGAGTCAAGCCTGCACCGATCAGCACGTAGGCATTATAACAATGGCAGTGGACGTGACAATTTATCTGATTTGTTTCTTCAGTCGCAAACATGCAATTGTCAGCAAGCCATGTACGTTATATGTACAAAGTTACAAACAATGCCCGGGGGGCCACTTACATTGACGAGTGGATACCATGCGCGACCAAAAAAACACGTAAAAAGGATGTCCTTTTCACGATAGGGCACGTTACGTACGTAACGTGATAAGGGTGTCAAAAACACGAAAATAATGAAAAAGGGTATCTATTTCGCTAGGAAAATTACGTGTTTAGGGTCGAATTTGCGGGGATGATAAAACAAACTTAAAATGTTTATAAAGGATGTCCTTTTTGCCCCAAAACTACGTGTTTAGAGTCCTATTTGCGCGAGGTGTAGAAGGTGGGGTCGCACTAAACCAAAGTAAGGTAAAGCCGACGACCGAAGGACCCGTAACAATAAAACATTCCTGTACTTGTTTAGGGGTTCATTTCAGGGAATATTTGCCAAGAGTATCGTTTTGTTTCCAATACTTGTTAAGGGTAGGGTTTCACCCGCCAATACTTGTTAAGGGGTGCATTTTCAGAATATGGAAATTACGTGTTTAGGGTGCTTTTCGAGACCCCATGGTCGCGCATGGTATCCACTCGTGAATGGAAGTGGCCCCCCCGGGAAACAATGTCTACAATTCATCTCCAGACGTATGGTACATGTACGTGTCCCGGCCGCTTTGGCAAAAATATAGGCCCTATTAAGAAAATAAGAAGTAACATTAGGCATGTTAGGCTAAGTATACGTTGAAAACGCGCATAATTGCAATAAATATAGCTCAATGCAATAAATTCCCTCACTGCATGGCTTCAACAAATTTTGCTCCTCCGGAAAGAGATCATCATCCCATTCATGTCATAACAATCACATCACTTCGAACCTCGCATGCCACAATAATGATATTCTCGTTCGAATGAAATTCACGTTCGTGTTCAACAGTTATATGTCTCGTTTAATAATGCTACATTATATTGTAATGATACACACTCACCCCATTCTGCGATATTTCGTTGCTAAAGAGCGCTTCGATTATTGTGATAATATAATAGCTACGACAATGGCGCGTGCGAGTCTTCTCTCCTTCAGCAGATCGCTTTCTTCCAGAGTAAAAAAAATACAGTATGATACGGTATTTTGTCGAGAGCGATAACGTATTCTGCTATTTTATGTGCCCTCGTCTGAGCAGAATATTCAATTCAAGTAAGGAATAAATTCCCCGGGTAAGCATTGGAATGGAGGGAGACTGTATGAGAAAATAATGAAACGATTTCTGCTGGTCGTGCTGGTGGGTCAGATATCTTCGACGCGATCGTCGGATAAATGCACCATCTTTTTACGACTTTCCCCGCTTAAATTTCACGCTATATATTGCCAATCCGAAGTAAATATATAGGTAGGTATACCCCCTGGTATATGGATGCTTTTTAATTAAGGATCAACTAAGGAAGATTTTAAGGAAGTTAAAATAAATAATGAGGGTTCCAAATTTCCACACACCCAAACCACTGTGCATGGTGTGTCGTATGTTCACTTGTGTATTCCAGAATTGACCCTCCTTTTTCTCATTTTTCAAAACATAACCTACTTAAATTCATCAAAAAAGACACAGGCCCATAATTATGATAATAATAACAATGATAATATAATAATAATCATAATAATCATAATAACAATAGTAATATGAATGATATACACTCTAAATTACAGGGATTTAAAATAAGTCCAGATGGACTGTAGTTAAGCCTAGGTCACATAGCCCGGCCGGTGTCCGGCATCGGTGGAGCTCGGTGGATTTTTGAGGTGTCGCCGAGCTCCCCTCATCGGTGGCATAGCTCGGTGACGTGACCGGGCTCCGTCCGGAAATCTACAGGCGACCGACCAAACACCGGCCGATGACCGTCCGGAGTCTGTCTCAAAAGTGGAGATTTTTTTCGGCCGATGTGGCAGCAACTACCGGCCGATGTCCGGCCGATGGTCGGCCGGACATCGGGGGGTATACGGCCGGTACCCGAGCAGGTTAAAGGACACCGTGCGATCACCGGCCGGGTTGTTAACGGGCTTCGAACACTGCCCGGCCGATGTTCGGCCGGTGTACCTCGGACTTGGGGGGCCGATGGTCAGCTATTCCATACCTGTATATATATGTCCACCCTACCTGGAATGGTCAGTTCATCACTATGGCTGCACCGAGAAGACTACGAATGGCGTTGTTAGAACACGAGCTAGCTCAGGCGAGGTTCCAGTACAACTTGGTCCTGGCAGCACTGCTCGAAGAAGCCGAGAGGGAGCGACAGAGGGCCGGCAGAAGAATAAGACGTTGGTGGGTGCGCGAGTGGATCCTACGCAGACCTCGTTTCGGCCAGTATGAGACGCTCATGAGGGAACTCGAGGCCGAGCACGCTGCCGACTTCAAATCCTACCTCCGCATGGTGCCACAGATGTTCTATGAGTTGCTTGACCGAGTTGGCCCCGCATTGCCAAGACCACAACGTAAGTTTACACTTTATGAACCTACTGTCAAATTGTGGTGAAATGTCTTCCATCCATATTTATTCTAGTTTGATTTTATTCATATTTCACCCTCTTCTGTTGCAGGCATCGAACCCCCTTGGATCCTGGGCTGAAGCTGGCGATCACCTTGAGGTTCTTGGCGACCGGAAGCAGCTATCATGATCTGGCGTTCGCGTTTCGTGTCCCACACAACACCATCTCTCTGTTCGTCCCCGAGGTCTGTCAGGCCATCTACGACGAATACGAGGACGAGATGTGGGCCACTCCCCAGACAGAAGATGAGTGGCGCCCGGTAGCCGAGGGATTCGGAGACAGATGGAACTTTCCCCACTGTTGTGGCGCGATCGATGGGAAACATGTCGCCATCAAGAAGCCCCCAAGAGCGGCTCACTTTACTACAACTACAAAGGCTTCTTTTCCATCGTCATGCTTGCAGTGGTAAACTCTGACTACAAGTTCATCTGGGCGGATGTGGGGTCACCAGGGTCGTATTCCGACGCCGGCATCTTTAACCGGTCGCGACTGGAGCCAGGTCTGCGTGAGGGAACGATCGGACTACCCCAGCCGGATCCCCTACCAAATGACGACCAGGACACACCCTACTACATGGTCGGAGACGACGCCTTCCCCCTACGGCCATACATGATGAAGCCTTACCCTCATCGGCACCTGAAACGGGACGAGCGGATCTACAACTACCGGTGTTCCAGGGCACGCCGTGTGGTTGAAAACGCGTTTGGTATATTCGCCAATCGCTTCAGATGTCTGCTAACAACCCTGGGATTGAGACCGTCGAAAGTTACCAAGATCGTCAAGGCCTGCATGACCCTTCACAACCTCATGAGGACTCGTTACCCCAACCTTCAGAATGCTGACCTCGACCGGGAAGATGAGCAGGGTCAGATCATCGCGGGTGCATGGCGAGACCAAGCCGTGCTCGAAGATGTGCAAGCAGCAGGGCACGGGCCAAGATTGACCCGACCAGGCAAAGAACTGCGCGCATACCTCAAGAATTACTTTTGCAGTCCTGCCGGGAGTGTGCCATGGCAAGATGTGGCAATAAACCAGCAGTAACTTGTGTCTAATATTGTTACAGTATACCGGATGCAGCCACAGACATTCCATTATTCTTCTCAGGACTTAACGCATTTTTGATGTGTTATACTTTCCATTATTCAGTATGTTGTTTGCAAATAAATCTGTTATTGGGTAATCTTAAAACATTGCCTTTGCTCTTTTTAATTTGAACACTAGTAATAAATGCCAAAAGAAATCAAACCTGTTTGAAAGAATAAATCAATATTAAAATACACCAGTATGAATAAGATGAGATGTGTGTAAATAATACAACAGCAACACATTCATTGTGATTGAATTATTTTTAATCAAAGAATAATCGTCATTGTATCTTTTCTTTCACCTTTAAAAACTAACCTTTCATAAAGAAAAACACTTGTATCAACCAATATGATTAGCTTTGTAATTTTGTAATAGGCTTCAAATGATTGCCCATTAATATGTTTTCACCTTTTAAAAAGTATGTGTTTTTTCATAATGAGGAAGGATCTCCATTGTTTACATATCAGATAAAGTCTTACGAAATATTAATTTTTACTTGAGTACTGTTTAACTTTTGATCTATGCAACTTTGTTAAAATTAACCAATTTTTATGGTGTGTTCTATAAAACCTTCTAAATGACATTTTCTTTCCTTCTAAATTAACTTTGTTTTACCTTTTGAGTTCTCAGTTTATTGCTCTAAGATGTTAAAAAGATAAAAACAATAAAGACAACGACAGAACTTTAGTTTTCATACCTTGGATGTTACCACATACACAATAAATATGGCAATAAACATAAACTGGCACGGGACACCGGCCGATACTCGGTCGTACACCGGCCGATGCGTATTCCGATGTGGTAAGGATGGGGCTGCGATGAGGGAGCTCGGTGAGAGCCCGTCGAATTTTTAACTCCGAAGTTAAATTTCGCCGAGCTGCCACCGATGCGGTTTTTAGCCCCAAACGCCGGCCGGTGACCACGGGAGTCCGGCCGGTGTCCGGCTAAAATCGCATCGCTGGCTCATCGGAACCTCATCGGCCGGGCTATGTGACCTGGACTAATCGATTTCTGGATTTAGTTTTAATCCGTAACGTGCCCTATACGTGCCTTAAAGTGATAAGGGTGTCAAAAACAAAAAAATAATGAAAAAAAGGGTATCTATTTCGCTAGGAAAGATACGTGTTTAGGGTCAGATTTGCGGGGATGATAAAACAAAATTAAAATGTCTTATAAAGGATGTCCTTTTTGCCCCAACACTACGTGTTTAGAGTCCGATTTGCGTGAGCTGTAGAAGGTGGGGCCGTACTAAACCAAATGATGTGTAAAGGTATTAATCTGACGACCGACGGACCCGTGACAATATCGCTGTACTTGTTTAGGGGTTCATTTCAGGGAATACTTGCCAAGAGTATCGTTTTGTTCAATTTGCAACACTTGTTTAGTGTAGGGATTCACACGCCAATACTTGTTAAGGGGTGCATTTTCAGAATATGGAAAATACGTGTTTAGGGTGCTATTCGAGACCCCATAGTCGCGCATGGTATCCACTCGTCAATTGAAGCGGCCCCCCGGGTTAGACCTTGATCTAAAGTTAAACCTGATTTCAGAATACGGGCCCATGGGTACTACTTTTAATAATTCATAACTTTCATATCGTTTGTCTGCTATTGCTCAAACTTTTTCCTATCTACTTGTCTGATTCTAATCTTTTTTCTCTCAACAGAGCGTTCTTTTCGGATTCGATTCCCCTTAAAGAATGGTCAGAACTAGCGCAATTATTGGTCGTTTCCAACAAGTGTACCCGTCTCGTGGTTTAGCCAGAAATACATGTACGATGCCTTCCAAAATATGGCTTGTGTGGTTTTAATTCTTTCTTTCTTTCTCTGAACAACTTTCCCTTTGATGTCTCTTTTTTTCATTTTCTGATGGTGATACAAACTCCTTATCCATGATTTATTCTTTAAAAAATCTGTTTTATATGCCCTCCTATAGAAAGATCACAATGATCTACTGATATATGTGATAAAAGAGGCAATCTAAGTGAAATATATGCTAACGTAAAAGGGAGACTTGTTCACAAGTGACACATCTTTGTCGCATTGCCAATTTGAGGATCTCCAAAGCATTAGCGATCGCAATATTCAAATGCTCATAACTTTCTCATTATTTTGTCCGATTTTTCTCAAACTGTCGTTGATCTGTTTCTTTTATTTTTCTGTTTTCACACAAGCTATCTTGTTTCCAAGGTTTCATTCATTCTCTTTTAACTCGCTGATCAACAGGATGGTTCAAAAGTGGACGTAGAACTACTGAACAGGCTATACATGTTTCATTGATAGGTATTAGAGTTTAAGGGTTAAATTAGTGAGTGATTATAGTTTGACAATTCTATCGATCGATCTATCTATCTATCTATCTCTATCTATCTATCTATCTATCTATCTTTCTATCTTTCTTTCTTTCCTTCTTTCCTTCTTTCCTTCTTTCTTTCTTTCTTTCTTTCTTTCTTTCTTTCTTTCTCTCTTTCTTTCTTTCTTTCTTTCTTTGCACGTTTACATATATTTGCGCTTTTTTTCTCTCTCTCTCTCTCCCTATCCTCACTCATTTTTTTTCTTCATTTCTTTAATACCCCCCCCCCCCCCTCTTATTCACATCCATCCCTGACTCAGGCCTATATTGGAAATGACATCAATGGTCTCTTTACAATAGTGAAAGACAAGAATGGATATATATCTCTGATCAGAGTGGAAGAGATACCTAAAATCCTATGAAATTGTGTACATCTCTCAGAGGCAGTCTACATCATTTCAACATGATCACTGGCTGTTATCACTGCACCCTAATGGCTGTCCTCTTGCTGCCATGGCCACCATACTGATGCACTGGGCAAACTGCTATCAAATATTGTACGTGCCTGTATAATTTTGTATGTTATTTATGTAATGAATGATACTTCTTTTGTTATCTGAAATATGTTTGAAGTGCCGAATAAATAAATAAATAAAAAAGTAAGTAAATAAATAAATGAATGAATGAATGAATAAATAAATAAATGATTAAATAAGGTTGCATGGTTCCACTGTATGTGGCAACTAACCATCAGTTTCATGCATCTGTGTGTTTATACCTCACTCACATTTGCTCTACGTACGGCTAGTTGAAAACATCTATTTTAACATTTTATTAGTACACTCTTAGAATGCTGGGCAACATACTGTCCACACAACAATTGGTTAAAAAAAATCCAACTCTGGGTATTTTTTAACCAGTACTGTGTAGCTTTCACCCAAAGAACACATCATTGGTTTAACACTATCTAGAATTGGATAAAGTTTAAGCAACTATTGTGTGGACAGTATGTTGCCCAACATTTTTAAGACTGTATATATACCAGCTACATAATTATTAGGCTACGGTTTTGGTAGAAAATTCATAACAGTAGCTTAAAGGTCAACCCCTCTTACAATTTACCAAAAACATGTCCCCAAATATGAAATAATAAAAAAGAAGATATTCGATATCAGGGGAGTGTTTCTTCAATATGTTCATCCGACAAGTTGTCAGATCTGACATCTTTCCATGATTTTGATTGGTTGAGAGGCACTGTTCCTATGGTAAGTGTTGGATAAAAGGGGAATTGTCGGATAAAAAGTCCGACAAGTTTTTTCATGAAACGCCCCCCTGATGTGTAATAACGGCCGGGGGAGGTCCTACGTTTTCAAATTTTCCACTTATCATTGCACAACATGCGATACGAACATCATTGTCTGTATTTAGATGTAGTAATTACTGATGACTTGATTTCAATGCTCGACAATTTAAATAAACACAAGACATACAATCGATTTCGTGGTCTTAATATTAATTTCATTATATTCAAAACCGAGGAAAATGTTTTGCATTAAATTTATATATATTTTTTACAATTTCTTTTTAAATTAATCAAGGTTTCATCTCCATTACAATGCCTGAAATGAATATATCTTTTAACTATTATCTTTTTACTTACATATCAATAAACTTTGAAGTTTGAAATAAATTCGTGTAAACTAACATGGTTTCATAGACTATAGAATGTCCACAGCAATACCATTCATGACGACGAGTTAGACCTTGTCGAGAGTTAGTGAATCGTAGTTTCATGCACCCTTGAGTTTGGAAAAACGACATATTTGCAATTTTTCGTCAGCTCCGAAGTGTAAAACAAAAGTGCTGTTCCGATTCGCCATTTTTCGACAAAGACCTCTCAACTGGTCATTTATTTACAATGTTATAGTACTTTGTTGTCTCAATGCACTTGCTGCGTTCTAGGATTTGTTCTGCGTCGCGATACATGCAGAAACTCCCCAATCTCCACATTACGAGATAACGCATCTCAGCTCGTCGACACACAACTTTTGATAAGTCAATTTGACGATGTAACGGATCTCGCCACATTGATATAAAAGGGAGTTTTCGAAGCTACTATACACATACGCTAACTGGAACGTAGGGAATCTATTGTCAATTGCCTTCATGACGAAGAAGTCTTTGACGAAATATCCGTGAATCGAAAGAGCAGGGTCGTCCATGACTCTGGACAAACGACATATTTGCAACTTTTCGTTCAGAATTTTGCTACAATCAGTTCTCCCAGTGCCCCAATTTTCTCCAAAGACCTCTTAGCTACTTATTGAAATTTGACCGGCATATTTAATAGATTTACTATGTTGCACAATCTGTCCCCGTTGCAACTGCAAAAACTCGCTAATAACGATTTATTTAAGTCGGCGTGAAGGAAGAAAGTTTTCACACCGCAATGCACAACAGATTCGGTTAAATATATGAAGAATACTTGTTAAATGACAATGAACAGAAGGGAGGTCTTTGTCGAGAACTAAGCAGTTTCGTCCTATTTTTCAAAAACTCAGTGAAATACAATACAATGAGACATCCATTTAAAGGACAAGTCCACCCCAACAAAAAGTTGATTCGAATGGAAAGAGAGAAATCAAACAACCGTAACACTGACAATTTCATCAAAATCGGATGTAAAATAAGAAGGTTATGACATTTTAAAGTTTCACTTACTTTCACAAAACATTTATAGTCACATCCTTGCCGGTATGCAAATGAGGAGACTGATGACGTCACTCACTCACTATTCCTTTTTATTTTATGAAATATTCAAATTTTCTCCCTGTTGTCGTGTGAAACAACGATAAATTCCTCCCTGAACATGTGCAATTAGCATTGCTAAATACTATATGTTCCAATCAAGTTGGTCCTTATTCAAATCTGTAGAAATATTTTATAATTCGAACAATACAAAACAAAAGAAATAGTGAGTGATGGACATCATCGACTGTCTCACCTAGTTGTGCATATCACTGTTTTGTGAAAAATAAGCGAAACTTTAAAATGTCATAACTTTCTCGTTTTACATCCGAGCATAATGCTTGTTAGATTTTCTCTATTTATTTATATCAACATTTTTGGGGGTGGACTTGACATTTAATTTGTTAAAAGACATATAGCTTACAGAGTGATCTAAAAAAAAAAAATCTTTAAAAAAAGCATAACCTTTGTGTTTAACATCCAATGTCGATTAATTTTCCTTCGTTATTCTTAGTTTGATATTCCCATTTCATCAATATCAATTTTTCCTGGGACGGACCAATGGTAGTCGGAATTTCAAATAGACTTGACGTCATCGCGACGCCATGGCGCCATCGCTCCGCTATCGTAGAAGTCAGTACATTGCCTATGTGAGCACTGAACTGAATATACAGATCGGTGCTTATTGGTCGCACAGGCCTACTAATAACATAAAGGCAAACGATATTCTTTTGAGCCAACCCATTTTCATTTAAAAAAAATTGATATCAGCTGATTCACAAGACGTATGAATAATATGATTGCCCATCTAACATTGATTCTATGGAGGGTAACTCCTGAACTTCCTTTTCAAAATAGGGAAGAAATATCACCAACTCATGGAACTATATTAGAGTGGCGGATGGATTTGGGCAATTCTGTTTCAGGTAATGAATTTGATCCCTCATGACATGTCTTCATAAATGCCGATTTAAAAAAAAAAACCATTCGGTAGAGGGACCCTTTTCTGGCATGGATTTTCAGATATATATCGCATCCACTGCGAGTGAACATCCCCCCTGAATTCAATTCTTATTTTATTATGATTTTATTTTTAAGTGCCAATTTAACACACGAGTCTGTGGGAAATATTTTAGGTCAGTGAAACATGCGTGAGTAGGTGATCATAATCATTGGCGGCGGAAGCAAAAAATTTTAGGAGGGGACAACCCAAATTTTTTGACAAGCAAAAAAAAAGAAAAAAAAAGTCATCAACAACAAATTTAGGGGGGGACCGTCCCCCCCCTCCTCAAATTTAGGGGGGGACACGTCCCCCCCCCCCCCGCTTCCGCCGCCTATGATCATAACAGCTAGCTCATCTTGGACAACTTCGCTCAGACCCGTATTCCGAGCAACGAATTGTTAACTAGAATTTTATCACGACCGCTAGCACAAGATGTCTAACCATTCAAGCACCGTGTATTCAAGTATAGTGTGCATGTCTCACACAAAATTGTAAATTTTTAGCTTTAGCCTTGATCATGTGTTCAGTGCCAAAATATCTATTCAAAACTTGCCTTAATAGTGTTGCAATATTGTGTCTCTTTCATTATTGCAATATGAATACATATAATTGTTGATGATTAAAAAATAAATGTCATATGTACAGTATGGGTAATGCAATGTCATTTATTTTGTATGCTACCTAGTGCTAGAGAAATAATATATTTTCTGTGTTATTCTAAATCTGCAACACATTTGCTTTTTGTGTTATGAATAAAGAAATTCTTTATTTTTATGAAAATTTGAAAGCAGCTACATGTATTATTCTACACATACCTTGAAATTTACATGTATATGTTCACTGTTTTTTAAGTAATACATGTACATATTCCAAGCTTGAAAAATATGTGAAAAAGTAGAGGCAAATCTGACGAACAAAACACTGAAAATTATATAAGTATTGGAAGAGAAATACAACCACAGAAATTATACATGTACAGCCCACCTATTGCATATTGTTCATGGCGTGCAAAGAGCTGTTTTCAGAAAAAGTTGCCAAACTTTGGAATTCAATAACTCAATTATTTTTTCTAATGACATGTTGATTTAGATTTCTTGTGATTAGTGCTCATTAATTAGATATCATTTTTATATTTTGAAGTACTTTAGCACAGGCAAATGCTCCCCATTTGCATACTAACCAGGATATACCTATAAACATGATAAATGTTTATGATGGAAAGTGATTTTTTTTAGTGTTTTACAATCTGTTTTGTTTGATTTTTCTTTTATTTAACTGATTTTATTGGTGGGGTATTAATGTTCTGTACTAAAGCTTAAATATGTTCAAAGTTTAAAGGAAACTATAGTATACTCTACGTGCACAATAATACACACATGTACTTCCGAATCCTTGTACTCCTATGTTGATTCTTTCATACAGTATTCAATATTTGCTCAAACTCATACTAGTACAGCATACATATAACATGCTGTGAAATTTTGGATAGGTACAGTATGCAAATTAAATCTAGATGTTTTCACACTTCTAGATGGATGGTATTCATTAATGATTTTATGCAGTTAATTAACACAAATCAGTTGATTTTATTGCTGTAACTGCATGAAGTTCAGCTTCAGATTGGTTTTTCGTAAAGATTACGTATGGCTTATGGACGACTTGTGATCTTGTGGAGTCAACTCATTTCCTGAAAATATACATGTATTGTACACCACTTCAGTACTATTTTGTTTGTGTGCTGTTCTGCAGTATATTTATCTATCATCACATTTCTTATTGCCACAGCTCAGAAATAAATATTGTTCACATCAAACTCTTGAAACCATGGAATCAATTTTGTCATTTACTGACTTGCTCATATTGACATTAATTATTAGCAAATAGAAATAAAGGCAGAAGAGGAGAAAGATATTAAAAACATAAGGAGGTAGTGAGAAAGGCAGAATTGGAAAGTGAATTGGATTCTCCGAGCAAAGTGAGCGAATACAAATTCAGCACTTAATGAAGAGAAAGAGATGGGTGAAAAAGAATTGGCAGAAGAGAGGAATCAAGAGGAAAGGAGGGGCAGAAATAATTGCCAAGATTTATTGGATGACATGAGAGGGAGAGGAGGATAAAGAGAGAAGGTGGGCAGAAGCAATGTTGGATGAAACTAAAGAAAGAGAATGGGGACATTCAAGAGAAAAAGGGGCAAAAATAATTTCCAAGAGCCATTACATGGCTATAGAGGGGAAGAAGGATAAAGGGAGAGGGTGGGCAGAAAATTTGTGATAAAAATAAAGGAGAATCAAGAGAAAAGGGGAAGAAATAATTACCAAGTCAAACAGACAGATATAGCTAGTAGAGAGGGGGCAGAAGAGCTGTTAGATAGAAGTATGAAGGGGGAAGGCAGAAAAAACTAACAAGTGGCAAATAGGAGAGAGAGAAAAAATAAAAATAAATGCCCGTTTCATGATGAGCTAGCTGTGAGCGCACACACAGTAGACGCCCGGGGATCTTTGCTCTACACAAGATGGCGGCGTGTGCGCTCGAGCGGGGCCATCGTGGTGTGTGTACGGTGAATGACAACAATCCTTCTACGTGTATTGTATTTCTGTGAATCCGAGATCCTCTAAGGGAGGGCGCTATACATGCGATTATGACGTCGCATGCTTAATGTCTATTCGGGCGAACAACGGTTAGACAGACTTGGAATCAGCCTTCGATCTTCACTTCTGGGGCGATGAAGCAATCTTGAGGTATGCTAAGACATCTGCTCGTTTCTGATGGTTCCTGTGTAAGGCTCGGAAGAACATCCTGGTCCCAGGTATATGACCACGCTCAAAATAATCCCATAGACTCCTGTCATTCCATGTTATACCTGTGGAGTGTGTTGAGGATAATAAGAATGCAGGTTACACAGGTCTAATTACAACTGGCAGGCAAAAGATATTCATTCGAGTAAACCCATTCTCAATTTTCAAATATGATATTGTTGATTGACAAAAAATGAATCAATATGACAATCTATCACTGCAATGGAGGGTACCTACTGAACTTCCTTTATCCACATTGGAAAGATATCACTACTATGGAACAATTTTTTACTGGCGGAAGCATATAGAGCAATAAAATTTTACTCTCTAACATGACAAATTTGATCCAGTCAGGTGTAGTCTTCATAAATGCCAATTTATTTCTAAAATGAGCCGGTCAAGGTACCCTTTTCTGGTCAGATATGGAATGTCAGCCATATATCCTATGAACATTCAACCCTCGAATTTCCTCCTTAATTTTTATGATTTTTTTTAAGTGCCACTTTAACACACGAGTCAATGAGAAATGAATTAGGCCTGTGATACCTGCATATTATGTTGTCTCTCTTATACTCAAATTTCAGTCTATTGCGCACTCAATTTCGTCAAAAATATCCAGAGGGTCGTAAAACCATGGGGCCTCGTCCAAGTTTCTATCGTCCAAATTCTTCGTATTCTGTTTTTATGATTGCCATTCAAATTAATGATAAATAGATCCAGATCGTATTAAAGAATTTTCCTTATCAAAAATACATAATTATATATTCTTTTTACTCACGAAACAATTAAGACTAGGCACAAATGTTTTGACAACGAATGATCATACAAATGATAACTAAATCAATTACCAATAACATTTGATCATACGTTCCTTTTGAATTCATAATCCTACGAGAACCTCAACAAATTAAATTTTTATCGAACCCGCTACCCGCCTTAGCCCGTAGGTCAATAAGACATACTGGTCCAGATACCTGAATAATATACCTTTAACAATACGTGGTGCTCCTACATTGAACAAAGTTAAGTTTGAGTTTAAGCATTCCATTATTAGCACTTATTTGAGTTTAAGATATTATTGTGCTATCATCAGTTTCATCATATCGCACTGTATTTTCTGTATTTTCTATACGACGTATCTATGTTAAACTTAATAATATTAATCGATATACATGGCTGATGTGTTATTTTCATTTGATTTATTCTTGACACGCTTGATGTGTTTTCCATTTGGCCCTGCTTTTATTGTTATTTTTAAATATGACTTATATATTGATTTTATTCAGGCCGTAGTCTTTCTTGAGGGGCGTCCTTTTCAAGCCTTTGTGCTTATGACTGTCCCCTCCCATGCAATGATTGTTTATTGTTATTTTACCGTGAAATGTTGTCAATATATTTTCTGTTGTATGATTTATTTTTTTTGCATGGAAATAAAGAATCAATCAATCTCAGTCAGTAATGTAATTTGAAAAATGAGGGCACATAAAATGCCATGGGGGAGAATTAAAAGGTGCGAGAGAAGAGCTACAGCCAGAGAGCAAAACAATTCACAATGTAAAAAAAATTAGAGTCTAATTTAGTAACAAATTTTATTTTGTTTCTTATTTCTTTAATTGGTTTTGGAACTCTTGGGTGGTCAAATAGCCCCACCCCCTTTAAGGCATCCACAGTAATAGCAAGACAAATCATTTTTGTCAACAAAAAAAAAATAAATAAATAAGGGCGACCGTCAGTAATCATTTTTATTGCATTTCTCATCTCCATGCTGTTCCCTGCTGCAGTTTTATACTCGTCGAGTCAACGAAGATAAATTTACGCTACACGTACCTTTCTTTTCGTCAGATTCAGCAAACTTATAGCCGGGTAGGGTCCCTGCCTGGCGCCCCCAGATCCCCGATAGATTTGGTCCCGACCGGTCCGTTCTACCGGGCTCCACAGTGTGGCATGAAGCACATATTTCTGCATATAGTATTTTCCCTTTCTCCGGGTCCCCAGTGGGAAGAACCCAGTTCTTGTTTCCTTCAGCGCTGTAACAGAGACATGTATAATAATAATATCTACTCTCTATAAAAATAATTTTCGACAAAATATTTATTTTACAGATATTAAAAATGGCTGCCATTGGCCCTAGTATGCTCTATTATGTACAGTATGAATAGGGAAAACTAATTTTCACAAAAAATGAGCACAAACTGGAAAAAAATCGCGATGTATGAACGAAGTAATATATGCAAATGATCATTGCTAACGAGATATGTCATTTCTTTTGTCATATAGGGTAAGTGTAGGTAATTGGAGACCGTAGGTAATTGGAGACCACTGAAGCTGAAACTATCCTGCCCTGCCTGCGCCTGGCTATAATGTTGTTATAGCGCCATCTACAGTTTCTACAATACTTCTGCAAGATCACTCTGCTTGTTTACGATACAGGTCGTCATTTAGTGCAGCAAAAAACTTCGAAATAGGTCAAGGTATGATATTTTCATCTTCAAATTTTGCTCTGGTGTAAAAATTCATTTTTCAAGGAATGTTGGGGCGTGTTCGCATAGTGAAGAGGTGATCGGTAAAAGTACTTCCAATAGGAAGTTTTGTAAGTGGGCTAGCCACATAAACACTAAAAACGGCCACTGTGTGTTGTGTATGGGTGATACTGTGGCCACAATGAACTGGTCAGTCCAATAATGTGTGTAGGTAATGGGGGACACCAACATGGCGACTGTTTGTTCTGAATGGCAGGTATCACAGGAAAGTCCTTGACAAAGCATCTTTTCTTTTATGTAACGAATCTACAAAATGGCTGCAGAAATGAGAATAAATATGGGCCTACTTTCCTTCTTTTTTTCAGAAAAGTTATTTTTAAAGCACTTCAGAACATTTAGGATTTAGGCCTAAAGCATCATTTATCATTGCAAACAAAAAGACATGTTTTCAACCACATCTAGTTCATATTGTTTTAAAATGATGTTAAAATAATTGGCTACATGTATTTCTGTAAGAAAAGTGTTTGAACTTAGCATGACAATCCCATTTTTACTAAAGTTTTCTTGCAAATAACATGATTTGTAACTGTCCCTCATTACCTACACATGTAGGTAATGAGAGACCTTTGATGATGACGTCATTAATCCTCATTATCTTATCAATCAATTAATTTGTGTTAACCATTTTGTTACCAAATATAGAGTAGAAGTTGCTGAAGAGGAAAAAAACCTTTTAAGAGTGTGTCATTTTCCATGTTCATGTAAATTATGCAAATGAGCTTAACGGTCTCCAATTACCTACACTTACCCTATGCAAACATTTCTGTATTTTGAAATCTAAAATAGCCGCCACGGGCCACAACAGTATTGCGTACAATGATAATGGGGGCCAATAAATTCACAGGAGTGATCACTAAAATGCATATTATTAAGATTAAGCGAGTGGAATACTGACTAATAACATAATAGTTAACGAAATATATAATTAATATGCGATGTATGTGATGAATGTTTTATTTTTATATTAAAAATGGCTGCCAAAGGTCCAAAAATTATTATGCACAATGAGAAAGAGGAGCAAAGATATGACAAGAGAGAGCACTAAAATGCATATATATATATATGTGATAATTTATTGGGATACTGTCTTAAAACATATTTTCTAATGAAATATATTATTCAGGTTTCAAGCTTGTGTTAAATAATGTATTTTGACTTTAAGAATGGCCGCCATAGACATTAACAGTGTTATGTACAATGCAAATTGGGAAACCAATATTCACAGGAGTGAGCACCGTATTATGCACGTAATAGGGATCTACATGTATGAGTAAAATATTTCCAGAAAGCATAATTTCTATTAAGATATATCATTTATTCTGCCAGTTAGGTGATAAATACTGTTATTGGAAAGTAAAAATGGCCGCTACAGGTATTTTGCACAATGTGAATGGGAACAAACTATTTCAACAGAATTTGGCTTTGCTTGGCGAAATGGTGATGTATGAGTGAAATATTGTCTGAAAACATGCTTGATAACAAAATATATCATATCTTGTGTTATTAGGTGATAAATACTGCATTTCAATATTAAAAATGGCTGCCGTATGCCCTTTTTGTGAACATTATTATTTTGTCTCCACTCAAATTGTATGTTATACGATAAGGGCCTATTGTGGCCATTTTCAATTTAAAAATGCAGAATTTATTACCTTAATTACACAACATTATGATATATCTCGCTAGAAACCATGGTTATAGACAATATTTCACCAATACATCACAATTCAAAATTATATGCAATATTTAGAGTCAAGCAAAGTCAAATTCTTTCAAAATTATATGTCCCATGTTACAATGTACACAATACTTTTAGGACCTATGGCAGTAGCCATTTTGGATTTCAAAGTGCAACATTTATTACCTCCACGACAAATATGTGATGTATTTAGAAATCATGTTTAAAACAAAATGTTTACTCGTATATATCACAGTTATATGCATTTTATGATTCTCACTCTTGTGAAAATTAGTTTCTCCGTTCGCATTGTACATAATATAGGGCCTATGGCGGCCATTTTGAATGTCAAAATACAGCATTTATCACATAAATGGCATATTAGCAATGATGTTTTTAGTCAGTATTCAACTCGTTTATCTTAATAATATACATTTTAATGCTCACTCTTGTCATTTTGTTGGCCCCGGCCATTGCCATTGTACATACTCTTTGGCCAGTGGCGGCTATCTTAGATATCAAAATACAGCAACGTCCTCATAATATGACATAATAAATGATATATCTCGTTAGTAATAATGATTTGCATAATATGTTACTTCGTTCATACATCGCGATTTTTGCGGTTTAGTGCCAGTTTTTGTGAAAATTAGTTTCCCCCTATTCATACTGTACATAATAGAGTATACAAGGGCCTCCGGCGGCCATTTTGAATATCAGGAAAATAGATATTTTGTCGAAAACTATTTCTGTAGGGAGTATTTCACTCCTGCCACACAATTTCATGCATTTCATAGCCGATGTGCGGACAATTCTAGGATTTTCATGAATAATTTGCATATTTTGTCGGCCATATTGAATTTTGCCAATTTGCGGAAAATGCTCAAGGTAACACGAGTGGCATCATTCAGATTCGTAATCAGCACCCTCGAATTGACAAGAAACCATCAAAAAATATTGTATATGTAAAAAAAACAAGGTTTGGTCAAGTTTCTATGGGGCCTATCCTGGACTATTCTCTCTATTCTACGACTGTTTCTTTCATCTTCTGTACTCTCTAAAAGGGTGTTCCTTGTCCTTTTCACTACTTGAAAATTCCCATCGGGGGGGGCATTGGTGTACCTAGGATTTTCCTCAAGGGGGCAAATTCGTCCCCCAAAATTCGTCCCCCCAAAATTTGACAAGAAAAAAAAAGTTTTTAATTTCGTTAGGGACTGCAGGGATACGTCCCTTGCATGGGTTTTGACTCGTCAGGGGGGGGGGGAGACTGCCCCCCCGTAGGTACGCGGGGGGGGGGGGGGTGGGCAATGATATCCATGGAATACAACTGATAATATCGATTGATATAAAACACCACCACCAATTACTGACCGGTCACGTTATTCAAAGAATAGGGATACATTAAAAAAAAAAGGGGGGGGGCTCCAACAAAAGCCAGAATTATCCAAATATTTGGAACTTCATGAATCTATGACAAATCTACAAGACTCTTGAATGATATTCATACCATGCTAAATCCATTTATTTTCAAAATTAAACTGTATTTCGAAATGTAGGCTCACTGCATTCATCCAATGACCTATTATTATGATAACAAAAAAAATGTAACATGAATTCTAATCAAAGAAAAAGATTCTTACCTCATTTTGGTTTGCTATCATTTTGTATTTGGTCCCAGGACGAAAGTAAACATTTCGGCGTCTGCTACAAAAAAGGTTTGAGATAAATGGTTTCTCCCAATAATTTATAACATGAGTTTGCGTTTGTTTGTCACGGCTGGGATATATATAAAAGATGTTCCCTCATTTTCACGATCATCCATTTCCGATCAGTCGTCTTTTGCACGGTACCAGCACCATTAATCAGGAGAGCCTTTCATGAAAGGAATTTCTTCCTACAGTTACCAAAGTAACATCGCTTCTGAGCCAATCACATTCAAGGAAAGTTAATGAAACGCTCCCCTGAATACAGTTTTGTTAAAGCAGGTTTAATGATCCCACATTAACACACTGAGGCTGTAGCTCACTGTCACAAGGGGACGGGGGACATGCCCCCTCCCCCATAAAAAGCGAATAAAAAAGGAAATGAAATATTAATTTCAGAGAAAATAGAGAAGAAAAGGAAAGGAATAGGTATACCAAATGGTGTTCTATGACGTTATTTTTTCATATAGATTTTTGTGTTAGAATTTGTCAGAAAACTGGATTGAGACCATTTCTGAGTGAACAACTAGCTAAATATTAACAGCATGAATATATTGCACTTGGCAATACTCCATACCTTTCTATTATGGTATTAAACACGTGCTATGCATCCCATAGGGTACCGTCTTGATCGGATCAACCTCAACTATGGAAAGCCAAAGCATGTTTGTCCAAAATGTTTTCAAGATATGATGTAGGCCTAAATTTCATACATTCGTCGTTTTCTTGACAACTTGTTGTGTTCTCCTCGTTAACAAAGGACATTTTACAAATTTCCTGTAAAGAATAATAACACTGGTGGTTTTCCATGGATTTACGAGTATAACTCTTTGTAATATGTTGATGGGCCCCAGGGATAGGCCTATGCATCATGTTAATGCGACCGCACTCCTTACGATTGGTCTGCGACCCGATTTCAGAATAAAATGTAGTAGAATTTTATGTTAATATTGAGACTTGGAATAACTTACTGTGTAATGTTCTAAATCATCGTACGAATACCCGTGTTCAAATCTGTGACTGTGCTATCATCCTTCTTAGAAAAAAGGCGAATTTAATATCTAGTCGCAATGACGTCATAGCAGAAGTACGATTGCCAACGATTTGAAACTAATTTGGCTCTTACTCTAAAACAAAGGCTTGTAATTTTTCGAAATGGTTATTTTAGTATTCTTTGAATTAATCTTAACCTCAAAATGAAATGATATGTTCCATTCACTTTTTCAGAAAATGAGTAAAATGCGATTTGTTCCAAAATCGGATCGCGAACAGTCGTAAGGTGTGCGGTGGCCGTTAAGCATACACATGATGCTGGTAAATTTTCCAAACGCCTATTTTTTTTTCTTCATCATCCCCTCCCGGACCTTGTAACGCCTTACTATTCTCTTCTCCCCTCTCTTTCCTGTTCTTTCTTTCTCCCTCCCCCCCCCCCTTGCCATTGAAAATGTTTGGGG
The DNA here is from genome assembly GCF_018143015.1 of Lytechinus variegatus. NCBI lineage: Eukaryota > Metazoa > Echinodermata > Echinoidea > Temnopleuroida > Toxopneustidae > Lytechinus > Lytechinus variegatus. Next base: position 6,336,403 of record NC_054752.1, on the reverse strand, counting down.
TTCGATTGAACCCTCTGGCTAGCGGCTTGATTTTTCTGGGCCATTTTGTTTTAGTGTGGTGTGGAATTAATTTACATGAACTCTAAAAAAAAAAAGGTTTACCTAATATTGGGTGAAATGGGAACATGCATGTTGGTTTGGAAAAAGAGATGCCAAATATTTTGTAAATTTTACGCATTGTTGCTTTGAACTATACCCTTTAAACATGCATTTTGCCCAATATGGGGTAGAAGAAACACCCAGCAAACATGCATGTTCCCTCTCGACCCAATATTAGGTGAATTTTTACTCTTTTATTTCTTTTTCCTCTTTTCTGTTCTCTCTTCTTGTGATCCACTCTTTTTTCTTGCCTTTGAAAATTTTAGAGGTTTGATCGAACCCTCGACCTTCTGGCTACCGGCTTGATTATTCTGGGTAATTTTTGAGTATGGTGTATGTGGCATTAATTCATATACACTCTAAAAATAAAGGGGGGGGGGGTACCGAATACTGGGTGAAATGGAAATATGCATGTTGGTAGGGGTAAAATAATACCAAATATTTTGTAAATTTTACGCAACATTAAGTTTTTTAAAGAATTTTTGCCTCGTACGCCATATCTAGCCACCACAAATTATTTTGTTGGCTCATTATTGCCCACCACTCTGCATCAGATTATCCAACATTTTTATTCCCTTCAACCACAGTGTTATATATAAGTAAAATTGTAAGAGCAGTTACATTCAGTTTATTTAGTCATTTTGTCTTTAAGGATATTTATAGCATAGAATGATAAAGAATGTTCCACTAAAGCTTTGTTTGACATGAGTAATCTTTGAATAATCTTTGTTTTCCCTGGAATGTCCAAAGAGAGACAATTCAGATTGCTAAACAAAAGATTGATTCACAATAGCCACCTGGATACTATAATTTGGAATAATTGCCAGAACTGATTTCAAGAGACGTAAGACCATTATCATTTATGATTTGTTTGTATATGGTTAATTATTTCCTGTAATAAAAAAGGGAAATCAAATATCAAATCATTTTTATTGTTATTTGTTGCAGTATCGTAACAACAGTTAAATCCAATCTTTGAAGATGCAAATTATTGTCGTTAAAAAACAAATTTTTGGTCAAAATGGGATCACAGTTACCATGGATACACCAAAGTCAAATTCCAGTGAAGCCTCGGTAGGGGCCTACCTCGTAAGCACAATAACAGGCCACCTTTCGTGCGTATAAAATGATTCGTAACTTCCAAAAAATATGACGAGCCGCTCGTGCCATAAATCGATATTAATTCACTCACTCGAGTAAATGAATGATTTATTGTCCATATGTTCACTTACTTGAGAGAATGAGTGATTGTACAGTTTTATCCAATAAGAGAGCTAGGATCGTTGCCGAGACTCCCTACATCCACCCGTTTTACACAGTAAAAACGCTGTTCAAGATTTTATACAACGCTGTTTACTATATGAACCTTACATTAGTTGTTTAACAGTTTTAACAATCATGTTTAATTCATTGAAGATTAGCTATTGAAAATTAAATTTTGTTGTTTAAGATTTAAACACTTGTTTAAACAATTACTGTCAGGTTCTTATAGTAAACATCGTTGTATAAAAAAATTTAAACAGCGATTTTACTGTGTACAACCATTTCAGGGAATGTTTCATCAACATTTTCATCCGACAAGTTATCAGATCTGACATCTTTCTCTGACGTCGATTCGCTGCGAGGTACTATTACTATGGTAACTGTCGGATAAATGCCCGACAAGTACTTTCGTGAACCCCCCCCCCCCCCAGAAGGGAGTCTCGATCCTAGCTTTCTAATTATATAAAACTGTACAATCACTCACTCTTTCAAGAAAGTGATGGTAAAATACGTACAACATTCGCTCTATAGTGAGTGAATGAATGACGGCTTATGGCATTGTCATACACAATGGCTTTATGAATCCGATTAATTACTCGATAGGCCGAAAATAGAGAGCTTGAAATATGACAACTAGATGTGTTAATTATCATTAAGGAGGCTATTTATTCGCAATTATTAAACAAATCATAGACAAAGCGACATTGGAATAAGCTTTCACTTTTGAGAACGAACATCAAATTCAAGGTTAGTTATTGTTTCATCCTTGCGTTGTTTGTTATAAACATAATATGCTTTTGCTCTAGAGCATTTAACATGCTATGTTATTTTCTGTAATATTTTATCAGATTATATGTTTTAAATGAATTATCAATAAAGACTTTTAAAAATATTTAACAAAAATATCTTAACAATAAAAAAGGAAACAAACACATTTACATAAATATTACAATCTACTCATTCGGGTTGTTATTTCTACACTATCATTATGAAACGAACATTCTAATCACGAAATTGAACACTTCGCATATCAAACTAAGAAAAGATCGATATTATCCATAGTGTTTCCTTATAATGCATTTCCGAATATTTCATTACATTTAATTTATTAGTTTCTCTTCCATGTAGATATGTTAAAACTTAGAATTGAATGATTATATCACTTTCGATAATACAAATAAGCTCTTTACACATGTTAAAAGTATAAATGATTATAATCATAAGGAGAGATTCTTTCGAGAACAGTTTGGTTCAATATAGCTTCGTAAGCTTTCTTTTCAACCAATGAATACATTGTTCGGAATACAAGGTAGATTTAAATCTTTTTTTCAAAGCTTAGAATCGTAATCAATCTCCGTCAATATTTTTCTATAATACATGAGTCCTATTGTTTTTTAATAAAATGGCAGTTATGATTTTCTGTGAAGAAAAAAAAATCGATCATAACATTCTGTTGCACTTCTTGAATTCCATTTCAATAGTCGGGTAAGCGGCAGCTCAAATTTTACTTATTTGAATAAAGAATACAGGTGGACAAATAATGCACAGGTGTGGCGTTATTGACTAGCATGCAACATTCAAGGGTATCAATGGTGCAAGACAGGGGCGGATCCAGGATTTTCCAATAGGGGCAGCAAATTTTTCAGAGGAAAATTTTTTCAAGCCCCCTCCCCCCAAAAAGAGGTTTTCAACAACAAATTAAGGATATTTCGTACCCGAAAAAAGGAAAGGTCTTCAATTTCAAAGAGGGAGCTCATCTCTGTTTAAAGGGCATTTTTACATTACAAATTTAAATTTTGCTGCTTAAAAGGGAGCCCCCTGTGTCCCCCCCCCATGGATCCGCGCCTGGTGCAAGACGTACGGGGCTTGCAGAGTGCATTCGCACACAATAAAAAATGCCCACGGCCCTGCATCGCTACACTCTAAAACATATTTGATAAAAATGCTCCATGAGGGTAATTATGTGCCTAACGAACATTGGGCATTTCTTTTGGGCAATTTGTTTTTCCAGTCTAATGAAAAATGTGCCCATTCTAAAGTAATTGCTGCTTATTTTTAAACCTTACTTGACAATATGCTTCCCGCTCTGGATAAAATACTGCCCGAACTTGGTTGGAAACATAATTACCCTCGTGCTGGTTACAATTTCATCCAATATGTTTTTTTACAGAGTACCAAAAATAATGGGTCAAAATATGAATGAAGTGCAAAAAAGGAAAAAAGTTTGTAATGATTTCAATATATTTTTTAAGGGCATCTTCTATCAATCTACTATGACTACTGGAGCGTGGTAAAATAAAATGCCCATCATTATACTGTTAGATTGAACATAATGATATACAAGAGATTTGTCTCACTTTTTTGTTACTAAATGTTACTAAACCGAAAGTTGGAATTTGCAATTTACAATGAAAAATTAACCTCTGAGACACTTTTGATCTACAGACTGTTACAACTTATGATTAATTGGTCATCATTGAAAATGACAGAATTAGGCATCAAGAGAGAAATAAAGATCCCTGGACTAGCTCCAGTCCAAGAATCAAAGAAGGATTAAGAATTACATAGGGATCATTCTAAAATTTTCCAAAAGCAAAAAACACGATAAAGACAAAAATAAGGAAAAGAACATAACATCTTTTTCGGAACATGTTTCGAGGTTCACATCACATCACCAGCCTAAATTCACGAAGCAGAGTCACTGGTATATATTTGTGTGTACAAATAGGCCTACAGTGACTCTGTTCTACCAATTAAGTCTGACGATGAGGTATGAACCTCGAAAGATGCATGTTCCGTTATCCAAATGTTAAGTTCTTCTTAGTTTGCAGATTCAACTTTTAGCCTCGATGATCAAAGTCGAATCACGTCTGATGCGGATAAGTCACTCTCCTACTTCTTGCCGCCGCCGGTGTGGTAGCTACCCTTGCTTCCGGCGGACTGCATCTGGGAGACGGTACTTCCCGCTGGAACTGACCCGCCGTGACTCTTGGCGGTGGATGACATGTGGCCAGCCGCGGCTGTACCGGGCTGGATCCCACCCGGGGAGTAGCCCACGCGGTTGGCTCCTGCGCTGACCTGGGAAGGCGGTTGTCCTTGGTTAGACGACATATTTGTATCTGTCGAAATAATTTCAAGAGAATTCCTTCAGACCTGTAAGTATTGCTGCTGGGTGAAAGTACATTTAAGGTTTATACGACTCCTTTTCTTCTAACCTTAATTATCTATTTTATCTTTAGTAATTTTCATCTCTTCTCAACAGTTTGTGTAAAACATATTTTTTTTAACATTTGATGATTGTTGTTATATATATATATATATATATATATATATATATATATATATATATATATATATATATATATATATATATATATACAACGTGTACCTCAATGTATGTTGCATTCACTTTTGTATATGCCCGTAGACAAATTTTGTGTATTTTTTAATACTTGAAATTTTGATATTTGCCACAAACTTATTAACTGTGCCGGTAATTTTAACATGTAAGTCTCATTGCCCAGCGCCCCCTTCCCTTCCAGCGTTATTTTTGTATATGCAGTATAATTATTGCCCATTGGTTGTGCATGTTTGCAATGAATCGTTATCAGTTTCCAAGCAATACATCTCGGCGGATCATTAGTATTTATATTATTGGTTACGTTCGATCTTCTTTTAAAATTGCTCCTACCAGTGAGCGAAGTTAGCCAGTAAAACTTACCATATTTTATTAATGTTTTTTTATTTTTAACTTTCGAGCAAAACACTTAATTTTCTAAATCAAATTTTTTGGCCACCGTCGTATAAGGTAGGCCTACTAAGAATCTATTTATGTGCCTGACTTTTTCAGTAATTATTTCATGTTTGAAACTGACCAAATTTGTTTGCTTTCCATGATAATAATTAGTTCGATTGCCACACTCGTGCAGTAAAGAAAAAAAAACTAATATTATATTACTTTCATCAAAATTAACAATGGTTTGTTGTTTGAAATATTTAAATTGTATATTGGCTCTGTGTAATGAATATTAACAATACTTTGGCATTTTTTTGCCATATACCTGAAAACGTTTAATTTGTTTGGCTGCATGAGACCATTACAATTTTCATGGTGGTTGCCATATGTTTGGCTTTACTTGCTTCCTTCACTCGTTTAAAAATCTAAGAACATTCTCCACAAAATTCGCAGCAATGAATATAAAAGGAAAGGTTGGAACTACTAAAAGTATACTTTAAACACTTTGATATCTTGTATTAAAAACAATCGCTAGACATTTGTGTTTGATAAATTTCTTGTAAAAACAAGTGAGGCAGTGCCAACTTTGAAAACTTCTATAATAATAATTGGCATTCATATAGCGCTTTATCAAGCTACGACTGTTCAAAACGCTTCACAATCATTATTATACCCGGTCACTGGATTCATAGCATTCCAAGCAGCCTGTTATAGGCGCAAACTTGCTAAACCAACCACCATAACCACAATGATGGTTGTTTCCCACCGATAGCCAAATAGCACCTGGGCATGCTGGGTGAGAGTGGCAAAGTGTGGATTGACGCCTTGCCAAAGGGCGCTAGGCCATGGTGGGATTCGAACACACGACCCTCTGATTACAAGGCGAGAGTCAGAACCGCTACACCACGGTGCTTCCACATATGATATAAAATAATCATTCACAAAAACACCATTCATATAATTTCATAATGCCACGTTCTTTGTTCATAAATGACATTTGAACGGTGACTTAAGACTTGTCAACTATATACACACAGTCATGTCCACATTTCATTCACTCTATCCATAAACTTTCAAAGTTATGATGGCGATTCAACAATTATCCCAACATGCCTACGTTTATTGACTTTAACTGACCTTTGACCTTGGTCATGTGACCTGAAACTCAGGCAGGATATTCAGTAATACTGGATTACCCTTATGTCCAAGTTTCATGAACTAGGTCCATACAGTTTCTAGTTATGATATAGGTTAAGATTTGATGTTGACGCCGGCGCCGTCAGAAAAGCGGTGCCTATAGTCTCGCTCTGTTATGCAGGCGAGACAAAAAACCTAAAAGTATATTTTGATTATGATACTCAGATATCAGGAAATATGGCATTTCAATTGAATTAACAGATTTTATGCATTGATTATTAATGCTACTTTCGCTCTGTTTGATTTGATTTCCACATTCCAATAACAAAAGACAAGTATAATCATTATTCAGCATAACATACAACAATAAGCAAATAATATAATGAATGAGATATACATTAACATTATTCCAAATAAAATATAATTATACTCGAAAATTTCCCTTTTTAAATTTATGAAACATGTAGCAGAATATATATATATATATCGTAAAAATACATTTTGAAATGTGGAATAATCGTAGTAATAATAGTAATGATGATAATATAATGTAATTCCGATATACGCCATCTTAAAGGACAAGTCCACCCCCAAAAAGGAGATTTGAATGAAAAGAGAAAAATCTAACATGAACAACTCTGAAAATTTCATAAAAATCGGACTTAAAATAAGAAAGTTATGACATTTTAAAGTTTTGCTTAATTTCACAAAATAGTATGTGCACATCCTGATCGGTATGCAGCGAGAGGACTGATGACGTCACTCACTCACTACATTTTTATATTTAACTATAATTATGGAATATTCAAAATTTTCTCCTCGTTGTCTTGTGAAACGAAATATTATTCGTCCGTGAACATGTGGCATTATCATTGTTGTAGCATGTTTATGGCTCAGTTAAGTTGGTCCTTAATGTCAAATTGGTTAAAATTGAAAACTTGTGTAATTCAAACAAAAATTGATGTACATCATCGACTCTCTCATTTGCATGTCACTGAATTGTGCATATAACTATTTTGTAAAAAATAAGCGAAACTTTAAAATGTCATAACTTTCTTGTTTTACATCCAAATTTGATCTTATTACAAGCATTATTCTCGTTTTTCTCTATTTATTCAAATCAACATTGTTTCTGGGGTAAACTTGACCTTTAAGATACTGGAGCTTGAAATTGATGGAGACCTCGAAAGGAAAGGGGAAAGAAAACCGACATATACAGTGCTATAAAAAAACAGACTTATCTTTTATTGCGCAAAATAACAGAAATATAGTCGTGGTATAATGGTAGGGGTTATTGAATGCAAATTCATCAAATAGGCCCGTATTCTGAAGTCAAGTTTAACTTATACCATGGTCTAACTCTGTGCTAAAATTATGGGAAGCCAAAAGTGTCAAAATAGATATGTTTCTTATGTTTACTGTGCTCTTTCCTGATTATTTGATGGTGAATACAATCATCTATTTATACTTCCTAGACAATTATTAATGACTTGAGAGCCAAATGAGATGAAATATAATATCTCTACTGTTTGTGATTTATGTAACAATTGGCTGTCCATACTTAAACCACAACTTTAAACCTGAGTTTAAGTTAAACCCAACTTCAGAATATGGGCCATAGAATTTAAATAATTATAGCCTTTATTTCTCAGGCAATTAGGATTTGAAGTTCAATCTATTACCCTCTTTCATAATTAAGTGACTGAGAATTTAGATTTGAAATCGGATATTAGAAGACTAAAAGATGGTAAATTCATCCAATAAAACACATTTCCGTTTATATATAGCATTCACTGACACTAGAACCCTTTTGGGTCAGATACATTAATATTTAACAAAAATAAAGATAGTATTTAACTAGTAAAAACGATCAAAAACTTAATTGAATAATATGACCCAATTAGATGTTATTTACATTTCAAAACAAAATGTTTAAAATATAAAGTTCAATTCCTCATATATGTTGCATACTACATGAAAACTTTGGTGTTTTTCCGATTTTTTTATATATTCAAGATTCAAGATAATTTATTGTTCTGTATAAAAATACACAAAAGCTAATTGTTTTCGGGTATATAAAAAAAATGTGTACAACATTATACATTTGCTTAAACTCTCTTCGTTCAAATTTGAACTAGACAAATCAGCACTCCGAAGTCAGTCACTTTACACGCTCTTTAAGAGCTGAATTAGCACTTCATTTTTAGAGTATATCTCGGCAACAAGTTTACTGTTAGGAAAAGTCTCCTTAAACAAACTCCACAAGATCCTATACTGCAGAGTCTCGAGAACATAACCTTACTGCATTAGGTAATATCAGATGCATATTGCAAAATTACAAAAAATTCACTTGGTATGTTGTTAATGAAACTTTACAAATTTCCTGTAATACACCCCCTTTTTATTTTCTAAAGAAACCTATTTTGTTAAATTGCTGAAAATGTCCTGTTTGAAACTTTAAAAATGATTCTGTTATATCGTTCTGTAAAATCTTTTGTCTGTAACAGTGTGACGGGCTGAGAAAAGAAAACAGTACAGGGTAAAGATGAAAAAAAAATAAAATGGTAAAAGAAATCCAATAATTTATCTTTAGCCTTTTATTTTCCTTCTATTTTGATTTATTATCATTTTAGTTTTTTTTCCAACCTTACACCATCCTTCTCTCACTGTTTATTTTCACCATATTTTTTATTTCTGCCGACAGGGCATTTGGGGGTGTCGCGCTCCTACCTACATACACGTCCCCTCTCGAGTTTTCCCCGTCTATACATGATCAGAAAAAAAGATGCCAAACGTGTCTTACCTGTTCAAACAACTTGCTTCAGATTATGCCACAGAAATCTAATAAGACTTCTTTTCTTTAAAAATAAGTTTAATATTGCTGGCAGTCTCAAAAATAATTTCTCGAGACTGAGACGAATGTTTAAAGTTTCAAGCGATCTTGACGGCTGATATACAAGGCTTACTATGTTCAACAGATGTGGATTTACATCTTTAAATGTGATCTCTCTGAAACGCCACGCCCACTCCTGGGGAATTCCAGCCTAACCTGGCCAATAAACATGATTTACGTACATAAAAACAGGCTGTTAATTAATTAATCCAGAATTGCTCCACCAATGAGAAAGCTTGTTTCGTCAACGCGTGATCACCTGATTATGACGTCATTCTGAGCAGCTGCGCTGTTATCATGGATGACACTAGTCGATTGCCAATCGATAGTGATATTCCCCGCTTTCAGAACAAGATTTCAACATGTCTCTGAATTTGGGGTTTTTTATTGCAAAGAAAATTATTACCCCCACCCAATCCTCTAATATTCAACCATCTTATATGATGAATAAGAATATGCGTCGGGTACGTTTGAACCCCCCCCCCCCCTCCCACTCCGGTTTCGGAAGGGCCGCATGTGTGTTCCCAAAATTTCCGGTAAAGGGGAACTTTTTCGGGGGACAAGTCCGGCCAGCGAATTGTAAAAAAAGGGGGGGGGGGTGTATTTGACATTTCACCCGGAGATTTCTTTTAAAAGAGTTTTCTCTCTCTCTCTCTTTGGACTCTTTGAGAAACTAAAAAAACGGATTATAAAAATATCTTGAAGTTGAATATCATAGAAAAATAAATAAATCTCGGGATCAAATTCCTAAAATTCCTGCTAGTTTTGAAAGCTCATTCAGGATTATTTCATATTGGAAAGTAAAACACATAGTCCCCCACGATCTACTCGATATAGTACGGACTTCTCGAAATCTGCGAGATAGATAACAACCCTGGGTATTGATGTTATCCCGTTGTGATTCTGTTTACAAGTGATCACGGAAAGTAACGAAAGTTGAAACTGCTATAACAGAACTTACCATTAACAAACAAAATATATCATGATATTTTCATTTTTTTTTCTTATGACTGCATTGAGATCTGAGATCTCATTTTGAAAGTCAAACAAAATATTTCTTTAGGTATAATAGGGTTCCCACAAGCAGCCATGCATATTGGAAGTCAACATTTTGGTTCTTGCTTTGTGGAATTCCCCAAAGATAATGTACCGGGCTCTAAACCTATACCCACCCCACCCACCCCCTCCCTCTCTCCTCGTCTCACACCTATAAACCTCTTTATAGAGACAAGCCCTTGCAGGATGGAGTGAGATTTTGGGTGAGTTTTGGATTTAAACAAATCGTACATGTACATAGTAATACACAGGCCTGTATATAAGTATCATCAAATAATTTTTAGAGGTACGGCAGATTAAATTGAAGGCTATATACAAAAGTGACAGTTATCATATTTGCGAAATCCAAAGATATAGCTGCCTGCAGATAGTGCTTGTTGAGAGAACAGAAAAGCGAAAGGGGCGATTTTTTCATGATAACAATTTTAATTTTCATTTATCTCTCTCCTCCCCTCTCTCAATTTCTCTCACTGCCAATCTATTTATAGTTTTCTTTAACCTGGTAATCAATGTTAATTCTTATATTGGGGAATACCACCTCGTAAAAGTCGGACTTTTAGCGCACTCGTCGGCTCTGTGTCATAATTTTGAACGCCATGATATTCTCGTATCATTATCCGATATACATACACACACACACACACACCCTTTTATATAATTTATATAGTAACATGATTTTTTTCCAAGTCTGCTCCTCACCTTATTTTATTTACTTGATTCTTTTTCTCGTTTTTTTCTTCTTTTTTTCCTAGGCTTAATAATGGTTGGCTATTTCAATGCATACTTATTTATTTCATACTTTATAATCTATACCTTGCGCACGCTAGGTCTGTCATCGATTAAGCATTTGTGATTAGAAGGGAGGTATAAAATGCAAGTGGCCCTGAATCCACGCATGTGTTCTAATACAAAAATTGTAAAATACAATTTTTAAATACCACATTCAACCTCTTACAAGGGGGGGGGGGGGTCCTTGTTCCTTATGTGAAATCTATACGTAAACCCATACACGTGAACAGGGTAAATCTAGTCTCACTATCAGGCCCAATTATGCTCGATCTGCAATATTGCGAAATCCAAAGATCTCTACCTGCAGAGCCGTATGCAGTACCTGTTGTGAGAACATATAGGCTGAAAGAGGCGATTCTTGCATGGTAACAAGAGTTGTTGTCATTTAGCTCTCTCGTCCCCTCTCTGAGCCCCCTCTCTCAATTTCTCTCCCAGCCAATCTATTTATATTTTTTTATTTCAGCTTGTAATTAATGTTATGTCTGATATTGGGGAATACCACCTCGTAAAACTAATTGACTTTTAGCGCACTCGTCGGCTCACAATCATTTTTAAAATCTTCACACCATGATAATTCTTGTTTCATATTATCTGATAACGATACACGTCACAGACATTTCATTTTAATGCTTACATGCTATGATATAACGCAGGGGCGGATTCAGTTTTCGCCAATGGGAGGGGGGGGGGCGAAATTTTTTTCACCCATATTTCCCCGATCGGCAGATCAAAGTTGATTTTTTTATTGTAGGGGTAGTCCTAACAGTCCCTAGCTTCTTGTGCTTATTTTTCATAATCAATATCTAATTATCTCATAAGCCCTATTTAAATATTGCGAGCGCGAAACGCGAGCTTAAGTGTTTGGAAATTTCTTGTATTTTGACCTTAATAATGTTGGCAATGTCTGTGATCCTAAACAAGATACGTATATGGAACTAGATAATTAATGCGAGTGCGAAGCGCTATCAGAAACTGTAAGTAGTTGAGAGAACTTAGGAGCTCAAAGGGGCGACTCTTGCATGGTAAGAAGAGTTGTTGTCCTTTCGCTCTCCCCCACCCCCTCTCTCCCTCTCTCAATTTCTCTCACTGCCAATCTATTTATATTTCTTCTTCCAGCTGGTAATTAATGTTATGTCTGATATTGGGGAATACCCCGGGGGAATACCACCTCATAAAAGTCACGTTTAGAGCGCACTCTTCGGCTCGGTGAAGGTCATTATCATTGTGAAGTAACCATTATATATTCGTATCATTATGCATTCTCTGACGTGATACAAATTAGTGACATTTTATTATTTTATGTGGTACAGTTTAAACATTCAGACTTATGGGTCGTTGTTGTAATGTCCTTTATATTCAAATAGGAACCTGCCATTGTCTTTGAAATTTGGGCAAAGTTAAAAATAATTGGGTTTATGATTGAAAAAAAAAATACCAAGTCGTATTTTAAACCAAGCCGAAAGCCAGGGAAAATTCCTTGAGCATCATAATGAACGTACGTGTATAAGCCTTGCATAATTACGTCTGAAGTCGTATTTCAAACCAAAGAAGGCCACGATCATTCATTTTCAGCAGCACCAAACAGTGTGCATATACGTCAGACGCATACCTTTTCTTAAGTTTTCTTTCATTGCATTATTTTTCAAACATCCTAATTTTATCCCCTTGTCGTTTTAAATCGGGTTTGACTCCGACTAGAGTATAATAATGCCCTACTGTGGTTTTGATGACGAGCCTTCATCAATATACTGTCTACACGCTAAGAAAAAATAAGTTCAACTTTGTACCTTTACAGGTGCATGGGAGCACCTTTGAGTTACAACTTTGCACCTCTCTGAAAGGTGCAAATCATAGCACCATTACGGTGCAGAATTGCACCTCACAGGTGCATTTTGCACCTTCAAGGTATGATAATAATAATGATAATTTTCATAATAATAATAATAATGATAATAATAATAATGATAATAATAAGAATATAATATCAATGATGATGAACCCATGCAGGTGCTCTATTATCGTAGAATACAGACTTCTGACAATTTTCATGTCATATTCAATCTCTTTACTTCTTATCACAACCGTTTAAGTCAGAAGAACTGTTTTATTGACTGAAAAGTAGAAATTACGTACGTGCAATGCAATTAATAATAATAATAATAATAATATAGGATATTTATATTGCGCACATATCCACCTTGTTAGGTGCTCAAGGCGCTCCTATATATTACCCGGGTAAGCTAGGCGTTCATAGCGCACACAGCTTCTTAAGGAATTACTTCCTACCGGTACCCATTTACCCCACCTGGGTTGAGTGCAGCACATTGTGGATCAGTTTCTTGCTGAAGGAAATTACGCCATGGCTGGGATTCGAACCCACGACCCTCTGTTTCAAAGTCCGAAGACTAATCCACTGGGCCACAACGCTCCACACTTAACACAGACAATTAACCTTACAGGCATATATAGACATGATAGAGAAATTCGATTTGCGGCGATGATGTGTTCTGTGGCCCTTTTCCAAGATCTTCATTTATTTATGATATAGGAATACTAAATAGGAAAATTCAGATGTACTATATATAAAATACACGTATGCTTCACATTTACATGAACTGTCCATCTTCATGAGATGTGAAGTTTTCCAGTCTGGCAGTTCATAATCGTTGACTCTTGACTCTGAGCAATCATAACGCAATAAAATCGCGAGCGCCCTCTTGAGTGCGAATTAATACTTTTTTTGAAAGGGGTACTCGAGGGGTAAATTCACACACAAAAATGGCAAAATTGTAAAACTTCATCAAAAACTGATAACAAATATTCTTGCAGAGCCCTGGAAACAATATTTTAACAGGGCCGGGTGCTGGTTAAAATTCGACTGAATTTGAGCGTGATGCCTATATTATAGGTGGGCTGATCAATGATGCCATGTCCCCATTTTTTATGAATGAAATCATATAATAGTACATGCGTTTGTGGTACATCTCGTGAATGTCTCTTTTATAAGATAATGAATATCTATTGTTGTGTTGCCGCTGGATCTAATAATGCTCTTTTACTTTCAACCAGACTTAAAATGATACGAGTCGATGCAGGATGTACAGTTCATATATATATTTATTAATTTAAGGTGATTACTTGATGATAATGACAAATGCATGAGTAAGTCTGAATGTGACTGTACTCTGAAGATGAAGACAATAAATGCTGCTCTAAACTCCAATCTCTAATCTATCTGTATGCTGGAATAATCTCTAAAGTAATCTGATTTTGGATTCAGAAGTGAACCCCTTTTATATATGTCTGGTCTAGGCTCTTTACAGCCAAACAGGTGTTGGTCATTGGACGCTTGACCAAAACAATCTGTGCGTCATAACTTTACTCTGAATTGGGGGACTTGACCTTTTAGGGAGAACATGAAATGCAGTGAATAACGAACCCATACAATGTGTGTGCGTCAGAAGTTTAGCTGGGAGAAGAATGGGTAATACTTTCCTTAGAAAGTTAAGAGTTGGTAAACTTCTGATTTCCTGTTATACATCCTGTAGAAGTATTGATTAAATTAAGTATTGATCTCGACTGGGCGTTGTGGCGTGCGCCTGTAATCCAAGCTGTGGGGAAGTTACAAATTGATGCAGAGGTTCGAGCCCTGGTCACGTCTTTCGGATGGTGACGTTAAAGGTCGGTCCCAGACGTAAATAATCATATCTGATTGATACACGTCTGACAAAACTCAAATACACACACATTGATCTCGAATTACATGTATGTCTTTTCATCACATAACACTATAATCAGATGTCAATCCAATTCTTGATGACAAAATCTGAATAATATTTCACATACACGTATATATACAACAAGTGGGGATATAGTGATCAGCTTGCTCACTGAATATTCATGAAGACATGCAAACATGTCAGATTCACCAAAAATCTAATTATTTATTGATTCTGATTAATGTTCAGCGTTTTTACGAGTTCAAATCACATTATTTTCAGTTTGGATCAAGTATTAGGCAAGGCATGAATATTGATCAGCGTTTCTTGCAATAAATGAGGTTTCGCAAGTAAATAGGAGCCGCGATTATTTCTATTATCGGAGAGAATGGGCAAAGTTTAATTATGACAAAAGAAAAACTCCCGGGAAACACTTCACTTTTATGATTTTCATCTGTTCTGGGACTGTGATAAGGTTACCCTAATTTGGAATTTTCTATTGACTACAATAAAAAAAAGCATATTTCAGATTTCGATCTCACTAATTTTAAAAAAATGTTTGGTGTATCAACGGATAGATTTGTTACTTACCTTTTATTATTGGCTAAATATTATATTTATATTTGTAAATTCAAGAACACCCTACCAAATGTGGATTTACTTTAAAAAGTTTTGTAAAGAAACAAAAGGAAATTGAGCATCACCTAGCCAAGAAAAGAAACAAACTCATTGTACACTTTAAGAAGAGGCGCTTTGATATATGATTTTTATTTTAGATACAGGTATAGTTACCCCTTTTCCATTATCTTAAATTGAGACTTGTACAATGCACAGAGTAATTAGACAGCTGGCAGCCGTCTGTTTCGAGAAGTTTTTTAACATTTTTTTTTAATTTCTCCTCGTACACAGACGGCTCGCTATCGTGCAGCCACCATTAGGGGACTTGCAATGCAAAATCCCCCCGTCGGGGCTTTTCAGTTTTTGTCTTTAATGAATAAAAATTTCGAAAATTATAGTGACCAGAGTGCAAATTTATATTCCCTCTTGGCATCAATTGCCAAAAAACGGAGAGAAATGAAGTTAAAAGGAACAAAAACAGTGACTTACCTCGGCTGTCGCGCAAATTCACTTCCCCGTTTTATCCGATCTTAGTTTAGTTTAGTTTAGTTTACTCCAACGATGTTGTAGGACGAAGCCTGTTCATCGATCAAAGTAGAAATGTCTATTGTTGCTCTCCTTCAGACAAAATTAGATGCGCTACTTATGTTGGCATGGAGGGGTGGCAGGGGTATCGTAGACAGTGAAAAATCCCATGGAAACACACAAGAAACGAAAATTACTCAAAGTCATAGGCAATCTTCTCCCAATGCTTATCCAGTCTATTCTTAAAAGCAATCACTGAACAAGCAGTAACTACATCTTCTGGGAGACTGTTCCACACATCTATCACTCGGTTAGCAAAGAAAAACTTACGCACATCAAGACGCGAATATCTTTTCTCTAGCTTTAAGGAATGACCTCGCGTTTTACCACCTTGTCTCAGATAGAAAAGTTCAGAACTTGAATCATAGTAACCATGCAGATATTTGTACACATCAATCATGTCACCTCTTTTACGTCGATGACTGAGTGATGGCAATTTCAGGAGGCGAAGACGTTCAGAGTATGATAAGTGCTTAATACCTGGGATCAATTTAGTAGCTCTACGTTGGACACTTTCTAACCGCCTCTGCTCACCCAGCTTATACGGTGACCACGCAGCCTGGCCATACTCTAAGATAGGGCGAATAATACCCTTAAACAAAAGCTTAATAGAGGTCTTATCCAAATGTACAAAAGTTCTTCTAATAATACCAAGCAGTCTATTAGACTTTGACACCACTTTAAGTACATAAACATATGGCCATTGAGTCCCCTGTACAGATCGCGCTAGAACTTCGGTCTCTGTATTTGGTGAGTGAAGCCAACGAAGTTCAGCTGAACAACCAACAAAACAGAGACCGAAGCTTTTGGTCTAAGAGTAATATGCTACAATGATTATACATATTTATTTTGATGTGTATTCCCTACTAGAGTAACCTGTATTGTCCAATGATTTATTTTGATTTATATATGTCACCCTTTTTATTTTTTTCATTTATTTTTTTATTTTATCTCTGTTTTGTGATATTACTACTTTTGAACTGTTTTAAATAATTTTCAATTACCTTTAAATATTGTGATTATATGTGATTTTGAATACCAATAAAACACATCATTTAAAAAAAAAACTTTTATGATTTTGGGCACCAATGGGAAGACAAGACACAATCATACAGTTTTCTAGAATATCACCGTCTATATGACATGGTGGCTCAGTGGTAGAGCGTCCGCCTCATGAACGGGAGGTCGTGGGTTCGATCCTCGGCCGAGTCATATAAAGAATAAAAATGGGAAATTCTGCCTTCTTGCTAGGCGCTCAGCATTTAGATTGGAGAAGGGTATAATAACATATAATGTTATGCAGCTAGGCCCGCTGGTAGAGCAGTTTCCTAACTGAAGTGGCTACCCTGGGTAAATAAAACGTTATTATTATTTTATTATTTATTTTTATATAGCTTCGGTCTCTATATTGGCTGTTTCGCCGAACCCCGCCCTGAACTCCGTTGGCTATAATTTTGTTAGCAAGAAGACAAGAAACTTGTTTAGCCGGTCAAATTCTAGCTGGCGAAAACTTGTTATGGGGCCAAAATGTGTATATGAAGCTCGCGAAAACTTGTTTGGAAATAATTTGGTCACGCAAAATTTATGTACTCCCCCCGCCCGGCGCCCCCGGCCCTGGAGTATTTTTTCCCGGGATTTTTTTCTCGTTTTGGTCCTAATTTCAGTCCAAAACGAAATTCTTATGAATAATGAAATAAAGACAAAAATCGATGAGCTATATATTATAGCTTCATCGGGAGGATTTTCGCGAGCCGTCTAATGAAAAAAAAAATCCTCTAAAACAAACGGCTGCCTGTCTAATTATGGGCGTGGCAAAGGGCGTGACGCAGCTCTGCCACGCCCACGAGATAGATGACGAGAGATCAATCGATCTGAATTGAATTTAACGATAAGATTTGTAAGTAAACTCCTTAATTTTGAAGATCATATCGGTTTTTAAGTTGATATAGATCTAGGTATTCGGGGAGATTTATCATTTTGTATAGTTTTCACCGTTGAGTAAATTTTCTTGCAGGAAAAATAGTTTTTATTAATCAAACCATATAAAATTTATGTTCGGTCCCACATGTTTTGATTCATGTCTCGTGCCGATCAAATCAAGGCCCAAGGCGGGTTCATTACTATACAAATACAATGCCGCTGCGCACAGAAAAATCAAGCCATATGTGGACGCCAGCATTTGCCATTGGCGTCACAGCACGCGCGACGTATACCCACTATTCCAGTTGTTGTGTATCCGGACGGGTTGTGTGTCCGGATGATCAATTTTAGAATGTCATTTGGAAAATACCAGCGAACTGCTGCGAAGTTTCATCAATTTTTAGTACAAAATGTTAGGAAATATAAAGAACAAAATAGAAAATGATTACAAGTAATGAATTCATATTTTTAGTGTAATCCACAGACAAAAAAGGAAGGCTTCAAAAAGATAAAGTGTCCGGACACCCGACCCCCCATCCTACTAAAGGCACGTCACTATAGCTAAAATTAAATCCACTGCCAGACTTGCCAGGAGGCCCCTAGTCATGCCAGAGAGTAAAAATCATTTTACTAATGTATGCTTACATTCAATTCAAGGAATACTTTCAAAGGGTATCGACTCTCGTTTTATTTCCAATAATAATATTAATAGTCTGCATTTATATAGCACTTAATACATCGGAATGACGCCTCTAAGCGCTTTATTACAGACATATTATTATCCCGGTCATCTGATCCTTGCATGCCCGCATACAATGTATGCACATTCTCCACTCCCTGGGGAGTGGAGAATACTTGTTAAGGGTAGGGTTTCACATGTCAATAATCGTTAAGGGGTGCATTTTAAGAATATGGAAAATACTTGTTTAGGCCAGGTGGCTTTTTGAGACCCCATGGTGGCGCATGGTATCCACTTGTCAATGAAAGTGCCCCCCCGCGATAGTGGTGTTGAAGTTTCCCTTTAAAGATACAAGCCATTCGGCGCGTTTTTAAAAGCATATTTGCTCCAACAAAAGTGCTGATATGTTGAAAACAAGCACATGAAACCACATTTTTTAAATGTTCTCAGTTCTTTAGTATACCTTTCCCTACAAACATCCAAAAAATTTTGAACATGATGTGGGTTTTAAATTTATATGAATTTCAAATTTGTTAGATATATTTTTGTCACCTTTCACACCTTTAATATTCATAAAATTGAAGATGCTACTTCTCTTTACAGAGCAAACAGATAGCAATATGAGTGAATTCTTTATTTTAATATAATTCTGAACTGTAAAGTGAAAGTTGGTAAAATTTAGATCTGGATTTTGACTGATTGATGGAGGTTTAAACTCAACGTTGTGATCGTGTGAGGTTTAAAAGCAAAATTATTTTTATAGCATGCTTCTCGAGACCTTGCAAATGGGTAAATTTCAAAGGTGGATAGCAAAAAAGCACATACCCCCATGTTAATTTTTGCATAATTTGCAAAATTTGATGATAATATGGATTTCATTTAACTGTGGAACGTCCTTAAAGAGTTCTCAATTCTCAATTCAACGTGAAAGTATAATAGTGATGATAATCTACGTTTCTGGCAAAATTTTTCTCTGATCAGTCATTCAGTTCTTACATGTAGCTTTATTTTTTATATTGTATCTCATATAAAACCCAAATTAAATAATGTGCGAATCCCGAGCTAAAATATATTGAAGTTTCATGAGATATTTTGTCCTGAAAATTGAACATTCTGAGCAATGATTGTGATCTTGAACAATTGCGTATGTACATGTAACTAAATGATTACTATGAGCGCGAAGCGCAAGCTGAAATTTGTAATATTCTGGCCTGATCGAAAAGAAATCTATGAGGACTGTTCGCAGTTGCCCATGAAGACGATACTATTTCAACAATTAAGTAATGCGAGTGTGAAGCATGAGCACTTTATGCGAGTGAGCAAAGCAAGCAAGAAAAAATTCCTGAATGGTCCACGAACATCTATCAAGGGTGGTGTAGTTATGGGAAAGACTAAGAGCCTTTAAACAGTTGCTTCAGCTGATTACTAACTTTATTCTACAGTGCGTATCAAAAAAAGTTTACACTTTGAAAAAATCCTGTAAAATTATGCATTTGTAATATTCTGAAGATTTTTCCACATTTTGACATCGGTACAGGTCCATTAAAGCAAATGACAATATGACTGTCGAAAAATATTTCCGCTTGAGTGAGCACCACTTACTTTTGAAAAGTTAGTGAAAAATTATTTGCGCAGAACTTTGAAATAGTTATGTGAATAAAAGTAGACCTTGATCATGAAGAACACATGGAATTTAGCTAGTAAAATTGATTTGAAGATATCTTCTACCTTGTTTGACTTGTTTCCTTGCCCAAAACACTTTGAAGAGTGCATTTCGCCCAACCCCACTCCCCCACACACGGAGGACATCGTGACGATATTTGCTGGACACTTAGCTGTGATTTACATGGAATGGCTTAAGCTTGATTTACATTTTGTTTATCATTGCTAAGCTGGGGAAAAGTTTGGAGAAACAAGTATTAAATGAAAGATAAAATGTAAACCCACTTTCAATGATAAAAATTTAATGAAAAATGCAGGAGATGTCTGAAATAAACTTTTGTTCAGATTCAGTTATGATCTGGCTGGCAAAAATAGGGTAAAAGTTGTGCTTAATAAGTGTTGAAATTTCGATTTGGGTGGCAAAATTGTTACAAAATGCTAGAATGTATCCGTTTTATTTCAAATAACTAAAAGTGAAAGGGGAATGTAATATAAATCTTTCGCAGGGTAAGTTTGATTTTGCCTTTTCCCCGCCTTGACACAGCATGAAAACGAGGATTTCTGCGTAAACAGATTTCTGCGAGCTTTACAGAAATGGACAGTGCTCATCACTCAATTGTAACATTCTGACAAAACTTTTACTTTCATTGGATAGATGAGACTCAAACTAAAAATTATATGTAAAAAAATTACCCACATGTTGTGTATTTTTTATTCCCAGGGCTTTTTCAAAGTGTATACTTTTTTTTGATACGCACTGTATAGAGTACAAATAAATTAAGTCGCTTACAATAATGAAATGAAAGTTTAGAAGAATATCCAAGGGCGTACTTGTAGGCTGGACACTGGGTGAACATGCACCCTCCTGCTGAGGCAGAGGAGTTCACTGGCATGCAAAACAAAATTTGTACCCCTTCTGCTTTCAACAGCTGATTTTACAAACTTTAGTTCCACCTCCCCAAGATGTTCATCCCCCATACCATGTAAATAGTTTACCTCCCAGGATGTGCACCTACTTGTGCTCAATTCAGCCTACACCTTTGAAATCACAATCTAAACTATATCTTAAAGGAGTTTGGGAGCATTATTGTGGTCGATTGAATTATATACATGTTTTTTTAATAAAACCTCTTGAAATTATATTCGGATATTAGATTTTTGAAAAAGCGTTTCCTAGATTGTTAGGAGAGTAAAAAAAGCAGTAGAGTTGGCAACTACATGTATGTGACCACCTTGGCATCCTTGCCCTCACTGTCTATCAGCATTTAGATCTAGATACAAATCTAGATTTAAAATATATGAAGTCTTCATGCCAGAATGCTGAGTATCGTGCTTTGACCAGTCAGTCACTTTCCGCATGCTATACTCATTGGACATTGTGCAGACATAAGCTTTTTATTGCATGCAGTCAAGAATCTATGTGGTAGTTTTGCATTTCATAGTAACCTATTAGGAGGGAAAATTCATTGAGCCCCATTATAAACCTACATGCCTTGCATGAGGTACAAATTGTTGCTAATCAATGCTATGTGAAAATTAAGTGATTACATTGAATGCAGGTCCACGATTGAATGAAATATTTTGCCTTGCTCGCAGTCTAATCTTTCTCAATTTATTTCTTCCTAACCTGTCTTTCATTCTTCACCAGAAATGAAAAGAAAGTCAGCAACAGGAGTAGAGGATCATCATTGACAATGAGCAAGCGGAAGCATGATCAATCTTCCCCTTCCGATAGAAGAGAATTCACAAATCCTTACCCACCGTTCTCCACGGAATCAGCAACAAACATCATTCAAGATGGAAAGGTATATGCGTGTAGATGATATAATTCCTTCTGAATACACTTTCAAAGGAAAACAAAGTCACAGATAACGAGGGAGATGGAGTCTTAGAGAATTTCCAAAAGGCTCATTTACTCGCACCTTATAATCTACCTATTCTGCATGTCTTGTGTGATAAAAATTTAGACAATGTGAATGTAACCAAACTCAAGATTGTTGTTACTACATCTTTTATTGGGGCGTGTTTATGCTTAAATTGCGATGACAGAATCAGCGATTTCAAACGTCGATTCAAAACGTTGATCGTAAATGTGGTTCTGGGAGTGCTGTTTATGCTTAACTTTTGAGACTTTTGCATCGTAAAGCGAGGTCAAATTGGGCGCGCCTTTTTTCGAATTTTTTTCCCGATTGTTGTTATTACGTGGATATAACATGGAGCAATGCGACTGTATTTGCCCGCATATTTTCATCTCACTGGAAGCATGTACCAAATGACGTCATCTAAACACGTTTACGATTGTGGTTCTGTTTATGCTTCCCCAGAAAGCCTGATTCTGGTCAAACGACGTTTACAAACACACCTTTTTGTGAGTTTACGATCGGCGTTTTGAAACAGCGTTTAAATGAAAGTAAGCATGGGCGCAACCGTGTTTTGGACTAATCATGTGTGGAAACGCTGATTCTGGCCTGAAAAGTGGAAGCATAAACACGGCCTTAGATATTTTTAATCACCCTAGAGTAGATGTACTGTATTGGAAGCTTCCTTCTTTGTAGTAGAAAACTACTAAATAGAACATTGTAATGTTTTTTAAAGATATTTTTTATCACCCTATGGTAGACGTACAGTATTGGGAAATTCCTTCTTTCTAATAGAAAATTACTAAATAAAACATTTACAAGTATTTTAGTTTTCATGACGAGCCCTTCATCCATTCTTTTTTTCTGTTGAAGCTTGCAGATTCCTTCCGCAAGCTGCTGAATCAATCGATCATTACCCTTCTCGGTCAGATGGAGTCTGGACTTCGGAGGGACCGTGATGAAAGTGACCACTCGGTCTACACAGGAGTCACAGGTATGAAACACAAAAGCCTGGAAGTAAGTGGGATTTTTTTTTTCTATTGTCATCTCAATTTCTGTGGGAGCTAGGTGAGTTGTTTCGCAAAAAGAGTTGTGAATTAGAGTCACGTCAACGCACACATGTTATTTAGCACGTCAGCAATCTGATTGATGGATATGCGGTAGTGCACATTCCATACTGATGACCTGACCGATGCGGTGATGCATATATGGAGCGTCCTAGCCCAGTGGATGAGACTTTAAAACAGAGAGTCGAGGGTTCGAATCCCAGCCATGGCGTACATGTAGTTTCCAGCAAGGAATTCATCAACAGTGTGCTGCACTCGACCCAGCTAAATGGGTACCGACGGTAACTAATTCCTCAAAAAAGCTGTGTGCACCTGAAAGGTAGCCTAGCCGGGGTAATAATAATAGCAGGGCCAGCCTGGAGAACAGTTTTCGGAACTGAAGTGGCCACCCTGAGTTAATATACCATTATTATTATTATTATGTACTGCAAGAAAAGTAAAGTTTTATTGTTAAAAACAATAATTTGCTGCTCCATAGGCCTATAAAGGCCACCGCACACCTTACGACTGGTCCACGATCCGATTTTTGGAACAAATCACATTTTGCTTATTTTCGAAATATGTGAATGAAAAGTATCATTTTATTTGAGGTTAAGTTAATTTAAAGAATACTAATATAACAATTTGAGATGATTGCAAGCCATTATTTTGGAGTAAAGAGTAAATTAGTTTCAAATCATAGTCAGTCATAAGATTGCTATGACGTCATTACGACTAGATATTAAATTTGATTTATTCTAATCAGAATGATAGAATAGTCACAGATTTGAAAATACATTGTAGGTATTCGTATGATATTTTAAAACATTACACACTCCACAGTAGGATATTCAATGTCTCAATAATAGCTTCAAATTCCATTGCGTTTTATTCCAAAATCGGGTCGCAGACCAATCGTAAGGTTTGCGGTGTCCTTAAAGATAAATTCCAGTTTTGGTAACGATCTCAAAATGACTTTTTACAGAATCTCATATAATGACCACCCAAGTGTCTGTTTGTATGAATAAATAATATGTGCCAAAGGATTCTGGAAAAAATTGTGTTATTGCTGAGAAATAAGAAAAATAAGCGAGGATTCGGTCACTTCCGTCGGGTCTTTATTCCAGCAATAATAGTACACTGTCCCACGTGTGCCTATCTGTGTAGGTGATCTTCAGTGTGAACGTTTTTCAGCGTAGATTTCACGATTTCACAAAGTTCAGTGTATGTAACTGTACCAGATCTAGATCCTCGATGATATTCTGACAATTAAGCCGGGTTTTACAGACTTTCTCATGAAATCAGTGTTTACTGCAACTACTGGTATTTCTCTTTAAAAGAGAATGTGAATGGCATGAATTTTCAATTAAAAATTTGTTCAGAACATACATTTTTTAATTCCTCTCCAGGCATTGCCTTCTTGTACCTTCATTTGTACACCGAAAACAAAACGGAGGATTACCTCAAGATGTGCTATGAGTATGTAAAGCGCCCCCTACGCCACCTCAAAGGAAGGAGAGTGACGTTCATGTGTGGTGATGCAGGACCACTGACAGTGGGTGGTTTGTTTTATCACAGGACGGGAAATCAATCGGAAATGCGCCATTGTATCAACAAGTAAGGGGACTCACAAGGTTTCTCTGCAGTATGTTGAACAGTGCTTCTGATTTTTTGAGGCTGCGATGAATGCAAGGAATGCTCCCCAGGGAGTGGAAATTGTGCACTTTTCGTGCGGGATTGAAATTAATATAAAAACCGGGGTAGTAATATGCTGTAATGCACTTTGAGTCATTCTGGAAAAACCCTTTATGAAAATTGACTATTATTATTATAAGGCCACCGCACACCTTACCACTGTTCGCGATCCGATTTTGGAACAAATAGCATTTGCTCGTTTTCTGAAAATGTGAATAGAACACATCATTTTATTTGAGGTTAAAATTAATTGAAAGAATACTAATATAACCAATTTGAAAGATTGCAAACCTTTATTTTGGAGTAAAGGCCAAATTAGTTTCAAATCACAGCCAATCGTACGACTGCTATGACGTCATTACGACTAGATATTAATTTCGCTTTTATTCTAATAAGGATGAGAGTATAGTTACAGAATTGAACATAGGAATTTGTACGATGATTTAGAACATTACACAGTAAGATATTCCAAGTCTCAATATTAGCATCAAATTCTACTACATTTTATTCCGAAATCGGGTCGCAGACCAATCGTAAGATGTGCGGCCGCCACACACATTTTTGATGGAATTCAAAATTGAATAGTGCTTGTGTTGGCAATTTCTTCTTGATCAGCTGCTTTCTCATGACTGAATTAGTTTGTTTCCATCATAATTATTCTGATCTATGATTGACGAATAAAATGACAATGTTGAATATGAGGATAATATTGATCAGTAATTTTGATAAGGATAATGGTGGGGATGATGTTGATAATGATGATGATAATAATTATGATGTTGATGAGGATGATGGTGATGATGATGATGGGTATGATAATGATGATAATGGTGGTGATTATGATGTAAAGATGATGATGGTATTTATGATGGTGATGATGATGATGACGTTTGCTGCTACTGCTGATGATGATGCCGATGATGATGGTGATGATGATGGTGATGGTAATGATGTTGATGATGAGATAATGATTATGTTTTCTGCTGATGATGGTGTGGATGATGATGATGATGATGATGATGGTGGTAGTGATTATGGTTCATTTGATAAAGCTCTTGATATCTCAATCATTACTGTTATTACTTTGCACTCTTCGTATTTTTTAAAAATTTAATCTCTTTTATATCATTTTTCCAAGGTTGAATAGTCTTGTGCAGTCTATTGAGGATCCAAACCTACCAGATGAGCTCCTTTATGGGAGGGTTGGGTATCTCTATTCCCTGCTCTTTCTGCAGAAACATCTTGGGGAGGGGTACATAGATCAAGATATCATTGACAAGGTAACTTTCACGGGGATTTTAGGTCTGGTGTTCACAGTTCGGTGTTAACGATGGTCTATTTTCACAGCACTAATTTTTTTAATGATGGTCATGGTACTTGGATTGCTCTCAGTAGATGTTGATGCTATCAAATTTTGATGTTGACCTTTTGGTGTTAGTTTTGGTCTGTTTTCACAGCACCAGTGAAGATGGTTCTTGGACAACACTTACTCAAATTTCAACACTAAATTTTAGTTTCATAACCTCACCATCTACTCCGAATCATCTAAGCACTTTGGACATTTAAAGTTTGGTGCTGTGAAAATAGATCAACACTGACACGAAAACTTCAACGCTGAACTTTATAGTTTAGCAGCAATGTATTCATTTAAAGCTTGGTGCTCTAAAAAAAATAGTGTAACACTGACACAAAAATGTCAGCAATGAACTTTAGAGTTTGATAACCTCAACATTTACCAAGAATCATCTGCAATGTAGCCATCATCAACTTCATTTTAAGCTTGGTGCTGTAGAAGTAGAACACCACTGACATGCACTGTCTTCACTTTATTAAAGCTTGGTGCTGTTAAAAGGGTTCCTCCAAGCTAAAAATAATATGATTTTAACAGCTAAAGTAAAATCAGAGAATCAAAACACTGAAAATGTAATCAGAATTGACAAGGAAAAGCAAAGTTACACTATGACATTTAAAAGTTTTGCGTTATTTCTGTGAAACAGTTCTGTGCATTTTTTAATGAATATGCAATGAGCAAGCTGATGACTTCATATCCCACTTTATACTCTTATTTTTTATCAAATCTTGGTTCTGGTTGTGATGGAGGATATAAATTTGTTCACAAATTTTTGGCATTACTCCTATTTGTTTAAGTTCAGTATGCTCGATCTGTAATGAAAATCATTAGTCAGAAAAAAATGAAACCAGAGGGATCCGAACCTGCCATCTACTGCTTTCTGGGCAGGATATAAAGTAATTGCTAATGTATGTAGCTGTTTAGAAACATTGTTTGCAGAAAAGCAATGGAAGCACCAAAATGATAACAAGTGATGCTCTTCTTCCAAAGGTGATCACTTGCACTGCATATCACAAATAAGCAGATATGGGACTACAAATTGTTTGTTCAACAGTTTCAGGTGTTATTTGCTATGTTTTGAATGTTAAAGTGATTGGTTAACATTGGTTTGACTTTTAAAAAATCTGAGATAGAAGGTCACACTTGTAACCTGTGTCTGTGATATGTTACAAAAATGAAGCCCAAAGAAAATTGCGTTCGAAAATAATTATTTAGTGCTTCAAAAATTGAAATATAAAGTGACCGGAAACACCATCTTAATTTCATCCCATACACTTATGTGTACTATTTAGGTGTCTACAAGACGCCTATTTACAAAATCAGGGTTTGCCTTGTATTTTTATCTTTTCATTCTCAATAATGGTTGTTTTCAGGGTTTATTAGTTCTAATACATGTACTTGTACACATGTTTCATCTTGGTTTGAGAATTTTTTAAATCAGCTGCTCACAAAGTTAAACAATACCTTTAAGGCATTGTGCGAGCACAATATAGATAATTTCATGGAATAGAAATTGAGAGCTCACAATAATTATTTCCCAGTGCACATTTACCACAACTTCTAACCTCATGTATATATGTATTACATGTAGGTGTTCTATCAGTGTTTTGTGTTAAAGTGATTGGTTAACATTGGTTTGACTTTTAAAGAATCTGAGGTAGAAGGTCACACTTGTCACCTGTGTCTGTGATATGTTACAAAAATGAAGCCCAGAAAAAACTGCATTCGAAAATAATTATTTAGTGCTTAAAAAATTGAAATATAAAGTGACCGGAAACACCATCTTGATGTCATCCCATACACTTATGTGTACTATTGAGGCGTCTATAAAATCAGGGTTTGCCTTGTAGTATTAGCTTTTCATTCTCAATAATGGTTTTCAGGGTTTATTAGTTCTAATACATGCACTTGTACACATGTTTCATCTTGGTTTGAGAATTTTTTAAATTGGCTGCTCACAAAGTTAAACAATACCTTTAACATTTGGTGTCAGTGTTTGCTTATACAATTTTTGTTATTTCCTTTCTCTTCATTTGTTAGGTGTGTGCTTGTATCTTGGATTCTGGTCAGAAGCTTGCCAGAAAAGAGAAATCATCCTCTCCTCTCTTGTTTGAATGGCACGAAAAGAAGTACATAGGAGCTGCTCATGGCATGGCTGGGATACTAACACTTCTCATGCAGGTATTAACTCTTCATGTGTTCACCTGTAAACCCCCTATGTGTTGCATTATTTTAGCAGTGATCCCCTCTACGCAGTATAATACACTCTGTTATTTAGAGTGCCATAACTTTTTATCTGATCATTTTGAAAAAAAATGTTGTGTAGCAAACTTGTAGAGTGTTTCCTGGGCTTTCTTATCGTATATAAATTTATTGGATAAATTATGGAAAAATGTATAGTAAATTACATTTTCTAAATGCTTTCTCCTAATACTTCCAACAAAATTTAGCCCCCCTTTTACTTTGGTTCTTGTGTTAGTGGCATGATTTTTATTTATCCACTTGGACTGTTCATTACATAAGCTTTGTATTGATACCAAAATCATGATAATCTGATAAAAATAGCCCATATATAGTGGAAAATAAAAGAGAGTAAATTTTTGCCTGGTCAAGGTACTGTACTGTACTTCATTGAAAGGGTCTCATTCACATTCGTGCCATGAGTCACAGACTCCTAACAATAAACCTGGCCATGGTATTGTTTGTGAGGAGGGTTTTATTGATTTTCTCCTCTCCTTTTTCAATGAACTTCCTGGCTGTGATCAGGATGTATTGATTTTTTGGGAAAACTCAACGATTTTGTAATTTGTAAACTGCGATAATCCGTCGAACGCTAAACTAATGTCGCACGCGCGATCGATCGGTACACATGTACGGTATACAAAAACGCCAGGCTATACATTGTAGCTAGGCATGCTCCGGGGCATGCAATTGTTCGAAAAACAATGGGACAGGGGACGTCTATGGGAAATGTGTGGTTGTGCAAAAATGCGAACGAAACACGCCTACGGATGTGCAATAATGCGAACGTACATGTAACGCATGAAGGGTTAAGTCGAGGGGGATGTTAAGAACTAACTTGCTCTCCACCAGTCAGATCTAAGGATTTCAGTAGCTTATAACAACAGTAAAAATTCTGTGGCCATTTGTGTGTTTCATGATGCATTTGGTCAGTGATTTTAACCAACAGATGTGCTCTTGGCCAAAGATACTACAAGAGGAAGATCGGACAGTACATAGAGCGCGCAATGAAACGCTTGGGGAGAGTACAGTGTTGAGTAAGTAAAGACCTTTTTTACCTTTGCGTATCGCGATATAGTTGTGTACAAATCATATAAGAGAAATGGTGGAGGTATGAAGGAATAGACGATTTGTACATTTTAAGATTTTTTTTTCCTCAATTTTTTTGGTTTAAATTAGAGATGAATATATTGTAGAGGTTTATGGGTAATAAAAGGGGGAATTATTCCCATGCGTTGCCCTTGTGCCCTCTCCAAAATCCTCTTTCGTTTTCCCCATATGTCTCATACACAGCAGCGTCCTGATGTGCGATGGTTAACTTAACGCTAGTGGGCACCCTTCCTGATGAGCATTAATCGAGCATTTAAAAGAAATCGCTATAAAAGTGTCCGATCTTCCTCTTGTGGTATATTTGTCTTGGCCAATAAAAGGCAAGCATTTCTGTGGCACAACTAATAGTCAGCTGGTGAAAATCACATACTATGAGTTTCATAGAGTGCTCCTTTAGTGTTATTTAGTGCATGTAACTGGAAATTCGGGGCCAAGGGGGGAGGGGCGCCTTGACTTCGGTCTTCACTTTATAATGGATTACTTTAGGGCACCAAGTCCCCACGGAAAAGAGCATGACATATCCTGCAAAATTCACCAATTGCCCAAATGTGGAAAAAATAAATGATATGAATGAACATACACACTACCTGAAAACATACCTGTATAAAAGTGTTTTTTGATAGACATTGACTTATTGTTCAGACATGTAATATATGTAAATAGTTTTTGTTGTTCTGCTCTGAAGCGCCTTGAGCATCTAATCAAGATGGAGAGTGCGCTATGTAAATCTTATGTATTATTATTTCATCAAATATGTACATGTATATAGCGCTTTTCCATTTAGCATGCTCAAAGCACTTTACAATAATATGACAAAAAAATTGCAAATTTTTTAAATTTTGCTCTCCAAGTCCTTACAAAAAGTATAAGGGGGATATTATTGATTATATGTTTTAGCTTATATATTTTTTATACTCGTAAGAGAGCTCCAGATATTGGGACTAGTGAAGCTAATACATTGCTTTATACAGCACTTTCTTGGAGTTCATTTTAGGACTTTGTGAACGAAAAGGATCTGATCTAGAACGTGATGAATAGAGAGATTGTTGGATCAAAAACAAAAAGCATGAAATATACTGTGGTTTCAGGTTATTAGGGTCATGCACACAAACAAAGAAATTTCATGAGTCATTCCCAACCCTGCTCTACTGTATTTTCATTTCATTGATATAGGTTAAAAGTGCCGTTGTATCTGATAACCTTCACTCTCTCATCAAGCCAACCGTAGATTACGTTCTACAGCTCCGATTCTCATCTGGTAACTTCCCGTCGTCTCTAGGTAACCAATCAGACAAGCTCGTTCACTGGTGTCATGGTGCACCAGGCGTGATCCACATGCTGCTTCAAGCTTACAGGGTAATGACCAACAATTTTACGATTAGGATCATCATCATCAACACTGTTAGTATTACCATAATTAGAAATCATAAATGTGGTTATCGTCATCATCAGAATTATTATCACCATCATCTCTTCAGAATTACAGTTGTCAATTTCATCATCATTACTATCATCACCATCACCATCAGATGAAGAAGAATTACCATCATGATCATCAGTATCATCTTCAATGTCATCATCATCTTCATCTTCATCAGAATTACTAGCATCATCATCACCATCGCCATCATCGTCACCATCATTATCATCACCATCAGATGAAGAAGAATTACCATCATCATCAATATCATCTTCAATGGCATCATCTTCATCACAATTACCAACATCATCATCACTATCACCATTATCATTACCATCATTATCATCACCATCAGATGAAGAAGAATTACCATCATCAGTATCATCTTCAATGGCATCATCATCTTCATCAGAATTACCAGCATCATCATCACCATCGCCATCATCATCACCATCATCACCATCACCATTATCATTATCATCACCATCATGATTGAAGTAACTTGTGAAGGAAAATCTGAAAATTTAACAATTAGGATCATCATCACCACTGTTAGTATTACCATTATTAGTTATCATAAATTTTATCGTTGTCATCAGAATTGTTATCACCATCTCATCAGAATTACAGTTTTCAATTTCATCATCATTACTATCACCACCATCATCAGATGAAGAATTACCATCATGATCATCAGTATCATCTTCAATGTCATCATCATCTTCATCAGAATTACCAGCATCATCATCACCATTGCCATCATCACCATCAGATGAAGAAGAATTACCGTCATCATCAGTATCATCTTCAATGGCATCATCTTCATCAGAATTACTAACATCATCATCACTATCACCATTATCATTACCATCATCATCATCATCACCATCATCATCATCACCATCAGATGAAGAAGAATTGCCATCATCATCAGTATCATCTTCAATGTCACCATCATCATCATCATCAGAATTACCAGCATCATCGTCATCACTATCACCATTATCATTACCAGCATCATCATCATCGCCATCATCATCATCACCATCAGATGAAGAAGAATTACCATCATAATCATCTTCAATGTCATCATCAGAATTACCTGCATCATCATCATCACTATCACCATTATCATCGCCATCACCATCACCATCATCATCATCATCATCACCATCAGATGAAGAAGAATTGCCATCATCATCAGTATCATCTTCAATGGCATCATCTTCATCAGAATTACCAGCATCATTATCATCACTATCACCATTATCATCACCATCACCATCATCATCTTAGTCATCATCATCATCACCATCTTCAACAGATTGTCATCAGAATCACCATCATAATCGTGATTGAAGAAACTCGTGAAGGAAAATCTGAAAATACTAACCTGTTGATCATCATTTTACTCTCTAAATTGCATGGATCTAAAATAAACCCACACCGAATGCTGTCAAAGTCCAGAGCCAGATTGAAACCCATAGGTCCATTCTCCCAGATGACCTTAATTTAGGCACATACTGTATAATTTTTTTTTTTTTTTTTTTTTTTTGGGGGGGAGCTCGGTAATCAGTGACTCAATCTCAGATTAATGAATGTCTCCTGACATTCCTCCACCCATTCCTCTCCTTTGGCGAAGACGTCATCATCTTTTATGGTTTCTGAGTAACTATCATCAGTTTCTTGGACGTTCTTGTAATAAGCATGCTCATACTTGAGGAATTAATGCTGCTTTTTCCGCCATTGGACGCTCCTGATCTGTAAGTAGTTTCAACTCGTGACCACAGCCTGACCACTTCCCTTTGGGTCCCCTTCACTTCAGCTTCGGGGATGTGGGTAGATCTTGATTCTCAATTTTGATTGTTTCGTGCCGTAATCTCTTCCTGTCTTGATTTTCGGGATTCTCTTTATAGTCTTTTGTTTAATCTTCCCCAGAATCAGTTATTCAAACTTCATAAACTTCTAAATGCTTTTGTTGGCATGGTTTGTGAGGAATTGTACGATTCTCAACACAAGAAATTAAAATTTCATGATTAAAACAATGATTATAATGATATTCAGCATTAGTATCATAAGTTTCACGATTTTTACCATCATCACTGTCAAGTCCTAATCTTTGCCATCATCAACATTAATCATCAACATCACAATCATCGCTATCATCATCATCATTATCATCACCATCATCATCATGACTAACATCACACTCAACATCATGACTATCATCATTATCATTACCATCATCATCATCACTATTATCATCACAATCATCATTGTGGCTATCATCATTATCATTACCATCATCATCATCGTCGTTGTCATCACCACCATCCTCGTCATCATCATTATCATCATCATCATCATCACTCATCGGCGTCATCATCAGCATCACCATCATGATTGAAGTAACTTATCATGAAAAAATTGAAAATACTAAACTGTTGATCATCATTATACACTCTATTAAAATTGCATGGATCTAAAATAATGACGTCGTCACCTTTTATGGTTTCTGAGTAAAAATCATCTGTGTCTTGGACGTCCTTATAATAAAGCATGCTCATACTTGGGGAATTGATTAAAGTGATTGGTTAACATTCTTTACTCTTCCCCGGAATCGGCTATTTTAACTTCAGAAACTTCATAAAAATCTCTCGCCATTGTATCTGATGAATTATACATTTCTTGACACAAAAAAGTAATCTTTTGTTAAGAAAACAATGATTGAATTATAATGATGTTCAATATCATTATCATCTTCATGATTTTCATCATCATGTTTATTAACATCACGATCATGATCACCATCATCATTATCAACATCATCATCATCACTATCATCTTTGTCACCACCATCTTCATCATCCTCATCATCACCACCATCACCATCTCTATCATCATCATCATCATCATCATCATCATCATCACCATCATCATCATCACCACCATCATCTCTATCATCATCATCTTCACTGTCATTACCATCATCATTTCTATCATCATTATCATCTCTATCATCATCCTCATCATCACCACCATCATCTGTATCATCATCATCTTCACCGTCATTACCATCATCATTTCTATCATCATCTCCATCATCATCACCATCATCATCACCGTCATCACCATCATCATCACCATCTCCATGATGATGATCATCATCGTTATCACCACCATCATCATCATCACAACCACGATCTTTATCCTTTGTTTTCTTATTATCTCAGGTGTTTTCAGAAGACCGTTATTTGAATGCAGCCGTTGACTGTGGTCGGGTCATCTGGGATCGTGGCATCCTCCGCAAGGGCTATGGCCTCTGCCACGGAACAGCTGGTAACGGCTATGCTTTCTTGGCTCTTTACCAGGCTACCAAAGATGCACAGCATTTATATAAGGCTTGTAAGGTAGGAGAAATCGATCCTTGTCATGGATTGTTTCAGTATCATGTTAGTGTTAAAGGGGAAATCCAGCCCAAATAAAAAAGTTGATTTAAAAAGAAAGAGAAAAAAATCAGACAAGTTTAAACAATATCGGACAAACAAAAAGAAATTTATGGATTTTAAAACATATGGGTGAAATGTCTTCTTTTTTTTAAAGTTTCATTTCAAACTATATATATATTTTTTTTCATAAGGACATAAAAAATATGCTACCTGTGTTATATTTTGATGACTACTCCAGGATAGTAGGTACTCGGGAGAAAACCACACATCACTTATAATGAAGTACATGGCCTATGGGAAAGTGTGTCTACCACTTGTCATAATACCCAGTTTCCAAGCTAAAATTTACATAGTCTTTTTTGGGATCTCAATTTTTGTCTGATTTCTTTCAAACTTTCACCATGTTGTTTTGTTATTTGTCTACCCTCCCACACAACATTTAATGACAAAAGTTGAATTCCCTTTAAAAATATTTTTGTCAAGAATTTGCTTATAACACAACACAATACATGTATTTGTCAATCTACTCTATTAGACTGAGCCCGGGGATCATAAGTAGGAATGCACAATATTGCAAAAGACATTTGACATGTTCTTGTAATAAAGATTTTGGGATTAAGCATTCTATGTTCCTCATTATATCTTGACAAACAGCAAACTTTTATATTGATATGCTTGTTGAAATTTTAATCTACAATGATCTGGTTTTAAACAGCTCAAGAATAGTTCAGCAATCATGCCTGAAGTTGTTTGTGACTTACAAATACCTTTGTGAAACTCTATCCTGCTATCGGGGGGGGGGGGGGGGGGCTTTTCAAATGATAATCTAGCAAGCCCTAAGTCTACAGGAACTCAATGACAATATAATAGGGTTTATTTCATGAGTATCTCATGGACACATGAAATGTAAGGATATTGCACCGATCAGCTAGATTGGTCTGGCACAATCACTAAGCCAATCCTTCGGTCAAGTTCATTGACAGGTTCGAGTCCCGCGTGTGATCATTTTGCAACGATACTTTTTTCAATTAAAAATTGAGGCAAGATTCTGAAAAAATACAAGTCCAAGAATTGTCGTCTAATTCAAAGCCTCCAAAACGAGTTTTGGGGGCTTGCTTGGAAAAAGAAGAAAATGTTGCTTCCTGGCAGTGGGAAGACACTAAGTATCCTGCTTGGGAGAGAAATGCCTGTAATAACAATCACTTTTATGCTCTATGAACAAGGTGATAAATAATAACATATAGGACTTGTATAGTGCACTCTCCCTCTTAATTAGATGCCCGACATGCTTCAGAGCATTAGACAAAGACCAAAAAGAAAGAATTAAACTGACATGTGATATATGTTTCAACTTTAAGACAGGAAGCAATAAGTCAATGCCTATCAAAAAGGACTCTTATACAGCAATGTTTTCAGGTTGCCCCTGAAGGTGGTGGCCGCAGATGTCGGAACATTCAAACTCTATTTACCATTATAATATTTTATTAATTGATTTTTTTTACCTTTTAGTTTGCTGATCGATGCATGGATTATGGGAAACATGGATGCAGGATGGCAGACAGACCGTACTCTCTCATGGAAGGTACACAAAAAATATTTTCCCTCGAGTCGCACCCTGGGCCATGTCTCGCAAAGAGTTGCGATTGATCCCATCAAGCACAACTATGGAAAGCCAACAACATCTGCATATAAAATGCATGTTTGTTCAAATAGTTTTTCGAAATGTGATTATTGTTTCTTCTTTCATTGTTTTCTTGGCAATTAAGTATCCTGAGTATGCTCATCTTGTTTCGCAAAAGGACATTGTGCCAACTTCCTGTAGGAAACATTGTGACATTGATGGATTTCCATATTGTTGAGATTGATTGGATCAATCGCAACTCTTCTTAAGACTGGGCCCCCGGGGGGGGGGGGGCACTCAGTATATAATGCATAGTAGGTATGTGGCACGGAGGGGACCCCCATTTTTACACTTAAAAATCTGTTCCAAGGCATAGCATTTTTGTCTTATTGAGAAAAAGAACAAAGAAAGCCGCTCCAAGGCATAGCATTTTCTTCTTATCAAGGAAAAAAAGAACAAAATCCACTCCAAAGCTTCGCATATTTCTATCAAACATTACGGTCGTATTGATCTGCTACGATGAGCCGCAGATTTGGTGAAAAACACGGTTCTGTTGTTTTTGTACATGTTTTAGAATACTTCATAGGGTTGCATGTTGTAAACTTGCGTGGATATGCTTTTAGATTAATTTTGTTTTTTTGAATTTGGTTTCATAAATGGTGTTATTATTTTCTCCTAACTTACTAAAAATCTTTATCCACGCCTGTCTTCTCCTTTTTTCCTTTCTACCCCTTAGTTCTCCCTGTCATACTCCTCTCCTTCCTCTTCATTTGTGCACATCAAAGAATGTGATTGTTCTCATTGTGTGCTGTGCTCACTTTGTACAGGAAGCTGAGAGAAACAATTTTAAATGCATTTCTAGCCTTGAATGAAATGGAACTCTTTCAAAAATGTATGTTATGAAAAGGGGTTAAACTGACATTGTTCTCTTGAGAAGGTGAACAGAAGGTTAACAAAGGTGATTTTTAATATGTATAAGATAATTGGCTAGCAAACTTTAAGCCGAACAGTCCCAGGATATCATATTTCACCCATATTCTTAACCATTTATTCTTTTTTTCTCTCATGGTCATCAAACTTTTTTGCAGGAGAAGTGTGTCCCCATTCCTTTCCACATTCCCACACCGATGTATATTCCTATTTGCTGAGGAATTAGATAACTTGTGATGAGACCAAAACAAAAATTCTTCAAATTTTCTATTTTTTAAAAAATTATCCAGGTATGGCTGGAACTATTTACTTCCTATGTGACTTGCTTCATCCAGACGAAGCTAGATTTCCTGGCCTGTACGTCACCTGAAAGGAATGAGGAAATAGGTAAATATCAATTATTATTACCTATACAACGCCTTTTAGCAGATGAATAAATGTCATATTTTGCTCGCTTCTTTCAATCCGAGACGAACGGGGTAAACATTTGCCATTTTGCCCTCCCAGAGCTTTGCCCATAGAAAGACTGTACAAAGACCGAGGGCAACATTTGTCATATTTCTGCTAGTGTGCTTGGGCAGTAGGAGCCGATGTTGGTGGCTAATTTCAGTATTTGCGAAATCTGGTGGGAACCAGTTTGTAAACCAACGCATTTATAGATAATGCGTGGTGCGGTCAGTGCATACGCATTCCCAACTAAACAAACCCAAGCGCAAGATTTTTACGCATTAAATGTGTGTGCGCGCCATGCATGGTGTGCGACTGCACGGTAACAATTTATGTCACAATTGCTTAGCAAGTGTTACTTCTCCACATTTGAGAAAACTTAAATTCAAAAGTGATAAGCAAAAAGGCATATAAATTGTTCCAAATAATAGCTTGAATTACACATTATACAGCTGTAAGTAATAATAATATTGACTGGCTCTTCTTTTGGGAATCATTATATAATATTGACTGGCCTTGAGGGGAACATCAAATATATTGCCAGCAAAAGAATCATATTGGCCCGAGTCTTTAGACGAGGGCAATATCAGTCTTTTAAGGGAATATATTTGATGTTCCCTGAAAGAAGAGCCAGTCAATATTTTTATTATCATCCAAA
Source organism: Lytechinus variegatus (assembly GCF_018143015.1). Lineage (NCBI taxonomy): Eukaryota > Metazoa > Echinodermata > Echinoidea > Temnopleuroida > Toxopneustidae > Lytechinus > Lytechinus variegatus. The sequence goes on along the minus strand of NC_054752.1, from coordinate 6,298,420 downwards.
TCAGATATCTAGAGCAAAAATCATGATAATGGGGATATTTCTTTTAAAAATAGAGTTCTATTGTGTCATGTTGATATCGGTCTAGGCTCTGCACTTTACCATTATGACGTACTTGCAAGGGCTCGGATCCAGCGTTGTCTTTATTATGACGTATATTGTTGGTGCGCGGATCCTTATGAAGCGTATCTCTTTGTACGCATCCACAAATGCCCGGATGTGAGACCAGGGAAAATACAAAGGTATATTTTGCGTTGTCTCATCATGCAAAGTAAATACGCACATTGAGACCGAGGAAAATACAAACAATATACCTACCCTTCCCGATATTCAGAAAATGTAGGGCAATACGGTTTTGTAAATGACCAGCTCAGGTTTTCCCGATCAATTCTCTTCTCCAAGTACGACAAACCCCAAGTATCAAAACACCTGTTTCTTGACCTCGGTCCGAAGATAATAGAATAGCCCGAGCGCGGTCCCGGCAAAGCATGCCTCCATTTTTTATTCACTTACTTTCCTTATTTCGAGGTTGATTTTCTTCGTTCGAAATTGAAAATGGACGAACATTTAATTTCTGAATACAATATGCCTTTGAAAACGTGATTAAATATCAAATACAATAATTTCATTCCGCCTACTACAGGCAGAGAAGTCTTACGTAATAGCACAGCTGTTGTTTATCATTTCCTCCCTGGCTCAACGCTCATAATCTGGCCTGTGGTGAGACGGCGGGGATTACCTGGCCAAGCGGGGTTGATTAGGCGGGTGTTTCATAAAGCTGTGCGTAAGTTAAGAGCGACTGGTGATCCTGTCTTCCAGTAAATGGTACACACCAGGCGACGATCACCAGTCGTTCTTAAAAGTCGCTCTTAACTTTAATACAAACAGCTTTATGAAACGGCCCCCAGGGCTTGGAAATGATTCAAAACACAAAATGGGGTCCAATACCGCAGTTTGCAATCTGAACTGCGGTCTTTCTCCAAATGGGGGTTTGACGTAATGTGTCTGATACGGGTGATAATCAAATATATTGCCCCTTAAAAGAGCCATATTGCCCTTGTCTGAAGACTTGGGCCAATATGATTCTGTTGCTGGCAACATATTTGATGTTCCCTTTAAGGCCAGTCATAATTATTTAAATATTTTATCATGCTTGACAGATCATAATAAGATTTAAAATTATCATTTTTTTTATGATGCCAAGCAGTATCTTACAGGGGGGGAGGGAAGCTCCCCCACAGAATGTTGATAGCAATAATGATAAAAGGCGTTATACCAAATACTCTGCAGATTGGATTGGAATTAGCCCTTAATTTATATTGTACATTCTTGGGATTTGTTTTAGATTCTGATGCACAGTTATGCACGCAGTTGTGAAGGACTTTCCTCCATTGGTTAAGTAATCTGCTGGATGATATGTCAGGGAGTGTTCCTTAAAGCTCATGCAAGCACGCAACCACCCTGATGTCTCCTCTGCTCTAAAGGCTTTGCAAAGAATGAACTTCCGAGTGTCCTCCAGCGAAACCTGCTATGGCCAGCACTTCTCTGTTAAAGACATTATTTAACTTTGTGAGCAGTCAATTAAAACGATTCTCAAACCAAGAAGAAACATGTGTATAAGTACACGTATTAGAACTAAAAAACCCTGAAAACAACCGTTATTGAGAATGAAAAGCTAAAAATACAAGGCAAACCCCGATTTTGTAATTAGGCATCTTAAAGCGTAAATAGAACACACAAGTGTATGGGATGAAATTAAGATGGTGTTTCCGGTCACTTTATATTTCACTTTTTAAGCACTAAATAATGATTTTCGGATGCGATTTTTTTTTCTGGGCTTCATTTTTGTAACATATCACAGACACAGGTGACAAGTGTGACCTTCTAGCTCAGATTTTTTAAAAGTCAAATTATTGTTAGCCAATCACTTTAATATCATATGTGACCGGCCACCATAAAACCAACAGTAGGTCGCCAGGGAAGGGTCTCTGAAAATTGCCAAGATGACAATTTGGTCTTCAAAACTTGAAATTGTGCTTAAAAATATACTTCTGAGAGAATGATTCTTAATTATTCATACTGTTAAAATTTGAAATTGAATGAAGACAAGTAACAAGAATTTCTTTGACAATATTTTTTTACGAACCTCTTGGAAGTTTCTCTGAGACTGCGAAGTATGTTCATCCCATGCTTGAGTAAACCCCAAACTTCAAACTTTGTTTTCTCCGTATTTCTTGAAGCTCTTGCTGAATTTCTTCTGCATTCAATTAAGTATGTGTGTCGGTTATTGTTGATCAATTTTGATGTGTAGGATATGGTTAATTTTGACGAGTTATATAAACTCCTCAAAAAAAGTTTGGAAATCTGACTTTGTTCATTAATCCCTCCTCGGTTTTAGTGAATGTTAATGTGTGATTGATACCAATAAATGGGTCATTTAATTCTCTTCTGTGTTTTTTAATCACTTTTAAGTCACAATATGAAACATACTAGTAGCTCAATATAATTACATTGCATAACTATGAAACCGTGATAAAAGTAATGGCAGTCAAATTAATTTGACTTTTAAACAAAGTTTAGTGGAGTCTTTTCTGTCTGTTCGATCTACTTTCTTATTAGATGACGAGCGCTGTTCTCACATGTTTGGATCTACATACAGGTGCGAGTGCATTTTCCACAATGAACATTTTGAAGAACTAACTCATACCGAAGTACCTTGACAGTGGCCGGTTTTCAAATGGGGGAGGGCTATAGCCATGCAAAAAATCATAATCATATGCTCATTTTTATGTTAACCATGTATTTCTGCTCGTTTTGCAGCTTTTCAATTCAGACCTCATCCAACACTTTTGATTCCTGCTCTGTTTATGATGGCATGATCATAACACACATGGTATCATTTTTAAGAAAATTAAATGATCTTTTGAATGATATCAGATATGCATTGTGTAAAATTGGGAGTCGGGAGAAATCAATGGCCAAACTCAGATTTCCAAATTTTTTTGAGGGGTTTATTATTTAAAGCAGAGGATGTGCTTTTCCAAGCTGGATATAAATCTCAAAACTCATATTGGGCAACTTATTGTTGGTAATGGGGTTGCAGGTCACATATGTTCACAGAGGGAGTCATAATATTTGTTTCTTTTGAGGAAAAATCAGGGTCTATAAGTTTGTATTGACAGATTTGCTTGCATAACTTAAAAACAAATATTTACTTCATCTTGACTCAATAACTAAGGCATTCTTGCATGAGTATAAGGAGAATTAAGTCAGCTAACTTTACCTATATTGGTCAAATTAATTATCTTGAATCAATAATTAAGGCATTCTTTCACAAGAAGATGGAAAATGAAGTCAGCTAACTTTACCTATATTGGTCAAATGAGTTATCTTGACTCAATAATTAAGACATTCTTGCACAAGAAGATGGAAAATTAAGTCAGCTAACTTTTCCTTTATTGGTCAAATGAATTATCTCGACTCAATAATTAGACTTCTTGCACAAGTAAATAGGGAATAAAGTCAGCTAACTTTACCTATATTGGTCAAATGAGTTATCTTGACTCAATAATTAAGGCATTCTTGCACAAGTAAATAGAGAATTAAGTCAGCTAACTTTACCTATATTGGTCAAATGAGTTATCTTGACTCAATAATTAAGGCATTCTTGCACAAGTAAATAGGGAATTAAGTCAGCTAACTTTACCTATATTGGTCAAATGAGTTATCTTGACTCAATAATTAAGGCATTCTTGCACAAGTAAATAGAGAATTAAGTCAGCTAACTTTACCTATATTGGTCAAATGAGTTATCTTGACTCAATAATTAAGGCATTCTTGCACAAGAAAATGGAAAATGCAGGCAGCTAACTTTACCTATATTGGTCAAATGAATTATCTTGACTCAATAATTAAGGCATTCTTGCACAAGTAAATAGAGAATTAAGTTAGCTAACTTTACCTGTATTGGTCAAATGAATTATCTTGAAATACTTTATCTTGACTCAATAATTAAGACATTTTTGCACAAGTAAATGGAGAATTAAGTCAGCGAACTTAACCTACATTGCTTGAATGAAATCTCTTGAAAAAAATTATCTTGACTAACTATTAAGACATTTTTGCACAAGTTAATGGAGAAATATGTCAGCTAACTTTACCAATACATTCGGTAGAATGTAATCTCTTGGGAAACCTGTTTGATTTCCATAGAAATTGACCTAATAATGGTATTGGTAAAAACCAGTGTTATGCAAAATCTGGTATCGGAAAGTGTGGGGTAAGGTGACTTTCGTAAGCTTTTCAGAGGGGAAGGATGAAATATATCTTTTAAGGAAATAAAGCATGAGGTTAAAGATTTGATCGGTTTACCCGTACCTTGATGGTTTTCACAATATCAGGATAAAGTATGCAAATAATCAGTGCATCCCACGGAAAGGAAACACTTTTGCAGTTATATTCACAATTATTAAATATGTTTTTACTATAAATTTGACAATTATGAAAAGAGTGGAATCTTGTCTTAAATTTGAGACCAACAGCTTAGCAAATTTTTCGCACATAGCAGCGTACCAAGATTGAATATTGAGGAATATCAGATACAATGGGCACAAAAAAAGCATTTGTGAATCTGTATCCACTCTCATTTCAGGGTTCAGTGAGAGAAACTGGAAGAATACAAAAGAAATGCTAATGAGCCAATCGTCGAATAACGTCACAGTACCACAAACTAGTCTTGTCCAATATTTCTTGGCAACCTGATTTTGACATTGAAATTTAAAAGTCGTCTTGCTCACTAATTCATGAAGAGTCCATTGCATATTAGGTTTAAAAATATAGAGGAATAATTTAACTGTATGATGAAGTTAATGAAATATCATAATTCATTTGTCTTTGAAGAAAATAAAAGACATGGGAATCCTGGTTTCCCTTTTTATGGGACACATTGTAGTTCAGATCTGGCAATGGTAGAGGCATAGGTTCTGCAAGCAGTTGAGAATCCATCTAGTTTCCTTTTTCTTGCTGTGGGAGGCTGCTTGTGAGACAGGAAGACTTAAAAATAAAAAAAACTTCTTAAAGACTTTTGTGCGTAAATGAAATGGAGCTAAAAAAAATCTAGTGACATACAGTAGTGGGCAAATTGTTATCAAGAAAAGATGTTATATTGATTCTAATCTTGATGGGAAATGATCAAAGGAGCTGATAAATTAAGCTTTGTCAGGGAGACTTTTCTGGAAAAGGATTAAAGAAAATCCAAAAAGAATAGAAAATCTGTTATTAAAAAAAAGATGATAATAGCAAATTGAGCTGGAAATAAATGACTAATTTATTGTTATCTTCAATGTAATTAATTTCTTGACTGCTGATTTTTACTGAATTGGTAATAATAGATATCCGTGATGAATTTCTGTGAAAATTTATTTTTAAAGATAATGTCTTTTTTAGTGGCTTTGATAAAAAAAGATGCAGAACCCACTTGTAAACAAATTTTATTCACTTGTAAAAAATACAAGTGAAGGTTTGCGGAAAATCCTTTAAAGAGTAAAAAGGGAATTAGAATGGTAAGTTTTTTATTTATGATGTAAAATGCGAGTATCTTCCCCATACATTGTGCAGTGTTTTTTTATTTATGACGTAAAATGCGAGTATCTTCCCCATATATTGTGCAGTAAAAAAATCAATGAAATGTTCAATGTCTGAAAAAAAAATTGTAGGTGGATTTTATTGTACCTTAAGTACTCTCTTTATTCTGCAGCTGCTCCTTCCTATGTCATTCCAAAATCCAGAAATAAGGCCGGTTTCAACTCTTCAATCTTTTGCCCCCCGTCTTTGGAACAAACTCCCTCCATCTCTTCGTAACCTCTCTTCTCTTGATTTCTTCAAAAAACATCTCAGCACACACTTATACAACCATAAACCTTAACTTGTCTTATGCCATCAACAGATCTTTGTATCTTACGAAAAAAATCGCCATATAAATCCAATAATCATGTTATTATTATAATTATCAAATTATTGCATACCTGCTCCTGAAAGAATTTATGTTTACCCATCATGAACCAATTCATTTGAAATTAATACAATACAGTGCGTCCCACAAAAAACGAAACCGAGATTTAGCGATGATTTATCATAACTTAATGATAAATAAAATGGACAAATGACCCCATGTAAATCTCTTTCATCTGACATTACTAAGATTATTCCTCATTCACGCATGAGTAAGCAAAAACAATTTGAAGAAATGATACCAAAAACTCATTTGGCAGGGGGTATCTGAATTTCAAAAAGAAAATCACATGCCCAGAAAGTTCAATATCTGCTCTTTTAGTTGATACCTTAATCACAGAAAATGGTCAAGGAATAAAAAAGTTCTGTTCCCTCGAAACAATGCTTGTATTTGCATGATTTCATTATTAAAGTGTTTCCACCGGTTTCCCATAGAAGCCATCTTATGGTTTACAGAAGACTTGACACATGGCTGATCGTCAACAAAACGGAGTGTCGAGTGAGTTTAAACGCTAGCCTGTAAAACCTCTTCATTTTATGAAATTATTGAAATTCAAGCCTTATTTCAAATAACCAAAACTTTGTTATTTCGGGACCATTTTCTGTAATTGAGGTATCAAATTAAAGAGCAGATATTGAACTTTTTAGAAGTGTGGGTTTCTTTTTGAAACCCAGATACAGCCCGCCAAGTGACTTTTTGGTATCCCCTCTTCAAATTGTTTTTGCCCACCCATGCGTGAATACGAATTAATCTAAGTAATTTCAGATTAAAGAGGAGATTCTAAGCTTAACAATGGTAGGTCACTTGTCTATTGTATTTGTGATAAAGTTATGATAAATCATCGCTAAATCTCGGTTTCATTTTTTGTGGGACGCACTGTATATGTATTAATTTCAAATGAATTTGTTCATGATTTAATTGAAATTATTGAAATTCAAGCCTTATTTCAAATAACCAGAACTTTGTTTTTTCTTGACAATTTTCTGTGATTGAGGTATCAAATTAAGGAACAGATATTGAACCTTTTTAAAAATGTGATTTTCTTTTTGAAACCCAAACCTTCAATTTGTTTTGCTCACTCATGCGTGAATGAGAAATGATCGTAGTAATTTCATATGGAAGGGGAGATTCTAAGCTTTACAATGGTAGGTCACTTGTATTTGTGATTAAGTTATGATAAATCAATGATAAATTTCGGTTTCGTTTTTAGTTGGAAGCATTGTATAAAGAATTTAAATACTTTACATATTCAACATAACAAACTGTATGAAATTGTTTCCTCTTTCCTCTTGTGTTACAATTAAATCACAAAGTAAAACAAACTTGCTGAAAAAACTACTTGGTTATTTGTGTGTAAATGTATACATTGCGTGTGTACATATGGAGAGTTAAAGTGAGGGGGTGATAGAAAAAAAAAATGTTATTTGGAACTGGCTAGGACAGGGAGATGGCGAACTGAGGATTTTGAAAGTGTTTTGCAACTAATGTAAAGGGCATCAACACTTTGTTTGCGTAGTCATGAAAACGTGATGTACACTTAAGCCATCCCTCTGATTTCCACTCAGATTTTGCTAAAAAACGTGCAAAAACCAGCTGTTTTCGCACTTCAACTCGTCGTGTTTTTAATATTGGGTCAATATAAAAAAGTAACGCAGATCTAGAAAATTTAGATTTTCAGCTTTGTTATCATATTAATCATATCAAATAAGTAGAATTTAAGATACCGTCATTTTAGACTTACATTTTTCAAGTTTCCCCCAATTTTGTGTGAGAGAGGGCTACAAATCAAGGACTTCACACATCTTTTGCTCTGATAACTTCGCGCCAAATCAAGCTAAGTAAGAAAGTGAAACATCATCTGAAAGTTCAGATCACTGTGAATACAATGATATAACATCCATTTTGATTAGTTAAAAAAAAGAACCGTCATTTTTTTATCCAACACTGTTAGAAAAAATAAAAGAAGTTCCTGCAGCAGAGTCTCGAGAACACCTGTAATCTTACCGAATTGCGTAATAATCATTCTGTAAATTCATAAAACAAGAATTTTTCTGCAATTTAACAGAACAGGTCTGTTTAAAAAGGGGAAAAGGGTGTTTTACTCAAGGAAATTTGTAAGATTCCATACATCAGATACCAATTTCCTGTAAGATTACGCAATTCGGTAAGATTACAGGTGTTCTCGAGACTCTGCTGCAGGAACTTCTTTTATTTTTTCTAACAGTGAATATCTTTGTTCGTTTCAAAATGTTGACATTTTGCACGGTCAGAGTAAACCCCTACCCGTGGTTGCCAAGGACAATTATGCGCGTGTGTGTACCGGTGACCGAACCCATTATGCTGCAGCCCGACCTTTGGGGAGCTTTGTCGAATTTATTGATGAGTTGCATTGTTTTTTACAGAGGAACTAAATTAAATATTTTACCATCCTAACAGTAGTATACCTTACGAACACAGGGAATCATTTTGAATAATTCCAAATAGAAATTAAGTTTTATTGAAAAATTTAAAGGCATGCCTAATCGCTCCCTGTGTCAAATTCTACACGAAAACGTTGTGTGTTAGTACTATACTAGGAACGTTCCATTTTGTCTACGGTAGATAGTAAGTTGTCTTTTCTAATTATACGATGTGCATAAAACAGGGCCGTCACCAGCTTTTTTCTAGGGGGGGGGGGGTGCTTTTTATGAAAAAAAAACACAAAAACACAAAAAACAACGTATTAACTCAATTTCATGCAGTTATATAGCCCGCCGGCCAGATCTTTTTCAAAAGAGCCCTCAAGTATCCCTACCCCCCTCCGTTTTTTTTTTTATTTATTTATTTTTTTTTTGGTTCTGAAGGGGGGTGCGTTCGCACCCTCCGCACCCCCCCCCCTGGCGACGGCCCTGATAAAACGACACAGGAGGGCGGGACAAACGCCATTCCGGGATTTTTCTTTTAATAAGTTCTCTTGCTTCTCTACAAGTACCTCATCACTACAGGCTCGAAGATTGAAAGGTCTTTCCCCTTCCTTCCATTCGTGTCTGTTCGTATGTTCAATGAGAATTTCTCTACTTGGATAACATGAAGTGCTAAACAACAAATAATATCTAAATTTATCATTAAACAGTTTTCTCCGAATATACAACGGTAATTCACCGGTCAAAACTTGTAGAGACTCTAATGATACATTGTATATCGTTCCTGTAATGATTTTCAAAGCTCTATATTGTATAGAGTCAAGCTTTTTCTTAAGAGATGTACAGGCAGAATCATACATTTCACTTAAAGTGATTGTTTAACATTGGTTTGACTTTTAAAAAATCTGAGCTAGAAGGTCACACTTGTCACCTGTGTCTGTGATATGTTACAAAAATGAAGCCCTGAAAAAATTGCGGTCGAAAATCATTATTTAGTGCTTCAAAAATTGAAATATAAAGTGACCGGAAACACCATCTTAATTTCATCCCATACAGTTATGTGTACTATTTAGGCGTCTATAAGACGCCTATTTACAAAATCGGGGTTTGCCTTGTAGTTTTAGCTTTTCATTCTCAATAATGGTTGTTTTCAGGGTTTATTGGTTCTAATACATGCACTTGTACACATGTTTCATCTTGGTTTGAGAATTTTTTAAATCGGCTGCTCACGAAGTTAAACAATACCTTTAAGGTCTAAAACAGATAAAATAAGACCTTTGTATATCATCATCAAATTTTTTATACCTATTCCCCCAGGACGTACCCGAAACGCAACGTAATAAATAAAATCTTTTCTTACATTTATCAATAATCACATTAATGTGCATGGCTAGACCAAGTTAGTTTCGAGTCTAACCACATACCAAGCAATTTGAACTGCTCACAATGAGGCAAAACATGCCCATTTATTTTCAAAGTAATATCTTTCTTTTGTTTATTGGTAAAAACTAAGACTACAGACTTAGTGTGAGAAATATTTAATTTCCATCTCCAGCACCAGATTTGAAGAATGATGAAAAGACCTGATGGCGCCCTTCAAAATTCACGAAATTGGTAACGTTGGTTTCACTGCATTTATGAGCCGCGGTCCTGCTAACACAGTCTGAATGCCGCGAGTGGTGAAAGACTGGAAGCCTGGGTGAGAGTTAAGATTGTGTAGGTCCAGGTTTAGCCATAAACCTACTTTTTTCATGTACGATCCCTATCACCCCAACCCCTCCGATATTCTCATCCCCGTCCGTACAACAAAACAATAATATTGTTCGGGACTCTGTATAAATCCACGTTGTTCCCTGAAGTGAAAGATGCCTGAGTTGAAGCCATTCCAAGGGCGAATACAAGAGGAGCAAAGGAGGCACATGCCCCTACCCCCCCCCCCCACCTCCTTCTCCTCAACTCATTTTCATCTCTCTTTTGTGTGTGTGTGTGCTAGTCTCGAGAAAGATCGCACAGGATATACCGAGGTGTTTTTTTTTACCTGACTGCTATTAAAGCAAGGATATGCTAACCCGTTAGTGGCATGCACGGGCACTGCCCCCTCACCCCCCCCCCAAAAAAAAAAAAAATCCACGAATCCTCCTCGATCCATTGTATTTGGTATCTTTTATCGCAACAATTTCCCATTCTTGAATGAATTATAATGGGAAATTTCCAGATTAAATGCGACCATGCAGTTCACTATAATGACGGAACATCGGTCCGAAATCGGGATTATGACATGTGTGGTCCATTAAAGAGAAATGCCAGTAGTTGCAGTAAACACTTATTTCATGAGTATGTAAAACCAGGCTTAATTGTCAGAATATCATCGAGGATCTATATCTGGTTACAGTACATAAACTGAACTTTGTGAAATCTTGAATTCTTCTACGCTGAAAAACGTTCACACTGAAGATCACCAACACAGATGGGCACACGTGGGACAGTGTATTATTATTGCTGGAATAAAGACCCGACGGAAGTGACCGAATCCGCGCTTCATTATTTTGCTTATTTCTCAGCAATTACACAATTTCTTCCAGAATCCTTTGGCACATATATTTTATTCATATAAACAGACACTTGGGTGGTCATTACTAGTATATTAGATTCTGTAAAAAGTCATTTTGAGATCGTTACCAAAACTGGAATTTATCTTTGAGGGGCGGATCCAGGATTTTCCAAGGGGGGGGGGGGGTGGGACACATTTTCCCAATGGTAAAAAAGTGTTCACTTTCAAAGGGGGGGGGGAGCACACTTGTGTATGTTAGATTAACGGCATTAATAAGTTACAAATTTTAATTGTGCCCCCCCCCCTGGATGCGGCGCCCTCTGGATCCGCCAGTTGGTCCATTAAATGTTTTGAACTAAATCCGATTATTATTTTCTTTTGTTCTCAGTTTGATTGAGGTTGTATATACATACGGCATCCGTTTTGTTCTTATATACTGGTAGTATGACATGCAATACCATATCAATAACTGAATATAAACGTCCATGCTGTCATAATGTGAATAATAAAAAACTAATCCTCGTATAGTACACTTTTAAAATGTTGATATTGTTTATACAACGCTATTCAACAATTTAAACAAGTGTTTATATTATTAAACAACACACAACGAAGTGTAATATTTTAACTAAATTGCGATTAACATGATCAAGGATGGTTGTTAAAACTGTTTAGTATCTACTGGAAGATTTATCATAGTAAAGAGCGTTGTATGAAACTTAAAACAGCGTTTTAAGGTGCAATGTCTCGATTTTATCCAATCTCATAAGTACAACCATTTCAAAATGCATCTCACACTGACGTCATAGAGGGCAAACTTGTAAATCATGGAAATATAACGTTGAAAGATCGCTGATATTAGAAGCAACTTCCAAAGTCCCCGAGCTGTCTTGCTATGGGATGGGGGGGGGGGGGGTTAGGTGTATAAATGAAGTTGTTGGACGTGGGAGTGACATATGGAGAGTGACCTCCCCCCCCCCCTCTCCGCCGCTTTTATTGGATGTTATTACGATAAAACTGACTGTAAATTTACAGTCATATACAAAATCATAAAAAAATATAAAATAATCATTGTAAATAAAATAATATTCAAATACAATACAGATTAATACAGATGAAAAAGAAATGTGTTCTTTATCAATATCATACAATTTGCAGGGTGGTTATTTAGGTCAGGTGAAGAGTTTAGCGGAATATCCTGGTATTATCTTATTGGTCAATGATTGATAGAAATAGCACGGGATGCATTTGTCTGCGGTTTTCTTTTTTTCAGGGGGAGGGGGGGGGGTTGATGATAATTATTTATTATTACATATTCAAGCAAAAATCTACATTTTACAAGCATTGGTTTAGTAGAACCCCCCCCCCCTCCCCCTCATCTCCCATTATACTCTACTTTGTTCTGCTTTAAATTAGAAGGTTAGGCCATCCATTGGCTTGTGCCATAATACTCATTTAATACAGTGTAGTAGAATCCATCATGCGTAAATGGAAACCAAACTCAAATTTTAATAAACTATCAGCAAAGCAGATTGGTGAATGTTTGAACTAAATTTGACAAACAATTAAACAATAATGATTTTGTTACAAAAAATAACAAGTTTTTCTGAGTTATATCATATTATTCACTCTTCTGCATTTTATTTTCTTTCCCCTTTCTGTCAGTTCCCCTCTTTTATGATGATTGTTTATTTATTTATTTATTCATTTAATTATTTATTTATTCTATTAATTCATTCATTAATTCATTCATGTTTTCATTGATTCATTTATATTGTAATCTATTTATCCATTTGTAAGCAGTGGTTTCAATTAGGCTGCTCGAATCCTTTCCTGGCTGAAAAAATGTACAAGCAAAAAAATAATAAATAAAAGTGCACGGTCAAAGTCAAAGTTTTAATGGTATTTTCGTACCCAAGAATCTATTTTCTGTACGAAATTTCTTGCTTTGGAAATCCAATTTAGGGGGTTCGATTGAGCCCCTGCTCCCCCCTACGGGCTTTTATCAATATTATTATTATTATTATCATTATTATTATTATCATTATTATTATCATTATTATTATTATTATCTTATTATTATTATCATTATTATCATTACTGTTATTATTATTATTATTTTATTATTAATATCATTATTATTATTATTGGGGGATTATTGATCCCTAAAGCGTCTTTCCCTACGTTTGTGATTTCATTCGCGAAGAACGGGCTCAAGGTTAAACCCCGTTCTTGCTTCATTAAGCTATTTATCAATGACAAAATTGAAAGATATCAATGAACACAACAGTGGGCCAAGAACAAGGATATATTGAAAGAGATGGATATCAATAATTGAAAAGGTATATGCGTCTATATAAATCGACTTTCAGAACTGACAAAATTTCACCTCTATAGGCAGCAGAACGGACAGGACCTCCCTATAAACTCCGTAAACGGCTTTGGTTATCATTCTGTAACAGCTGCAATTAAGGTAAATGCACATGTACATAAGATACTATTACTCGTCATAGAAGATGTTTGTTCCAGTTAAAGAAAAAAAATGGCAGCTCAACACATGGTACGAATTCCGTTGAGTGACATTTTTGCTCAGAAAACTGAACACCTAATTCTATTTATGCAAATAAAAATACATTGTTTCATTTTTAATATGTTTGATTTAAAAAACAAGATATTAGTCATCGTGAACCAATCAAAAAGACAATCTATTTAAACAACCTTATATGACAAAATATTTGACATAGCAATATGAAAATAGTAACTCTTATATTCTTTAACATAAATTTATCTTATTTTCTGATTTTATCAAAATCAACGCAACCACGCAAAATAATTCTTGTTCAGTTTGCACATCAGGTCTACGAACTGACTTCTGGAGAAACGGCATTTAAACATTTTCTAACAATTAATATAAACATTAAATGATCGTACTTGTGATTTACGATAACTTTAAGAATGTTTCTATATAAATATTGATAATTTCAGTAATGGCCAAATTGGCTATTACAGACATAATCGTACAATTGCTGTGACGCTAATATGATTATCAATTGAATTCCATTTTATAACTATTTTATAACTATGAAGATAAATGTAATAGCTATTACTTTTCATTTCAGTATTCATTGATGATTCAGAACTTAGGAATCTATCATTCATTGACTCAATCTTCTCATTAGTTGTTACAACGTTCAATTTAAAATTCGGGTCATGTACCTATCGTAAGGTGTGTAACGATCTCAAAATGATTTCGAACAGAATCCAATCAAAATTGCCAACCAAGTGTTTGGATAAACAAAGAAATATGTGCCAAATGGCCCTGAAAAAAAATGTGAAATTGCCGAGAAATGAGCAAAATAAGCGGAGTTCCATTACAAAATGTCAGGACTATACTCTGTCCCACATAATTATGCCTTTTGTGTTCATGGTTGTTAGTGATCATCAGAATTATCGGTCTCAGCTAAGATATCGGGATTTCACAAACATGAATTTATTTTGATGTGCAAGAATTAGATGTACGATAATATGGTGGCATTTAACCTTGATTTTAAAGACTTTCTCATGAAATCTTTTTTGCTTCTTTCTTTACCTTTAAGCGTGGTCATTTTTTTATTTGATTTGATTGTTTTCTTCTGCATTTTATAGCATTCGTATACAATGCAATTTTCATTATGTAGCAAACATTATATATCGGTAATTGATTTTGGTATGAATCATAAAGAAAAAGTCTAAATAAAAAAGTCATTCTAAACAAATATCATCTACTACCAACAGCCATTTTTAACATTTACAGTTCGCAAGAGAAGGATTGTCATTACAAGCAGATTGGAAAAAAATGACAACTCCGGAATAAACTCCATAGATTAATAAATAAATTCATAAAGCAGAATGGAAATGCTATTTTGTTCATAATTTTATAATGATGAAGATGGAGACGATAAAAATGCTGGTGATAATGGTGACAATAAAATTGTGATCTTACTTCATATAGGATAATTGGGAACCATGAAGTTGATGTTGCTGATCGTTCTGAGCGTTCTTGGGTCGGTGGTGATTGCTAAATCGACGATAGGTTTTGAGCTGCCTGAGGAATTCCACGAAGGTAAAGATTGGGGAGAGATGCACAGTAAGAATGCTGTTTAAGATTTATGCAACGTTGTTTACTATATGAACCTTACAGTAATTGTTTAAACAGTTTAATCAAGTGTTTAAATCTTAAGCAACCAAGTCTAATTTTCAATATCTAATCTTCAATAAATCAAACATGATTGTTTAAACGGTTTTTGTTTTACTGTGTGGATGAGGGGGGAGGGTGATGTAATGGTGATTGAAAGAGAGGGAGGGGGGGGGCGATTGAGTGAGTGAGACAGATAGGTAGATGGTAGAGAGAAATGAGGGAGAACAGAGTTGGGGTCATAGGAAAGAAAGAGAAACGGGAGGAGGGAGACGGGGAGGGGATACATTATTATCATTATTTATTTGGCCATAAAAACATGCAAAAATTGTACAATGTAATACATAAATACAATTTGAAATTGAATAATTAAATATAGATAAAGTAGAAATGAAAAAAAAAGAGTAAGAAAACGTTTTATCCATGGGCCAGGGCTCGCAAAAGTAAAATTCAGTACTATTGCCCAGAGGCATGCGAACCCTCATGGAAAAACATGAAGTGACGGGGGAGAGAGAGAGAGAGAAAAAGAGAGCATTAGAGAGACAGGGTGAAACAGATAGAAAGAGAGGGGGAGAGGAAAAGATGGGGGGGGGGGCAGCTGATACTTGGAGAAAGATGTGTGGTTGTAACGTTATATCATGTATATCATTATATCATTTGGGTAATGTTTCTGTTGTGATCTTTATATAAATAAATTGGGTTTTTTTTTTCATTGTTATTCCATGTGTGAGTAAAATATGTGCAGGGGCCCCTGATTACAAGCTGTGCTTCTTTGGGGGTCCCAAACCTGTCATTTTCAATTATTTATTATGTAACCATTTGTCTGTACCTTTTTTTGGGGGGGAGGCTGGTTTGAATGAACTCAATTCAATTCAATGTAACTTTATGTCTGATGTGAAACTTCTCTGTTTCCAAGTGATGTCTGCGACTCTGCCCCATCCTACAGCCTACAGGTACCCATGGTAGCACAACCTCAAACAAGGGCATATATAGTGAGAAGAAAAGAAACCCGAAAATTGAATGACTAAAATTCAATTCAATTCAATTTATTTTCATTCTTCAACATAATACAAATAGATACAAGATAAATTATTTGAATTTGAATAAAAGCATGAACAAAATTCAACATTGAATAACTGATACACATATTCAATAGGTGATCAAATATAAATTAACATGCATGTCAAATTTGAATCAATATAATCAAATCAATATAATTATATGTATCATGAGAAGAATGGAGGGGTCCACTGAAAAGCAAAGCTTGTAAAATGTGGACCCCTCAAAAACTTAGGATAGAATTAATATAAAGGAATACATGAAGATAACAAAAAAGAGGCAAAAAATAAAAAAAAAATAAAACGATAACTCAAACCTTCATATGGTCATTCATTTGTGTATAAAGAGTAACATGTAAGGTATTATGTCATCAGGGGCCCGTTGCAGAAAGAGTTGCAATTAATCGCAACTCTAAAAATCATGCGCAACTTGATTTTCAACCAATCAACAGCGCGCATTTGGGACTTGCGTTTGATTTTTTGACTTGCGTTTAAACGCAACTCTTTCTGCAACGGGCCCCTGCACTTAGTCTTGCGACTAAATTAAATCATACCGATGACCACTAACTGATTTTTTTCAGATGAAACCGACCTCAAAGAGGATGATTATCGCCTACTCATTGATAACGGTAAATATATCTCAAACTTTTTCGAAAAGAAGGAATAAAAAAAATAACGATTTTTAAAAAGGTACCAATGACACACGTACATGAGAAAAAGAAAATAGTCTTATTCTTATTTTCATTCTCATATGAGAGAAATGGGACACAAAATTGGGTTTTAGGGCCTTTTTCTATGTAACTTCTTGTAAATAAGTAAAGCAACACCGGGTGAAGTAAAATGTTTATTTTGGCAGAGTTCCTACATTTTTGTTTTCGTGCAATCGGGGGTGACGAAAGAAACTGTATATGAAGGTAAATTGGAGTAGAGGAAAGTTGAATAAATGTATAACTACTGAAAATTTTGAGATCACAATTTGGATAATTTTCTTGCTAAAATGAAAGAATTATTTGTAAATAAATTATTACAAAGTAAATACAATGTAATAAATTGACTGGTACTTTGTAATTTAACAAACTTAATTTTGACGGTGTTTTATTGGTAAAACTGGGCAAAAGTTTATGGCAAAAGTTTTATATGCCTTTACCCTCGATAATGCAATCCTTGTTTCTGTTCCTGCATGGGATTTATTGGGGTGAAGATCCCTGCAACATGCATAGGTGTCGTGGCGTACCGGTTCAGACACTCGCCTTTCAATCAGAGTGTCGTGTGTTCGAATCCCACCCGGCGCTATAGCGTCCTTTGGCAAGGTGTTGATCTGCGTTTGCCACTCTCCATCCAGGTGCGAAAGATATTGTCTATTTGAATTTGCCAACGCCTTTGGAGGCTGTGATGAATGTAAGGAATGCTCCCCAGGGAGTGGAAATTGTGCACTTTTGTGCAGTACCACCACCACTAACATGCAGAGAAACCATGATGGCCATCAAAACCGTCATCATCACCATCGTTCTCATTATATGAAGGTTTTATTTCAGTCTATGAAGTTTACTAGGGACATTTCACAACAGCAGCGCTGCGGGGACGGGCCCAAGAGCACAGCAAATGTATTGAAAACACCCGTCAAACGACAACGAACAGCTGCGAGGTCTTTGTCAAAAATTGGTGAGCCGCGGGACAGCAGTTTTCGTAAGTTTCGGAGCTGACGAAGTTTGTCTATCAGGATCCAGAACGAAACTGCTGTTTTGATTCATTCACCAATCTTCGACAAAGACTTCTTGGTTGCTCTTTGTCATGAAGAGCATCTGACAATACGTTTACTCTGTCCTTCGATCCTCCCTACATCGCCGTGAGAAAACTTCCTATTTTCACCTTTAACGACAGACCCAGACGGAGAAGACGATTTTCTGTCCGAAGAAGACATCGATATCCTGCTTACCAGTTGGTTCACGAAGGCCGGTAACAGTTTACATAATTGGGGCCAAAAAGCTAAGAAGTGGACTCACAAAGCGGTGCATGACTCTAAACACTGGACAAAAACAGCTGTACACGACACTAAACACTGGACACAAAACGCGGAACATGACACCAAACACTGGACGAATAAGGCAGTACACGATACCAAGAAATGGACAAAGAAAGCAGCTCATGACGTTGGCGGTGCCATTAAGAAGGGATGTAAGGTCGTAAACAAGATCCCCTTCAAAGGTCTCGGTGAGTATAGAGCCTATTCTCCGTTTAATTAATTAGTTTTTAAGTTTTAACGTCCTTTTTGGGGAAAAATATTCTTTTTTTACAAAATGTCTATCTATCTATCTATCTGTCTGTCTGCCTCTCTGTCTCTCTATCTATCTATCTATCTATCTCTCTATCTATCTGTCTGTCTGTCTGTCTATCTATCTATCTATCTACATGTATCTATCTGTCTGTCTTTCTGTCTATCTATCTATCTATATATCTATCTATCTGTCTGTCTGTCTATCTATCTATCTATCTATCTACATGTATCTATCTATCTGTCTGTCTATCTATCTATCTATCTATCTATCTATCTATCTGTCTGTCTGTCTGTCTGTCTGTCTGTCTATCTATCTATCTATCTACCTATCTATCTATCTATCTACATGTATCTATCTGTCTGTCTTTCTGTCTATCTATCTGTCTGTCTATCTATCTATCTATCTATCTACATGTATCTATCTATCTATCTATCTGTCTGTCTATCTATCTATCTATCTATCTGTCTGTCTGTCTGTCTGTCTATCTATCTATCTATCTATCTGTCTTTCTGTCTATCTATCTATCTATCCATCTATCTATCTATCTGTCTGTCTGTCTGTGTGTCTGTCTGTCTATCTATCTACATGTATCTATCTATCTGTCTGTCTATCTATCTATCTGTCTGTCTGTCTGTCTATCTATCTATCTATATATCTATCTATCTATCTACATGTATCTATCTATCTGTCTGTCTTTCTGTCTATCTATCTGTCTGTCTGTCTGTCTGTCTATCTGTCTGTCTGTCTGTCTATCTATCTATCTATCTATCTATCTGTCTGTCTGTCTGTCTGTCTGTCTGTCTGTCTGTCTGTCTGTCTATCTATCTATCTATCTATCTATCTGTCTATCTATCTATTCCCGTCTCACTCTCACACACTCACCCCCTTCCCTCTCTCTCTATCGCTGACTGTCTGTTTTCTGATTCCCAATTCCACCCCCTTGTCCATCACCCGCGTCCCAATTTCGACGGCTTGTGCATGCCATATGTATCGTCAGGTTATCGCGTCGGGTCCTGTTCTCCATCTATCTATCTATCTATCTACATGTATCTATCTATCTGTCTGTCTATCTATCTATCTATCTATCTATCTATCTATCTATCTATCTATCTATCTATCTACATGTATCTATCTATCTGTCTGTCTGTCTATCTATCTATCTGTCTGTCTGTCTGTCTGTCTATCTATCTATCTATCTATCTATCTATCTATCTATCTACATGTATCTATCTGTCTGTCTATCTATCTATCTATCTGTCTGTCTGTCTGTCTGTCTGTCTGTCTGTCTGTCTATCTATCTATCTATCTATTTATCTATCTGTCTATCTATCTATCTATTCCCGTCTCACTCTCAACCCACTCGCACACTCACCCCCCCCCCCCTTCCCTCTCTCTCTATCGCTGACTGTCTAGTTTCTGATTCCTAATTCCACCCCCTTGTCCATCACCCGCGTCCCAATTTCGACGGCTTGTGCATGCCATATCGTCAGGTTATCGCGTCGGGTCCTGTTCTCCGTTTAATTAATTAGTTTTAAGTTTTAATGTCCTCTATGTGGAAAAATATTTTGTTTACAAAATGTCTGTCTGTCTGCCTGTCTATCTTGAGAGTATTCAAGCTCGTCAGGGGGGGGGGGCAAAATAGGTTTTCAAGCTCGTCAGGGGGGCAGGGATACGTCATTTCCATGGGTTGTGACTCGTCAGGGGGGGGGGGGCAGACTGCCCCCTCCCCCCCCGTAGGTACGCTAGTGAGGCCCTTAATATATAATTCTCGAATCGTCGTGTTTCGCGATTGCCCGACCCGGCGCAACAGCCCGATGTGATTGGTACAAAGCGCATAGAGCAAATTCAATTTAATATGCGCTATATATACAAAGTACAATTTTTTTTTATTAAACACGCCCCAAATTCTAATATAAGCATTTTAAAAGATTGCAAGCCCCTATTTTGGAGTAAAGTCAAAATTAGTTTCAAATCGTAGCCAATCGTACGACTGCTATGACGTCATTACGACTGTATATTAAATTCGCTTTTATTCTAAGAAGGATGATAGCATGGTCACAAATTTGATAATAGGTATTCATAAGATAATTTAGAACATTACACTGTAAGATATTCCAAGTCTCAATATTAGCATCAAATTCGACTACATTTTATTCTGAAATCGGGTCGCAGACCAGTCGTAAGGTGTGCGGTCGCCTTAACAAATTCACAATTTCTATTACAAATCAACCATCCGCCAATCAGGAAGAATGATTCCAATAGCTTTTAACAGTATTACAAATTTGTTAATTATAACAATTTCTTATCAAACGGCCCCCTATTGTCTATTTCTCCTTTTCCCAGTTCTTCAGCTAAAAGAGTCTCTCAAGGATCGTGGTATATCTGAGGAGGAAGTGAGTGAAGATCAGGTAGCTGCGGTAGCATCCGGGATCTACAAGGGGATCAAATTTGCATGCCATGCAATCGATCACTAAAAACTTTTCGACGGGTACACTAAGACCCGGATTAAAAGAGAAAATGATTCTTTGTAGAACTAGCCCCCCCCCAAAAAAAAATTCCAAACTGTTGTTTTGTACCGTTTCTGCTTTTCTGAAGAAATCTTTAAAGTACCCACAGCAGAGGAAGGTTTTATTTATAAGGGTGTAGGTATAGGCCTTTTATATTTTGCCACACTCCAGAGCACATTCTAATTTTAAAGAAATTATGAAGTGTTGTAGACTCCCAACTAAAGTTTAAAATAATGATCAGGAGTTCAACAACAAAATGTATATCGTGGGATTTATTTAGATTCCCCATTCCTAATTCAATAAAGCTTGACGTAAATGTGATGATAGCTTAGTCGAGTACAATGAATCGATATCTAACCATCCTTGAATAAAATATAATTTGGGAAAAAGGATTACGCAAATGAAAAGCCTAATTTGTTTAATATCGTCAAATGTGTAATTAGAGTATAATTTGAGGGGAATGAGAGTGTAACATTGACAGGACCATGGGCCTGTTGCATGAAAGGGTCTTTCGTAGAACCGTTCTACGTAAGAACGAGTTATCGCTCAACTGTTTCACAAAGCCGATTTGGGCGATACGAAGAATGGTCCTTGGAAATACACCTCCAGACATGTCCTACGTAGGCATGATCTTCTTTGCACACCGCCCGCCACCGTCGGCATTGAGAGAAAATGCGTTTACGGCAAGCCACACTGACATATCACCTTTAAACATATTTTTTAGGGGGTTGATGATGCATTTTATCTGGGATGGCGCCAAGTTATTTTTTATATGGGGGTTAGTTGTCATCAATTTCAGGTCGACAAGACGACCAAAAACGGATGTCATTTTAACTTCTCCGGGGGTAATGTAGGCCCAAATCATTTGTTTAAATAGGGCCTATGTTTTATTTTATTCTCCCTCCGTCCTATCCCCACCCCTTTTCCATTAAAAAATAAATAAACCTGAACTATCGAAACGAGCGGCACTATCTCTCTGACCCCTCATGCTTCCTCATTATAGATAATTAAACAACATGAAAACAAATTTCTTTAAAAGAAATTATGTATGGTTGAAAAACGTGTTTATTACGTTCAGCAAAAAAAAATGATACAAAAATAATATGTTAAACATGCTAAATCGTTTATTTAATTTTATTTAATTGTCATTATGATTATTATTTTTCATGAGATTAATTTTAATCAATGAAAATTAATTCTTTGATTTGGGATGACGTGAGAGGAGAAACAGTGAAACAAAACAAAAATTTGCAGTAACAAAATAGCTAATTGATTTAAGATACAGATTAGGCCTATAGCTTACGAATCCATCACAATGATTACAAATGAAGATAAGTTCATCAAAGAAAAGATTATGCGCAGTTTAAATCGTAGGGTAGGCCCCTTTCGGCTCTTATGTCATGTTAAAGCAATCACGGTAGTACTCCTTAACTTTGAAATGTTGAAAATATACATTTTTTTTATTTTCTTAAACCTTATATTCTATTATATGAACTTCCATAAATTAATTGATCAACTTTAAATATGA
Organism: Lytechinus variegatus; assembly: GCF_018143015.1. NCBI lineage: Eukaryota > Metazoa > Echinodermata > Echinoidea > Temnopleuroida > Toxopneustidae > Lytechinus > Lytechinus variegatus. Next base: position 6,275,917 of record NC_054752.1, on the reverse strand, counting down.
CAAACGTTTATGATCTTTGTAATTTTTAGCATTATTTCTGTTAATAGTATTTTTTCCATTGCGGATTGCACAACTAAGAAGTAAGATTGTCAATTGTTTTCTCTCTCTCCTGATAGAATGGATAAATGCTTGATTTTTTTTTTGTTCAGTCAGATTTTACTACATAGTTATTTCATTACAAAATATGCCTTGGCCCAAACTAAATTCTTGAAATTATTTTTTTCTAATTAAAAAAGGAGTCTGTGGAGACGGCCTCCGGGACGTTGCCCCTGGACCCTCGGCTGTTAGGTGCGAGACTCTGGTCACTTCGCTCCCTACTTTCACAAAAAAAAATCAGATATTTTTGAAAAGGGCCACTATCAGGCCTGGCTACGATACCCCGTTTCTGGTCAGATACGAAATGTCAGATATATATCCTATCCAATGGTATAGTGTACATTCCACCCTCTAATTTCACGTTTATTTTTTTTATGAATTTGTTAACGTGCCATTTTAATATAACACACAAGTCTGGGGAGTGTTATACGCGCGTGACACATTGACGCCCTTTTTCCTGTAGGCTCCACGTACACGATCTTATGTTCACAACACAGGTGGTTTGCAAGAGACACCCTACCAAAATATCAATTTTTAGCACATTTTTTAAAGCCCATCACTCTTACAAAATGTTGCGTAAACTTTTAAACATTTTTTTAAAACTTTTTTTTAATTGTTTAAACATCGAAAAAAAATCCTGTTTAAATACTTTTAACAAACAAAAGATGTTAGCGAGACATACATAAAGAATATACATAACAATTAAACATCATGTTTAGTTTTACAGTTTTAGTTCTAAAAGGGAAGATCAGTGACCCTTTGAAGTAATGAACTGCCAAGATTAATTAAGAAATTATGTTTGTAACATCAAGATCCCCCCCCCTTTATTTTGATGGATACAAATGAATAAAGAAGGTCAACTAAGTCGATTTGCCTTTTTAGATCTTTAGAAATCAATTTCACAAAAATGCATATTAAATCAATTACCCTTAATGTAAAAACCCCCACAAAATTCGAACTACATGTACATGTTTATTTATGTATTTGTACATACATTTTAATCTGCTGATGAGTTTAAATGAATAAAGTAAAACTCACTGAGCAAACACTGAAAATTTTGTCAAAATCTGATTGCAAATAACAGAGTTATTAATTTTCTAATTTTAGCAACATTTTGTGAAAACAGTCACACCATCATGGTTATGTACTAGAATAATGATGTCCCGTCCCCACTTTCCTTTTTCTTATGTATAATAAAAAATCATGAATATTTCATATTTTAAAATGGTATGTCTATAAAACAAAAGAAGCTTGAGCGATGATTATCTTGCACATTGAATCAGTAATTATTTCGGGGGTTTTGTATTTTTCGAGAACAAAATTTGAATAACAATTTCATTTTATAACATACAAGAGAATAAGTGGGGATATGTCATTCGCACACGTTCGTAATTCAGAAGCTTCGTTATTCCGAAGGTTCGTAAGTCCGTAAACGAAATAAGGTTCGTAATTCCGAAGGTTCGTTAATCCGAAAACGAAATGAGGTTCGTTAGTCCGAAATTGTAATGCTTAACGATCCTTATTTCGTTTTCGGACTAACGAGCCTTCGGAACAACGAACCTTATTTCGTTTTCGGATTAACGAACCTTCGGAACATCGATCCTTATTTCGTTTTCGGATTATCGAACCTTCGGAATAACGCCACAAATGTTCGGATTAACGAACGTCGAGGTATAGGCAATTTACGTGTTTCGGAATTACGAAGTGTAACCATGTCATTATCCATTGGCGTGCCGTGGGTCACGGCAATCGGGGGGGGGGGGGGCACGTGCAGACATTTAGATTCACTTATTGAGCGCGGTTCGAGCAATCAGTAGCCAGCCATGCATACTTACTAAAGAGCAACATATTAAGGACTGTTGGTAGGAATTCATCCTAATCAAATAACGTAATCGCGAAGCGCGATATAAAAAAAAACTTTAATCAGATCTGAAAACAAGACATTATTAGCAAATTTTGTTTTCATGCTACGTATATAAGCAAGCAATACGAGCGCCAGCTGAAATTTTGTATATGACCCTTACAAGGGACACTTTAACGACTGTATTAAGGAATTGATGATTATAATAGACATTATGTCATCATGGCCATTTATACTGCGAGCGCGAAGCACTCTCGCTGAATTTTAAAAATAGATTTAGACCTTAACTCAGGACAGTTTAAACACGTTTTTGCAATCATGAATAAAATACGTATGTGCCACTATTAACTGAAATGATGCCAGCACGAAACTTGGGAGAATAGGAACATTTTAAGGACTATTTTTGCGTATGAAGAGCATACATATTTCACCAATCCATATTTGGAAAAGCGGAGGGCGTTTTGATTTTCTTTTTGTACGAAAAATAATGAGCAGGGCCCAGTCTTACAAAGGGCTACGATTGATCCAATCAATCGTAACTCCATGGAAATCCATCAGTGTCGTAACCTTTTCTACAGGAAATTTGCGAAGTGTACTTTGTATACAAAGGAGAATACACAAAATAGTCAAGTAATCAATGAATTTATAAATATACATTCATATGTAGAGAAATTTGTAAAACGGGCCCCAGAGCTTAAGGTGGCAATCATTATAAGTAATCACGATAAAGATGTTGAAGCGCGAGGAAAAATATTTGAAAATGGAGTGTTTTAGCGCTATTAAATGAACGAAACGGAGTCATACATCTCATAAAAAAATAGAGAATATGAACGCTAGAAGTTATGAACACATAGGCCCTAAGTAAGTACGTATCATAAAATTGTAACAGAAGATATATTATCTATTTATTCAATTTCTTCCCCCCCCCACTATTTTTCTCTCCCCTCATTTTTTTTTTTGGGGGGGGGCACTTGACCCCTTCCGTAGCTACGCCACTATAGTGTAGTGATATCACTATCGCTTGTTCATGATGAATGCATGCTTAGAAATGTTTCAGCGGAAATAATGCCAAACTTAAAAATGTTACAACTAACATTCCTAATTGTCCGAATTATAGATGGAGTTTTCAGTTTTTGTTTGTCTGATTTTACTTTAGCTGTTTGAGTCATATTATTTTCATTTCTGGGCCCCGTCTTACAAAGAGTTAGGATTGATCCAATCAATCGTAACTCTATGGAAATCCATCAGTGTCATAATTTTTTCTACAGGAAATTCGCAAAATGTCCTTTGAAAACAAAGGATGACACACCAATTATTAAGAAATCAATGAATTTATGGATATACAATCATATCTAGAATTGCTATTGTACAATCATGCATTTATTATGTTGATTTTGCTGGCTTTCCATAGTTGCGATTGATCGGATCAATCGCAACTCTTTGTAAGATGGGCCACTGGAGTACCTCCTTAATGATGAATCATAAATATACCATATTTCATGTCATCACCTGGGCCCCGTCTTACAAAGAGTTACGATTGATCCGATCAATCGCAACTATGGAAAGCCAACAAAGTCAACATAGAAAATGCATGTTTGCTCAAAGTTTTGTCTAGATATGAATGTATATCCATAAAGTTATTGATTTCTTGACAGTTCGGTGTGTTCTCCTTTGTTTACAAAGGACATTTTGCACATTTCCTGTAGAAAAAAATTATGACACTGATGGATTTCCATAGAGTTACGATTGATTGGATCAATCGTAACTCTTTGTAAGACGGGGCCCTGGTATTTGCAGTCCTCGTACATGACTTGTACGTTTATGATATCCGTCCATGACGATACTCAGAAATAATCGTAATATTTTTTCAGAGAGAGAGGTTGATGAAAGTGTTTCCTTTTTCAAACTAAGTTAACCTGTTCATAACTTGTTGGTGTGTGTTTTCACATTTCTAAGAAGAAAACAGCTTAAGTCTAAATTTATCAAACCTCTTGCTGGGAGCTGTACTTTGCCGATATACTGTATACTTCAAAGATTACTGATATTCCACCGGTTTCTTTCATCTGAAGGAAAATGAATAATTGATGTAAATGGTTCACCGTTACTCGTAATTTGCTTGCAGGGGGGCAGAGTAACAGGTGATGAAAGTCAATGTCTCCTATCAAATCAGAATATTGTATGATTGCCTTCATGTCAAAAGACAGGCCATCAGTTATATGTACCAACCTGTCCGAATTTAAATGAGCTTCGTTACCGCTAAAAGTATTTAATATTTCATAAGCCCCAATTGCCCCAATTGCCTAATTCGGCTGACGGCTTTCGCGGACTTAATATCTGAATTAACTTGCCATGAGCTGATGGGTTGACCCAAAATTAAAGATATTTTTGTATTTGACACTCGATATTGTGCAAGCGTATATGAATAGTAGTTTTATTTGAATTCTTATCTGGACGTCTCATAATTTATTGCTATGTCTGCGCATTTCTTAGATTTTTAAAAACTCGAGCCAATATTTATGGAAGCTTAAAAGTGCCACCGAGATGTTGAGATAATTATCTCGGGAAGTCGACATCTTGATAGCAAAAGATAAGATGACGAGATCCTGGATCTCATCATGTTGACATCTTTTAGAAGAGATGATGAGATGACGAGATCCTGGATCTCATCATGTCAACATCTTTTAGAAGAGATGTTGAGATGACGAGATCCTGGATCTCATCATGTCAACATCTTTTAGAAGAGATGTTGAGATGACGAGATCCTGGATCTCATCATGTCGACATCTTTTAGAAGAGATGATGAGATGACAAGATCCTGGATCTCATCATGTCAACATCTTTTAGAACAGATGATGAGATGACAAGATCCCGGATCTCATCATGTCAACATCTTTTAGAAGAGATGTTGAGATGACAAGATCCCGGATCTCATCATGTTGACATCTTGTAGAAAAGATGATGAGATGATGAGATGATGTTGTCATCTCAACATCTCTTCTTAAGATGTTGACATGATGAGATCCAGGATCTTGTCATCTCATCATCTCTTCTACAAGATGTCAACATGATGAGATCCAGGATCTTGTCATCTCATCATCTCTTCTACAAGATGTCAACATGATGAGATCCAGGATCTTGTCATCTCATCATCTCTTCCAAAAGATGTCAACATGATGAGATCCAGGATCTTGTCATCTCATCATCTCTTCTAAAAGATGTCAACATGATGAGATCCGGGATCTTGTCATCTCAACATCTCTTCTAAAAGATGTTGACATGATGAGATCCGGGATCTTGTCATCTCATCATCTCTTCTAAAAGATGTCGACATGATGAGATCCAGGATCTCGTCATCTTATCTTTTGCTATCAAGATGTCGACTTCCCGAGATAATTATCTCAATATCTCGGTGGCACTTTTAAGCTTCCATAAATATTCTCGAAACGAGGTCATTCTATTCAATTTCTTTTAAAGGCCAAAATTAATATCTAGGTTTGTGGATCCTAGTGTTTGCATTTGTTGCATAAGTGGAGCGTTGTGGCCCAGTGGATTAGTCTTCGGACTTTGAAACAGAGGGTCGTGGGTTCGAATCCCAGCCATGGCGTAGTTTCCTTCAGCAAGAAACTGATCCACAATGTGCTGCACTCAACCCAGGTGAGGTAAATGGGTACCGGTAGGAAGTAATTCCTTAAAAAGCTGTGTGCGCTATGAACGCCTAGCTTAGCCGGGTAATATAGGAGCGCCTTGAGCACCTAACAAGGTGGATATGTGCGCAATATAAATACCCTATATTATTATTATAAAAATGTTATAAACATGACTTATTGATTAAAAGTAACTTTGGCATACATACATTCTTTTCGGAATAAACTTCATCGCATATTTATTAATTTCTTAACGATATTTTTAAATCTCTCTCCAGGTAAAAAAAAATCCCTAGATTTCTTTATTTCGCATTGTACATTCCAAGTGGTTTGCCCCATAAATATGAAAACCTCAGATATTGAGTCAGATTATTGATTGAATAATTAAAACTTAAACTTAAATTTTCGACGATGGAAAAAATTGAGATTTATTTTTTCCCCCGTAAAGTGAGTTTATCGCATGTATGGGACAAAATAATGGCTTGACACAGCAGATATAGTTCAAACAAGCAGACCCATGATAGTGCGAAGTGGTGGTGGTGGTGGTGGGGGGGTTATGGGGAGGGGCAGCGGGCAGTTACCCCCTAGAAATTTTGAAAGCGTACATTTTATACTGAAGATTTTCACATAACTCAACGAAATCCTTCATTTTCACTGTATAGACAGTGCAAAAACACCCAGAATTAGATTCCAGCGTGTTGGCCAACATTTTAAAGTGGGTGGGTGGTGATTATGATTTTTGTTAGATGATTGGATTTTTTTGTTTGCTTGAAGTTTTTACTTTTTTCCTCTTTGTTTCTTTTCTTTCATTCTTTCTTCATCCCTTCTATGCCCTTTTTGTTCCATCTATCTCTATTTCCTATCTTTCTTTCCAGATCCTTTCTCTCTGTGTTAATTTTTCTTTCTTTCCTTCTTTCTCCTACTTGCCTTCTTTATAAAAATTTCCTTTCCTTTATTTCTTTCCTTCTTTCTTTCCTTAACTTTTTTTTTGCTTCCTTCTCACTCAATTCCTCTCCTTTTCTGTTCTTTCTTTCTTTCTCTTCTTCCAATATAAATATTTTTTTATTCTTTCCTCCCTCTTTTCTTTCATTCTTTATTTTATTTTTTTCCTTCTAATTCTTTTCCCTTATTTTTATTTCCCTCCCTCCCTTCTTTCCTTTCCTCCATCCTCCTCCTTTTTTCTTACTTTCTTTTTTCTTTCCCTCTTTCAATTTGTCTTTCACACATTCATTTATCTTCCCTTCATTTATTTTTCTTTCTTTCTATATTCAATTCAAAGAATGACTGAAACCCTTTCTTCTCTCTCTTTTATTCTTTCTTTCATCCTTCTTTTATTCTAACTTTCTTTTACTTTTTTTTCATTTTTTCTTTCTTTCTTTCTTCTCAATTTATCCATTTTCTTTCTTCTTTTCTTTCTCTCCTTCATTCTTTCGTTTACACTCCCTTCCAATTCTTCATATTTTTTCACTAGCCTTCTTTGTTGATCTTTTTTCATCGATTGTCCCGTATTTCATTTTGTGAAATCTGGTCACCCTGCAACACACTGTCCACTGTGTTTGGTAATGTATGTTTGTGAAAAAAAAAATTAAAAAAAATATTATCAAATTCTAATTGAGCAAATTTATCACCCAATTATTAATTTTTATTACCGAATTTGAGGAGATTTAACCAATAGTTGTGTGGACAGTATGTTGCCCAGGGTTGGTTAAAAGTTGGGCATTTTTTGCCCAACTATTTTATGAGTGCAGTGAGTTTCAGACGGAGTGATGGTTATAGTAGACCATCTGAATATGAGGCTATCAGAAATATAAAGGGGAATTCAAGCACTACCTATAGGTTGGTTTTAATTATAACGGAAATTATACAAAATATATGTTGGTGAAGGTTTAATGAAAATTCGTAGCAGAATAACGGAATGATGAATTAATTCATTTTTTTCGGTGGCGTCATAGACGAGCAGTTCCTCCATATATCGTGAGATATAAATTCTCCAAAATTATACTCTATAAAAAGTGAGAGTAATTTTATTAGTGCGGTGGACATATCATATATAACCAGACACATTGGCCCCTTCAATAACGATAACTGTTTTCATCATATTCCATTTTCATTCGAATTTATATAATTTATTCATTTAATCTATATTGATATATGGGGGAGCTGCTCATATATGACGTCACATATTTTAAAAGAAAAGGGAATCATAACTTTCCTATATTCTTTTAAGGATTCTCGTCAAACATTTTCCAATATTATTCTCTCTTTTTCTACTTTCTTTTCGAAATCTTGTTACTGTCAGGTTGAACTTTCCCTTTTACGAAGAAAATGACTCCACACAGTGTCCTTTTGCGGTTCTGGATTTTAATAATCAAAATAATCTGTTAACCTCCTGAATACGTGTATTATCTGATACAATAGAGTCGTTCATCGTTTAAGTCGTACATTCTCCTTACAATTTGAGGTGTCGTCTGGTGTGCATGATCTTCTTTTCATCTCATTTTAATACGAAAATATACAAACAATATTAACACAAGGCAGACGCGACGGGATATACTATATCCAGCGAATAGAACGAGAAAATAGAATCAACAAGAGTGTAATAGGATGAGATGAAAAGTGTACTGAAAAAATTCGGGTGTTTATTTTACAGAGAAGTAGGCCCACTGAAAGAGCACCAGCTTGGTTTTGCACTATATAGATGTTTGAAAAAAAGGTGTATGGCCGGTTTTGAGGAACGCCAACGGTTTTATTCTGCACGAGTATTGATTCAACCTCCCTACTTACAGATAGCAGACAAGGTGGACTGACACTGACGCTTTTACACTGCACTAAATTACACACACAAAATCATATATAATGCAGGAAATGAAATATTTATAATCTTCAATAGAACTTATTTACGTGCATTACTTTGGACATGTTCGAGCATATTCGAGATAATATCGAAATCGAAAAATTACAAGAAAGAAGAACTCCTTGAAATGATGTTATAATTCATGTCCTGTAGTCTAATATTGATTTCTATCAGGTTTTTTGGATATCAGGAGAATGTCTCGGTTATCCCCCATCATTAAATTGATATATTTATTTTTGAAATCTATATCGTGATTAAACCAATATTATATTCAATATAAGTCTCAGAGTAATACAAAATAAATTGACTGTATTTGTATGTGTTGATTGAAAGCAGAATAAGATGCCAGAAGCGTAATAAGCCGTATTTGGAGGGCCATGAGCCACGGCCCCAAGTCCCCCCCCCCCACCCCTCCCCTCATTTGTACGTCACTGACATGAATAAAACCATTTTCAAATAAAAGATCAAAGAATTTAAACAGTGCGATGCAGTCAATAACACATACAAATCCTTATAGATACTTTACGAAGAACAAATATGAAATGAACAACAAACTGAGAGGCAATTTTAGCCCGGTTTTAGCTTGTTTCTGATATACACACATTCAGTTTCGTAAAATTTCGTAAAAAGTCGTAAACGCAAACGGAAAAAAAAGCCAGGAAACGCGACCACGGCAAAATCCTTCGCGATTCACCGCACGATGCTTCGCAGCCTCCCAACCCCTCGTAGTTAGGGTTATGACGGGTCAATGATAAAATGAACCAAAGTTCTGGTACAATGTAATAAAAAAATCCTCTTCCAGTGTGTTATGTATTGAGAGATAATATCGCGCACGATCTGTTTATCGCCTTAAAAATCGTCTGCGTTCGGGAACGTTTCATGAAAGGACTTGTTGGATGTTTTATCCGAGAAGAGTAATAAATTTTATTTTTTATTCAACAGTTACAAATTTCCAGAGGAACAGTGCTTCTTTGCCAGTCAAAATCAAGGAAAGCAGTCGGATTCCATAATTTGTCGGACGACGAATGTTGATGAAACGCTCCCCGGATTGTTGTGACCTGTCTCGTGTGACTATGGTTGTAGGTCCATTCTGTGACGTAGTGGAGTGAAGTGGTCATGTGATCAATAAGTTTCATGTCCGAAGTAATATGAAAGACCAAAATAAGCTTGTCTGTTTAACGGAGAAAAATATGGCTGTGCGGATGTCCGCCAGGGAGGCCAATCAGTTGCTCTGTAAAAAAAAAATGAGTAAAATAAAAAGATTAAAGAAGGTTAAAGTAATCATGAAAGACAATTTCAGACATTCGGTACGCACGGCAAGAGATTGATTTCATCTTTAACAGACACATGCTGACTCTTCCTTTTAAGGAAGACGTTCCATTTCTCGAACAAGAATTTGTGCTAATATTTTATTCTCACAACCATTATCCAAGCAGAGGATGTACGAAGATCAATATTTATCACATCTTCCTAAGATAGAATTACAATTACTGATAATTCGATATTTTAAAAAGCGAGTAGCCCAACCCCTTGGCATGCTGAGTGGGTTGATCGGTGATGCTCGGTTGAACCGATATTATCGGACAAAACATCATCATGTCGCCATTAGGAAAATAATTCAGTCGATGAAGTCCAAATTATTATTAAAAAATATCGTGAACCACTAGAAAACAAGAGCAGTGAAACTATATCGTTTTCTGTCCTAAGGCTCTGAGTAGCCCTGTCTCCCTATTTGATTTGTGTATCAGTTGGACATAGACCGATATATAATGTTTTCATTTTCCTAAATGCATTTTGCGCTCCAGGCTACTAACCAACTGGCACGTACGCGTCAAGGATAGGGCGGGGCTCCAGAGGTTTTTTTTTCTGACCTACGTGAATTTGAAAAAAAAATGATTAAAATATCGAATTCCTACTCCGTCCATTAACGAATTCTGTATTGTCAACTTCATATATCATCTTACGATCATTGGTTGCAGTGGCGTCACTAGTTTTTTTTTCCGAAGGGGGAGTGGTGCGATCAGGAGGGAGTGGGTGGGTAGTGCATGTTCTGATTGACCGCCACTATGCACTTATTAATTATCTACAGTAGATCTGAATGTAGCAACACTGAAATAAGAACATACATGTATTACCCTACTCAAGCCCCCCATCTCCATAAACCCCCCCCCCCGCCGACGGCCTTTTTTTTTTTGGGGGGGGGGGGGTGGGTCTAAAGGAAGGTATGATTGTGATTTTTTGCATAGTCAGCCCCCCCCCCCCACTTTTAATTCTAAGATGCATAATGCTTATCTTACATCTTCCATGAGGAAAGGAATCTGTTTTTACATCATTGGGGAAAAACTTTGGCTTTTTTTGTAAAGAATAAAAAAAAGTTTATATGTGTAAGTTACGTTATAGGTTCCCATATGCCTTACTCTGTTATCATTCATTGAAATAAATGAAAATGATATAGACATTAATTATCGTTACATTCGTCAAGTCTGTACACCTGGGCCCCGTCTAACAAAGAATTACGATTAACTGATCAATCGCAACTATGGAAAGACAACAAAGTCAACAAATAAAATGCATATTTGTTCAAAAAAAAATCTAGCTATGAATGTATATCCATAAATTTTTGATTTCTTGACAATTTGGTGTGTTCTCCTTTGTTTACAAAGGACATTTTGCCAATTTCTTGTAGAAAAAATTATGACACTAATGGATTTCCATAGAGTTACGATTGATCAGATCAATCGTAACCCTTTGTAAGACGGGGCCCTGAAATACAAAATGTTGATATGAAAATCCTCTCCAAAGAGAAAAATCGAAGAATGATTAGATAGAGCTATGTAATTGTAAATTATCGTTTTTTTTCACAAAACAGTTATGATCATCACAGTGATAATGAAAATTGGAAAGAAAACATTGTTCCGCACGATAATGAGGAGAAAAAAACATTTTATGAAATAAAATACCCCCCCCCAAAAAAAAAAAAAAAATAGTGTGTGGGTCATGCCACTGGTCTCCTCGTTACACATAGATTTACAACTAATCGTTGATATGATTGAATAGTCCTTGGTCTACTGAGTAAAATGCGCATGCAAATATTATGATCTGGATAGGCCATTCGCGTAGTGATTAATCGGTAACCATGGTAACCTTTGTGTTACGATGACACTGTTTTGTGAAATTAAGCTACACTTAAAAAAAGAATATCCAAACTTTCTTATTTTACAACCGATTTTGATACAATGTTCAGTCTCATGCTTGTTTCATTTTGTCTGTATCAATTTAAACCAACTTTTTACTGGGATGGACTTTTCAAAATCAAAATTACATTTAACCAGTCGGTTAATATGGCTGCCCCTCCCCCTTCAAGCTCCTTGACCACTATCTCGCACTGATTGCGCGTATTGAGAAGACCACCAGCGTTCGTGCATGAGAGGCGAATGATTCTCACTTTGGAAACGAATCGACGTGTCAAAACTCACAGATCAAAATTGAAACCGACACCGTATCGAGGATAAATGCTCGGGCGTATTACACATAAACGTCACGGAGATCTTCATGAAACGTGACTTATATCTCGTAGATGTGTCGGAAAGTTCGATTCGGGTTAGTTTGAAGTATTCTATTTTATTCCTTACGTTAGGAAAAGGGGAATTTTATTCAGAACAGGGGAAAGTCACAAATATTATATTGGTGATTCAGTTTTCATAATGTAATGATTGTCGTTTCATGCATATGAGACACTGTCTGCTTGATAAAGGTCTCCACATTTTCAATTTTAGTCTGATTGTCGCGATTATTACTTTGTATTTGTTTTTTTTGGGGGCAGATACCTGAAAGGAATGTTCCGGGCTGAGAATAATACGATTTAAACATAAATAATCGGCTTATGTCGAAAGGGTGGGTGCTGTCGCGTTAGGGTGCGTCAACGCGAACGCGAAGATTCGTCCAAAGCCCCCCGGTTTAGCCGAAAGGGAGCGTCGGGAGCGCCACGTCGCGTCGCGTTCACTGGAACGCGCCCTTTCGTCCAAAGCCCCCCCCCCCCGGTTTGGACGAAAGGGTGTTTAATAATAATGAATAAATAAATAAATAAAAATAAAAACATTTATAAGAAAGCTTAATATAAGGTATTTTGCCAATTTGCACGTAAAATAGTGGATTTTCAATCATTTAAAGCATTGACAATTTGAGGAAAAGTTAGAAAAGTTCAATTAATAATAATAATGATAATGATAATAATAATAATAATGATAATAATAATAATAATTATGATAATAAAATCAGATACCCACCCTTGCAATAAGCCACTTGGCGCCAATTTTTCACTCCAAATTCATTTCCATAAATTCACTCTTTGGGGTGAAAATTATTATTATTATCATTATTATTATTAGTTGAACTTTTCTTTCTTTTCCTCAAATTGTCAATGCTTTAAATGATTGAAAATCCACTATTTTACGTGCAAATTGGCAAAATACCTTATATTCAGCTTTCTTATAAATATTTTTATTTATTTTTATTTATTTATTTACTCATTATTATTAAACACACCCTTTCGTCCAAACCGGGGGGGGGGGCTTTGGACGAAAGGGCGCGTTCCAGTGAACGCGACGCGACGTGGCGCTCCCGACGCACCCTTTCGGCTAAACCGGAGGGGGGGGGGGCTTTGGACGAATCTTCGCGTTCGCGTTGACGCACCCTAACGCGACAGCACCCACCCTTTCGAAATAAGCCTAAATAATCAGACAAACAAAACAGTGAAATTTTGATCGAAATCGGACTAGGAATAACAAACTTATGGCATTTTAAAGATTTGCGTAATTCCGGTGAAACAGTTCTAGGCATGTCTTCATCATGTTCATGAATATTCAATGAGCAACTTGATGATGTCATATCCCAACTTGTTCTCTTGTATTTTATTATATGAAATAAGGTTTATTCATTTTTTTTTCTACCAAGAACTGTACAAATTGGACTGAAAACTTATTTAGTGCATTAAATATTCTTTGCTACAAAATTATTTCATTACAAAGAAGCCACATTATTCGCACACGTATATGATAAAATGAAACAATTATGATTCCATGTAATAACATAAAAAAGGAAAGTGGAGATGTGACATCATGAGTCCACCTAATAAATATCATGATGACGTGCATATATCTATTCTCACAAAATATTGCTAAATTTTAAAATTCAACAACTTCGTTATTTGTTATCAAATTTGGAAGACACTTTCAGCATTTTGTATTGTGAATTTTACTCTACTTATTTAGATATAAATATTTTTTCAGCCCGGATTACCCCTTTATGTGGCATGGTCGGCCTCCTCCCCCGTCTTTTGTTCAAGTAGTGAAGGAATAAACGAGGAGCAAAATGGGACAAGGAGTAAGAAGGAAAAGCATTTAAAGAAAAAAGTTTTGAGTCGTAAAACTCTAACACCGTGATGTAATTTGATTGAGGAAAGTAATGGGGTCGTATTTACGTGTAAGTTATGTATAATTGCCACGAATAGGAAAAAAATATATTACGATGCCATGCAGCATTCTATAGACGTGTGATTTAAAATTCTAGTTTAGACTAGGATTGAAATTAGGTCAATTTATCTTCTAAGTCCATTTAAAGCTCGATTTCCGTTATTGATAAGTAGAAAATGCATTTTGATTTTAAAAAATAGAACTGCCCGTGCGATATCTTGTAATCAGGCTTAAGGAAATTTGTTGGTTTGGGAAATTCCCATCCTCGAGCAGAGTTACCAAATAGATAATACTCACTAAGAATGCAATAATTAAGTCGTTTACTCGAGTTTAAGGAGATCATTAATATCTTTGTTATTTATGTTGTATTGTATTCCAATGTTACTATTTTTAACCAGCCAATGGGGAGAGACTTTTAACAGAAACTTGATTTCTTTTGATAATCGCCAGGCATTTGCCGGTATTCTGTATTTATTTTGTGTGTGTATTTTTTTTGTTTCATTCTGATATTGTATTTTGAATATTGCATGATGATTATTCTTAGTGTACTGATATGTATAATCCAAAATTAAACAAAAATGATAATTAAACTATTCTTATGTCTAACCAGGAGAGAGGCATAATATAGTCATCTTTTTAAATGACAAGTCCACCCCAACAAAAATTGATTTGAATAAAAAGAGAAAAATCCAACAAGCATGTTGGATGTAAAATAAGAAAGTTATGACATTTTAACGTTTCGCTTAATTTCACAAAATATTTATATGCACATCCTGTTCGGTATGCAAATGAGGAGACTGATGACGTCATCCACTCACTATTTCTTTTGTACTTTATTATTTGAAATATGAAATATTCTAATTTTTCCCCTCATTGTCAAGAGAAACAACTATTATTTCCTCACTGAACATGAGGAACTAGCATTGTTAAATACTAGGCAAGTTGGTCCTTACTGTCAAATCTGTAAAAAATAAAACATTGTATAATTCAAGCAATAAAAACAAAAAAAATAGTGAGTGATGGACATCATCCACCGACACATATGCATGTCACTGAATTGTGCATATCACTGTTCTGTGAAAAATAAGGGAAACTTAAAAATGCCGTAACTTTCTTATCCTACATCCGATTTTGATGAATTTTTCAGCTTTCTGCTGGTGTGATGTTTTTCTTTTATTTTTACTCAAATCAACATTTTCCAGGGGTGGACTTGACCTTTAAATAGTTAAGTCTCATTATAATTCACTTTTCATTATTGTCAATTTTTATTGTATTCATTCAAAATGAGATAAAGACGATATCTACTAAAAGTATTAGTGTACAGTTACAAACTGTTCGAATGAGGGGGGGGGGTTAGTTATCAAGTCAAATTACTATCGAACATTTCGTTAGATATATTTCATGTTATTTTTACCAACAGAAATCGAACTTCGGATTAATCTTTCATTGTCAAATGCACAAATGCAGCTTTGACGAACATGACAAAACTATATTTACTCTTCATGTGCAACTGCCATCGCGTCCTAATCTTCCGCCGTCATACCACTTAAAAGGTGGGGACCATCATGGCAATAAGATGGTGTTAATAAAAGCAGAACAAATAGAGAAAAATATTGGCGAAAAATTGATGAAAATTTGTCAAAGGATGACGAAGTTGTGACTTTTTTAAAGGTCACGTCAACCCCGGAAAATATTTTTGATTTGAATCAAAAGAGAAAGATCAAACATAACGCTGCACATTTCATCAAAATCGGTTGTAAAATAACAAACTGTTGGCATTTTAAATTTGGCCTATTTTTCACAAAACAGCTACATGTACATATATGCACGACTCAGTGATATACACAATGCAACGGGATAATACTAAATAATGAGAATAATAGTTGGATTTATGAAGCGCTTTTTGCCCGAGGATATAAGCACTGCTATAATTACCCCGGCTTTAGCTCGAGCTCCATCACCGGCGCTCGCTGCATTCAAGAAATTGATCTACTGGGTACCCATTCACCTCACCTGGGTAGATGAATTTCTTGGTGAATGAAAACATACCATGGCTATAGGATTGGGATTCGAACCCACAACCCTCCGTTTGAAAGGTGAGAGTCAGAACCACTAGAATACGACGTGCCCACTCACAAAGGAAACAGTGAGTACATATTGAACGCACCCCCCCCCCCCTCCCTCAGACCAAAAGAGGGAGGGGACTTTGAGAATGGAGACATGTTCATAGTATTAGTGTTGCTATATTCATATCTACCATAGATTTGTACTGGCGAAACTTAAAATTTAAGAATTTTCTTATTTCTATACCCAATTTTTATGAAATTGACAGTGTTATGCTTGCTGGATATGTCTCTTTTGTATCCAAATCAACTACTTGTTGAGGGTGATCTTGACCTTTCATTTTTCTTTTTTTTGTCACGTCACGGGCCAACAAATCCATCACTTATCGTATGACATAAATTCCACAAAATCCACCCCCCTCAAAAAACGATGGAATATCCATTCATAATCGAATTTGTTGAATTTATATTACATGATTATGGGGGAGCTGCACTGTTATGACGTCACAAAATAAATATTAAAATGATTAAATCATTACTTTAATAGTTATTCTTTTAGGATTTTAGTCAAACCTTTTATTTTTTCCCCTTAGGTTTTGATTTTATCAAAATAATCATATCGTCAGGATGACCTTCCGCTTTTAATGCTCACAAATTATTTCTTTTATTCTGCTTGGTACGCCACAACCGGCGTTATCCATGATCTACACCTCCTGAAGGGAACGATGGCGGGATCTTTGTCACGAGCCTTCTCCAAACAACGCCTCGGACAGAATGAAAACATATCATTCAAAATAATACGTCACAGACCCCGGGCTGATCACTTCCTGGTTGCAGCAGTAACACTGACGTAATCGATCACAGACCCGATCAAAGCTATTACGTTATTTCAAATGGGATATCATCGGTCGGTTTGTGATCGGTATCATTGTGTGTGACTGAGCCGTTACGAACTAGTTCTTGATTAATGAAGGGGCAATTAAACACTTAGGGCGCGCCTTTTGGCTCGGACGAGTCCTCCAATAAATATCATTGTGTAGGTGTTGCGAAACTGAACTGCCGGCAATTCAAAGACGGACGGACCTACCTCATCATTTTGACTCACAGAAATTGATGTCTCCTTTTAGCGCCTCCTATTCCAACTATCATTAGAAATTCAATTCCAGTTTTTATTTGGATTACCCATGCCCGACATTTTCACCCAAGAAGGAAAAAAAAACCTTCCAGTCCATTTCCGCTACAGTAAGTTGCGATTTTGTTGAATCTGATTAGTCACAAAACCTTAAAATTGGCTAAGCGGTGGAAATATGAAGGCGAAGCCCCGTTTCAAGTTGCCCTAATTGGAATTGGCATAATAAACTATGCAATTACAATATAATTGGTATTATGAATGAGCGAAAATGAAAATAATTATTAGCGAATCGAGAGTGAATGATGATCAATTCAGATTACTGCCTAGCCGCGGGGACAGGGACGAGGGCCGGTCCACGCAGGATTAACCAAAGGAATATCACATTTTCCAACGAAAAAGTTGATAAGCAATAAACGATAATAATATTATGATGATAATAATTTTGATATCGCAAGATTATCGCGAGTCAGGGTGGATATTTTCCCTTCAAATTTTCACTGGGCGATCAAAAAGAAAGAAAAAAACAGAGGGAAAAAAATTCCATATGGTCCTTTAAAAGGGGGCACTTGTTCCCCCTCCCTGACCCCGGCTCTTGCAATGATGGGGTAGTGGTGTATTAAAATGCTGGAGTTTCTCAATTATTCATGAAAAATTATATCCATGATAAAATGTCAAAATAAACTTTTCATCGAATGTTCCTTAAAGACCATGGTCAGTTTGAATTTGTTCACTGCCCAAATTGATGACAGATTATTGATAGTGTTTTGGTCAAATTAGAGAATTCGCAAAGCCAAATAGATAAAATAAACTTACTCCATAAATAGCCACATATAGCCATATAGCCACTGTACAATGTAAATACTGATTGTATTTTCACACGTAACTGAGTTTAGTGCTTTTTTATTGTCAGCTTTGTGTTCATATTTTTTTGCTTTGTAATAATATTTATTAATCATTCCGTTTAAAATCAAAGTGTGTACGATACATTGTAAAATATAACAATTCTATATTAACAAAACACTGTTCACAAAAGTCAAATAATCATCAAGTTTTATAATACAAATAATCGTACAAAATGTCATGTTTCACATATTCATATTCAGTAACAAAAAAATAACTAAATAACCAATGTAAATTCACAAAAATCATACAATAATTATGCAGAAAATGCTGAATGAATATTAAAACAGATTCGATAAAAGAAAATATGATAATTACAATTGTCGTCTGTACGATAGTTTTAGCAATTTGCTAAGTATTACATCCATGGCTGTGCACTGTAAAAACTGTGGTGTTAAAACTGACACCAATTGGTGTTAATAGAAGACCACACCCTGAGGTGTTAAAATTACACCCTAAAGATTGAACATAACACCAAAGAGTGTAAATGTATCAACCAAAGGTGTTGTAATAACACCTATAGGTGTAAAACTAACACAACCAATTTAACACCGGTGTAAACTAACTGTGTGTTCCTCTATGTACACCGGTTAACACCACAGTTTTTGCTGTGTACGCATTTTTTTTTTGCAGGGAGTTAGTCAGGGACGTTTACTTTTTCGAAGAAAAATCGAAACCGAGGGAGCTAAATGGCTGAGCTTAAAATTAAGGGCAGTTTTGCATTTTGTAAAGGATTTCATGCATATCTTTGGTGAATTTTAAGAAAATTGTCAGTAAAAAAATGTCCTGTCCCAATCTGCGCACGGCTATTATGACAATCACCAAGTTTTCTTTATTTTTTCAATTCATATAATTTTTCCTTGTATTTATACACTTAGGCCCGTATTCTGAAGTCAGGTTTAAAGTTGTAGTTTAAGTATGGGTAGCCAAAAGTAACAAAATTTTTATCAGGTTGTATGTTTCTTGTGTTTACTGTGCTCTTTCCTGATTCATTGATGGTGAAGACAATCGTCCATGTATACTTCCTAGACAATTAGGAATGATTTCAGAGCCAAGTGAGCTGAAGTATGACATCTCTACTGTTAGTGATTTATGTAACAAATGGCTTCCCACACTTAAACCACATCTTTAAACATGAGTTTAAGTTAAACCTGCTATCAGAATATTAATCTTATCCATCATGCCAATATTTAATCCTTAGAAAGGGATTTAATCGTGTTTATAGAAAAGATACAGTCTCTCTCTTACCGAAGATAATGACTTTCAAAAAGCCAGATATGTTTTAGAGATCTCGAGGTATATTGCGCCTTTGGGCAGAGGTGTGGCTGATTATATCGGTTAATGCTATCGAAATTAGCAAGTTTACGACAGTTTTGACGAATGTCATTATATCACTTTATCTCCAGATGGAAGAGTATTATTGGATAAGATGCTCGCACGTTCGTCATGACTATTTTTACTATGATCATCCTTTGTCAGTGATAAAACCATTCTTATCGAAAAAAAAACTATGAAGATTATAATTCATCTGAAATGATGGAAATAAAAAACTCTTAACAGCGGGGAAATTTACCTGACGATAAGATGGTTTTAAAAAAGCAGAGCAATAAAATGCCACAAAGATTTACAGTTGCGACTTTTTAAAAGGTTGTTACGTCATATGCGAGCAGTTATGTCGTACCTTGTCGTATATCATGTAATATACTCTAGTTTCCATTTTAATTGCAATTATGTATTAAATACGGTGAATTGAAAGATTTTTTTATTTGATACGGAGCGATGTGTCTGATGATTTATCCATCGCCCAAATAAAATCAATTTAATTTCATGGTTTGTTTTTTTATAGAAAATTGCATTTTTTAAAGAGGTTTTATCACACCAAGTGATATGGAGGAGCTGCTTGTCTTTGACGTCACAAACTTACATCTTTTTGTAATTTTTTATTATTATTTGACGGATTTTACTAGAACCTTCGCCATTAATTTTGTCTGATTCATCTACTTTCCTCAAAAACAAAGACATCGTCAAAATTATATCCTCTAAAAATATATAGACTTTTTGTGGAGGGGGCAACATTCTGTATAACAGTAACATTAGTCAGATATTACATTTTTTTTCACTTCTCAACTCTCTTTCTCTTTCTCTTCCTCTCTCTTTCTCTCTCTCCCATTCTTTCGCTCCCTCTCTCCCTCCGTGTCTCTCCCTCTTACCATTTTTCATTCACTTTGTCAGTTTGATTCTTATAATTGATAAGTATTGTTTTTTTTTGTTTTCTTGTGATGAATCTTGTAATGAATTTTGTTTTCTACGTCTTATAAATTATGTCTTTTATTATTATTATTATTATTATTTTAATGTTTGGATACAATAATGCAGAGATCGTGCATTTTCATATATTGCTTCACACCTCTGGAAGCCCCTCCCTTCTTCACTCCGTAAAAGTGACAACATGAGCCCTTCAAATCGTCTCTTGAAACCCACTTATTTCAGCAGATGTGTAATAATTAGCTTAATTGGATGAGCCTGTGCATTATTATGAATGTTTTTAACAGAAATATGGCGCCATATAAATGCCATGGATCAGCACGATCACAATCATCAGAGCTTTGTGGAAGACCAGTGATTTCTTATGAATATTTTGATTGTACATTTGTCTAATTCAATATATTTCTTATCGACCTGAACAGGCTACTCGGGATAAAGATTTGCAATAAATACATAAATAAATAAATACATAAGTAAATAAATGAATAAATGAATTAATAAATAAATGAATAAATGAATAAATAAATAAATGAATAAATAAATCAATAAATAAATGAATGAATAAATAAATGAATAAATAAATGAACAAATTATTAACTTAAAATATGGGCTAAATTTCAGTTTGTACACATAGAGTTGGATATTTGCGCTCACTTTAATCAGTAAGGAATCAAGGGGGGGGGGGGCACGTCCGGCTCGTGCCCTACTCCTCATCCCACCTCCCTCCCAAATACACACACACGTCTTGAGAGCCATAAAAATATTTTTAATCAAACAATCTGGCAAAAGTGAAGTGTTCTTTTTGCGTGCCAGATTTTTTAAAACATCAATGCCCGCTCTCTTGAAAATCCTGGATCCGCCCCTGACGTTAGTCACTTCAAAAACTGTCCGTACCGTGTAGGGCTACAATTCAAACCGATTTCCTAATGGTTGATTTTTTTTCTGACTATCCATGGTGGATGTCAAAACGCCAGGAGAGAGCCGGTAGGTTGGAAACCTGATCGACAGTAATTGACAATTAGTATAACTTTTTTTTAAGATGGAACTCTTCATTAGCTTTAGGTCATGTAAGCGATCAACGACAGCAATGATAGCGATTAATTCCTCAATTTGCAAGTCAATCATTGGCAGTGATGACGGATTGCATCAAAACTTTGGACGAAAGGAAAAGCAAATATTACCACTTTAACAATCTATAGATGGATATCTTTTTCATTTTATTTTATCATTTTTTTCTCAGCAATATTTCCCGACGATGATAATTTATCTGCGAACAAATTTTCAGTAATTATTCAAATGCCATTTAATATAATATTCCATACATTTTTAATCCTTCACTTTCAGTACTACTGTAATATCTGTAATATTGTTTATGGCGCAATTATTAGTTTTTCACTCATATTACAGTTAATTTGTGTTCAAATGTATCATATACGACACACTCGCCTTTCCGATTTGATTCAAATAACTATTCCTCCTTTTCAACTCAGTTCTATTTTTTACATTGTAATTACAGATTAAAAATCAGAACTAATTTTTATAACACTAACAAGTGGAACGCCTCTGACAGTCTCGCCTGCATTACGCGATTTAATATAGCAGCAGTGCTAACTTTGATAAAATAATCATTCACAAAAACACCATTCATATAATGATATAATACCACGTTCATTGACCATAAATGACTTTTGAACGGTGACTTAAGACTTGTCAACTACACCCATGTCCACATTGCATTCACTCTATCCATAAACTTTCAAATTTATGATGGCAATTCATCAATTACCCCCAACATGGCCTGAGTTCATTGACCTTAACTGACCTTTAACCTTGGTTTTGTGACCTGAAACTCAAAGGGGATGTTCAGTGATACTTCCTTACTCTTATATCCCAATTTTTATGAATTAAATCCATAAACCTTCAGAGTTATGTTGGTGATTCAACAAATACTCCCAACTTGGCCAAAGTTCATTGACCCTAAATGACCTTTGACCTTGGTCATGTGACCTGAAACTCAGACAGGATGTTCACTAATATTTGTTTAACATTGTGTTCCAGTTTCATGAACTAGATTCATAACTTTTATAAGTTATGATGGTAATTCAACAAATACCCCCAACTTGACCAAAGTTCATTGACCCTAAATGACCTTTGACCTTATTCACGTGACCTGAAACTCGAGCGGGATGTTTACTAATACTTGATTAATCTTATGCCCAACTTTCATAAACTAGGTCAATATAATTTTTAAGTTATGGTGTAATTTCATTAACTTAACCTTCGATTAAGATTTTGAAAATAATTCTCCAAACATGGTCTAAGTTCCTTGACCCTAAATTACCTTTGATCTTGATCATGTGACCTGAAACTCAAGCAGGATGTTTAGTAATACTAGATTAACTTTATGTACAAGTTTCATGAACTAGATTCATATACTTTCTAAGTTATAATGTCATTTCAAAAACTTAACCTTAGATTAAGATTTGATGTTGACGCCGCCACCGCAAGGCTGTTTATTATATGAACCTTACAGTATTTTACCGTTTAAACAATCATGTTTAATTTATTGACAATTAGATATGTGTTGCTTAAGATTTAAACAGTTGTTTAAACTGTTTAAACAATTACTGTAAGGTTCATATAGTAAACAGCGTTGTATAATTTCTTCTTACTGTGTATGCCTTTAGTCTGTGGAAATAAATCTTACTTTAATCTAATTTGTTGTACACGTTCCCACATGCCACTCCTTGCTTGCATTGCTTCAACACTGCAAAAAATGAAGAGCTAATTTAGCACTAATATAGTGTTTGTGCAGTGACTGCACTACGAGTGCTGATTTTTAGTGCAAATTTGAACTAGAAAATCAGCACTCGTAGTGCAGTCACTTTCCAAGCACTGCAGTGCTAAATTAGTGCTTCAATTTTTACAGTGAACGTTTTTTTTCCGTTTTGTATAGAATTATCTAAATGTGTTTGATGACATGTATAGCTATGTATTCTTATTCATTTTAATTTCTTCAATTATGTTTGTAAACATCGACTGGCGATGGGAGAATCTTCAATCTTCTTGTATTCTTTTGACCAAAAATAACACGAATGAATGAACTTCTGTTTCTGGTAACTCTCGTATAGGAACTCGGCAGGACAGTATATTTTTGCTGGTAAACGCCAAGCTGGTATATAACCAATTACCTAGGAAACGTTTTACGTTTAAGGTCAATTCCACCTCAGAAAAATGTTTATTTGAACCTATAGAGAAAAATCAGACAAGCACAATGCTGAAAATTTCATCAAAATCGGATGTAAAATAAGAAAGTTATGACATTTCAAAATTTCGCTTATTTTTAACAAAATAGCTATATGAACGAGCCAGTTACATCCAAATGAGAGAGTCGATGATGTCACTCACTCACTATTTCTTTTGTTTTTTATTGTTTGAATTATACAATATTTCAATTTTTACGAATTTGACGATTAGGACCTTCTTGCCTGACGCACAAAATGTTAAAATAATGGAATTCCACGTGTTTAGGGAGGAATGAAACTTCATTTCAATGACAATGACGAGAAAATCAAAATATTTCATATTTCATATAATAAAATACAAAAGAAATAGTGAGTGAGTGATGTCATCAGTTCCTCATACCGACCAAGATGTGCATATCACTGTTTTGTGAAATGAAGCAAAACTTTAAAATGCCATAACTTTCTTATTTTACATCCGATTTTGATGAAATTTTCAGTGTTATGCTTGTGGAATATATCCCTTTTTATTCAAATCAAGTTTTTGTTGGGGTGGACTTGTCCTTTAGGTTAATCAGTCACAGTGGCTGACATTATACACTACAGATAACACTCTCGTGCCTGTTTTTATCAAAGTGGAGACATTGGCAGAGTTGGGATTCGAACTCACAACCTTGCGATTATGAGTCCAATGCTCTAGCCACTGGACCACACGACCATTGTAATGAATGAACGAATAAATAAATAAATAAATAAACAAACAAATAAATGAATAAATAAACAAACAAATAAATAAATAAATGAATGAATAAATAAATAAATAAACAAATAAATATATAAATAAATGAATGAATAAATGAATAAATAAATGAATTAATAAATTAATTATTTAATAAATAATTAAATTAATAAATAAATTAATAAATGAGTGAATGAATGAATAAATGAATAAATAAATGAATTAATAAATTAATTATTTAATAAATAACTAAATTAATTAATCAATAAATTAATAAATGAGTGAATGAACGATTAAATGAATAAAACTTTTAAAATGAAATAAAGAAAACAGCTAAACCTACCCTGGTGTTTCTGCATAGCCTCCATGTGTTTCTGATCACATCCATACAAAACCTGAGTTTTCTTCCCGATCTGCTTCTTTTTGACGTCATTATTGGGTTAGTCTCTTCTTGTTCAGACCCATATTCAAACGAACGTAATTTGGAAAGCAATCGTATAAAATCCGATCCCTGAAAGACAACAATATTACAATTATTGATTTGCATATTGGATATGAAAATGGATGGGATATCTACCGAAAGAAAATTAATGTTGAATTGAAGTACACCCGAAAGAAGGGACGCCAATTTTCTTTTTGAAATTCAGACACTGCCTGCATGCCAAGTGACTTTTGGACCCCTTTCTTTGAATTGCTTTTACTCACTCGTGCGTGAATGACGAATATTCTGAGTTATTTCAGATAAAGGAGGAGATCCTAAGCTTTACCTCGATAGGTAATTTGTAATTCTGGTTGTAATTAAGTGATGATAAATCATCGATAATTTTTGGTTTCGTTTTCTTTTTACTTGAACCTTGATAGGCTTTTTTGGGACGCATGGACTGTATGAGATGACAAACACGACAATAAAGTGACTGGATGTACAATAGTTTGAACATTTTATGGAATTTCTTCAATTAGAAACCTTCGTGCTATGTTTAATAGCCATAAAGTTTAATGTTGATGTTGTTTTTCAAAAAAACTTCAAGTGATGCAACCGTAACCCGGACCCCGAGCATAAATCAACTAAGGTGACAAATCATTCTCCGTAATAGCCCCCAAGCCTTGCAACAATCCGCCATCGTTAACATTGTTTGAGTCCCTCCTAAAAAACCCCCATCTCTTTCATTCCATCTTCCTTTCCGTAGTGAATTGTGCAAAACGATATAGTCAATTTATATTGTAAATCATTATGTTGTAGTAACCAAACTAATTTCTTTATTTTTCTATTTAAATTTTCTATTTTTTATTTGTCATCCCACTGAGGAAAAAATAGTCCTCCTTTTATCATATTAAAACATATAATACTATACAATTGTTGGACATATATGCATGAATACTAATAAACATAAATATGTGTATTACACATAAATGTCAAATTAAATTTGTTTGAATTTTCTATTTTTACCACCATACGACCAATTCGGGTGTTGTATCATAGTTTGATGCATTAGAATGTGACGTCGTGAATATTTAAATGCGGAGATTAGGCAAGGCCCGGTAACTGGGTAGTGACATTATCATGCGCACAACACATAACGAAGTCGTCCGTCGCAGCTTGTTGACTTTTTTGGAAGCTGCACATGAACAATTGACCCTATGTTTGCAGTTATTATTTACCATGTATGTTATTTAAATTTCATCTGATGTATATTATACTTTGCTGGAATTCATAGGAAGGATCCTGCCACATGAAAAATATTCTTATTTCTATGGAATTGTTAATGTTATGACGACATTTCAAAGACTTAACCTTGGTTAAGATTTCGATATTGATTCCCCCAACATGGTCTAAGTTAATTGTCCCTAAATGACCTTTAACCTTGATCATATGACCTGAAAGTCAAGCAATATTACTCGATTATCTTTATGTCCTAGTTTCTTGAACTACGTTTACATTCTTGACTTTTCAGTAACTTAACCTTGGTTAAGATTTCAATGTTGACGACGCCGCCGTCGCCGTCGGAAAAGCGGCGCCTATAGTCTCGCTCTGCTATGCAGGGGAGACAATAAAAATCAGAATACTACTTTATCTAGACTGATTATCATTTGCCGGCAACCAATACAGATGTAATATAGAATGACATAATATAATGAAGGGAAGTCCATCCGTAATGTGGAGTGGATAAACCCAGAATGAAAGGAATTTTTAACGGTTATATTCGGCAAAACACCTCCTCTTTTTATCTCTCTGGCTCTTTAGATGATTATGCAAACATCATTATCTAAGCAATTTAGCCTTGATATCCAAAGCATTTTCTTATGAGAAAATAGATGAAGTGAAGTAAATTATACGGACAAATAAGGTTGCATTCTATTTTCGCAAAATTCTCATTGCATCGCATTGTCTGACTCCTATCACATTAAAAAATATGTTGAACATTTTGAAACGAGAACATAAAGAAAGAAAAGAAACGGATTTTCCTATACCGACAAAAAAGTTGTGTAAATATTTGTTAAATAAACACTCGTTAATATGCCACGGTTGCATAGCACAAAAAAATATCAACCCATACCACAAAACAAAACTATTGATAATCGAGGGCGTATGTTAACGGAAAAGTTCACCTCAATAAAAGGTTAATTTAAATAAAAAGAGTAAAATCCAACAAGCTTAATTCTGAACATTTCATCAAAATCGGATGTAAAATAAGAAATTTATGACATTTTTTATTTTCGCTTAATTAATTCGCTTAATATCACAAAACAGTTATATGCACATCCTGGTCGGTATGCAAATGAGGAGACTGATGTATTTTTTGTATTTTATTATATGAAAATATTCTTATTTTCTCCTCCTTGTCAAGTGAAACAACGATTAATTCCTCCTTGAACTTGCGGAATTAGCATCTTTTAATACTACATTGTTCATTCAAGTTAGTCCTTATTGCCAAAACTGTAAAAATTGAATAGTGAATAATTCAAACAACAAAAAACCCTAAAGAAATAGTGAGCAAGGGACATCATTTACTGTCTCATTTGCATGTCACTGAGTTGTATATATCACTGTTTTGTGAAAAATAAGCGAAACTTAAAAACATCATAACTATCTTATTTTACATCCCATTTTGATGAAATTTTCAGTGTTATGCCTGTTGGATTTTTCTCTATTAATTCGAAACAGTATTTTTCTGGGGTGGACTTGACCTTTGAATTAGAAATGGCTTGCTGCATTCAAAATGTCATGGCTGTTTTGTTTCATATAATATCATTATTTTTTATATAAAAGACGCAATCCCTAAAGTAATAATAATACGCCTATTCGGCTGAAGTTCCTGTGAAGCTAAATGCATCTCTTAATTGAGGTGAATTATTAAAATATGCCTAATTTCAATCTTGCAAATGTCAAACCATCCAATTATGATCTATCGCAATAGGTCATAAACGACCAGATTTATGTCCAAGTTTGTCAACAACGACAATCTGATCTCTGATGTCATGCCCGTCTCGATCGCTTCTATATTGCATTCGGATGAACCAAATAAACGCTGAACGAAAGACAGAAAACTCAATTTCCGTATTGAGCTATAAAAAGAATAAGGAGTCTAAATATCGTGGGGGGTTATTGTAAAAGCTATGTAATTAGTCAATCTTGATTAATGATCATTCGACCTTTGAAGAAAAAAATGGCAAAAAAATATTTTTTTTTTACTGAAGGAAATTGATGATGACGGCAGAGGAAGGAAATCAACTAAATAGACGAAGGCAATGCATTGTGGGGCATTATTTTTGAAAGAACATAGAGCTTTGAAGTAATATTTAATAACTGATTTTTTTACATTGATGTACAGGTGGTGAAACAAATTAAAATCGAAATTGTATTGTTGTTTAAGCATAATCAAATAACTGGATAAGACCTCGAATTCTGTTTTCTACATGTATACCAGCTACTAGAAACAAACAATGACTAAAGGTTTTTGACGATATAGATAGATAGATAGATAGATAGATAGGTAGGTAGGTAAATAGATAGATAGGTAGGTAGGTAGATAGATATAGATAGATAGATAGATAGAGAAAAGGGGGAAAGGTGTATAGGCCTGGCCTGTGTAAATTTATGATACCCCTTTTATTCAATCATTGATATATGACGTCACAATTAAATCGTCCCTACACCCATCCCCCCCCCCTCCGCCCATCACAATATCCTGGCGCCACTCTTGGCATGCTTGGGGTAGTTTGACTGTCAAAAATTCGTTCATATTCATAATGGATAAAAACAGCGTTTTTTGAAAGCTGCCCTCTGAAGCTGTCCTCGAAAACCCTTTTTTTAAGTAACAGGCACACTTTCCTCATCTAATTTCCATTCTCATCTTGTCTATTTCCCTACTTTGAACCGGTTTTGACTCCTCCAATATCATCGCGTGTTTCTGTCACAATATTTCGCGCTTTTGTCGCACTAATAACCCCGTGCTGACGGATGAAGAAAATTGAGCATATTTTCAATATTTCTGCCACGTTAAAAACATTACATTCTCGCTGTAATTCAATTCGATTTTGAGCGGCGATTGTTTGCATGGAAATCGCAGAAAGACAAAAATATCATCGTTGCAGTGATGAGCAAATGTCATTGTCGTTTAACGGTATATGATAACAGAAAAATAACATCTTCAAAAAGCAAACGCTGATGGGTAGTCGTAGGAAATAATGTGAATAGCACATCCTCCCAAAATGCACTCACACCCCTTCCCTATACAGACGGACGCTCTTTTTCTTTTGAACCATTGTATGGCTTTGGTAAATAAACAACATACAATGAAGGTATTTTAAAGTTGAAAAGGAACAAGTTGGAATATCCAGCATCTCTGAGTGTGTAATGACTTGAAATAATAGCATTTTAAAAATGTTTAACAAGCATCGTTTTATCTTTGTCAATTTCACTGTCATACATGTAATTACTGTCATGGTCATCGTCGGCATACTCGTAATCGTTCAAATTACACCACCTTTGGCATCAACATTGACGTTATCAGCCCCATCTTTACCGTCATCGTCATCATCATCACTATCATTATCAACATTTTTGTCATCTTCTTATTCTTCATCACCACCACCATCATCATCATTATCGGAACACACTGTAAAAACTGCGGTGTCAAAACTGACACCAATTGGTGTTAATAGAGGACCACACCCTGAGGTGTTAAGATTACACCCTAGAGAAAGAGTGTAAATGTAAAGACAAAATGTGTTATAATAACACCTATAGGTGTAAAACTAACACCACCAATTTAACACCGGTGTAAAATAACTGTTGTGGTCCTCTATGTACACCGGTTAACACCACATCATTCCCATTATTATCATCACCACCACCCTCGTCGTTATCATCAACATTATCGAAATCATCATCTTAGTAATCATCATCATCATCATAGGCATCACTGTCGGCATTACCAGCATCGTCATTAAATTGATCATCATCGATCGTCATCATCACGAACATCGCCATTATCGCCTCACCACCACCATCATCATCATCATCATAAAAAACAACAACATTATCTAAAGAATCGTCATTGCCGTGATCATCACCACCATCATTATCATCATCATCGTCAGTGGCGGATCGTGACCCGGAGAAGACAAAGTATTGGAGGGGCACAGCATTGTTCGCAAAGAATACAGTGCCCCTCCAATCATTTGTCTCCTTCGTGTGACGGCCCGCTACTGATCACCGTCATAATCTTGGTCATCATCATCATTGTCATCACTATCAGCATTACCACCATCGTCATTACATTGATTATCGATCGTCATTGTCATAATCATCACCATCATTATCAACATTACCATCAACTTTAATATCTTCATCACCACCACCAACGTCATCATCGTCGTCGTCGTGCTTGTTGTCATCGATCAATAAACTTTTTGTCAAAGAAAACAAAAACACAGTTGTCATTATTTGTGTCTTATCACGCTTACTTGTAATGATAGGTCAACGGTGTCACTGAAATCGTTCGAATCACCTCTGACGTCTTGTGGGAAGGCCCCCGATGACGTCACAGCCATTAAAATGGAAAGTGTGAGGATGACAACAGACAGAGTCAACTGATGAGGTTCCATTTCTAGAAATAAAAAACAAAAAAACAAAACAAAACATGGATGCCATGATCATGGTTTTTTGCTTGTCCTGGCAGTTTGTGTATGTCTCAGATAGTCTTTATGCCGCATTGTCTAAATTCACTTGGTCTAAATGCCTAGGTCTAAATCACGCTCGGAATAATACCCACTCATTGGATATTAAACGACTCCGATAAAACCTAACATGAAATGTGACAACATTAAAAAAGACATGCTTAATGTTAGTACCGATCAGTAGACGAACTGGAATTAGACCATGTGGAATTAGACCAAGCTGGAACACTGGCGGATCCAGGGGGCACATCTGGCCCGTGCCCCCCCCCTTGAGAGGCATAATAAAAAAATAATGTAAATATGCCGTTCTTACACAAATGTGCCCCCCTTTTGAAAGTCACAGCATTTATTCTTAATGGGAATATTCCGTTTATGCACCAGTAATGACCTTTTGTTGGGGGGGCTTGTTAAATTTTCTTTGGGGAATAATGGGCACCCCTCCCTTTCGGAAAATCCTGGATCCGCCCCTGACCTGGAAGTAATGGAAGGGATCATAGACCAAGTGGAAATTTACCATAAATCTGGTTATGCTTGTATATTCTTCTGTGATTGCTCTACACGATCGCACACAATTTTCAGATCCGATTATCTTACACTTTATTTTATTTCCACGTTCCAGAAACTTAAGTATATACAAGTATAGTCATTTTTTTAACATAACATAACCATAACATAATGATTATTTAGCAAACGTAACGTTGTTCTAATAAAACACAACTATACACTCTAAAAAATGAAGTGCTAATTCAGCTCTTAAAGAGCGTGTATAGTGACTGCACTTCGGAGTGCTGATTTTTCTGGTTCAAATTTGAACTAGACAAATCAGCACTCCGAAGTGCAGTCACTATACACGCTCTTTAAGAGCTGAATTAGCACTTCATTTTTAGATTGTACTTGTTTTATATATAAAAAAATACGTATATGAACAAAACAGAATATATATCAACATAATGCCTTTGAAATGGGGAGGCTTGGAGCTTGAAATAGATAGGAAAAGAAAGGGGGAGAAAAAATGAAAAAAAAAATCGTGTAATTACCTTGGGAACTTTAGGCATTTTAGGAATGCATGTAAAGACTAAACACAATGAAAACCAATTAGTATGAAAATCTCCCAATTTCTTAAATTAATGAATAATTGGTTATTCACCGGCAGGATAAACTAATAATTCTTTTGATAATGATATTATGATAATTCCTATGAATCTGTAAGCGCTTACATACATCTTAGTGCAATAATATAAAATAAGCGCGTTGTGAATATTAACCACATTATCATTATATTGAAGGAAATTGGAAGTCAATTTAAAAACATGTTCTTTATTTCAATCATGCTAAATCTAGTAAGACGAAATGTGTAAAAAAAAAACGAAAATATAATTACAACCACTAACTGTTTGGAGCATTGACCTTAATAATTTCAGAAACATGATTGCGATAATGGTTGTTAAAACACACATTTTATTTTCATTTGGCATTATAATTCTCCTAAGTTCTTTGGAATCATATTTCTTGATTCATGTTGGTATACTTATTCTCAAAAAAAATTATCAAGAACAAGACAATTCGCATGTGAACAATATTTATCGTAAAGGCGAAAAACCGCGGAATGGCGTATTACAACTGCTTTCTTGAATAATTCCTGAACACGGAGCCTTCATTATCCATGACCACCCCACCCCCCCCCCCCTTGGCTCCCTCGGTGCTCCTTTAACGTTATTCGGAGGTAAAACTTTCCACCCCTTTCACCCTTCGGCTGCATTTATTGAAGTGATTGCCCGGGATGACATTTTTATAGCTAAATAAATAGAGTAGAATTCACTGAGCAAAATGCCGAAAATTTAATCAAAATCGGATAACAAAGTTATTGAATTTAAAGTTTAGCAATATTTGTGAAAACAGTCGTCAGGAATATTCATTAGGTGGGCTGATGATGTAAAATCCCCGCTTGTGATATGAAATTGTGTTTATTTTCTTTTTTTTATCTTTAAAGAACTATAAGAAAAATTGGATTGACAACTGATTTATAGTGCATTAGATATTTATTGCTGCAACTTATTTCATTATAAGGGAGACATGATGTCTCGCCCAGCGAAAAGATTGTTTGAATTTAAATAAACCAATATTGGAAACGTTTAATTATTTGAATTTATTTCCCTTCATTGAATATAGGATACCTTAGAGAATGAAACACGTTTTTTTAATGCAAATTAAGTCTGCTTAATGGAGTTCGGTGCATAGGTACGTTAACGTGGCACTCCATTTTTCAAAGGTTCAGGAGTCAGACGCCTGTATCGGCTTCTGCAGTTTGGGGGAAACTTTCTGTTGTTGAACGTGATTTAAACGTGGTTTTATGTCCCGCCAGAAAAGAGTGTTTTTTGGAATTCATTAGATCTTTTATGCTTTCCATATATGTCAGACAAATTAAATAAAGTCAATTCATAGTGTCTCCATTTGCCATGCTTAGGAATAAGAGCAGGGCGTGTGGGTTTTTGACCCGGTTTTATGCCCGGTTCCCGGTTTCGGATTTCCGGTTTTCGGTTTTTGTCTAGATTCATTATAAATCATGCTAATGGAAAGCGTTGATCTACCAAAGTGAAAATTGTATGTTTGTATTAAGAACTTATTTGCGAAATGAAAGGGAAAATAAGGATATTATGTTTTTGATATAGAGCAGAATATTATTCGCATAAATAGATAAACATTATTATGAACACTAAATCGAAACAAGTTTTGATTTAGAATTAAAGCATTTCAGAACTTTAACTTCATTGATGTTTACTAAGAAAAATGTTTTGTTATTGTTTTTATATTTACATTTACAAACGCATATAGTGTCATATTTTAATTAGCTGACAAAGGAATTATTTAATGCATTAACTAATTGTCACTGTTTGTGAAAAGAATTAGAAACAAATGCATATAAGCTTTAACTAGTTAAGATTAAGTTGAATTATGTACATGCAAGATAAGCAAAGTTATTTTAAATCAACGTGTGCAGAGCTATTAGCAAATTGACAAAGTCAAAGAAAGTTGTGAGTAATTGAAAACTACAAGAATTTTACAGATATTACCTCTGTTTATTTGAGCAAACAGACGTGAATTATAATCATAATTACGATAACGATTCGGCTTCATAATCATTATGACTACATTGTTTAAAAGACAATAGACAATGATTGTTTATGTATAAGAACGACAGTTAAATAATTACATGTGAAACAAAGATGCAGTGTGATAAAACAATTATATTTATAAACATGCTGTAAACTGAACCATGAAATCATTTATGTCAACAAAGACTCATTATTTTATATATTTTGTTCAAACAGATCGAATAAATATACGTTTAACGGCGTTATATATCGGTACGGCGGGATGTGACGGTTTGTGTTCCTTCTCTCAATTATTCACATATTATTCACACAAGTATGAAAGAATGAAAAAAATATGATTTTATGTCATAACATAAGAAAACGGAAGTCCAGATGTGACATCATCAGCCCAACTAATGAATATTCATGACGACTGTTTTCACAAAATATTGCTAAACTTTAAACTTCAATAACTTTATTATTTGTTATCCGATTTTGATGAAATTTTTGGCATTCTGCTCAGTGAATTCTACTCTATGTATGAAGACATAAATATTTTCAGCCCGGACCATCCCTTTAAGTGATGTAAGTGCAATTAAATGAAGCCATGTGCAAAATTTAGATCCTTTTATACACCCACACTGCACGACTAGGATTATAGTGGTATTTAAAAAAATAATCCCCATATGCATCGCCTTCAAATTAGATTTACGAATACCCAATTTTTGTGGCAGTATCTATAGCAAGCTGCGATGAAACATTATCACTGTATAAAGATGTGGTTTTTGTTAATTGTGATCGATACAAGGCTGGGCATAATACTTTGAGGCAATGAACTGTATATCTATGCGAATATATAAAGCGATACACCGAGATTTAATCTTTGGGTGGGTCGTTGGTTTTTGGTCCGCCCACTTGCACGACATGCAACCAATCCGAATGCACTGGGCAAAACGCTCGATAAATGTTGCATGTCTATAATAGTACAGACTAAAAGTTTATATTGTTTTACCTGATCAAAAGAGGAGAATTTGACGATCAAGAGAGTTATTATAGGCCTATCTGAAAGTAATCATTTTGCAAGGTTTTTTTTTACTCCGTATGATGCAATTTAATTTATCTGCTATCACAGATATGTTGTAGTGCAGCTGTGGCCATTTTTTGAGGGGTCGCGGAACGGTTTTGACAGGTGGGGCTGAGCAAAAGGTAGGGGATCA
The DNA here is from genome assembly GCF_018143015.1 of Lytechinus variegatus. Classification (NCBI taxonomy): domain Eukaryota; kingdom Metazoa; phylum Echinodermata; class Echinoidea; order Temnopleuroida; family Toxopneustidae; genus Lytechinus; species Lytechinus variegatus. Next base: position 6,241,161 of record NC_054752.1, on the reverse strand, counting down.
CCATTAAAAAGCAGTAAAAAGCAGTAAAAAGCACAGAAAATACAACGCCTCTTATAATCCTCCAGCTTTCTGCATCCCCTCATTTTGTGCGCCTCACTATACATTATGAGAGTCCGGGGTTCGATTCCCGGCATCATGGCACACTGTAAAAACTGTGGTGTTAAATCTGACACCAATTGGTGTTAATAGAGATTGAACTTACACCAGAGAGTGTACATGTAACAACCAATGGTGTTGTAATAACACCTATAGGTGTAAAACTAGCACCACCAATTTAACACCGGTGTAAAAAAACTGGTGTGGTCCTCTATGTACACCGGTTAACACCGCAGTTTTTGCTGTGTAATATCGCTTCTGCGTATGTGCCCTCAATGTTATCAAAATTTATATCTTATCGAATGGGAAATCGACATTGCGTTCGTATTTCTTTTCACCCATCCAATCTCTTATAGCACTTAACAAAAGTGATTATCAGTTAATTTTGAAAAAGTGACGGGGATTATTGTCCATCTCCGAATTGATTGTGTTGAATAAGAAAAAAAAGTTACAATTTATAAGCATTACACTGAAAATTGAATGAAATTCAGATTAAGAATAAAACGCAGGAACCGAGAATGTGTTGAACATGCCCGTCTAATGACAATGAACAGCTGGGAGGTCTTTATCGAAAATTGGTGAACGGGACATTAGTTTTGTGCTCAGTTTCAGAGCTTTCGAAAAACACTGCAAATTATGTCGTTGGTCAAGAAGCAATGCCGAAACTTTTATTTGATTCGTAAATTTTCGACAAAGACGTCTTGGCTGTTCTTTGTCACGACGGGCATTTAATAATAGATTTACTCTGTTTATGAATCTTTCATTCGTCGATGAGGGAAAAACCCCTACACTGAAAAAAAGATTTACTCAATATCGGATGAAATTGGAACAGGCATGTTGGTTGAGTAAAACGATATCAAATATTTTGTAAATTTTACGCAATGTTGCGTTGAAATAGCAAAATATGGGGTAAAGAAAATATCCAGCAAACATGCACGTTCCCTTTCACCTCAATATTGGGTAAAATTTTACTCTGTGTTTTGTAAGAGTGTGCACCTCAGCACCGTTTGGTGAACGAAATTACCTGTAAGTGATCTGGATGGTACTTGGAGCTCAAACTCAACGCCCGATTTTCCTTTTCTTCGATCACGATCCAGAGCCCACCCTTACAAGAAACCGATATCACTTTTCAATTTCGTAACTTAATGTGGGCATGTTTTTTACCCTTTTCAGACACATAAGTCGAGACGATTACGATATAGATGGAGATGAGATAGTGATATGGGATCAAGTGGATCGTCCGTGACGTGTTTGTAGACTTTCCCCGTGATTGTAATGAAAATAGATTCAGATTTAGAAACGGGAATGTCTTTGCTAGAAATATATAATGTATCTCTGACGGATATGCGATGTAACATAGCCGATCATTTTAAAGCTACAGGCAAACCAACAAAACCAACTCCAAACTAAACGATAAACGATGGTGGGAATGGGATGGCCTTGGGGTCCATGCCCCTCCCCCAATGAAAAAAATAGTTTTACGACCAAAGTTTAAAAAAGAATGAAAGTAAAAGGAATACGTTGAGCAACTGAGTCGAGCAAAAAGCTAACTTTTTGTAAAAAATGAATAAAATATACTTTTCTTTTCTTTCTGTTTTGAAAGTGATATAAGTTATTCAAACCAAGTGATATAAATCATATAAGTTTATTCAAACCAGTCAGATGATGTGGAGCGTTGTGGCCCAGTGGATAAGTCTTCTGACTTTAAAACAGAGGGTCGTGGGTTCGAATCCCAGCCATGGCGTAATTTCCTTAAGCAAGAAATGTATCCACATTGTGCTGCACTCGACCCAGGTGAGGTGAATGGGTACCCGGCAGGATTAATTCCTTGAATGCATGAGCGCTGAAAGACAGCTCGAGCTAAAGCTGGGGTAATAATAATAATAATAATAATAATAACAACGCGCCTCGGAATAGAATATTTCTAGATAGATGGCGCTATATAAATGCCTATTATTATTATTATACAAATATTTAAAAGGTTGGCAATAAAGGAATATAAAATGGAATGTTTTGGACCCCATAGAAGCAGAAGTTTTTTTTTCTTGGTCGTGATGCGTTTGGGGATATGGACCCAAGCCCCCATCTTCTATTGTTTAGTTTACCTTTGACTTTAGTATTTGTGGTGGTTACAGGTCTGACTAGCCCAAGCAACAGGAAAAACCCAAATGGGTGATTTCAAGTACGGTGTTGACCTTTTCGTGTTGGTGTTAAGCAAGGTTTCCACTTTGGCGAGTTAACATCGCGAGTTATGGCGAGTTCTAGCGAGTTGCCAAAATGAGGCACTCGCGATAACTCGCATAAAGCTCACCATGAAACTCGGGATAACTCGCGACAACTCGGCATGACTCGGCGGAGCTCGTTCAAGCTCGGGACAACTCTCCTTGAAGTCGTGAGCAGTTTCAAAATTTTGAACATGTTCAAAAATTTTGCTAACTCGCTGTAACTCGTGCTGAACTCACCTAAACTCGTTGTATACTCGCAGTACTCGTAATAACTCGTAAGAAGCTCGAGATAAACTCACAATAACTCGTAATAACTCGCCACATCTGAGTATACGCGAGTGCGTTCCGAGTTTTCAAGAGCGAGATACGAGCATTGCGATCGTTTTACGAGTCAAGTGGAGGTGCCCACGAGATTAGCGCGACTTTAGATCGAGCACCCCGAGTTACAGCGAGTTTCGAATGAGTTTATTCCGAGTGCGTGGCAAGGGCTCAGAGGCATGCCGACCGGATGATAAATGTCCAGTGATCTATATTTTCCCCACATATAAACCCCTAAAAAAAAGTTTGGAAATCTGAGTTTGGCCATTAATTTCTCCCAACTCCAAAATTTACACATTGCATATTTAACATCATTTAAAAGGTCATTTGATTTTCTTTACAATGATACCATGCTTGTTATGATCATGTCATCACGAAAAGAGCAGGATTCAAAAGTGTTGGATGAAGTTTGAATTGAAAAGCTGCAAAACGAGCAAAAAAGTTTGGAAATCTGAGTTTGGCCATTAATTTCTCCCGACTCCAAATTTTACACAATGCATATTTGATATCTTTCAAAAGATCATTTGATTCCCTTTATGATCCCATGCTTGTTATGATCATGTCATAAAAAAGAGCAAAATTGAAGTGTTGGATGAAGTTTGAAGTAAAAAGCTGCAAAACGAGCAGAAATAATCATGGAGGGTCAATACAGAACATGATTCTTTTGTCTGTGTCAATACAGATGAAAATCAATTGGCCCTGCTTTTTCATTTCATAATGTTTTCTTGTGGTTTATGTTTGTTTGTTGTGTGTTTGCTTGCACAGAGGTATGTTTGATTCCATTTGAATGTTGATGTTAAGGTGCATGAAAACAATTGCTGAGAATCTCACTCATCATCATGGATGAAAAGAACAGTGACTTTCAATATTATGTCATTTTGCAAATTTTGAATTTTGACCTTGCCCCACAGTTCAAAGCACTGCACCTCCATGTGAGCCAAAATCACATCATGGAAAGTATCATTTTAAAGAAAATTAAATGAACTATTCATTGATATTAATTTAACATTGATATTTACTAAAGACGAGGCGGGATTACCGATCAAACTCAAAAGAAACCGCTTAAAAAACTCACTCATCACCACGGAAAAAGGAACAGTGACTTTCATTATTGTGTCACTTTGCAACTTAATTTTGAATTTTGACCTTGCCCCACATTTCAAGGCACTGCACCTCCATGTGAACCATAATCATATCATGTAGGGTATCATTTTAAAGAAAATTAGATGATCTAATCATTGATATTAATAACAATTGATATTTATTAAAACTGAGGAGGGAGTTTATTTTAAAGTGAACATTTTAACTGACCCACGCAATGTACAATTACTTTTAAAAAGGCTGTTACCACTGCATTATTACAACTTTAAACAACATGATAAGGAGAGAATTATACCTCGATCCAAAAGATCCAAGAGTTGTGGCCATTCAGGTAGGGAAACAGCGAATGAAGATGACATTCAAACAAGGGTAGAAGAAGTGCAGGAAGAGACAATTGAAACGGAAGAAAAGTTCAATGACGAGCAGAGCCAAGGTAAAAGAACAAGACACCAAACTAGACAAGGTCCAACTGGAGCGCCTCTGGCAGTCTAACCTGCATCACGCTATCCAATATAGTAGCAGTGCTGACTTTGAAAACTACTATAAAATAATTATTCACAAAACACCATTCATACAATGATACAATACTACGTTCACTGACAATAAATGACATTTGACCTTTATCATGTGACCTAAGACTTCAGTTGTCAGTGATACTTGATTACCCTATATCCACATTTTATAAACTGTATCTAAACTTTGAAAGTTATGACAGCAATATAGTATTAATCTCCAAAATGGTCAAAGTTCAATAACCTTAAATGACCTTTGACTTTGGTCATGTGACCTGAAACTGGCATGAGATGTTCGGTGATACTTGACTACTCTAATATCCAAGTTGATGAATCATATCCATAAGCTTTCAAAGTTATGATGGTAATTCCACAAATACCCCCAACATGGCCAAAGTTCGTTGACCTTAAATGACCTTTGACCTTCGTCGTGTGACCTGAAACTCTCACAGGATGTTCAGTAATACTTGATTACTCTTATATCCAAGTTTTATGAATCAGATCTATTAACTTTCTAAGTTATGATGGTAATTCAACAGATCACACGAACATCATAAAGTTCATTGACCTTTAACCTTGGACATCTGACCTGAAATTCGCACAGGATGTTTAGTGATACCTGATTACTCTTATGTTCAAGTTTCATGAATCAGATTCATAAACGTTCAAAGTTATAATGTTAATTTAACAAATACCCCAATTAGCCATAGTCCATTGACCCTAATTGATCTTTGACCTTAGTCATGTGACTTGAAACTCAAGCAGGATGTTTATATTCTTTAATAACATTATGTCTACGTTTCATGAACTAGGTTCATATATTTTCTAAGTTATGATGACATTTCAAAAACTGAACCGTAGACTAGGTTAAGATTTTGATGTTGATTCCCTCAGTAAACATGGTCTAAGTTCATTGACCGCAAATGACCTCTGACCTTGGTCTTGTGACCTGAAACTCAAGAAGGATGTTCAGTAATGCTTGATAAACCTTATGGTCAAGTTTTATGAACTAGGTCCATATACTTTCTAAGTTATGATGCCATTTAATTTCAAAAACTTAACCTTCGGTTAAGATTTGGTGTTGACGCCAACGCCGCCGGCATCCATCTTTGAGTGCCAAAAATGTGCATATCTCGTCCTTTGGTCGTATGAAACTCTTATCACTCGTAACAAAATCTTGATAACTCGTTCATAGCTCGCTTTAAGTCGTATAAAGGTCACCGCAACTCATACTAAGCTCGGCCTGACTCGTTTCGCGCTCGGTTCACTCGTACAGCGAGCGTAGTGAACTCGATGTTGAGTCTTTTGTCACTGAAGCAAATTCCAGGAAAAAATGTAAATTTCACGCGAGCTTGTGCGAGCTATGGCGAGTTAGAGCTCGCGCAGCTCGCGTATGACTCGCAACTCCAACTCGCCAAAGTGGAAACCTTGCTTTAGGCTATTTTTTCACGATTACAACACCAAAAGGTAAAATGAAGATGTTCCCGAAAAGTCACTCACTAGTTGTTGAGATGTCGATAGTGTGATCTAGATCAGTTAGTTACAAACTCTGAAAAAGTTTTGGAGCTAGGGAAGCAATCCAAATTTCAACATCAACACCGGACTTGAAATCACCAAGTATTTATACAGCGAGTTATTTTAGAGTGCATGGTGTGAATATTTTTTTTCCGGGATATAATTTGAACACTTCCAATACCGTCACTGCTATCATAAATACTAGAGTACGAATGTTGTTCTTCATACCACAAATGCCGACGTCATCATCATCGCCGTCATCATCGCCCACAGACAACCACTTCATCACTGTCAAGATCATCGTCATTAAAACAGCGACGCAATAGCTACATTATTGACTATCAATATGATCAAATGAAGAGAGGCACTACGTGGAAAAGGTGCTGACGACTCCTCCCCCCATATTTTTTTTTCAAGTAGTGAAAAAAAGGAGACAAAGAGATAGCGGGTGAAAGAAGGAGGAAGAATTATGGGGAGGAATTGGCCGTACATGTACAGTACCCCTATATTGTATAGGAGAGATACAACGTCACTTGATGTAGAATTGCTTTTCCCTATCAAAATTTCGTGGCGCCCCTCCCCCCGGTCAAACACAGAAATAAGTGGGTGACCACAAAATGTAAATCAAAGACTTTGATTTGGGGAACCAGGACGGGTCTGAACATTGGAAAGAGTAAATAATATCTCCCTTCGATGGCATGACGCTTAGGCTCGGTCATCCAACATTTTGATCAGGTGATCATTCAAATGATATCACATGACCTCGGGTTGGTATTAATGACAGTGAGGAATGCGTCACGGAAGGACCCACTAGAGAGGATATTTATACCACAAAGATGACTCCACTTAAGACCCAATTAGCACTCCAGAGCAAAATCCTGAATACATCAACCTATTATAATTTCATCACCCCCTCTTCAACTTCTCCTTCCTCCTCCTCTTCCTCCTATCCCTTCTCATCACCCTTCTCCTCCTCCTCTCCTTCTTCCTCTTCTATCTTTTTCTTTTCTTCTTCTTTCTCCTCTTCCCCCTTCTCCTCCTCTCCCTTCTCCTCCTCTTCTTTCTTCTCTTCTTCTTCTCCCCCTCCTCTCCGCCCTCCTCCTCTTCTTTCTCATCTTCTTCCCCCTCAGCCTTCTCCTCTCCGTTCTCCTCCTCTTCTTTCATCTCTTCTCCCCCCCCCTCAGCCTTCTCCTCTCCCTTCTCCTCCTCTCCGTTCTCCTCCTCTTCTTTCTCATCATCCCTCATCATCTTCTTCTTCCCCCTCAGCCTTCTCCTCCTCTTCTTTCTTCTCCTTCCCCTCAGCCTTCTCCTCCTCTTCCTTCTCCTCCTCTCCCTTCTCCTCTTCTTTCTTCTCTTCTTCTTCCCCCTCAGCCTTCTTCTCCTCTCCATTCTCCTCTTCTTCCTCTCCCATTCTCCTTCTCTTCTTTTCTTTCTTTCTCCTCCTCCTCATTTTCTCCTTCCCTTTATCTTCTTCTGCCTCCTCCTCATGTTCTTTCACCGCACAGTCACCACCAACTTCGTCTCAACATCATCATCCGTATAAGATGGCTGTAAGATAGGGTATTGAGAAAAGGCATACATTTCTTCGATCTCGTTGATTCTATTGATAGAGTTATGCCGCAATCATGCCCATTTTCCTAATAATTCGATAGAATATCCACAAATTATAAACGCTTTTAAGACAGTTCTTTAAGCTCCAAGGTAATCAGAATATTAAATTCGTCTGTCCTCTTAAAATAAATGGAAAGAAAAATAACTAGTCCACTCATGAAAACCTCATTGACCATGATTATGATCTAACGAGTAACGAAAAGTACATTCGTATTTGCCCCCCCCCCCTCCCTCCCGCAACCTCCTTTCATCAAGTTTTATGTTTTAACGGCATTATCTGCATTCCATTATTCATTATAAAAAAATAGCTTTGTTTTCACTAAACCTTATACGGGGTTTCTCACGGAGCTACCATTGCTTGCAAACGCAGCGAATTTGAGATTTCGCCAGGGTTCGAAAAAGGTTGCAAGAGAGTTTGTCAACATCACTGTTGCAAACAGTTTTTCTCTAAACAAAAAAAAAACAATATTAAAAAATGTTCAAAAGGTTGCAAACAGGTTTCGATCATGCTCAAAACAGTTTGACAAATCTTTTTCCCCCACAAACAGTATACAGGTATGTATTCAGGTTGCCCTTGAAGGTGGTCACTGAAGTCTGGGTTTTCAAACTGTGTGGGAAACAATTCCACAGGCTAGGCCCTGCATGAGCAAAGGCCCGCTCCCCGCATGATTTCTTAACAACTAGAATTTATAAGAGATTAGATGACAATCGTAAATTTCTTGAGGGTTGGTAATTATATTTTGGCATGCATGAATTATAAACCCATAATTACCGGCTTCCGCGAGTCAAACTTATATTTGGTAATATAAGTTGATCATTTTGGAAATCAAAAGGAATTACATGTTTCAAAACCGTCTCTCTTCAAAATAAAAGATGATTACATCCCAATTAATAGGATGATGATGATGATGCACAGCATTTGTAAAGCGCCATATATCTGTCAAAGACATTCAAAGGCGCATTGGAGGAGCCAGCCAACCTGGGTCGCCTGTAGAAGGGCGCGCACACAGAACTGTGACCCGCAGGTCTCTCCTCCCGATAAAACTGATTGAAGGAATGCAGGTGGACCACTACACCGGGGTTTCTCCTACTCTTATACGAATAGTGCAGTGGGTTCTTAACGTGCAAAGGTGGTGACTCTCCTCTTCACGGGGCCTCCATTTAACGTCCTATCCGAAGGACGGGGTGTTTTCCACTGTAACACAGCCTGCATCTATGAAACAGGGAAGAGCCGTTTACACACAACACAACGCACTGGCTTCAGTCATCCGGCCCGTGGTGGACTCGAACCCACGATCTTTGGTTCGACAGGCAGATATTACTTTACCGACTGTTAGAAAATTTATCCTTAAACTAAAAGAAGTTCCTGCAGCAGAGTCTCGAGAACACCTGTAATCTTACCAGATTGCGTAATCTTACAGGAAATTATTTTGGTGTGTGTAATCTTACAAATTTCCTTAAATAAAACACTCTTTTCCCCTTTTTCTAACAGACCTGTTCTGTTAAATTGCAGAAAAATTCCTGTTTCATGAATTTAAAGAATGATTCTGGTATTGCTTTCTGCAAAATCTTCTTTTATTTTTCTTTAAAATCAGGGTTTTTTAACAGTGTACCGACTGAGCCGTCTACGCTCTCAACTACGTTCTGTGTAGTGATTTGTTCATCCGGTATATAATCTTAGTTTCGGAAAAAAAACATTTACTGCAAGATTATTATTACCGCTATGTCACGATTTCAGCATATGGTATTACGTCGTTCTTTTTTACTCATGGTAATTGTGCTGATCTGTAATAAGAATGCAACTCTTTCTGTAAAAACATGTTATGAAATCGATTATGCCGACGATTCAAAGGGAGAGTTCACCCTAAAAAAGTGTGTGTAAAAATAGCAGCAAAAATATATGCTATATGCTAGCAGCTTCTCATGCACCGTGAATTAAAAAAAATCAACGAAATGTAAATTTCTAAAAAAAATGGAATTGGGTATCATTGTACCTTTAGTATATCAACAGGCGAATTATTTCACGCCTGTACCTGAATTAAGAAAATGTTTAGTCATCGTGAACCATTGAACAATTGACATTTATGTATTTTATATTACATAACACATGGGGCAGTTGCTCGTACATAATATGACGTCACAAATATAAATGAAAAACCTTAAAATTCTAATAAACTTTCTTACTCTTTAATACGGATTTTCGTAAACCTTCGCCGACATTTTAAATGATTTTTTCTCGTATTTTCACAAAAAAACTTTTCACCAGGGTCAATTTCCATTTTAATGATCATTCAGAGGTAAAGAAATTAGCATCTAAAAAACAATGCATGTTTTTTTGTAAACATTTCCCTCACAATGAAACAGACATTTGTTTTCGATATGGAGCCTATACAGTTTGTTACAAAAAAACTGCAAAAAGAAGCGAATCATTGATATTGCCATCTGTCATATGTAAAATTTAAATTTTCGGAAACGTACCTTGGAAGAAGGATACATGTAGAGAAAGGGACTTTGGAGTTACATATATATTTTTTTTAAGGAATTGAATTCGAGGTTAGATATTGATAAGGCTTTTGAGAAAAAGAGATGAAAAAAGTGTATAATTTGCCTGGAATTGTAGTTTTATTATTTTGTCTCCTCAAGAAGTATGATGTGTATGTTAAATTATTTTTTGGGGTAGAAAATAAATGCTCGTTATGGGTTAAATGCAGAAAAAATGGGCCAAGTCTAATTAGAAATCTGACAAACTGATGATAATCCGTTAATTGTAAAAGAAAATCCCTTCAAAATAAATTTATACAAAATAACGCAAATATAGTTTTGAAATCAGGTTTCTACACAATAAGACTAATAGAATACGTATCGTCGTAGGATATATTTTTGGCTTTCTTGTTCGTTATTGTCGCGATATTTATAAGCCGTAGGCATTTCAATAAAAATGATAACTGGTAAATTATGCCATGCAAATTGTACGATTTGAAATGCTATTTTCAGTAAATATTTTGAATAATGTTTTAGCGCTAAAACAATCCGAGCTCAACTGATAATCTATCATTATCTGTATTTAGTTCAATGGCCTTATTACAAAATGGTCGGGAAACCGACAATAAATTACTGCTGATGGAGAAAAAAGTATAGATGCTGTAAAATATACTCCAACATGAGTGAAAATGCAGCTGTTTATACCATTATCTTCTGAAGATATTCCGTAGAGCGTAATTTTAAAAATATAATAATCATTGGAAGAATATTCATGGAATAATATATTTCCCCTCAGCTTTCATGGGCTGTTAATGCCTCTTTTGAAAGTGATGACTGTTTGAAAAAATCTTATAAGCTCGAGGTATGACAACAATGACAAGTGGTTTATGCCTAGAGCAAAATTATTTTTTTTATACATGCAATCAGAAAATAATTAGGAAACTGTTTTCGTACAATAATGCGGTTGCTTGGAACCATTTGAATCTAATACATATTTTTCTAAGCAGTCATAATAATAAAGAAAATGAGATGAGAAGTTTCAACGGCTCACCGACAAAACTATTCACATAACAAATGCTAATTGAAATAATGTTTATGAGTGTAGAGCATCAAATTGAGACCAAACAAAACATTGACTGTACTTTTATTTTAATGGCCTGATTGAAGCATGTTTCACACTATACAGTGCGTCCCAGAAAAAAAAAACGAAACCGAGATTTATCGATGATTTACCATAACTTTATCACAAATACAATAGACAAGTGACCTACCATTGTAAAGCTTAGAATTTACTCTTTCATCTGGAATTACTGAGATTATTTCTCATTCACCCATGAGTGAGCAAAACGATTTGAGGAGGGGATACCAAAAAGTCACTTGGCGGGCTGTATCTGGGTTTCAAAAAGAAAACCACATTTAAAAAAATTAAATATCTGCTCTTTAATTTGAGACCTCTAATACAGAAAATGGTCAAGAAATATCAAAGTTCTGGTTATTTGAAATAAAGCTTGAATTTCAATAATTTCATAAAATGAAGAGGTTTTACAGGCTAGCGTTCCGAGTCACTCGACACTCCGTTTTGTTTACGATCAGCCATGCATTAAGTCTTTTGTTAACCGTGCGATAGCTTCTGTTGGGCCGGGTGAAAATACGTTTATTTAATGGAATTATGGAAATACAAGCATTGTTTCGAGGGAACAGAACCTTTTTACTTCTTGACCAGTTTCTGTGATTAAGGTATCAAATAAAAGAGCAGATATTGAACTTTTTAGGAATGTGATTTTCTTTTTGAGATTCAGATACTCCTCGCCAAATGAATTTTTGGTATCCTTTCTTCAACTTGTTTTTGCTCACTCATGCGTGAATGAGGGATAATCTAAGTAATTTCAGATAAAATAGGAGATTCTAAGCTTAACAATGGTAGGTCACTTGTCTATTGTATTTGTGATTAAGTTATGATAAATCATCAATAAATCTCGGTTTCGTTTTTTTGTGGGACGCACTGTATGACAGTCGGGTATTTTTCTCATCAAATTATAATAATAAAATAATACTTAACAAACTGCAAATATAACAAAGTTGTCTCACGAAAAAATAGACACATGAAAGTAATGCAATAATGTGATTATGAGGGGGGGGGGGTATTCGCACTTAAACTCTAATGGAGAGTTACTTTAGAAATTATGTTGAAAATGTTTCTAATCATAGAATTACGAACTTCATCAAGAGAAAAAAATAATGGATCAATCGGTAATGTGATATGACAGCAAAAAGTCTTAGAAAGAGAACAGTAGGTTTTCCAAAAGAGCAAATCAAAATGAAATCTATTCGGGCAAAAAAAATTTAGTGATGTAATTCGCGTTGTAGACTGTTTTTCCCCCTGGATTTAATGACCCAATTCGGTGATACCGACACGCCAGTGGCAAATTTCAAGGTTTAAAGCCAACTTAAATCTTGACCGCTGAGGTGGATTACTTCTCAGAACTTTTTTCAGATTCGGAATAATATATAAAGTAAGGATATTAATGATTATTTTGAAAAAAAAAACACAGAGAAAATTCTTTAAATAGAAAGCAAAAAATAATGTGTGATAGCACACCGACACTTCATGTATGTAATAAAGCTATTCAAAACTTGGTAAAAGGCATGCATGCAGGTCCAGATGGTTTAACGTTTGAATTTTACAAATGTTTTGGGAATCATTTAAAAACTATATTATCAAATTTATTTAACCATTCGTTTTCAGTTGAGACTTAACAGTTAGTCAAAATAGAGCTGTAATTACACATTTGCATAAAAAGGGACGAAAATATTTACTATCTAACTGGAGGCCTATCAGTCTTTTAAACACTTATTACAGATATATTGAAACTAGTATTACTTATGTGTATTTCGCTTGATCAAAATGCCTATTTAAAACAATATAAGACTTATTGATGATGTGATCAATTATATGAAAAGCATGAAAATTCGGAGGGTATTTTATTTTTGGACCAAGAAAAGGCCTTTGATAAAGTTAATAGGAATTTTCTTTATAGAGCCCTTGAAAATTATAATTTTGGTAATAAATTCATAAGTTATATAAAAGCCTTATATGCTGATGCAGAAAGTTGCATAATGAATTTAAATTGGCAGTCACTTTATTTCCCTCTAACTAGAGGAGTCAGACGAGGTTGTCTAGTGTCTGCCCTGTTATTTTTAGTAGTTGTAGAATTTCTATCAATTGATTTGAATAAAAATGATAACATGAAAGGTATTAGTTTGCCAAATAATGTAAATAATTCAGTTGAGATTAAGAAAAGTCGATTCGCTGATGGCACCACAGTATTTGTAGCAGCTGAACTGTCTTTAAGATCTTTATAGGAAAGAGTCCCAAGGTTTTGCAAAGTTGCTGGACCATCGTTAAATGTTTCGAAAAGCTCGGGTTTTAGCTTTGGAAATTTTAATAGCAATCTTTTTTCAAAAGATTGATTGGAAAAGTGTATTTTATAAAAAAGCTAGGGGTGCATTTTAGTAAAAATATGTTTGATGCTTATGAAAAATCTTGGAAAAAACAGTAAAAAAAAAGAAAACCAAGTACTATATTGGAAATGCCGATATTTAACATTTTTTTTGAAAAGTTACTTTACTAAAATGTTTGTTTCGAACATAACCTATTTAATGAATGTATTTCCGATGCTTGATCACATTAATAAAAAGTTGAACAAATTGTTTTTTTAATTTGTATGGAAAGGGCGAGATAAAATAAAAAGACAAAAAAACAATGATTGGTAGAAATGAAAAAGGAGGAATGAATATGTTTGATTTTGTCTTACAATGTTATGCCCTAAAAAGGTCTGGCAAAAATCTATTTGAAAACAAGGATCACAATTCATTTATTTTCTCTTTTTTTTTGGGGGGGGGGCAGGATCGCCGACACTGATTACATATCCTTGAAGATCATTAGAAACAGATAAGTTAGCAAACGTGTAAGCGGCATAAAAATAGTAATCAATCTGAGGGAGAAACTTTTCGAATTCACAGCTGACTTTCAACAAAAGTGTCATTTGATTAATGTCATATTGCTTGTTGTTTAACAATGGGCATATCTGAATTATCATGAAACTAAAATAACATGATCGAAATGCTGAAGAAAAGGATTAGGAAAACAATCATTACTTAGTCAATTCATTTTTTGCTTTATTTTCTAAAATTCCAATCTGCTATCAGAGATTTATGATTTAAAATAAGCGTTTTAAGAAACGGTTAACGAAATTGTAATTACTCACTTGTTTTTATACAAGGTGATTCTCTTTCAGACGAGGAGTTCTCGAGGCCGTGCTTATCCTAATCTCTGCCTTCTGTTTTGGGGGTTTATAGTTTTAAAGGATGCAAAGTCATTAAATAATAACTGTAATTCTCCGTTAACTGCGTCAAAGGGAACGGTCCGTTTCAGAAAGTTCTTCGCTAGCTCTGCACATGTGTTATCCTGCCGCTCTTTATATATGTAACAGCAGCGGGTACGAAAATAGATGAAGAAAGGAGGAGTGTTTTACCAAGAAACTTGATGAAGGAGGAGAGAGGAGAGGGGCAAAAACAGAAACGAGTCAGTTATCATGAATGAATCTTGAGAGAAAATAACAGCGTGGGAAACCATAGTAGCGTAAATTCCACCAATGATACGTCCCGAGGGACTCGCTTGGTATCTTATGGGCGGAGCGGTGGGTTGAATATCTGATCACTCGCCGGGCATCGCGTGACGTAAATTTTCTGGATTGCGAACAAGTCGTGAATCACCATCACCCAAAATGCGTTCCGATTGGTCAGATTTATCATTGATCCGCCATGCTGTGGTCCATCGTGGACACGTGATACTGTATGCATGCGCATCTACAACGGGATTGGTAAGGATGATGAGCTAAATTCGACGAGCAAAATTAAAAATGGTTTTCACTACAAAGTGAAGGTCAATATGAGTACGAGAAAATAGACAAGCAATATATATATATGGTCATGCGTCATGAGCTCGCCCCCCAAAAAGGGTGGTGCTGTTACACATTTTGGCTTCGTGCTATAGTATTTCTTAATTATTTTCAAAACCATAGAGGCTATTCCAACAAATTTAGTATCATTTTAAAGCTGAATTAATAAGGCAATAGCTTAGAAAGTTTCATTGCTATGGACTTTATAGAACTTGAGTTATAGCTCTCAAAAGTCAGGACACCAGAGGTGATGAGGGGTGGTGCCGGAGCGGCGCCGCCTGTACAAAGTCAATAGGAAAACACTAATATTTTTGTCAAAACTTGGCCTAAACCTACAAAATTGGTATCAAATTAAAGCTAACATACTCTACTTTACTGTCTAATGATTGAAAAGTAGGTTTGGCCATGCCATAGTCAAGGTTGAAACATAAAAATCTGATAAATTTGCAATGTCAGTGTGCAAAAATCTGATAATTTTGACATTTCTTCCAGATTGACACATATTTAAATAACAGTTATTGTTAGCACTAAACTTGCATCAATTACAAAAAAACACTTCCTACAATTCTGAGGGGATGAAAATACTGCTTAGTATTAAGGCAAATCATCCAAATTATTAACTGACAAAGGTCAATGACCTTCAAACATCCAGAAAATGTGTTACGAATTTTAGAAGGTTTAGCATTATTTTCTTAAAAGCACAAAGTTTGTACATCTTCACTGATGTCTTATTACACATTCATGTATAAATATTTCACTAAATACACACACTGACATTAAACAATAAGTGTCTGTGTGAAATGGTCAAATGGACATAACCTACCTCAAATGCTATCATACCAAATGACTGCATACTATATTTTGGCTTTGAACTCATCAAAACCCGCCATGGCTTTAAACTATCAAACACAGACTATGTGGATATAATGTGTACAATTGCACTTTAGAAACTTCTTTCATGAAGCTGCAGTAGTCATATAAATATATGTATGTTTGTATACAGCATCTGCAAACTTGTTTCAGTCTTTACTCCTGAACCTATAGACATTGTCTCTTGCATGTCATCATCACTTTGCAGTAATTGTAATAAGAGCCTCGGTAAGCAAATTGTGTAACTTAGATCTACATTTCAATTGTTACTTTTCCTTTGAATTGTTTATGTACCTACATGTACCATCAATTCCTTTTAAAATGTTAATAACTTATAAATTCTGATGTACAAGGCAAAGAAAACCCAACAAATGTTGGTATTGCAAGCATTATAACACCTGATATATAGTATACGATTCCTGAAACGCATGATTTTTTTGGGCTAAAGTCGGGGTCAATTTTCAGATCATTAATTGAACATGAACCCTACACAATTATATATGGTTAGAAAGGTCTGAATGTGTTCTGTCATAATATAGCATTATTTTTGTCATAGGGGGACTACACAAAATTTTATGACAAAAACCATGAGATTAAAAAAATATCAGAATTTCCCTATTCAAGTCCATGTAAAACTGTTGCCTTACACCTTATGCTATTCTTGAGTACAGATTTGGATTCCTTGTGCAATTTCCTTTCAGAAAATTTATACTTTTGCTATCATAGGGTGTATACTTTGTCAGATAAATGGTTTTTTTTTGCGAGAGGGCGCACTGAGCATGTAGCACGAAATTTTAGGAGCTTAGAATTTACACATCAAAATCCGTCTGCATCTTCTTCAAATAACGCTTTTTTACAACAGAATCATGAGCAAAGTATCTAATAACACCAAATCTACTAATGCTAAGGCATATTCCTTGCGGAATAAGCCTTCTTCTGACGATGAAACTAACGAACAAAGTGGCCGTCGTGAGTATGCAACAGAGGAGTCCATTGGTAAGCTACGTATCGACTTTGACGGGTCTATGAATAAAATAATGGATAAATTGAACATTATGAATGACGGAATCTCTAACTTGAGAGCAGAATTAGGAGCTGTTCGAAAAACTACCACGGATCTGCAAAAATTTGCAGAGGATACGACGGCGCGAATTGTGCATTTGGAGAATGTGGTGCTACCTAAAATGGATGAGAACGCCCATGAGTCAGAGACCAAGCTAACAGATGCAATTACTAGTCTTGAAATACATGAGCGGAAACTCAACTTGCTGTTCTACGGAATCAAATCAACACCCGGAGCGCCCAAGACATCAAAGAATGCTTTACATGATGTTCGCGTCGCCATTTCTACGCTAGGATTCTCTCAAGAGAAGGTGAATGCAATGTATTTTGTGAACGCGCATCAACTCCCACGCAAGCCCTACCCAGGAAGCAGCCAAGAAAGCCAAACGCCGGACCCGATAATTGCTAGGTTTGGATCAATGTTTGACCGCGACGAAGTCCTACAAGCTTTCGAGAGCAAGGTTCGCGACAAAAATTCTCGTCCTGGATTCACTATCCGCACGGATCTGCCCCCACATCTCAAGGCCAAGCGATTTCAACTTGAGAAATTAGCTTATTCACTACGCAAAGACAAGGGTAAATCTACCAGAGTTCGCCTCATCGGTAAAAGGCTTCAACTAGAAACACGGGACAAGGGTAAAGCCGCAGCTCCGTGGGACATATACACAGAGTAAACTCCGTGAAACTGGTGAGAAATCTATGCCTTCAATCACTATATTGTATTTTACTCACCACTATGCCTTGTGTGTCCATCTACAAACGTATAAACTATAAATTAAAGTACAAAAATATTTCATGATGGCACTTGTTTTTGCTTTATAACAGCGACTGGTGAGAAGTCAACGCTTTCTCTCCGATTAACGTATCTACTTTCATATTCCGTATGATTTTTTATGTATAAAATATTACTAACAAAACATAAACTATAGGCCTACCGGACCATGATGACATTTTCTTTGCTCTGTAATGACTCTTTGCCAAACTAGTGAATCCCTGCTTCACATATCTCTAGCATGGAATCAGCATGATTCCTCTGACCATAGGTCCATGCTCTGACATGCTGGATGTGACCATGATGATTCTATATTACACCTGTCAAAGTGGCTCTATGTACAAGTTTCTTTGTTGTTGATAATAACCATAGCAACATAAAAGTGTGAAAAAAAAATTCAGCGATCAAATTTCAAAGAAAGAAAACAATTTTTCCAAAAGGTATATTCATAACCTCTTTTTTGCTCGCATATCGGATTTTATATTTCACTCTCTGGTGATTAAAGGTATTGTTTAACTTTGTGAGCAGCCGATTTAAAAAATTCTCAAACCATGATGAAACATGTGTACAAGTGCATGTATTAGAACTAATAAACCCTGAAAACAACCATTATTGAGAATGAAAAGCTAAAACTACAAGGCAAACCCTGATTTTGTAAATAGGCGTCTTGTAGACACCTGAATAATACACATAAGTGTATGGGATGAAATTAAGTTGGTGTTTCCGGTCACTTAATATTTTAATTTTTGAAGCACTAAATAATTATTTTCGAACGCAATTTTTTCAGGGCTTCATTTTTGTATCATATCACAGACACAGGTGACAAGTGTGACCTTCTAGCTCAGATTTTTTAAAAGTCAAACCAATGTTAACCAATCACTTTAAGTAAGTTCTGTAACCAATCATATGTTGTACACATACAGAAGGTGGAGCTGACATTAAATGATCCACTGTTTACAGATGTTTTAACAAAATCACACTTAAATTTATCTGTACAGCTTTGGCCGTTGCTCTGTGTTGTTTGTTTCTCAGTGTTGTTGACATTGAAAATTTATTAAACATGTAAAGAATAAACAATGTAAAATGATAATTTTTTGGAGAAATGCAATTCTGAGAAACACCTATACAGAGTTGGCCTTTGCTTGATTCTTGAGCATGGAATTAGCATTGTTACTTTGGATGTGGAGGTGATGATTCTCTGTTACATCTGTGGCTCTATGTACAGTTTTTTTTCCTACTGATATAAATCATAACATCAACAAAGGCATTAACAAATGTGAAAAGAAAGATGAAATAATAACTTTCTGATTTTTTTTTCTCTCTAACAGCAAAACCATATCCCTTTGTTCTTGCATACTATATATTGACACTTTCATTTTCTAGTGAAACTCTGTCTCCAACCAATGTGTTATTTTGTTTACATAACAGAATTCAATTATTTCTTTCAATTCATTTCAGCAGGTGAACATTTGTATTTAATAAGACTCAAATGCATGTTCCTACCAAAAATAACCTTGGTTTTTGTAAGTCTGTGCCTAAATATTCCAGGCATTTTGAAAGAAAAAGGAAATAAAAACCAACGGACTCAATGCAAATATTAGTTTGTATCGGATATGCAGGCTCTTTTACAGTGATGGACACATCTGATATTGGAACAAGTACAATGCACACTATTCAGAAAAATCCTGGTCTTTATCACTATTTTTAGTTACCCATGATGTATCAAATTAAGTAAAACAATATTGAAAGGAAATAGGTCACCACCATTGATTTCAGATTTATAATATTTCTTATGGTGATTGCTAAAACTCAATATTTTAGGTGGACCTGACATTGAATGCTCAATTGTTTAAAAATAGTCTGAACAGAATCACACTTAAATTTATCTGTACAGCATTGGCCGTTGCTCTTTAGTGATTATTTCTCAGGATTGTTGACATTGAAGATTTATCTTATATTTCATAGTAAATTTCATCTCACATATAAAGAATAAACAAAATATAATAACAAATATGAATAAGAACAGATAAATACAATTCTGAGAACTAAAGCTAATTAATTATGTATTTTGTACAGCTTAGGCCATTGCTTGATTCCATAACATGGGATTTTCATAATTACTTTAAAGTGTGGTCATGATGATTTTATGATCATCAACACTATTTTACTTCCTGTAAGTTAGTTTACCCCTTAGTTATCAAACAAGGTGAAAACAATATTGAAAGGAAAATGTTCACCTCCATTGGACGATTTCAGATTTACAATACTTATCATGCATGTTATGTCTATGGCATTAAGTATGAACATGGAGCTATTAATGAATATGATGAGTGCAAACAGTCTATATATTATTATAGGTTGAACTGACTCTGAATGCCTGTCAGTTTACAAATGTCTGAATTGAATTACACCTAAATTTATCTGTACAGCTCTGGCCATATTTTGTATACATGAAATAGAATATGGAGCTGACATTGAATGATACGTTGTTTACAGATGTTTGAATCAAAATCACACTTAATTTATCTGTACAGCTTTGGCCATTGCTATGTGGTGATTGCTTCTCAGTATTGTTGACATTGAAAATTTTCTCTGTTTTCCATAGTAAACGACCTTTCATTAAATATATAAAGAACATACAATACAAAATGATAAATTTATAGATGAAATACAATTCTGAGAAAAAGCTGTACAGCTTTTGGCCTTTGCTTGATTCCTTAGCATGGAATTAGCATGATTGCTTTGGATGTGGTTGTGATGATTCAATGTTACACATGTGGCGTTATGCACTGATATATTTTTTTCCTTTTTCTTTTTTCCCCTGCTGATAATCATAACATAATCAACAATAGACAGTGACAGATGGGAAAAGAAAGTTATAAAATAATGACTTTCTGTTATGTTTTTCTCAAGTATATTGATACTCATTTTGTGCTTGCATACTGGATTTTACATCTCACTTTTGGTGAAAGTATGCCTCCAACCAATGATACTCTGGACACAATGAAACTTAATTGAGTTGCCTTCTTTTTATTTACTTTGAAAATTTGTATCTAGCAAATCTTAATTACTTTGTAATATAAATTACAAACCATATCTTTGCGAAAATATCCCATTCATATTTAAAGAGGAAAAAATGTTAATTAATTGGACTCAATGCAAATATAGATTTCCTTTTTTGGTAATCTTATTCCAATCATTCATAATACAAATACCAGCCAGTATACCAGTTGTCTTTTTGCTTTTTGTGATGCTTTACTGCCTTTAATCCAGGCTCAGCATATATTAATTTTAACGTATAATGAAAAAAAGTAAAGATAGATACTCATGAAAATGTAAGTTTTATCTCGTTCAATTGCTTTTAACTTCCAAAAAGTGAATTCTGTCTTGTTTTGTGACAAGACAATCTAAACAGATTGTAACATGTTCTTTCGATTCGTATACATGTATACTTACAAATCGACCTTCAGAAGGAAAATGATGAAAGCATTCAAAGCCCTATATTTTATTTTACTTATTATTTAACTTTACATTTGATGCAGACGCATCCACTTAATTTCCATTTGCTTTACTATGGCTCCTTTTTGTGTTATATATGATGAATTTTGTTGTTGGATTAAGACGCACAATGTTATTAATTTTGTATCAAATTAATATAATTACAAGGGCGAACTGTTCTTCTTTACATAACTTTCCATTTTCTGTCAACATCATTCTCTTTTACCAACCTTCTAGTGGGCGTGATGTTGCTTTGTATACAAATAGACGTACAACTCACTTTCAAAATCTACTCATTCTGTTCGTGCTCATTCAATATGCAACAACAATGCACATATGTTATTACGTAATCTATCCGAAAGCCACAGCTACAATATACATGATAAAACGTTGCATTCTCATGACGATGATGGGTGAACCCATACAAGAATTTCAAGACTTGTTACATAGTCAACAATATTGTTACATGTGTAAGCAAATATGTCTAAATCACGACTGGAACAATTATTTTTCCTGTTGTAAACGCTGTTTTGAACACCTATTCCCTTTTAACCAATTAAATAACAATGAGCTTGATGATGTAATATCGGCTGACGAACCCCCAGAAAACAATTTTGACAGGCTTTCTCATTTACATTTTGATCCTTTTTTAGCACATGAAAGTATTATCCAAAACAATGATGTTGACCCTGACTTCCAATTCTTTACTGAAAGTTCAAATGACTCTCGTTACTACAGTTCTGAGGAATTCGATGAAATATTTGGGAATGTTGATGTTCCGAGCAGTGGAAAATTTTCCAGCGTTCACTTGAATGCTAGAAGTCTTTTAAATTCTTTTGATGACATTACAACCTGTCTTAACTCTTTGGACTTTACATTTGATATAATTGCCATTTCCGAAACCTGGCTAAGATTCGAAAGTCCCCTTGTATATATGCCCAACTATACTTTCGTTTGTAACAATAGGAAATGTTCCAGAGGCGGTGGAGTTGGAATGTATGTACATGAATCTTTTAATTTCTTAGAACGCAATGACCTTAACTTAAGCGAAACAACATGCGATTCCCTATTTGTCGAACTGGAACAGTGCGCAGGGAAAAATATAATTGTAGGAACCTTGTACAGAGCCCCATCTTTAGACATTAATGAATTTATCGAGGAGTTCGATAGCCTTTTGATTCGTCTTTCCAGGGAAAACAAACGGATATTTTTGATGGGTGATCTAAATATAGATATTTTAAAGCATAATTCTAGTTCTCAAATTAAAAACTTTGTAAACTGTCTTTTTAGTAATTTTTTCTCCCTATAATTCATCGGCCCACCAGAATTACACAAACAAGTGCTACCCTTTTAGATAATGTTTTGACTAATCAATTTGATTTACATACTTTAGGTGGATTGTTATACTCAGACGTGTCAGATCACTTACCAATATTTCACGTAACCGACATGAATGTTATTAAAACTAAATCGAAAGATCACGCGGTACCTCGTAGGCTTTTACGGCATGAAATATTGCGAAATTTAAAATTGAAATTGAAAATTCAAATTGGGGTGACATTTTAGATATGCAAGATGCGAATCAAGCATATGAAACATTCATAACCAAATTCCGTGCAATGTATGATAGTAATTTTCCATTGAAAAAAACATCTAGAAAGAAAATTAAACTTAAATGCTGGATGACCGATGGATTGCTTCAAACTATTCGTTATAAAAATAGTTTTTATAAAAATATATCCATAAACCAACAGTTCGAAACGAAACTAAATACAAAGACTCTCTTAAAAACGTTAGCTATTTGAAACGACAGGCTAAAAAAATGTTATTATAAATGTAAATTTGAAGAATATAAAAATAATATAAACCGTACGTGGCAATTGATCAAATCAATATTGAATAAAAATAGAAAAACCACCCCAACTCTTTAGTTTGTGATGGAAGTGTATCGACAGACCCACTCCAAATAGCAAATACTTTTAATGATTTTTTTGTTGAAATTGGTCCTAGGCTAGCTAACACCACTCCTCAAAGTTATACAGATTTCAAAACGTATCTACCTGAACCAAACTCTAAACCATTGTTTTTCAGTCCGGTAACCCAACGTGAAATATGTAATATTGTCACGCGTTTTGGTAACAACAAGGCCCCGGGTCTAGATGATTGCTCTCCTAAGATTGCCAAACTTGTAATCGAATTAATAAGCGAACCTTTGTGTGGTGTATTTAATCTATCACTTGCGTCTGGGATATTTCCAGATAAAATGAAAACTGCAAGAATTTCTCCAATTTTTAAAACCGGTAATAGAGAACAGGTTAATAATTACAGGCCCATATCAGTCCTTTCTATTTTTTTCCAAAATATTGGAAAAGGTTATTTATAAAAGGACCTACAACTTTCTTGAAAAAAAATAATTGTCTTTTTAAATCTCAATACGGTTTCTGGAGTGACCATTCAACAGAACTGGCTGTCCTTGAATTAAAAAATAAAATCATTGACTCTTTTGAACGCGATTCATTCGCGATTGGAATATTTATTGACCTGTCAAAAGCGTTTGACACGATTGATCATACTATACTTTTAACTAAACTAAATAACTATGGTATTCGTGGGACTGCCCTTGATCTTTTCTCTAGCTACCTCTTAAATCGTAAGCAATGTACTTTATATAACTCTGTTCAATCCGAATATAGGACAATTACATGTGGAGTTCCACAAGGGTCATTACTAGGCCCGCTCTTATTCATTTTATTTATCAATGACATATATCGTTCATCAAACCTTCTTTCCTTTATCATGTACGCTGACGATACAAACATAGTTTATTCTGATAAAAATCTTTACCACTTGTGTGAAACTGTTAATACCGAATTGAGTAATGGCTGTAAATAGTTCAGTGCAAACAAACTCACAATCAATTACAAAAAATGCAATTACATTATTTTCCGCAACTCTACAAGGCATATAGATTTTAATCATGTTGAAGTTAGGCTTTATAACCAAATTATTCCCAGAGTTGAAAATGCAAAATTTCTTGGTAGTATCATTGACAGCAATTTAACATGGTCACATCACATAAATGAAATTGAAAACAAGGTAGCGAAAAATATCGGAATTATATATCGCCTAAGCTTTTATCTTCCAAAACCGGTCCTACGTACATTATATTGCTCTCTAATCTTGCCATATTTTTATTATTGTAATTTGGTCTGGGCTAACACATACCAAACCCATCTTAAAAAATTATGTTCCCTTCAAAATAAAATTGTGCGTATAATTTCTGTGAACGACATCATACCACCAACAGACACGAAATCTTTATTTCATTCCCAGAAACTGCTGAAATTTAACGACATCAATAAACTTCAGCAATGTAATTTTATGTACAGGTGTTTAAATTCTCAAATTCCAGAAAATTTTCGTGATTTCTTTACGCATGTATCAAATATACATCATTTTGATACCCGAACAAATAACCAAATATATATTCCTAAACACAAAAAGATTATCTTTCAACACAACATCCGTTATTCTGGCCCGAAAATATGGAATGATCTTCCAGATCCTTGTCAGCAACTAGCTTAAAATTTAAGATTAAAAAATCAATTTTATCATCCTATGCTTGAATATCCTAATACCTTACATTCCTTTTGATCTTAAGTTAACATGAATAATGTGCAAATGTTGCGGCATTATTATTTTTATCTCTCCCTCTCTCCATCATACATTGTTGTACGCTCTACTTGCTCGGTACTCGGTAACTCATGCCCGCCCGCCTTCCTGCTCACTTCTCCCTCTCTCGTTTTCTTCCCGTTTTCTTTTCTACTTCTCTTCTCCTTTCCTCGCCCTTCTTATCTTTGTATTGTATTGATTGTATATATTTGTCCACAGGCGTATCCCGCCACAAGCATATGCTTCTAGGGACATACGCCTTCCTCTTTACACATAAGTTGTTTATATTTATATTCTTTATAGAAATTGATTTGAAGTGTATTCTTGTGAACAATAATGAATGTAACTTTGTAAAATGGAGGAAAATAAATGTTTGAATTGAATTGAATTAATGTTGAAAGTGCGTCGCGAAAGCAAAAATCACCATGTAACGCAAAAGGGGGCGACCTTATGACGCATGACCATATATATATATATATATATATATATACATATATATATATATATATATATATATATATATATATATATATATACATATATATATATATATATATATATATATATATATATATATATATATATATATATATATATTGTGTGTGTGGGTGATGGTGTGTGTGTGTACGGTAACAATACATTGCATTTTTTCCGTCTCGTAGGGCTAAAGGTATGATGCATATGAGACGAATTGAGAAACATTTTACATGCAAATATTTTTGATTAATTATTTCCTTAAGAGTGACTTCACATCTAACGTAGATGTAATATTATTATTTGATGTACTTTACGATATGATAAAAACTGCAACGTCGATATATGTATATTCCATCCTTGTGCCTATATGACACATGAATATCTGACCGCTGATCTGCTTTCTGAATCGGAGAGCAATCGATCTTCGGAAAAAATCGATGATTTGCGGCCAAATTCATAAGGCAAATTGAGCAATATTTTTGACATACCAAAATTTTGATTAATTTCCCGATCACTTTGCCCTTGATGTCATACATTGGTATCGTTTTATATTCATACCCATGTAGTGGCGTACTGTGGGTCACGGCGTTGGCGGGCCACTAGCAAAAAATTGTGAGTCACTTAAACAAAATATACTAGACTACTGTTTTAACATAACAAACAAGCGAATGTTGACGACTGTTTTAACATGATTACATCCCATATAACTTTGTTTTATGTGACCCGATTTTTGTTGAATTTTGTGTACATACCACACCTTTATCTCCCATTTACTCTAACATGCTGTCTCTCCCCACACCCAATTTTGATCGTGAGGTACTGAACTGAAGTTATTGGTCACAAAAACACGAACTTCTAAGGTCTACCGTATTCTCTTCTTCCAGAGGAAAAAAAATCGTTCTGCGTATGATCAACGCGCGACACGGTAAAAATTCGCGTGACGAAAATGCAAATTACCATAACCGTACTGAAAACTAGTCTAGATTAAACTCGGATTGCAAGCATACAAACAAACAGAAGACATGGCTTCAGAGAGTGACGGGTAGTATTATTTCTTATTCATGTTTTACATTGCATTGTTTATGCTTTCGAATTGATTCAAGGGTGAAGCAGCCTGCACTGTAACGTTGGATCTACCTCGGCTCGACTAACGTTAGCTTGCTCCATGCTACCAATGCACGTCGTGTCCGACCGCAGCCGAGTCCCGCCATGGGTCCAGGCATGCAGGCATGTCCGCATATGGAAATGATACATGTAATATCGATGTGGCAGATATGGCAAGTTCCGACTCGGAGTCCTCGTATAATACACGTGTGGAAGTGCGGACCTATTCTAAGTCAGTTGAGCCACATGGCTGATTTGCTTGTTTGTTATGTTAAAACAGTAGTCCAGTACATTTAAGGCACTTGCCGGCTTAAAACGAAACTCGAATTTCAATTTCATTTTATTTTCCCAGAGTGTTTGTCCCTTTGAAGACACCGTAAGAGAAAAAAATGCATCGAAATAAAGAAAAATCGCCAAAAATCCAAAACCCGCGTGATTTCGCACGTGACCCGACTGATTTATATATGCCCATAATTCTATATTATCTAAGGAAAGCAACTTTTCTTTTATGGATTAACCTTTTGAGGATTTTTCTCAACGAAGTTAACAAAGATATAGGTGATTACCATTTATTATCTTAATATGGTTATAACAATAATTATCATCTTCTTTGGGACCTGACCAAGATCCAATGAAATGAAGCAGAGGATCAGCAACAGAATTTATTTCACAACCAATAATCAGGAGCCATATCTGATTTCAAATTAATAACATTCTTAAGTAATTCTTGTCTGTGAATTGGAGTAAGAAATATTGAACTGTTTCCGTTTGCCTTGAATGTCCTTGAAAGGTTTGCTGTAGCTTAAATTTTTATACAACGCTGTTTACTACATAAACCTTACTGTATAGTTGCTTAATAGTTTAAACAACCATGTTTGTAATTTATTTAGAATGAATAATTTAAAATTGAACTTTGTTGTTTAAGATTTAAACACATGTTTAAACCGTTTTAAAATTGTAAGGTTCGTATAGGAAACAACGTTGTAAAACCAATTCAAACAGTTTTACTGTTTACGGGCGTTATATTTCCAGCTACCTTGGGGCAAATTTTAGAGAAATATGTATCTGATTACAATAGAAGGACTATCTTCAACCATATTTCCATCAATTAACAACCCTAGGCTTAATACCTTTGTTAAAGGTGAACCCTGAGCTGAAAATATTAATATCTAAAGAGAGTAATATTCACTCATAGAATTACTAAAAAATATCAAAATCTGATCCCAAATGAAATGTTTTTGTGAAAACAGATGTGCATGTCTTAATTTCCACATACATTCGTAATTCCGAAGCTTCGTATTTCCGAAGGTTCGTAATTCCGAAGGTTCATTAGTCCGAAAACGAAATGAGGTTCGTAATTCCGAAGGTTCGTTAGTCTGAAAACGAAAAGATTAACAAACCTTATTTCGTTTTCGGATTATCAAACCTTCGGAATAGCGTCACAAATGTTCGGATGAACGAACCCTTTCACGTTTTCGGATTAACGAACATCGAGTTATAGGCAATTTACGTGTTTCGGAATCACGAACCTTCGGAATTACGATGTGTAACCTTACTTTAGAGGGTTCCCGTACAAAACATGGAACGAAATCCCTGGGGGACAGAAAGTACGTGCCCCCCCCCACCAAAATATTAAGGGGGGCACAAAATCAAATGTCCCCCTACTATTTGTGGTCTTATGATGGTAAGAAATACGTCATTCTGAAATCGAAATAAAACGTGTATTTTAGGACAAGATGACCTTACTTTTGGGATAACCTTTTTTTCTTTTTTTTTTTGCTTGTCAAATTTTCCAGCCCCTTCCCCCTACCTTTTGGGAGAGATTTCTGCCCTGATACAAAATGATAGATTTGTGTGAGCTACAATAGTGATACCTAAGAAGTTTCATGCTGTTGATCGAACTGGTTAAGTCGTATAATGTGGTTGCTCTCAAAAATACTTGTTCAGCCCACAACATCAGTTTAAACTAGTACTCCAGGCCCAAAACAAAAATGATTGGAACATGATTTATTATCAAGTAAAATTGGACAAACAAAACACTCATCAAAATAGGGAAATTGCACTATTTCAGTGAAAGGGTTCTATGCACGTCTTCATTCGTTTGTATTGTATTGCATAAAGTTTTATCTATTTCAATTTCCCTTCCAAGAATGAACATAATTTGGATTGACTACTGGGTTAATGTGTGGGAAAATCATTGCTTCAACTTATTGTCTCACACGGGAATATTTCATACACACTTTTATAAAAAGTTTGAAAAAGTAATAAATTATGATTTCGTCAGGAAAGTAATTTAATTATACATTTGAAGAGTTCAAACATGTGTTTAAAATATTTACTTGTCCAGGTTAGAGAAGGCTTATAGACAAGGAGGTACATGTGTTTTGAATACTTTAAAAGCAGGCATGAGAAACGATTGATACCCCTGTTACACCCACAAATGTAATAACACTTTACCCACAAATGTAATAATCGCCCACAAATGTAATAACTCCCACAAATGTAATAACGCCCACAAATGTAATAACACTTTACCCACAAATGTAATAACACTTTACCCACAAATGTAATAACGCCCACAAATGTAATAACACTTTACCCACAAATGTAATAACGCCCACAAATGTAATAACACTTTACCCACAAATGTAATAATGCACTTTACCCACAAATGTAATAATGGCTTTACCTACAAATGTAATACATTTGAAGTGATTTTTGGCGAATTCGTTCTAAACTAGTATCCTATTACTTAATGTGTTCATATAGCACAAAAGTTCAAAGTCTTTTTTCCAGACCCGGTTAATGAAATATTACAGTACAAGTCCAAGTCTTTTTCCAGACCCGGTTTTTCAAAATTATAATATACGTCCAAAGTCTTTTTACCAGACCCGGTTGTTTCAAAATTATAATATACGTCCAAAGTCTTTTTTCCAGACCCGGTTAATTCAAAAATTATAATGCAAGTCCAAAGTCTTTTTTCAGACCCGGTCGTTTCAAAAGTTATGATATACGTCGGTGAGGGGTAAAGACAACACTCTAAGCCCAAGCATTTTAAGTGGGTTTAATTTTGAAGATTGGTCTCAGCTGTCATTTTTTTTCAATATTTCTTTATCTTTTAAATAACCGGGTCCAGACGAAAGACTAAGCATAATACTCGTGTTATTCCACAAGAATAAGAATATGAGTCTTTTGTTTTTAGGATTGTTTAAATCATTTTTAAATCACCGGGTCTGAAATAAAGACAACGCTCTAAACATGTGCTTTTCTACATGCATGGTCTTAATTTGGAGGATTGTTGGTTCTTAGATTCGTTGTTGGGGGTTGAGTTTTATTGATTTTTTATTCCTGAAATAATTGTGTCTGGAGGAAAGTCGATCTTCGACAATCGGTCTTCATGTTGTTCCACAGTAATTAGATTATTGGGTATTCGTTTTAGAATATTTGTAAAAACTATTTTATTTTTCAAATAGTAACCAAGTCTGGAGAAAGGATGTTTGCTTTACCCAAGCGTTATTACAATGTTTTGTAGGGGTAGTAGTATTATTAAAAAAACAACATATTTTTACTAGCTGGGTGAATCTTTGGAAATTTGGTCTTAGATTCGGATTTTTCAATTACTTTTTTTGTAATAGCCGGGTCTGGAGGAAAGAGTACGTTTTAAAACTCGTGTTATTCCACGAGAATAAGAATATAAGGTCTTATGTTAGAAGATTTTTTTTTCGTAACTGTTTTAGGTCTGGAATAAAGACAACACTCTAAACCTCTTTTAAAACAGGTTCTTAGGTTGAAGGTTTGTTTGGTCTTAGACTTTGATTTTTTTAAATTCTTACTATTAGCGTTTTTTTAAGAAAAAAATGGTCGGGCTGAAAGACTACGCTATATCCAGCATTAATAAGATTATGGGGTCTTTATACTGTTTTTAAACTGTTATTCATAATGTTTAAATAACAGGTAACCGGGTCTGGAGAAAAGACTACGCTTGATTCTCAATTTACTCTTAGTGCATATATTCACAATATACACCGTATAAGTTGAAACAACAACAAAGACATTAATTCCACCAGTTTTAATTAACTGGGTCTGGAGAAAAGACTAAGCTCGATTCCCATTTTTTTCCACAGGAATATCATTATCGTATCTTAGTTTGGACTTATATTATAAATTTTGAAATAACTGGGTCAGGAAAAAGACTTTGGACTTATTAAAATTCTTGAAACAACCGGGTCTGGAAAAAAAGACTTTGGACTTTTATTATATTTTTTTAAACAACCGGGTCTGGAAAAAAGACTTTGGATTTATATTATAATTTTTGAAACAACCGGGTCTGGAAGAAAGACTTTGAACTTGTACTTTGATGTTTTATTAACCCGGTCTGAAAAAAACTTTGCACTTTTGTGCTATATGAACGCATTACTATAGGATTTTAGTTTAGAACGGATTCGCCAAAAATCCC
Source organism: Lytechinus variegatus (assembly GCF_018143015.1). NCBI lineage: Eukaryota > Metazoa > Echinodermata > Echinoidea > Temnopleuroida > Toxopneustidae > Lytechinus > Lytechinus variegatus. The sequence continues at coordinate 6,210,430 of NC_054752.1, read as the reverse complement.
TTCAAATTTATTACATTTGTGGGTAAAGTCATTATTACATTTGTGGGGGATCAAAAATTATTACATTTGTGGGCGTTATTACATTTGTGGGTGCAACACCCCCCCCCCCCTCTTAAGAGTACAAGTGTACCAGGTTTATGTCATATTTTATACAGGTGTTATAAATATTTATTAGGCGAAGCATTTTCATACAGGTGTCGTAAATAACCAGAAGGTGATCTAGCATTGATGAGTGTAGATGTATAGATACACAGGAAGTGTCTTTTATTAATAAGAATGTGTTGCTTTATGCACTCATCTGTTATTTAAATCCTTTGAATTACTTTATAGAAATTGTACAGGTATTCCTAGTAACGGTAGGGTATATTAGGAGGTCAATTTTAGTAATTCAGGGAGAACCACCTAAGCCAGAATAGACTACAGATGTTCGTGTAGGCAGTCTTAAGTTAAAACTGAGGGACTACGTCGGTGACGAGATAACGACCCCAGCTGCCGCCGGTTCTCCACCGACATGACTGGTCAAAAATCATGTCATCATTGGGGGCTCGATCTCGTCCACTAATTCGTTGAAGCCACATCTCTCTTATCTGGGGGCTACTCATCGAGGGGTAACACAGTCTGCGGAGGCCAGGAACTGGACCGACCACCAGGGCCGAGTGGGGCATGTCAGACCATAGGATGATGGGGGCTCACATCAACGATTACCGTTTAAGTTAAGTTATATTTTGTTATCCATAATCCACATCTATGTATATTTTCTTGTACAATCATTGACAAAGAAATCAAAAGAAATATTGAAAAGGTTTGATTAAATCTTTCATAACTGTAATCCTCAGTTTTTACGTATTCCTTATTTGGTGTCAAGCAGCAGTAGATAAATAATTTTTAAAAAAGTCACTTCCCACGTGACAGATTTCATGCAATAACATATTATGAAACGTGTATTCGCCCCCCCCCCCAACACACATATATACAAGCACTCCCTACCGATTCTTATACCATGGATTTTTTTTCTCGACGAGGAAATCATTAATGATGTTATTTTTAAGTTTTTTTCATTACTAAAAAATGCGAATCGAGTGTATGTCTTTACAGTTATTTTGAAAGATATCTCGGTGATTATTTGTTGACTATTTTTTCCAGGTAAGTGCTCGACATGTATAGCACTCTTAACGTGGTGTTTTGCATTTATTAATGTAGATATTAAATATATACACAAACACACACACACACACCCATATATATATATATATATATATATATATATATATATATATATATATAGTAACAAAATATGCTGAAGATAAATGGTAATGCTTTCAAAGCCAATATAGTTTTTATTTCCTTGAATTTTCGACGGACCTCCGTCTTCTTCAGGAGTAAATACAATGTATATACACAAACAAATGTAAATACACATTGTATTTACTCCTGAAGAAGACGGAGGTCCGTCGAAAATTCGAGGAAATAAAAACTATATTGGCTTTGAAAGCATTACCATTTATCTTCAGCATATTTTGTTACTATAGTATTAGAGAAGCCAATACGTGAAACTTTAAAAAATATATATATATATATACAGTGAGTCACACAAAAAATGAAACCGAGATTTATCGATGATTTATCATAACTTAATCAAAAATGCAATAGACAAATGACCTACCCTTTTAAAGCTTGGAATCTCCTCTTTCATCTGGAATTACTTATATTATTTCTCATTCACGCATGAGTGAGCAAAAATAATTTGAAAAGGAAATACCAAAAAAGTCACTTGGCGGGCCGTATCTGGGGTTTGAAAAGAAAGCCACATTTTTAAAAAGTTCAGTATCTGCTCTTTAATTTGATACCTCAATTACAGAAAATGGTCAAGAAATAACAAAGTTCTGGTTATTTGAAATAAGGCTTGAATTTCAATAATTTCATACAGACTTTTGTTAAATGTGCGATAGCTTCTGTGGGAAAGCGGTGAAAACACGTTTATTTAATGAAATTATGGAAATACAAGCATTGTTTCGAATGATCATAACCATGATAACTTTTGCACTTCTTGACCATTTTCTGTGATCAAGGTATCAAAGAAAAGAGCAGATATGGAAATTTTTAGTCATGTGATTTTCTTTTTGAACTTCAGATACCCCCCAAATGAGCTTTTGGCATCCTTTCTTCGAATTGTTTTCGCTCACTCATGCGTGAATGAGGAATAATATAAGTAATATCAGATGAAAGATGAGATTCTAAGCTTTATATTGGTAGGTAATTTGTCTATTTCATTTATGATTAAGTTATGATAAATTATCGCTACATGTAAATCTCGGTTTCGTTTTTTCGGGGACGCATTATATATATATATATATATATATATATATATATATATATATATATGACAGTTGCAATAGCCTGCTCCATGAAATTCCAGAAAAGTATATTTCTAAGCTTCAGAGAATTCAAAACTCTGCAGCCCGTCTAGTTTCCCTCACTAAAAACATGATGGGTCCTTTTCAAGCTCTGCCCCACGTCTTTGGAACACTCTTCCAGCTTCCCTCCGTTACATCTCAAATATCACTTCATTTCGATCAAATTTAAAAACGTACCTCATGAAGGAAGCATATCCAACATCGCTCCATTTACAGTGTCCTATATTTTTTTCACAGTTTAATGACTTCTAATTTGTATATTTTGAATGTTTTACGTTGCAAAGCGATTTGATATGATTTCATGAAAAGCGCTATATAAGTTTAAATTATTATTATTATTATAAATATAATTATAATTATTTTTTTCAAATGCAATATTTTCGCTGTACGTATATGGCATTCCATGAGCCACGCATTTCCTTTAATATACAGAATCTTATCGTTTATAATGGATCCTCTGTTAAAGGGTATCGTTTAAACACACACAAATGATAAGTCTTAAAGGGGAACCCGGGCTGAAAAAATGATTTTAACAGATTAAGAAAATAAACATGACATCACTGAAAATTTGATTGAAATCGGACAAGGAAAAACAAATTCATGATATTTTAAATATATGCATTATTTCGGTGGAATCGTTCTTTGCATGTCTTCATGAATATTCAGTGAACAAGCTGGTGATACCATATTACCATATACCCAGTATGAGGGTTATGTACCTTTTACAGTGGAAAAGAGCTAACGTTGCCCTATCTTTATAACAGGGGAAAAGCCTGATCTCAGAGGACTATCAAAGAACTCGTATTGCTTGTAAGATCTCGAACACATTGCACATTCTCATATTATGAAGCATTTGGAAATGCATGAAATCTCGGTTGACAACCAACATGGTTTTCGCCAGTTCGAAGTTCCTTTCTGCGCATGATCAAAGATTCTACGCATGATCAGAGGAAGGTTATTTGTAATAAAGTTTCATGGTGGTTCAAAATCTAATGAGATAAGCACCAACTTTGATGTCTTGATTATTCATATATTCTTTTGAATTGTGGTTTTCATTTACATCCACAAAAAACAACAATGCGTCAACGAACGAATGGTATTTCAAAGTTTGCCAAGTACAATGTGCAACATGCTATATGATAGGCGTTCAAAGTAGGAATGCAACAAATACCTTTATAAAGTGTTCACTGGTGTGCTATTCTAGTCATCTGCTATGTAAGGCAAGCTTACGTAATAACTTGCTTTGGAATCTGCCTATCATAATGGAAGAAATGAAAGGTCATTTGACCAAAATTATCCATGAAGAACAACGAACTGGTCGATTAGTACTGAGTACTGTTCATGATGAAGCAAATGCTTTTGAGAAAGGAAAGTCTGTACAGCTTTTCTAGACTTTGTCAAAGCGTTCGTTAAGGCACCACGCGAACGATTACTGAGACAACTTCAATCATATGGCATTACTGGATTGCTCCTAAAGTGGGAAAGACACTTCCTCACAGTTCAACTTGCATGCCATGTATATCAATGACCTACCTGATGGCCTCCTGTCAACGACAAGACGGTTCGCCGATGATTGCGTAATTTACACTTCTGGCACAAATCCTCATGACCTTCAAGTCTTCCAAGACGATCTGTCAAAACTAGAAGTGTGGCAGAATAAATGCGCCACGTCCTTCAATCTAGTCAAATGTGTCATTATGAAATACCATCCAAAGTAGTACAAACACACGCAGAAAGAGATTACACCTTCTGTGGCCAAAAAACTGCAAGAAGTGCTTACAGCTCCTACTTTGGTGTTGAAATGGAAAAAATGATGTGCGCACCGTGACGCCCTGCAAATCAACAATGTCTGTTCCAAAGCTTCCCAAGTACTCTGTATCCTGTGAGGAACTCATGGTCTGCTCAAAGGAAAAAAACAACAACTTTCCTACCAAACGTTGGTAAGACTAATCCTGGAATAGGCCTCCGCCTGCATGGGATCCCCATCAGGGGCGGAAATCTCTCTTAAAAGGTAGGGGGCAAGGGGCTGGAAAATTTGACAAGCAAAAAAAAAAGTTATCACCCCAAAAATGAGGCCATCTCGTCCAAAATACTTGTTTCGATTTTGAATGATGTATTTCTTTTCATCACAAAAGACCAAAAATAATAGGGGAACATTTGATATTGTACGTGCCCCCCCCCCCCCTAGGATTTTCGACCATGATCTCCATTACAAGTAGGATACCCAGACGATAGAAGCCATTCAGAGAAAGGCTGCTCGCTTCTGTATGCTTGGGGGAACTACAGACGAACCAGCAGCGTCACAACCATGTTACGGGCCTTAGAATGGCCAGGAGTCGTTGGAAGACAGACGGAAACACAGTTAGCCTAATGTTCCGAATAATAAAAGGTCTCGTTGCCTTCAACCCCGAAAACCCCATCCTTCAAACCAGCCGGCAGACTAGGGGACATAAAATTTAGTATCAAGTTCCGACGTCAACAAGTCAAGAGGGATATAAATACAGCTTCTTCCCTCGAACTACTAAAGACTAGAACGAAGTAAACATGGACATGAACAAATTAGACTCCTTCAAATAAAAAGAAAATCACCCCAAAACATAGTAGGTAGCCTGCTTGGTCGATGACCTCGTGTTCGTCAACAAAGTTGTCGGAGTACAGCAAGCCTGCATATGCCGATTAAACCTAAAGCAAGGTTTCCACTTTGGCGAGTTAACATCGCGAGTTATGGCGAGTTATTGCGAGTTGCCAAAATGAGGCACTCGCGATAACTCGCATAAAGCTCACCACTCGGAATAACTCGCGACAACTCGGCATGGCTCGGCGGAGCTCGTTCAAGCTCGGGACAACTCTCCCTGAAGTCGTGAGCAGTTTCAAAATTTTTGAACATGTTCAAAAATTTTGCTAACTCGCTATAACTCGTGCTGAACTTACCTAAACTCGTTATATACTCGCAGTACTCGCAATTACTCGTAAAAAACTAGAGATAAACTCGTGAACTCGCCACATCTGAGTATACGCGAGTGCGTTCCGAGTTCTCAAGAGCGAGATGCGAGCATTGCGATCGTTTTACGAGTCAAGTGGAGGTGCCCACGAGATTAGCGCGACTTTAGCCATGTTAGCTCGATCACCCCGAGTTACAGCGAGTTTCGTATGAGTTTATTCAGAGTGCGTTGCGAGTGCTCATTTACATGCCAGCTGAATGATAAATATCCATTTTGCTACATATAAACCCCTTTTTTTTGGAAATCTGAGTTTGACCATCAATTTCTCCCAACTCCCAATTTTACACAACGCATAGGGCCTATATAACATCATTTATTAAAAGATCATTTAATTCTCTTTAAAATGATACCATGCTTGTTATGATCATGCCATTACGAAAAGAGTAGGATTCAAAAGTGTTAGATGAAGTCTGAATTGAAAAGCTACAAAACGAGCAAAACCAGTTTGGAAATCTGAGTTTGACCAGTAATTTCCCCCAATCCGAAATTTTACACAATGCATATTTCATATCTTTCAAAAGATCAGTTGATTCTCTTTAAAATGATAAAATGCTTGTTATGATCATGCCATCAAAAAAGAGCAAAATTCAAAAGTGTTGGATGAGGTCTGAATTGAAAAGCTGCAAAATGAGCAGAAATAGTCATGAAGGGTCAATACAGAACATGATTCTTTTTGTCTGTGTCAGTAGAGATGAAAATCCATTCAAATCAAGCCCCTGCTTCTTAATTTCTTACGTTTTGTTGTGGTTTATGTTGGTTTGTTTGTTATGTGTTTGCTTGTGCAGAGGTGTGTTTGATTCCATTTTAATGTTGATGTTAAGGTGCATGAAAACAAAAGAAACCGCTGGTAAACTCACTCATCACCATGGAAGAAAAGAACAGTGACTTTCAAAATTGTGTCATTTTGCAACTTTTGAATTTTGACCTTGCCCCACATTTCAAGGCACTGCACCTGCATGTGAACCATAATCATATCATGTAGGGTATCAATTTTAAAAGAAATGAATGATCTATTCATTGATACTGACTACACATTGATATTCACTAAAACTGAGGAGGGATTATCGATCAAATTCAGATTTCCAAACTTTTTTTTAAGGAGTTTATTTTAAAGTGAGAGCACATTCATGGGTGTCGATCACGGGGGATGGGGGGATATATCCCCCCCAATATTTCAAGTGGGGGGATGGCCTGTATTATCATCCCCCCCAATAATTTAGGGTAGAAAAATTATAATAATGATGATGAAAAAATGAAAAGTTTGATCATGATGATTATACATGTAGTATGCCATCGATCATTTTGTTTCCCTCGCAATTTGTGTATACTGTTATTAAATAAAAACATTCTTTTTCAAGACTATTAAACAGATGGGTGGAGGTTCAAGATGAAAAAGAATGAAATGTTTATGTATATGATATTTTTTAAAACATGGCATAAAAGGACCCCAATGAAAAACAACTTTTGTTGATAGGGTGTTCCATCCCACCAGTGGTGAGTAAATTAATTTTAATAAATCAATTAATTCAAAATTAGGGTGGAAAATTAAACGGGAGTAAATGGTAGCAAGATAAATCGTCTAAGGAATGACGGTAAGCCCGATGGTGCACGAGAAGCCACACAGTTTGTAATTTGTGCTAGTCGGGTTGTATACACAGAGGCGTCGATCCTCAATAATTCCGCATGTGCAACTAAAATATAAGATTGTAATGTTACACTGAAATCAGCAAGCGATATTGAGATACCAACTCGATTTTGATTTAAAATCGTGCTCAAAATGTCTGCTTTTCAGATTGGAATATAAAACTTTTCAGTTCGCGCTTCGCGCTCGCATCATTTTTGTACCAAAAACCCATATTTTTCATGATTAAATAGATGAATAGAATGTCCCATTTTCAGTTCTAAACCTCGAAAAAACTCCCGCTTCGATTTGCAATAATCTTTTGTTGGATATATATCTTGTTCTTTATTAAAAGCGTCCAATAATCTGTCTTTTTTTCCCCAGATCGAAATATTTCAGCTCGCGCTTTGCGCTCGCATCTATTGTTCTTCTAGATAACCATCTCAATCATTGGTACCGAAAATGCTTAGAATATCAAGCTTTCAGGTCAGAATATAAAGAAATTTCAGATCGTTCTCTAGTAAGATACATGTATCTATCCTCCTCATGAGTTACTACAAACAAACCTTAACAGGTACATTTTTCCTGTTTTCATGTCATACTTAAAAATTTCAGCTCGCGCTCGCATTGTTGGTGAGGGTGAGATATGTGTCTCTTTCTCATGAGTCATATATATACATTTATATATAGGCCTATATATATATATATATATATATATATATATATATATATATATATATATATATATATATATATATATATATATATATATAGGCCTATGTGTGTGTGTGTTCTTTTTGTGTGATAGAGCGCCTTTGGAACGTTGATTCATGATTTCGCCCCCCATCTGAAAAATGGATCGACGCCCCTGCGTATACATCATGCTCAATAAACAGATCACTATGTACATGGTCCAGACAATTTTTGTCATTTTTTTTTCTTTCGCATGAGTTTAGAATAGGCCTACTTGTAACACAAATTGAATTTTCAAAAAAATTATATAAGTAAAGTACACTACAACAATGAAGGAATTTCCAAGAACATCGTGCATATCAACCACTCCCAAATGTCCTTATTTGTGATTTTAGTGGCGGTAATGTTGAAAGATCCCCATCCACAAGAAAATTTGTGTCAATCATCCCCCCCAACCAAGAATACCGATCGACACCCATGAGCACATTTTAACTGACCCACGCATGTACACGTACTTTTAAAAAGGCTGTTGTCACTCCATTATTACAACTACCAACAAATAAGGAGAGAAATATGCCTCGACCCAAAAGATTCAAGAGTTGTGGCCATTCAGGTCGGGAAACTCCGAAAGAAGATGTCCTTCAAACAAGGGTAGAAGTAGAAGAAGTGGAGGAAGAGACAATTGAAACGGAAGAGGAGGCCAATGACGGGCAGAGCCAGGTAAAAGAACAAGACACCAAACTAGACCAGGAGGGTGTTTCACAAAGATTTAAGTATGACTTAGGTCGCACTTAAATGTCGACGCGTACATGATATGCAACGCGCAATCTTATTGATCAATACGCAGTAGTGCGCGTCCTCTTGGCATGATCTGACCAATGCTGTCATGCCTTTCATACTGCGCGCAACTAGACATTTAAGTGCGACTCTAAGTCATACTTAAATCTTTGTGAAACACCCCCAGGTCCAAGTGGAGCGCCCCTGGCAGTCTCACCTACACCACGCAATTCAATATAGTAGCAGTGCTGACTTTGAAAACTATTATAAAATAATTATTCACAAAATATCATTCATAATAATGATACAATATTCATTGACAACAAATGACATTTGACCTTGATCATGCGACCTAAGACTTGTCAGTGATACTTGATTACTCTTATGTCCAAGTTTTATGAACTAGATCCATACACTTTCAGAGTTATGATGGTAATTCAACGAATACCCCCAACATATTGCCAAAGTCCATTGGCCATATGACCATGATGACCTTGGTCATGTGGCCTGAAACTCGCACAGGATGTTCAGTGATACTTGATTACTCTTATATCCAAGTTGATAAAATCATATCCATAAACTTTCAAAGTTATGATGGTAATTCAACAAATACCCCAATTGGCCAAAGTTCAATGACCTTAAATGACCTTTGACCTTAGTCATGTGACCTGAAACTCGCACAGGATGTTCAGTAATACTTGATTACTCTTATATCCAAGTTTCATGAATCAGATCTATAAACATTCAAAGTTATGATGGTAATTCAACAGATCACCTGAACATCACCAAAGTTCACTTACCTTTGACCTTGGACATGTGACCTGAAATTCGCACAGGATGTTCAGTGAGACTTGATTACTCTTATGTTCAAGTTTCATGAATCAGATTAAAAAACTTTCAAAGTTATAATGGTAATTTAACAAATACCCCAAATTGGCCAAAGTCCATTGACCCTAAATGACCTTCGGTTTAGATTTGGTGTTGACGCCGCCGCCGGCATCCATCTTTGAGTGCCAAAAATGTGCATGTCCCGCCCCTTGGTCGTATGAAACTCTTAACACTCGTAACAAAATCTTGATAACTCGTTTAAAGCTCGCTTTAAGTCGTTTCGCGCTCGGTTCACTCGTACAGCGAACGTAGTGAACTCGATGTTGAGTCTTTTGTCACTCGAGCAAATTCCAGAAAAAAATGTAAATTTCACGCGAGCTTGAGCGAGTTAAGGCGAGTTAGAGCTCGCGCAGCTCGCGTATGACTCGCAACTCCAACTCGCCAAAGTGGAAACCTTGCGTGATCGAGGAAAATTGGAAAGTCGCGTCTTTCTAAAATACATGTAAATATAGAAACGCTGACTGTCATAAAATCCTGTCTCATTTGAAAATAATGCTTGAATTTTGTTTATGCGCTTTGAGCAAATAATTAGCTAAATCGTGTCTATCCAGAACAAGTTAGACTAAAATTGGTATGCATGCATCGTTGGCCGCCGTTAAATGATAATGATATAAGCTAAGAGTTAAATTTTATAACACTTAATAATCCATTTTTCTTAGCACTTTACATTGCAATTATTATTACCCTGGGGTGGTATTCTGGAACACTGTCATAACTTTTGTCATAAATTATGTCATTTCTTTCCGATATGTGACACCGCTATGATTGTCACAAATCGGTATTCTGAACATTGTCTTTTCCCTGTCATATCTCTCAAAGTTCCCGCCCATCTTTTCGGAAGCAATCCAATCAAAATCACCGTTAGTTCCCAGTGGGAGCCCTTTTAGCCAATAGGAATGCCCCGTGACAGGTAGGGGATATCCCCAATTCTGTTTCTGGCATCGCGCAACTACGCGAATATTGATGCGCTTAATTACAAAGAGAGACAGGGAGCTGTGAAGGATTTTAGAGAAGTAGAAAAAAAAGGAGTACAGAGAAAAAAGGGAGAAATTAATATGTAGGGCCTAACTAATTGTAGCATGACAAAATAATTCTAAAAATTGTCGTGGATGATTGTCAGATCTTGGGACTGAAATTCCCAGTCTGGTAATAGATTTGGTTCTGCTTGAAACGAAAGTAGTTACCACTTGCAATAATCACACAATCATTCAATATCTATATGTAACATAAATTTAATTCAGAGCGACCAGCTCTATAAATGTACATATAGTTAAAGAAATTGAATAATCAGAATTAAATCATGAATCACATGCATATCAACATAACATCAAACTGTATTCAGCAGTTAACATCAGCATGAATTAACCTATACTGAATATGTTGCAATATGTATCTAATGAGAGTGATTTATTTATATTTAATCAAGGCCTAATAATTCGGCATCCAAACGTGACAATATTCTTGGTTATTAATTCCACCAATTAAGTTTCATCAAAAGAGGGTTTATACTTGGATGAATACCTACACTGGACCGTAGTATATCTAATCTGGTTATAATTTATATAGTTCAGAATAAGGACCCCTTCGACATCGTCAATGACTATCGTTGGTCCGATGAATATAGTCGTCTAAGAGCGAACTGCGGTGGCTTCGACGACGCGAAGTAAAGCGAGCGAACTCTCGACGAAAAGCCAGTCCAGATTCGCGGACGAAATGATGAGGGCTGAGAGCCACAAGATTGCTACGATGAATCACAAGTCACGAACTCTGAGTTCGAGGATGAAGTACGAGCCCAGCTCGTCCCTAAAGAGAGTAAATAAATAACCATCTCCTAATAGACAAGGTCCAGTAATAACACTATAAATGTTCACAAGTCAGTTAAGATATACTAGCTTGAATTCACTGAGCTACTTACGGAAAATAATGTAAAAAAAAACTACGGTATCTTTTATCCCTAAATAGCAAAAGGAAATCTCTCTTCTCATAGAAGTATAACTTCTCAGTTCAATGAATATTTACATCAACTATATCATATACAACATCAATAAACTGATCCTGGATATTACTCTTGTTCAGTTCACAAGCTATATATCACATAACTATCAGCTTAAGATATATGGGAATCGTCATTGTCATTGAGCGTATAAACCAACAATTCTTCCATAATAAAATGTCTACTTTAATAACATTTAATTACTTCATCTTTATATCATTACTTCATGTTTAGTTGGTTTCACAAAGTTTTCATTTATGAAATATGATTTACTATACAATACAACAAAGCATTTAATATTCTTTGCACTTTAGGGTTCAATACTCCAACATTAATCATAAGCAAAATAATTACTGAATTTCTGTTTTCTTTGAAAACACTAAGTTTTGCTTTTAATTACAATAATTAATTATACCAATAAAATAGTGAACTTACAGTTCTTTGGAACAGTCGTGCCTGGTGAGATGAGGGCAGATGTGGTGGCTTTACCTGGCCTGTGCTGCCTTGATCCAGCCTGCCAACGATGGGGATTAAGACTCAGCTGTGCCTGCACTACACAGCCTGCAACATTCACCCAAAGTAATGGCCTACGAGAACCACACCCTCACACTCCGAGTTAAGACCAAATGTGGAAGGGTCTTCCTCTCCCGAGAATCAAACGATTTCTGATTTGCTTTTACTCAAACACCACTCCATCTTGACTCTCACAAAGACAAAGTCATTAACATTCTCAATATTCCTCTGCTTCACTCTTCCACGCTGAACATATCCAATTAAAACTACTTAACTATCCAAGCTTTAATTTCACCTATTCAAAACTCCCATCTCAAACATTCTCAACAATCTTTTCCTCTCATACATAAAAACAAACATCTATAGAATTTTAGAGCCCCATTGAACTTAACTAAATATATCAAGTTAAATGACCCAATGCTCATGACCTAAGCTTGTCAAGAAGTCAAAGTAAAATTCTAATCCTTACACCCCAGCGGGTTTGATCACTTACTTAAAGATACAGTTGATTGACTCTGGGACTATGACAAGATTCAACCACCCAAATTCCTTTTATTATATACAAGCTGAATGGTTACTAGGGGTTAACACTAAATATACTTACAGTCGCATTGTGACAATGATGAGTGAAACTTATGCCACAATCTAATCTAAATGATATCGTTATATGCTTTACATTCAGTCGGCAGGGTATCGGGATATTTGGTACTAAAAGATATGACAAAATTTATGACTGCTACCCCCTGTCATAACTTTTGTCATATCTATTGCTTGTATAAAAGGATTACGCGCATTAAAGCCGCGTATTTTTGGTGCGCGCCAAAGAGATAAGACAAAATTTATGACAATTTTTGTGACAAAAGTTATGACATCCACCAGAATACCGATTTTGTCATATCTCTGAGATAAGATAAAATATGGAGATAAGACAATGTTCAGAATACCGTCCCTGGTCATCGGACCGTGGCATGCACTCACACAGTGTATGTACACAGCAAAAACTGTGGTGTTAACCGATGTACACAGAGGACCACACCAGTTATTTTACACCGGTGTTAAATTGGTGTTGTAAGTTTTACACCTATAGGTGTTATTACAACACCTATGGTTGTTACATTTACACTCTTTGGTGTAATGTTCAATCTCTAGGGTGTTATTTTAACACCTCAGGGTGTGGTCCTCTTTTAACACCAATTGGTGTCAGTTTTAACACCACAGTTTTTACAGTGTACTTTCTCCACTCCTTGGCGAGTATTCCAACGAGAGTCCCAAGACTGCATTTAACACCTGGGGTCCGTTTTATAAAGCTTTTCGTAAGTTCAGAGTGACTTTAAGCAGGGAAATCTGCTTTAAGGACGACTGGTGATCCTTTCATGTGGTAAATGATATTTACCATTCATTGGTGATTATTAAGCGCGTAAGAAATGATCATCAGACGTTCTTACAGTTGCTCTTAACTTACGAACAGATTTATGAAACACCCACCTGGTGGATGATTTATAAAGCTGTTCGTAAGATACGAATGACCTTACGCACGACTGGTGATCCTTTCTTGTTCTAAATGATGTCCTTGTATAATCAATATATGACCCAAGAACATGTTCCAGTCGTGCGTAAATTTGTGCGTAACTTTACGAACAGCGCTATGAAACACCCACTTGGGTGGAGAGTGACAACGCGCGGATTGACGCGTTAGCCAAAGACGCTATATAGGCCGCGATGCGGGATTCGAACTCACGACCCTCTGAAAATACAAGGCGAGAAGTAGAACCACTACACCACGACGCTCCCACAAATCATAGGGATACGTCATTGGGAATTGTACACCGCAACCATGGAAATAAATTGTCAAATCAGGATCCCTTTCAGAAAGACTTATTACAATAAATAAACTAATGCGCATTATTCTGTAGCAAATTTCCTTTTTATCAAATCGAATGATTCTGTAGCTTTGAACTGTTTTTGCAACTGTGTTAGTACAACAAGTTTGACGAAACAGGCCCCAGAAGCAACAGCGCCCAGGGGCCCGTGACACAAAGCTTAGCAATGATCGTAGAACATTTTTCTACGATTGATTCCATTGACTACAACGTACAATAAAGCGTACGATTAATTGTTAACCTTTGTGTTACGGACCCAGATGACATTTCATGATGAACCTCTTCATGATGAGTGGGCCTGCGATGGGTCTCATTGCACAGTTGCAAACGAGAATGTGTCATTTTGAGAGTTTTCTTGCCAATGAAAACCAAGATGTCGGGGGAGAGATGGGCTCGACGGGAATAACGCCAACCGCTGTCATTCGGAGCAAAGGTGTGAGGTTTACTGACAGTGAGGTGACGGTTCGTGGCGCATTGGCCGCGTAATATCACAACATTTATTTTTAGTAGTAGATTATACTCCACACCAGGCTCGTCACAAGGATATTTAGATTTTGATTAAGGAAGCGGGGGAGGGGGTTAGGGCGACCTGAATGGTATATATTTTTTCTCTCGATTGAATAATCGGGCAGTGAATAATAAGAAGAATAACGTGGGGGGGAATCAAGATCAATTTATTTATTGCTTATTTTGTGTAACTTTTTGCGTTTATGTGATTTGTAATCACCTTGTAATCATTTGTATTATTTTTGCAATTGACATTGTTTTTTCTTTCAATAAAAAACAAAATTGGAAAAGGAAGAAGACGAAAGTATGACGATGATAATAATGATGACAGTTTAAATGATGATGATAATAATAATAACAATGATAATGATAGTAATGATGATGATAATGGTAATAAAACAACAACGTTTTAGCTTTAGGGTTCCCACAGTGAGGTAAGATATGAAACTACGATATACCAGCGAGCCCTTTATGTTATTATTACCCTAATCCAAATGTCAATGCTGAGCGCATAGCAACAAGGCAGAAGATTCCATTTTTAAAGTCGTTAGTGTATGTTTATCGGTCAGGTTTCGAACCTACGATTTCAAGTTCATGAGGCGTGCGCTCTACCCAGAGCCCAGCCCCATGCCCGGCTGTACTCTGTAAAAACTGTGATGTTAAAACTGACACCAGTTGGTATTAATAGACGACTACAGTTTGAGGTGTTAAAATTACACGATAGAGATTGAACATAACCCCAAAGAGTGTAAATGTAACAACCAAAGGTGTTGTAATAGCACCTATAGGTGTTAAACTAATATTGTCAATTTAACACGGTGTAAAATAACTGGTGTGGTCCTCTATATGTACACCGGTCAACACCACAGCTTTTGCTGAGTAATGCCTAAAGTTCCTTTGCTGATGCTCGTCCTTCTTCTTCTCCACTTTTCTTCCTGTGATGTTCATTCTAACACGACCTTCTCTCATCAGTACCATCTTCTCAAAGAAAAAAAAATATCAAGCTGCAAGAAAAAGCCCAACCAAATTAATTTCATTACACATTTTATTCCATGCTATTCATATTTCAGTTTATAAAAAGCTCATTCTATCAATTTTTCTCAATTTTAGCTGATTGAGTGGGTAAATGTTTTGAAAGAAAAAGTAGATTGCGAATTTGCCATTATTATTGGTAGACACCTAAAAAGGCTTTCATTGGCACTTTCTATCCGACATGTTTAATTGACAAATTGTGGAAAGTATATAGTGCTTATTCTATTCACCACTAATCCAACAAAAATTACTTGCGTTTTCTGCAGATGGGATTTCAATGACTGATACCATTGCGTCGCTTATAGAATTTACAGCGCTTATAAAGATGGATGGGTATTTTTCGAAATTAATCATAGGAAATGATATCTCGTCTGCAACCACTTGAAGTATGAAAAGACAACCACATAATCCACTGGAAGGAAGGAATGTGTAAAGCCATGGAAACGAGTTGTATATTTAGAGATACGCATGCTAGGCCTGTTACTATCATTTAATCTTTCGTTGAATGTGGAATATTGTTTGAGATAACATCAGGGCGATGCCATTATGTTCTCATTCGGGATGGGGTAAGACGACCTATTTGTGACGTCATTTTTTTTTCTCAGTTGAACCTTTCTCATTTAAAAAAATCACCTCTTACTTCAGAATTAGAAATCCTTCAAGTTGACTGTTTCAACGCAAAAACGGAAAAAGAGACCTAGTTATTTTTTTTCTTCAAAATTCTCAATAACCTAATACCAATGGTGCTTTTTACTCGAATAAATCTTACAGTGCCATCTTATAACCTACGAAACTCTGCTTTTAAATTACAATTGCCGAAAC
Organism: Lytechinus variegatus; assembly: GCF_018143015.1. Taxonomy (NCBI): domain Eukaryota; kingdom Metazoa; phylum Echinodermata; class Echinoidea; order Temnopleuroida; family Toxopneustidae; genus Lytechinus; species Lytechinus variegatus. The sequence continues at coordinate 6,194,288 of NC_054752.1, read as the reverse complement.
TCAAGAAAAAAAAGTACATTACAACCCATTTATTCAATCAGCAACAGGACTCATTCAGAACAAGACCTACATTATCACAATTCCAAACAATATATTTTTTCTGTTTTCATTATTGAATTATATGATTTATCATTCATTTATTTTTTCAATGTAGTTTGATTTACTTCAAATGTGTATTTGATTATTTATTTATAGCTATGTTTTATGTTTTCGAATGTTATGAAATTATGAGATTCCACAATTAATTGACGATTTAAAAACATTTAAAAATGCATTATTGAACTGTTATTCAAGTATTTTGTTGCATTGTTTGTAGATAAAAACAAAAGATGGGCAATTAAACATGAAAATAAAGGCGACAGCCATCTTCATTTCATTTATGTTTTCTTATCATAAATCCATGATGTTACAAAACTTTGATAAAACATGAATTTTTGTTGTACTAGCTGCCTTACGCCTTTATACATACATACGATAGATATGAAATGTAGATAACAAGCATTTCAAATTAATATGCTTTATGAATGAAGTACATAAAACGGAAATGTGGGGGGAAATCTTAGAAGCAGAATGCTTGTTTATAGACTGACATTTTGTATACATAACTTATTAAATCATTGTTTTTACAGCAAGGGATGGCATAATCAAGATAAAATCACACCGAAAACAAAACGAAGAACAACACAGAAGCAGGAAGAAACTAAAAATAAACAATATTATCTTTAATGTATGTAATCACTATCATTATTATTCGCCATTTCCGTTTCAATCTTCTTTTCTCTCCTTCACTTGCTATTTTTCTTTTTATCTGCTTTATTACCCTCGCCACCTCTTGTCCTGTTTTCAATCCTGCTTGTTTTTAATTTAAGTGATATCAAACTGACTCACTTTCTTGATTGTTTATTCTCCATCCTCCATCGTTGACTATATTTGCAGAACAATTCGAATTCCATCCCGTTAAGAGGTCTACATGCGTCCACTAGTACTGAACATGAGTGATTAGAAAGAAACAACTTCATTTAACCCAAATTTCTGTCTATAGTAATGACGATGATTGATTGCCTTACGTAAACAGGGCGTATACAAGAAATGATAAACTTTATTTCTCGAAAATCTGTAATAATGAATAATAAAAAAAACATGTTGTATAATAATAGAATAATTGGCTCTCATGATATAAGGTTTTGCCATTATTATAATATGGTTTCTTTATATAAAGCCACGTTTATTAAATGGTTATAAACAGTTTCTTTTTCATAAGAGTCGAATGAACGCTTAGTTTTTCCCAATTTATGGGGTAAAATAGGGCTTTTAGAAAATTGAAACAGAAGAATTTTTTTAATCATAGCAGATTGAATTACGCAAATCAACACTGATAAAATGACAACGCTATTTACTATGTGAATCGCACTGTAGTTGTTTAAACATTTTAAACAAGTGTCTAAAATTTCAAACAAAAATGTTTATATTAAAAAATCATGGTTTTTAAGACTTTTAACTCTTGTTTAAATTCTTAAGAACTACTGTGCGATAACGGCGTTGTTTAAATTATTTTTAACACTAAATTGTTTTTTTAATTGAATATTGTATCAATGTAACATTATAAAAAAATAAGTCTATTATTTGTTTGTAAGACGAATATGGAAATAAAAAATGTAAATAAACAGAAGCATTGTTTTTTTCTAAACAAAGTTAAGTTAAGACTGCAGTTAAGACTGCACGAAATTCTTGTAGATTCGGAGCTCAAGAAATATATTACAAATGAACAAAACTCAGGTTGTTTTTACCGGAGTTTTTGCCCTGTGTTAAAGCCAGTGGTAGAAATCAGACAAACAGTTTTCAGTTTTTACCAAAGTTTTCTCAAGTAAAAAATTTTATGCAACACGCCCTGATAGTTCCGAAAATCCCAGGACTCTTCAAACTTCTTTTTAGCGGAAAACACTTTGGTTTATGTTTCACGACTAAATTTAATTATGTTGTCTCTCAAAATGCTCAGACAATAACAAGGGCGGATCCAGGATTTTCCAAACGGGGACACATTTCCCCGATGAAAATTTGACAAAGAAACAAAAGGGGGAGGGACTCCTCACGATCAAAGGGGGGGGGCTCACTTGGGTAAAACGGCATATTTACATTTTTAAAAAATGATTATGGCTCTCAAAGGGAAGGAAGCGCGGGCCGGATGTGCCTCCCCCCCCCCCCGTCCTGCATCCGCCACTGGACATTGTCTATGAACTAGTAATGTATAGGTGGCATATCAACCCAAACATACTATTTCCGAGGGGCACATAAGGGTGTATCGCGCAAAAATGTATTTTAAGGCTCGAGAGTGAGCGAAGCGAGCGCGCTAAAAGTTTAAGCTTTGACGTCAAGTCAACCTCAGAAAATTGTTGATTTGAATCAATAGAGAAAGATCAGACAAGCACACTGCTGAAAATTTCATCAAAATCGGATGTAAAATAAGAAAGTTATGACATTTCAAAGTTTTGCTTATTTCTAACAAATATAGTTATATGAACGAGCCAGTTACCTCAAAATGAGAGAGTCGATGATGTCACTCACTCACTATTTCTTTTGTTTTTATTGTTTGAATTATACAATATTTCAATTTTTACGAATTTGACGATTAGGACCTCCTTGCCTAAAGCACAAAATGTTAAAATAATGGAATTCCATATGTTCAGGGAGGAATGTAACTTCATTTCACATGACAATGAGGAGAAAATAAAGATATTTCATATAATAAGATACAAAAGAAATAGTGAGTGATGTCATCAGTTCCTCATTTGCATACCGACCGAGATGTGCATATAACTGTTTTGTGAAATTAAGTTAAACTTTAAAAGGTCGTAACTTTCTTATTTTACATCCGATTTTGATGAAATTTTCAGTGTTGTGCTTGTTGGATTTTTCTCTTCATATTGAAATCAATTTTTCTTGTAAGGGTTGACTTGTCCTTTAAAAAGGAAATGCATAATTTGTGATAGAGTTTTATGTGGAATTAACATCAGACATGCATACAAAAGAATAAATCATGAGAATTCGATTTTTGCAAGACAATCATGATGTAAGATCCAACAATAATCTCGAATGAGGAAATGAAATAAGGAGTATCAATAAGATGAATAATTTGTTCCCATATTTCTTTAAAACGTGGCTGGTTATTTGTTTTCGTACTGAGTGAAATGAGAATAATTGTGGGGTTTTTTTTCTTGTCATATCATCGGTACTATTAATGGCGCAGTAACATTTCCCCGACAGCGGCCGTACGGCGAATCTAAATCAGCCGTTTTATTCATTTCATTCAAACCACCTTATGTAGCAGGTACAAATAATGTTAATAATGCCCCAATACACTATCGCTCGCTAGTCTACGACATGTATAAAGTACGGTTACACTCCGTAATTCCGAAGGTTCGTAATTCCGAAACACGTAAATTGCCTATACCTCGATGTTCCTTAATCCGAAAACGTAAAAGGGTTCGTTAATCCGAACATTTGTGGCGTAATTTCGAAGGTTCGTTAGTCCGAAAACGAAGTAAGGTTCGTTAATCATTTAGTTTTCGGACTAACGAACCTTCGGAATTACGAACCTCATTTCGTTTTCGGATTAAAGAACCTTCGGAATATCGAACCTTCGGAATATCCGAACCTTCGGAATAACGAAGCTTCGGAATTACTGCTAACATAGAATACCGCATTTCTGTTTCAGTATTCTTGATAAAATTTACATTCAGTGATAGAAAAAAAAGAGTTATAGCCCTCAAGGGATAGCCAGAAATCAAATGAATTACGGCATTGATGAATGTGTTATTCAAACTTTCCCAATAAAAATTACAATAGCAACCGTTTATGTTACCCCACGCCTAACACCTCACCGTTTTATATAGCATCGAAGAGGAGGGGGTGAGGGTGAATCAATTTTTAATTTCAACTCTGAACTTCAAATTCAACGAATTGATTTTATAGCAAAAAAATATAGGCCTACCCCACACTTCAAGTTAAGTGTATAAATGACTTTGATCAGAAGAGCATGTGTTTCCAACAAATCTTTATTATTCATCAATACTTAATGGGAGGATTATGATCACATTAATTATCATAAAAATCCAATAAATAGATATATTCAAAATTATGATTTTTTTTCGAAATTTGAATAATGCCTCATCACTGGGATCATTCAAAATCTTTCTTTTCTTTTCTTTTTCATTTGCATCATTTCGCTATTTTGATGTTTTTGGAAGTTTATATCGTGGCATGTGATGGCTTAGAATAATGGGGCACCATCATTCCGATAATATTTATCCTTTTTTCATTCTCGTCTCAGCTTTAAGTAGTAAAAAAGACATTGATTGTTTTCTATACCATTTCTTCTGGAGATTCCATCATTGATAAGTTACCATTATTTTCTTTTGTAATACATTGTATGCACATTATTTTGAACGAGAGAAAAAACTTATTTCAAGGCTAGCTCTTTACGCTCGCTCGCCGCATTTTCCCCATAATTACACAACCCTTGAAAGACATTTTGGACGCCATTCTGTCTTCAATCTGCTCGCTCTCTTCGATCCTGGCAAATGGATAACTGTAATTCAGTAGTTTTATCACAAACCATTGCAACGGCCGTTGAAAAAAATTGTGATAAGCCTGTCATCACTAAAAATGATAGATGGTATTACAATATTATATACATAGCCCCTGGCGTTTTAATACACACCCCTGGGCACCCCTCTGTCTTCTATCTACTAACAAATCTGCTCGCTATTTGCTTTGATATTATCATTAATCGTAATTCAGTATCAAAACAAAACCATTACAATAAGCAATAAGATTGTGATCGGCCTTAAACTGTCATCGCCAAAAGTGATAGATGTGTGTGTGTGTGTGTATTTGAATTTTGTCAGACGTGTATCAGTCAGATATGACTGATACGTCTGGGACCGACCTTTAACGTCACCATCCGAAAGACGTGACCAAGGCTCGAACCTCGAGGGATACATAGATGGTAGTATATGCACACGGTTAAATACCCCCGTAAACCTATAGCTCTTAAAATGGGGGTGTCCCCGAATTTTCAGCTCAACAATATATGCTACCCCCCCCCCCCTCCGCTTGGACTGGATTCCCAGGGCCCCGATCTTTTAGATTGAAATTGAAATTTAATGATTTTTAGAAATAAATAATTATCCACTGGCAGCAAAAGAACAAAATACAAAGTAATTGCAAAGACGTACAAGCTCTTTATATGGATTACGACATATAGGCCTACGCAATTAATGACCCTAAATGAAACCATATAAATACACGTGACATTAAGATCACCCGCACTGATGAAGAAAACAAGACCGCCATTTTTAGATTCAAAGGGGAGGTTTCACCCTGACAAAAATTTGATTGTAAAAATAGCAGTAAAAAAAAATAATCTAAAACATATTGCCGAAGGTTTGAGAAAAGATCCATCAAAGAATAAGTCTAGAGAGTTATTAAAATTTTGATTATATGATTTGCGACGTCGTATGCGAGCAGCTTTCCGACATAAGCCTAACATGCGGTAAAAAAAGAATGAAATGTTATTTTCTCATAAAATTCGAAAATTGTTGATTACTGTCCCTTCAGTATATCAATAGACAAATCATTTCAAACCTGGTGGGTGTGTCATAAAGCTGTTTGTAAGTTACGAACACCTTTACGCATGACTGGAACGTGTTCTTTGGTTATAACTCAATTACATCTGTACATAGGGATAACACATAGCATAAGAAAGGATCACTAGTCGTGCGTAAAGTCATTCGTATCTTACGAACAGTTTTATGAAACACCCACCTGTTCCAAAAAAAAAATAAGTCATCACGAACCATTACATTACATTTTAAATCGCGTTTGGATTTTGAACATGTTTAAAGTTCAGATACGACCAGTCACGACCACCTCCGACCACCTCGAGTTCGTGCCATCGTCTACAACGACTGCGAGTGCTCGCAAGACACGAAGAGATCGATCGTGCAATGACAAGAAAAAACTGTTGCAGGCGGTCGTAAACAGGTCGTACGTCAAATGTGAAAGGGACTTATAGTAGAGCGGATAAGCTCCAAAAATCACAAGAATTGTGCAAAATTTGACTAAAGCATGAAACTTTCACAAGTATTAGTATATGCCCTAAGATTTATTTTAAAGATGGGAGGTAAATTTAAAAATGCCATTTTCGGCCGTTGCCATAGCAACGGAATAATTTCTCAAAAATGACATACATTCCCATGTAAATGGTAAATAAACATGATATAGATGAATAAAATGATAACTTTCAAGCTTCCAATTGACTATATATAAAATTTAGAAACATTCAAAATCAACAAGATAGTTCCAATTGGTCCGTTGCCATGGCAACGGCTTGTTTTTCCCCAGAAAAATAAAAATTTTGATTAAAAAAACGTTGTAGAATATGATTTATCTTTAATTTTCCCTAATTTTACAGTGTTAAACAAAGATATTTTGGTTGCTAGATGTATAAATCATATCTCAAGCCATTGCCATGGCAACCAAATAACAACTGATTTACAAAAATAACATGGTTGACAAGACAATGGGCAGGTGGAAAAATCAACTGGAATTGACTTTATATGTATGCTTTAGTTTTGACCCCCTCATTTGAACCAAAACTACAGAAAGTGTTCTGCAGGAGTTCTTTATAAAGATAAAACTTTATGTTGCATTGGTAATGCTTGAATTAAATAAAAAGAAACAATGTTGCAAAGAACCCGTTGCCATGGCAACAGCTTATTTCCCTCTAGAAAGGTAAAAATATTGATAAAAATGTAGAATACATGTATGATCATCATTCCATTTTCAATAATTTTAAGGTACTAATCGAGATATGTTTGTGACTAAATTTATATATATATAAAACATCTTAAATCATTGCCATGGCAACCAGATAACATTCAATTTAAAAAACAACAAAACAGGGATGACAAGGTTATGGATAGGTGAATAATACAATGAAAATAACTTTTATGCATAAGGTTTGACCTACTCAATTATTTTAGGGGAAATAATAAAGTGAGTGTTTTGCATGAACTAATTAGAATGTCCAACATTGATGCTGCCTTAGCAATACTTGAATTCCACGATAAATATCAATGTTGCAAATAACCTGTTGCCATAGCAACGGCTCATTTACACAAGAAAAGTACCAGTTTTGATTAGAAAAATGACTATAGACTCTGATTCTTTCATTTCTCCTGATTTTGTGATAAGAATTGATATGTTTGCGGTTAACATACAAATAATATCTGAAGCCATTGTCATGGCAACCAAATTACATCGAATTTGAAAAAAAAACATGGTTGACAACACAATGGACAGGTGGAAAATACAATTAGAATTATTCCGTATATGCTTAAGTTTTGAACCCCTCATTTGAACATAAAGTATAGAATGAGTTCTGCAGGAGTTCTTTAGAAAGATAAAAAATTATGTTGCCTTGGTTATGCTTGAATTAAATTCTTTTTAAAATGTTGCAAAGGGCTCGTTGCCATGGCAACAACTTATTTCCCTGTAGAAAGGTAAATATATTGATAAAAATGTGAATACAGACATGTATGATCATCTTTCCATTTTCAATTATTTTAAGGTACTGATCAAGATATGTTTGTGACTAGATTTATAAATATAACATCTTAAGCCATTGCAATGGCAACCCGATAACATCTATTTTTTTAAAAAACAACATGGATGAAAAGGGTATGGAGACTATGGACAGGTGAAAAATTCACTTAATGTGCATGCATAAGGTTTGACCTCAATCTAGGGGAAACAATACAATGAGTGTTCTGCATGAACTAATTAGAATGATAAACATTGATGATGCCTTGGTAATACTTGAATTCAATGATAAATATCAACGTTGCAAATGATCTGTTGTCATAGCAACTGCTCATTTTCCCAAGAAAAGTACCAGTTTTGATTAGAAAAACTGTAGTGGTCTGATGTGTCCAAGACCTTGAGACGGCTTCCAAAAATGGAGTTTAAAACGGCTGTTGATATATAAATGGACATAGCTCACTTCATATCCGTCTGGGATAATTATATGATTTCGTGTCTAGACCATGGTTTCAATGGTCAAGTAATACATTATGACAAGTTACACGGACAGTCAGTTGTCCTGTATATTACAAGAAATCCAAGATGGCTTTGAAAATGGAGTCTAAAATTGCTGTTGCTGCATTAAAAAACGTAGTTTCTTTAATATCCTGGAATAAGTTTATGCCATAGTGAAATGTGTCAAATTATACATAAGGACAAGTTACAAGAACAGTTAGTGTTCAAGTATGTCCAAAAATCCAACGTGGCTTCCAAAAATGGAATATAGAATAGCCCCTGTTACTAACAAATGGACATATTTCGTGTAATATCTGCCAAGTGCATATTATTTTGATATCTAAATCATGGTTTTAAAAGTCAGTAAATACATCATGTACATTGGAACAAGTTACAAGGACACAAGGACAGTTAGTAATCCAGTATGTTCCAACATCCAAGATGGCTTCAAACAATCGGAGTCTATTGAATTGGAGCCTGTTGCTTAAAAATTGACATAGTTCATTTAAATCCACCAAGGAAAACTGATTTTGGTGTTCACACTTTGGTTTCAAGTATTAAAAGATACGTTTAGACTTGTTACAATGATATCCAGTTGTCCATTTTGCCTAAAAATCCAAGAGGGTTTTCCGAAATGGCATCCAAAATGACTTCTATCACTCAAAAATTATCAGAGTTCATAAAACCTGTAAGAAACAATTTTGGTGTCTACACTGTGGTATGAAGTGTCCATTATTACATTAGGACAAGTAACAAGGATGGTTAGTTTTCAATTTTGTCCAAAATCCAAGGTAGATTCTCACAAGTGGATATCATATCCACTTCAAATTAACAGTCGCCATTTTAGAATCTATTTATGGAAGCCATCTTGGATTTTCAGGCAAAATGGACAATTATACATCATTGTAACCAGTCCCAACGTATCATTTGATCCTTGAAATCCTAGTGTAGACACCAAAACAACATCCCAATGTGTATTTAATGTACTATGTCCACTTTTAAGTAACATTAAAACCCCCATTTTCAAACAATCTTTGAATTTTTGGACACATATTGACGCCTGACTGTCTGTTCAACTGGACACAATGTACAGTATTAGTTGACCCTTGAAACACTTCTGTAGACACCAAAATCATATCCCAATGTGTATTAGTAATGAACTATATGTCCATTTTGAAGTAACAACAGTCAATTTAGACCCCATTTTGGAGGCCATCTTGGATTTTTAACATATCATTCCATTGATTGTCCTTGTAACTTGTTCTAATGCATTAAAAAATGGTTTTATGATAATGGTTGAGACATCAAGATCATATTCCCCAGACAGATATTGAACAAACTATGTCCTAATTTATTATTTGACTCTTGTAACTATGGTTTAGACACCAGAATCACATTTCACAGGCGGATATAGAATGATCTACGTCAGATTTGATTAAAAACAGTCAATTTTAGACCCCATTTTTGTAAGTCACCTTTTTTTACATACCAGACCAATGACTGTCCTTGTAACTTGTCATAATGCATTACACGACCCTTTAAACTATGGTTTAGACAGCAACATAATATTCCCCAGACAGATATTGAACAACCAATGTTTATTTGTAAGTAACATTAGATATGGTTTTACAAAACTTTTTTTGTAAGCCATCTTGGAAATGTGGACATACTAGACCACTGACTGTCCATGTAGCTTGTCCTTATGTATTGACCCTTGAAATAACAAATCATATTCCCCAGACAGATATTGAGCAAACTATATCCTAATTTATTATTTGACTCTTGAAGCTATGGTTTCAACACCAAAATCATATCTCACAAGTGAATATAAAAGGAGCTATTCCATTTTCAAGTATCAGCAACCGTTTTAGAATAGTTTTTGGAAGCCATATTGGATTTTCAAACACACCTGTCATTGTAACTTGTCCTAATATTGTTAGACTCTTGAAACCAATGATTTAGACACCAATATATCATCCTCTAGGCCAATATGAAATGAGCTATGTACGCTTTAGGTATCAGCAACCATTCTAGATTCAATTTTTCGAAGCCATCTTGGATTTTTGGACATTCCAGACCACTGGCTGTCCTTGTATTTGGCCAAATGTACTACTTGATCTTTAAAACCAATGAATAGAAACCAAATTAAAGCAATTTTATCAAGTAATGGATAAATTGTGGATTTTTAGCTCACGGCAGCCAGTGAGGGCATCATCTTGGAACACCCTTGAGTGCTTAAATTATTTTTAACCTTTCAACCAGTAAGGGTATTTTTATCGTATTTGACCAGTCTACTTTTCATGTAAAATAACCAGTGAATAGATTAAACTTCGTGTTGAATAGATTCAAACGTTACTTTAAAAATTATCACAGTATTACAAAATTTTCTTCGTCAAAATCAGCAGTGTAATTTTTTTTTTGGGGGGGGCCAGATATGACGTATCGAGCAAAATTTACTTTAAAATGTTCTCACCGAGCCAGCGACAGAGCAAAAAATTTCATTTTGTTTTTCATTTTGGGTACATTATTCTTAAAATATTATTTCATCTATCTCTCTTTCACTTTCTCTTTATTTTTTTTAGTAATGATTTTTTTTTTTTGGGGGGGGAGAAGGGTTGCTAAATTACTGGGAATTTCTTGATGGAAACTTTCCATGGGAATAAATTTGACTTTTGTGGGAATTTTTTTAATTTTTGGCAATTTTCAGGAATTAAAAAAAAAATGATGGGAATTTTCAAAAAGTAACAATTTTCTGATATTTATATGCAGGAAATAGGCATATCCTGGCAGATGATGCTTAATAGTGCTTTGCTATCATATTTCAAGCCAAGTATGCTAAAACAGTCAGACAAGGCATGATTTCAATGATCTCCATGTAAAAGATGATTTACTGTATTTACCTTGATTTGGATATCAAGACCATGTCGACTCCTTACATAGACCTAAGATTTTGAGTTATCAACCCCTATAATCCCCTTATATATTGATATGTTGAACAGCTTTAAAACACATATCACCCCAAGACGCTTTCTTAAAAATGGCCGCCTGCGAATACTTTGAACGAAATTGTCCAGCATCGAGTTTCGGGCATTTATTTGAGCCCACAAAACTCTGATACGAGTTTTGTTGGTCTTATTTCGATGCCATGTATAATAAAACAAGATTGTGCTTATCATTTAGCATTTTTATGTTCAGCACCCCCCTAAAAGGGGGAAAAATAAATAAATAAACATATTTTTATCGAAATTTGTACTTTTCTGGAGCCATTTGCAGCATTGATATTCATCTTTATGTTCAGCATTACCAAGACATAAGTATTTTTGTCAACCTAATGGAACAATGCATAACACTTAATGTAACTCTTGTTCAAAATTACATGTAAAAGAGCAGGTCCAATCTTGTGCATATTAAGTTAATTTTATTGTATTTTCCGTCTGTCCATTATTTTGTCAGCTATAGTTTTTTTGGGTAAATTAAATGTTATGTTATTGCAATATTAATGCCTCAATATGTTATTTATAAACAACAAAAATGTACGCGTATCTTTGGCACCCTAACTTTAGTAAAAATAAATGAAATATAAGATTCTACTAGGTATTTTTTTAATCAAAGATGGTCTTTTCTGGAGGAAAAATGATCCATTGCCATGGCAACCGAACACACATTTGCAAACATTGATATCATTAAGTTCAACCGTTACCAAGGCAGCATCAGTTTTATCATGCTATTGTACTCATGCAGAACACTCACTGTAGTTTTTGTTCAAAACTTAATGACTGTTCAAACATTATGTAGATTACATAAAATTTTATTTTACATTCCACCTGACCATTATCATTTCAACAGTGTAATTTTTTTGTATTTATAAATTACATCTTAATCTCAATGGCTGAAGATGTTATCTACATATTAACAAGAAGCATATATGCTTAGCACCCTAAAATTAGGTGAAATGAAAGAAAAATCAAATTTTACCATGTTTTTGTTTATCAAAGTTGCTTATACTTTTCTTGGAGGAGGGGAACATTTGAATTACTAATATTTATCATTAAATTCAAGTATTACCAAGGCAACATCAATTTATTATTCTAATGAACTCATGCAGAATACTTAGTAAATTTTTTGTCCAAAATTAAATGACTGGCCAAACCTTTCACACATTGAGTTATATTGTATTTTCCACCTGTCCATGATATTGTCATCCAAATTAATATTTTTGTAAATTAGATATTATTTGGTTGTCATGTCAATAGCTTTAGATGTTATTCAAACATTTTGCACCAAACATATCGATGTTTAACACACTAAGATTAGGGGAAATGCAAGAAAAATAAGATTCTATAGTCCTTTTTTAATAAAAATTGGTACTAAATGATCTGTTGCTATGGCAACAGGCCATTTGCAACATTGATTTTTATCCTTGAATTCAAGTATTACCAAGGCAACATCAATCTGTATCATTCCAATTAGTTCATGCAGAACACTCACTGTATTATTTCCCCTAAATTAATTGAGTAGGTCAAACCTTATGCATGTACATATAAGTTAATTTTTATTGTACTTTTCACCTTTCCATAACCTTGTCATCACTTGATGTCGTTTACGGTACACCATGTGGAGTGTTATAGAAGCAGTGGATAGAAGAAGAGAGGAAGTGGATAGGCGAGAAAGTGGAGATTTTGAGAATAGAGTATTCTTTCTTGAGAATAGTCCTGAAAAGGACTGTAAACCAGAAGGTTTACTCCTGAAGACGGACAGTCAACCTGTCCGAAACGTCGAGTCTCTCTACTACTCATCATCTCTACTCGCCGACGCAAGCCAGCATCTCCTCATCAGCTCTACTACTCAAGCTGTTCTCACTCAACATTCCTTCTGGTTTACAGTCCTTTTCAGGACTATTCTCAAGAAAGAATACTCTATTCTCAAAATCTCCACTTTCTCGCCTATCCACTTCCTCTCTTCTTCTATCCACTGCTTCTATAACACTCCACATGGTGTACCGTAAACCACATCAACAATTGTACATGCCACCATGCAAACCTTCAAACAACATCTTGTCATCACTGTTGTTTCTTTTTTTAAATTAGATGTTATCTGGTTGCCATGGCAATGACTTAAGATGTTATATTTATAAATTTAGTCACAAGCATATCCCGATTAGTACCTAAAAATGATTGAAAATGGAATGATGATCATACATGTACAGTATTCTACATTTTTATCATTTATTTTACCTTTCTAGAGGGAAATAAGCTGTTGCCATGGCAACGGGTTCTTTGCAACATTGTTTCTTTTTATTTGATTCAAGTATTACCAAGGCAACATCGATCTGTATCATTCCAATTAGTTCATGCAGAACACTCACTGTATCATTTCCCCTAAATTAATTGAGTAGGTCAAACCTTACGCATGTACATATAAGTTAATTTTCATTGTACTTTTCACCTTTCCATAACCTTGTCATCACTGTTGTTGTTGTTTTTAATTAGATGTTATCTGGTTGCCATGGCAATGACTTAAGATGTTATATTTATAAATTTAGTCACAAGCATATCCCGATTAGTACCTAAAAAATGATTCAAAATGGACTTATTATCATACATGTATTCTACATTTTTATCAATATTTTTACCTTTCTAGAGGAAAATAAGCTGTTGCCATGGCAACGGTTTCTTTGCAACATTGTTTCTTTTTATTTAATTCAAGCATTACCAATGCAACATAAAGTTTTATCTTTATAAAGAACTCCTGCAGAACACTTTCTGTAGTTTTGGTTCAAATGAGGGGGTCAAAACTAAAGCATACATATAAAGTCAATTCCAGTTGATTTTTCCACCTGCCCATTGTCTTGTCAACCATGTTATTTTTGTAAATCAGTTGTTATTTGGTTGCCATGGCAATGGCTTGAGATATGATTTATACATCTAGCAACCAAAATATCTTTGTTTAACACTGTAAAATTAGGGAAAATTAAAGATAAATCATATTCTACAACGTTTTTTTAATCAAAATTTTTATTTTTCTGGGGAAAAACAAGCCGTTGCCATGGCAACGGACCAATTGGAACTATCTTGTTGATTTTGAATGTTTCTAAATTTTATATATATTCAATTGGAAGCTTGAAAGTTATCATTTTATTCATCTATATCATGTTTATTTACCATTTACATGAGAATGTATGTCATTTTTGAGAAATTATTCCGTTGCCATGGCAACGGCCGAAAATGACATTTTTTAATTTACCTCCCATCTTTAAAATAAATCTTACGGCATATACTAATACTTGTGAAAGTTTCATGCTTTAGTCAAATTTTGCACAATTGTTCGGCTAATCCGCTCTACTATTAAGGGAAATGTTAATACTGCCCCAAGACACTATCGCTCGCTAGTCTACGACATGTATAAAGTACGGTTACACTCCGTAATTCCGAAACACGTAAATTGCCTATACCTCGATGTTCGTTAATCCGAAAACGTAAAAGGGTTCGTTATTCCGAACATTTGCGGCGTTATTCCGAAGGTTCGTTCATCCGAAAACGAAATAAATTTTATTGTTCTGAAGGTTCGTTAGTCCGAAAACGAAATAGGGTTCGTTCATCATTTAGTTTTCGGACTAACGAACCTTTGGAATTACGAACCTCATTTCGTTTTCGGATTAAAGAACCTTCGGAATTACGAACCTCATTTTGTTTTCGGACTAACGAACCTTCGGAAATACGAACCTTCGGAATATCGAACCTTCGGAATATCCGAACCTTCGGAATAACGAAGCTTCGGAATTACGAATGTTTGCGATAAAGTACATCATCAGTGTTACCTATTTTCATAAGAGCTAACTAGGATTTCTGCTGGATTTCTACCGCATTTCTGTTTCAGTATTCTTGATAAAATTTGCATTCAGTGATGGAAAAAAAGAGTTATAGCCCTCAAGGGATAGCCAGAAATCAAATGAATTACGGCATTGATGAATGTGTTATTCAAACTTTCCCAATAAAAATTACAATGATAGCAACCGTTTATGTTACACCACGCCTAACACCTCACCGTTTTATATTCTAGCATTGAAGAGGAGGGACTAGAGGGTGAATCAATTTTTAATTTCAACTCTGAACTTCAAATTCAACGTATTGATTTTATAGCAAAAAAATATAGGCCTACCCCACACTTCAAGTTAAGTGTATAAATGACTTTGATCAGAAGAGCATATGTTCCAACAAATCTTTACAATTATTCATCAATACTTAATGGGAGGATTATAATCACATTAATTATCATAAAAATCCAATAAATAGAAATATTCAAAATTATGATTTTTTTTCGAAATTTGAATAATGCCTCATCACTGGGATCATTCAAAATCTTTCTTTTATTTTCTTTTTCATTTGCATCATTTCGCTATTTTGATGTTTTTGGAAGTTTATATCGTGGCATGTGATGGCTTAGAATAATGGGGCACCATCATTCCGATAATATTTATCCTTTTTTCATTCTCGTCTCAGCTTTAAGTAGTAAAAAAGACATTGATTGTTTTCTATACCATTTCTTCTGGAGATTCCATCATTGATAAGTTACCATTATTTTCTTTTGTAATACATTGTATGCACATTATTTTGAACGAGAGAAAAAACTTATTTCAAGGCTTGCTCTTTACGCTCGCTCGCCGCATTTTCCCCATAATTACACAACCCTTGAAAGACATTTTGGACGCCATTCTGTCTTCAATCTGCTCGCTCTCTTCGATCCTGGCAAATGGATAACTGTAATTCAGTAGTTTTATCACAAACCATTGCAACGGCCGTTGAAAAAAATTGTGATAAGCCTGTCATCACTAAAAATGATAGATGGTATTACAATATTATATACATAGCCCCTGGCGTTTTAATACACACCCCTGGGCACCCCTCTGTCTTCTATCTACTAACAAATTTGCTCGCTATTTGCTTTGATATTATCATTAATTGTAATTCAGTATCAAAACAAAACCATTACAATAAGCAATAAGATTGTGATCGGCCTTAAACTGTCATCGCAAAAAATGATAGATGTGTGAGGGTGTGTGTGTGTGTGTATTTGAATTTTGTCAGACGTGTATCAGTCAGATAAGACTGATACGTCTGGGACCGACCTTTAACGTCACCATCCGAAAGACGTGACCAAAGCTCGAACCTCGAGTGATACATAGATCATGTAGATGGTAGTCCCCGAATTTTCAGCTCAACAATATATGCTACCCCCCCCCCCCCTCCGCTTGGACTGGATTCCCAGGGCCCCGATCTTTTAGATTGAAATTGAAATTTAATGATTTTTAGAAATAAATAATTATCCACTGGCAGCAAAAGAACAAAATACAAAGTAATTGGAAAGACGTACAAGCTCTTTATATGGATTACGACATATATGCCTACGCAATTAATGACCCTAAATGAAACCATATAAATACACGTGACATTAAGATCACCCGCCCTGATGAAGAAAACAAGACCGCCATTTTTAGATTCAAAGGGGAGGTTTCACCCTGACAACAATTTGATTGTAAAAATAGCAGTAAAAAAAATAATCTAAAAAATATTGCCGAAGGTTTGAGAAAAGATCCATCAAAGAATAAGTCTAGAGAGCTATTAAAATTTTGATTATATGATTTGCGACGTCGTATGCGAGCAGCTTTCCGACATAAGCCTAATATAACATACGGTAAAAAAATAATGAAATGTTGTTTTCTCATAAAATCAAAAATTGTTTATTACTGTCCCTTCAGTATATCAATAGACAAATCATTTCAAACCTGTTCATAAAAAGAAAACAAAAATAAGTCACCACGAACCATTACATTACATTTTAAATTACATAATGTATGGTACAATTGCTCGTTTATGACGTCACAAATCCATAAATTCCAAATTCTAATAACTTTCTTGATCTTGAATGGATTTTCCTCAAGCCTTCACCAATAGTTTTATTATTTTTCTGCTGGTTTTGAAACAAAATTTTCTTCAGGGTAAAATTTCCCTTTAAATATAGAAAAGAGATTGACTGGTCAAAATATATGCAACATTTAACCCTATTCAGGCTGGAGGTGCCTCGGAGCCCCCTCCCCTCAACGATTCGCGCAATATTTTCGCCACACGAAATCTTTTGACCACGCCGCTCGCTGACCTTTTACTTGTGCAACTTTTGTGACCAGTTTTGCGTCACCCGGGTACGCGGTTCTGAAATTACTCAAAATTATGTAAGTGCATGTCAGACCAAAAATTGCTCCAAAACGTGATTTCGTGTACAAAGTCGATGCAAATTGTTTTTTCAACCAAAAATTAAAATCTTTGATTATTTTTTGCTGGGGCCAGTTGCATAAAACTTTTTCCCTGAGAAACTCAGGTTTTCTTACCACAGTTTTTGCCCTGTGTTAAAGTCAATGGCAGAAATCAGACTAACCTTAGTTTTCAGTTTTCCCAGATGATTTCTCAGGTAAAAAATCTTATGCAACAGGCCCTACATGCCGTTTATGATCTCAGAAGAGTCCCCAACACATTTCATTGAAAAAAACAATGAAAAACAAAAGGTCCAAAAAACAAAGAAATACAAAAGAAATTGCAAGAACAATAAAATACAAAGGAAATTGATCTGATATCACAATTTTTTCATTTACACTTGCTAGGAACAACAAAAAGAGTTTTTACACCAAAAATTTAAACATTTTGAGCTTTAGAGGAAGTTAGAGGGAAAAGTTTGATTTTGCATACTAATTACGCATAAATTAGCATAATCGCTTAAAACCAACTTGCATGAAATAAATTACTATACATTTTTGTAAATTATTTCCAAGACAACCTGCATGCCAATTTTTGGCGCGACTCAAAAGGGGGCCTAAGAGCCCCCTCCTCCCTCCCTCCCCCCACCGCGCCGGCCCTATAGGGTTAAGGCTTGATAATAATGAGAAAGAGGCAAGGGAATTTACAAATGAACGCAGTGGCCTAATGAGCTGATTTTTTATGGGGTCAGAAATAATTATGACGTATATGGAACAAAAAATCTAAACGGCAGAAATATTGACCTTTTTAATGGAATATTTTGGGTTAAATTCTGATGCAATATTCAGAGAAATGTAGAACGAAATTCAGCAGTTTCTCTTTCCTTTTCTTCTTTTTTTTCTCAGTTGCGATTTTTGGTAGGGGGACATTTTTTTCCAATGAGAAATAAGGGGTAGGTGAGTAGGCGGGGTTGCTCGGGGCGCCGTGGTCTAATGGTATGAGGGGCTTTTCTTAGTACGCGAAGGTTGTAGGTTCGATTGTTTGCGCCACATCTACTCCTTAAGCATTGATATGGACTTTACGCCGACTATTAAAAGAAGAATGTATTTAGTTAGAATTTGAAATTTCTTAGAAGTAAGGTCAACGATCTGTAAAAAAAAAAGCCGCCCAATCATAAGAGAAAAGCGTATAATATCCATATTAGTTTCAGTTTCCTGACGCGTGTTTGAGAGTCAATATGTTGCAATACATTTATAAGAAATATTTTGGCCCGTATTCTGAAGTCGGGTTTAAAGTTGTGGTTAAAGTATGGATAGCCAATTGTTCCATAAATCACTAATAATAGAGATATCATATTTTCATCATTCATAATTGTCTAGGAAGTATACATAAAAGATTGTCTTCACCATCGATGAATCAGGAATGAGCACAGTAAACATAGGCTACAACTTAATAAATATTTTGACACTTTTGGCTTCCCATAGTGTTAGCACAGAGTTCGACCATGGTCTAAGTTCATGGTCTATAACCCACTGAACTGGAAATATGGTTCAGTCCAGTGGTTTAACCTGACTTCAGAATACGGGCCAAACAGTATAATGAAAATAGCAGGGGGGGGGGGTCGCAATCACTACTCAAGCGCATTATACAACGCACTAAACACTTTGAAAACTCATGTCAAATTGACAATGGACAGCTGAGAGGTCTTTGTCGAAATTTGGTGGACCGGGATATTTGATCATCCGAAGATTCGGAAGGGACGAAAATACGTCGTTGGTCCAGAGCCAAGGACGACATTGCAGTTTTGATTCACCGATTTTCGACAAAGGCTGTTTTGCCATGGAAGGGCTTTAGACAAAAGATTTTCTGCGTTATAGATAGCGTCTGCGAAGTGATTGCGATTATTCCCCAGAAACGGAGAGTGATGGAAGGCAATAGAAAATACATTAAACAAAATACCAATATTTAAAGTAAATGAGTGACAACACATTACAAGAATATTATGATGATATTCGTTATAATAAAATCAGTTATGAAATTTAACGGTGAAAGAGAAAATAATCGAGAGGCAATGGAAAGAAGGAAAAGGAGATGGGATGGCGCAGGTCAAATTGATAATGAAAAGGGGGACATGTTTTTTAAATGAAAGTTATCGTTAAATCTCAATCTTCCTGAAGGGACTAGTTCGGCATAGTGACGTGTCATGATCACGTGTGTGTGACGTCACTTCATGATATATTGCACTCACATCAGGGACGTACGTATTTCTTGATTTCATTCAACGCCATCATTCTATTCAATTAACCATGCAGTATTCGCTGTTTTCCTTAATTTTGAACTTCAGGTTTCGCATTCGCCGAAAGTCGTTTATGTTTTTTTTAAAGCAAAACAAGTTGTTTTGGCTTGTTTCCATTAGAGTAATACAGGCAATACTTCCAACGGCTTCCTCTTGTATATATTTCGAGAGGCTCAGAATGCAAAATAAATTACGAGGTGGTAAACGCCCCTTGCGTAAAATACATTCTTATCACTTCAAAACTTAATCTAGCATCTTGAGTTTAATGAGATATTCATATCTGATACCCTCTATGATTGGCATATCTTCGAAAAACACAGCATTACCATAATATTGCGAAACTTAACTGGAAGAGCATTTCTTTAACAGCTTGCCTAATATTGGTGAAATCATCTTGACAATGAACATTTTTAGAAACCATTAGACTTTCAAGACTCTCAGGCTTGTATTGCCTTTCATAATCATCATCTCAGCGAAATGGAAATCAGATCACAACCAAGTACGCTGAGCTTAAAGAGAAATGCCAGTAGTTGCAGTAAACACTGATTTCATGAGAAAGTCTGTAAAACCAGGCTTAATTGTCAGTATATCGTCAAGGATCTAGATCTGGTACAGTTACATAAACTGAACTTTGGGAAATCTTGAAATCTATGCTGAAAAATGTTCACACTGAAGATCACCAACACAGATAGGCACACGTGGGACAGTGTATTATTATTGCTGGAATAAAGACCCGACGGAAGTGACCGAATCCACGCTTATTTTGCTTATTTCTCAGCAATTCCTTTGGCACATATTTTTATTCATACAAACAGACACTTAGGTGGTCATTTTATTAGATTCTGTAAAAAGTCATTTTGAGATCGTTACCAAAACTGGAATTTATCTTTAAGGGATCTGAATTCAAATGTTAACGTAGGCACTTGGTGTTGATGAGTGGGGTTCTTGTCAATTTAAAACAAGAGCGGTGATGGAGTCGTAATGGGCAGGGATTATCATAACCAATGGAGATGCATAGTTGTCAGTGCCGTAGCAGTCATTAACAGATAAATTTTACTGATCCACGGTAATTACCGAGGTAATGGTTGTTTATTTGTTGTTCTCTGATAAATCGAACCAATCAATGTTCATTATATTTTTCTAATCTCATCTTGCGGCGATTAAAAAGTGAAATTGTTGGGGTTTTTTAAATGGACTATGCCAGGATCTGTTGATACATGTAGGAGCAAGATGACCTGGGGATGATACTCCTTTATTAGTGTACTTTCCTTGCTTCATACTGTAGACCTATACCTCTGTTTTTTTTAGTCTTTTGCTCTTCCTTTTGTCACTACTTGACAATTTATTCATAGATCTATGATTATGAGCCATGTAAGCCTACAGGTGCCCCCTCCCCCCGGCCCCCCTTCCTCCTCCTCCGGTGGCTCCGCGGCCCCTGACCATAGATTTAAAAAACAATACGATGAACTTCCGGCAGTTTTCTGCGGCTAGTTTCCGCCTCAACAATTCTTGTTTATGATAAAATGTTCAATTTACCCCTCCTTTTCTAACTACTTGAAAAATCACAGGTCTATATAAACATATAGGTGTCCATCCCCTCCTCTGGTGGCTCTGCGGCCGATGACCGTATATAAACAAATACGACGAATGCTGGCAGTTTGACGTTATTGACAATGTGGTAAAGAATGTTTTAATTAAAAAGTTAATTATTCATGAAATGTCATTTACGGGCCTAATATATCGTGATGCAACATGCATGTATTGTTATTTTTTTTTGCAAAGGATACAAATATTTGCGTTTATATTATTACGGTATACAATTTGTGTTTGTTTGATGGAAGTGAAATAAATGAATTTGAATGTGAATTTACATATATAATATTTTTCTTGGATTTTCTTTACTTTGCATATTTTTTTTCATCCTTTTCCTTTTCACTTCTCGCGTCATGTATCCTTCTAGTTCAGCCCATATCTTATGATGTCAGTAATTGTTCATGTAACTTTCAGCCCTGCCATGATATCTACATGAAAGAATGGAACTATTATAGAGCATCAAACTTTCTTTCGACTTCCCGCTCCCATTCCCACCAATAATAGATCTGTTTCTGCCCGTAGATGACATTTTTTTCCGTAGGAACTCGGCAGGACAGCTTTTTTTGGTGGTAAACGCCAAGCTCGTATATAAGGAAACATTTTACGTCTAGGTTAACCAGTCATAGTGAGTTATTGACCGACCTTATAGACGACAGATATTACTCCGGGTCTTTTTATCAAAGTGGAGACAATGGCAGAGCAGGGATTCGACCTCACAACCTTGCGAACATGAGTCCAATGTTCTAACCACTGGACCACACGACTCGTGTGGCACCGAAGAATAAATATTCAAGACGATGAAGCCATGCACTTGCGAGGGCAACCCAAACTGCATGATGGAACCATGCATTGTCACAAAATGTCCTGAGGCAAGTCCAGCGGAACCTCTATTGTCATCCGAACTTTTCATCGTCGTGCAAATAAAAGGACAAGCAAACATGAAAAGGGCTTGTTCGGTGACAACTTGGGGGATAAGATTTATTTCGTATTCAGGACCATGATCTGTTGGTTGTTTGTGCATGTAGTTAGTTCGATCCTCTGGTTCCTCACCGGCAGCCGCTGTGAATGACACATTTCGGGCTAAACCTGTATAGATTGGACCTCAGTATGGAATCAGAACATCTCTTCAAGACGATACAACATACATCACAGGAATGACAAAGAGGAATATACTAATATCATTGGCAATTTTGTCTTTTATCGCCGGTATTCTCTATATGTCTGAGTACTTGAACTTATCTGAAGAGGGGGCTGGATTCAGTTATGTCCAAGTCTTAACAAAGGAGGCTAAGAGGCTGCATCAAAAAGGCATTTCAGGTCGGGAATTTAATTGTTGTCATTTATACTAGAAGTAGTCTGATTTAAATCATTATAAATTGTAACTCCATAAGTTTTCAAACATGTCTGTAATGTTGATCTTACATAGTCAATTTCGCATCAGCGGACGTTGATCACTAATAATCATACAATATCCGTATAGCGCTTATCACAGAAGTTATCTCCAAGATTTTATGTGAAGGTTTGAAAATGAATTTAGTTGTTAGTGATATTTTTTTCTGTTTTCGTTGTAATCTTTCTGCCAACAAATTATTTGTAGGTCTACATTTTCATTCTTGCTATGTTTGTTTTTATAGAGTTTTTATTTTCCAAACTCCTCCTTTTTTTCTTTAGCTTCCTTCTCCCATTTTCTTCTCCTCATCCTTCTTCTTTCTTATTCGTCACATTCTCCATCTTCTTCTTCTTTTATTCCCTTTTCTTCTTTTTCTCCTTCTTCCTTTTCTTCTTCTTCTTATTATTATTATTATCCTTCTTCTCCTCCTCTCTCGATGTATTCTCCTTGTAGAGTACAACGTACGTTTCTCAATGTAGAACGCTTAGAAAATTACAGAGCTATATAAATCCTAAATAATTATCATTCATGGGTTTTCTTTTCCGGCCTTACAGGGTTTTATAGGACCCTTCCAAAAAAAACCTCCCGGAAATGGAGTAGGGGTGGAAAACCGCACTATACAGTGCGTGTCAAAAAAAAAGTTTACACTTTGAAAAACCCTGATAATTAAAAAATATACAACATGTGGGTAATATTTTCACCTATAATCTTGGGTTTGGGTCTCATCTATCAACTGAAAGTAAACGTTTTGACAGAATGTTACACTTGAGTGGGCACTGTCCATTTTTGTACAGCTCGCAGAAATCTGTTTGCGCAGAAATGGTCGTTTTCACGCTGTGTCAAGGGGAAAGGGCGAAATCAAACTTACTCTGTGAAACATTTCTCATACATTTCCCTTGCACTTTTAGTCAATTGAAATAAAACGGATACATTCAAGCATTTTGTAACAATTTTGCCACCCAAATTGACATTTTAACACTTGGTAAGCACAACCTTTACCCTTTTGTGCCAGCTGGATCTGAGGACATACCTGAATCTGAACAAGAGTGTATATTAGACGTCTCCAGCATTTTTTCACTAAGTTTTATCATTTAAAGTGGGTTTACATGTCATTTTTCATTTAATACTTGTTTATCCACACTTTTCCATTAACAAAATGAAAATCAAGCCCAAGACATTTCATGTAAATCACAACTCAGTGTAAAGCAAATATCGTCACGATGGCCTCAGGGTGTGGGGGAGTGGGATGGGGCACAATGCACTCTTCGAAGTGTTTTGGGCAAGGAAACAAGTTATAAAAGGTAAAAAATGTCTTCAAATCAATTTACTAGCTAAATTAAACGTGTTCTTCATGATTAAGGTCTACTTTTATTCGCATAACTATTTCAAAGTTCTGCGCAAATCATTTTTTACTAACTTTTCAAAAGAAAGTGGTGCTCGCTCAATCGGAAATATTTTTCGACAGTTATATCGTCATGTGCTTTAATGGATCTGTACCAGTGTTAAAATGTGGAAAAATCTTCAGGATATTACAACTATATAATTTTACAGGATATTTTCTAAGTGTAAACTTTTTTTTTGATACGCACTGTAGATTACTATCTCAAGCAATTACATCATGGTTTCTTGTATAAGCATCATCATCATGATCATTCATATTATTCTAGGTTTCTCTATATACTTTTGCAAATACTTATGTCCTTTTGAGTCTGCTTTTACGTGCTTTAATGGTTTTGTTTTCTGTTGATTCTTTACGTGCACTTGTGCTTTTGTTTACATTGTTTACTTCAAAGACGAAAACTCATCTCTGAATAAAAACACATCAACAGAAAACACAAGCACAGCTCAACAGGAAGAATCTAGATACGGCCGTGTTATCCATGGAACAGTAAGATGAGTTAAGCTGCCTTATATGGGATTGATTGATTGATTGATTTGTTTGTTTGTTTTTTTAAATCATATTTATTTCTTCCTCATATCACATGTAAAAAAAATATATATATATAACATGACATCATTAAAACTTAATTGTTTCAAGTTAACACATAAACATTTTAACATGGTGAGAAAAGGAATATATATGAATTTCAAATGTAAACTTAAAATCAATCTGCTCACATTTCTTTAACAACTTATAATCACGAAGGGATAAATACAGAACAGAATCCGGGTACAACAGCAAAAATCTAAATTACGGAAATAAACTTATAATCTGTATATAAAACTCAAGTTAAGATTCTCCATACTCTTCAATCAAACTGATTAATGAGGAAGTTATATTAATAAAAAAACATACACACAACTTAAGCCAGACCCTTAGCTACACTTAACCCCCCTACCCCATAAACTACAAATAAAGAATAATAGTAATAAAGAAAGAAAAAAATTGATCGATCAATGATTGGTTTGATTGATTGATGAATTATTGATCGATTGATTGATTAGCTGAATGGCACCTTGGTTGACTGCGTGATTGCTTGATTTATTGGTTGATTCGTTGATTCATTGCTTGATTGATGAGAGATTAATTGATAAGATTATTGATTACTTGATTAATGGATGGATGGATTGATTGATTTTTACTCTTTTTCGAGTTTCAGGTGTAATGTTACGTAATTAAACGTTAGAATGGGCGTAAATATTCGAGACATTGATGGGTAAGGACAGGAATCTAAAACTTGACTGATAATGGGACATGCAAATCACAGATAACATCATTACACGTGTTAGTAGGCCTATGCATATTCAATTACACTGTAAAAACTGCGGTGTTAAAACTGACACCAATTGCTGTTAATAGAGGACCACACCCTGAGGTGTTAGAATTACACCCTAGAGATTAAACGTAACACCAAAGAGTGTAAATGTAACAACAAAAGGTGTAAAATAATTGGTGTGGTCCTCTATGTACACACCGGTTAACACCACAGTTTTTGCTGTGTAGGCCTATGTATATTCAATCATAATTGAGGTCATTTAAAGATTCCCAGATATTATATATTAACCCCGGTCATTAGAAATTTTCTATTTATTCAGCTTTTATATTTCCGAATTTATATTCAATATTTGCTCTCTTATTCCTAGGATCACGTCATCATCTACAACAGCCTTCCAAAATGTGGGAGTAGAACTTTTGGATCAGCAAGCCGAATGCTTTGGAAGCATCGATCCATCCACATGGCAAAAATTTCATTAAGAAAACATGATGTGAGTTTATGTGGGTTAACCCTGAGAAAACTGCTATTTTGAAGACTAAGAAGACCGGAAGAGGGGTGATCCAGCCCCCCCCCCCCCTCCCATATTATCCAGGCCATTGACATCACCTAGCCATGTAGAAACTCTCATTGACTACATGTCTTTTATGAATAGGTCGTCTTAGAATATACCTACTATACGATACCAATAGTAATGTAGAGAATAATTGAGAAGATAATTTCATTTGTATAAAGAAATTAATTATTTGGGGTGGAAATTTACACATCCGGTAGTCTGATTTGCACCTTGGTATTATCTTTGCGACATAAATTTAAATAGTTAATTTTGTGTATTTTTATTCAAGTTGCGTATCTTCCTGGACTACACTGTTCAATGTTGCATTATGGGTAGTGACCTGACCAGCTATGAGTAAATGAGGACTTGAGATGGGGCTAGCTGCTGGTTAGTTTGCGCTTTAAGCGACAATGGTCAACTTGCAATGAATATTCGAAATTGTATTGTAACACTATACATATACGTTTAAGATTTAATCAACATCTGATCGGCTAATATATATCATAACCCACATTGTATAAGCGTTCTTACTGTGAAGTGATATTGGGAGTAGAGCTGCAATCAAAACAATTTTATTATTATTATTATTAATTTGACGTTGTTATCATTTGAAATAATCATCTCGTAATTAGTCTTCTTTTTCATCAACCTAACAAACAGAACCGTTACTCGAATGAAAGGGAGATATTGGAGTTCGTGGAGAGCGTTGAAGCACCCGCGTTTTGCCAGGGCCATGGATACTTTGCTACTTCTGATCACATGTGAGTTACCCAAGATACAATTTGGGGTGTCAGCTTACGCCAAGGAATGCTACGTATTCCTGTCCAACCTAGACTGCATCCAAATGGCGCCAAATTTGCGACCGTATTAATATGCTTTACACATTGCATTTTCTTAACCCCATACTATCCTTAACCCCGGACTATCCTTAACCCGATATTATCTTCTCTCTTTTGGGGGGGGGGATTCACTCTGTCCTTCTTAACCTCACTATCTGCTTAGCCGGGGATAACGCCTTAACCCCGGACTATCCCACAGCTCATGAATATTGATGATTACCATACAGAGCGTGATTAACGTGCAATTTCGACTTCTGTAATTGTTATTTATTTATTTATTAAAATATCTTTATACAGGATAACAGGCTCAGATTAACTGTTTTTCAGCCTGGTCCTGTTAACATAAAAATAACAATATATACATAATAGATAAAAAGTAACATTGGGTTCTGTGATGAGTGAGTTCAATACCATTTAAATCAGAATTATTACAAATACAAAATTGTTCAAAGATAACATACACTACCAGTCACAATTCCCAGACGCACCACTATACCTGCCTCAGCCAGAGAACAATAGAATCCGGCCGAAACAGGCAATAGTGATTCAAAAGAATGCTGACTGCTACTGTATTCATTTTTTTTTGAATTGATGAAATGGGAAAACTATCCTGTAGACAATATAGTAATTGCGAAATAAAAATTAAGATGTATGGTATCATTGGCATAGTAAATACAAATGAAACAAAATTTATAAAGGAAACTAAGAATCTAATCATCAAAGAGCATAGCATACTAGACTTAACAATAAAATTTTACAAAATAAATATCGCCAAGCTAAGTAATGGAATCTTACTTGCTAAATGCACGAATTATATTACATAAAAAGCATTCGTTCCAACATATTGAATATCCCAAATCATTAACACAATCAAAAAGAAGAGAAATAAAATGAAATGGAACAAAAAGCATCAAATATTAATTATTGAAATAAAACTTCTTATAAATCAATTTGAATGATTCGATAGTTTGTGCATTTTGAATATTATGGGGTATGTCGTTCCGTCGTTTGGCACCGGAAAATCTGAAAGCTTGTTTGAAAATTGAAAGGTTAACAACGGGTGCAACTATACGTTAAGGCTATCATTATTTCTTGTATGGTAGTTATGTCGGTCACAGACCATTTCAATGTCATTACAAAGTTGGGGAGGGGCTAATCCATGTATACATATAAACATTTGTGTGGCAAGAAAGTATTCTTTTCGTTCATCCATGTTAGTCCAGGATAGGTTTTTTACAAGTGTTTTAAGAGAAATATTTTGATCAAAATATCCAGTTATGTAACGTCATGAACGTGCGGCTCTTTTTTGCAATCTATAAATTTTGCTTTTGTTTTTATCAGTAGTATTTCCCCAAATAGGTAATCCATAATCGATGCAAGGTTGTATTGTAAATTTATAAAGAGTGTTTAATAATGAAGGACTTAAACATTTTCTTAATTTTCCAAGGGAACGGATCTTGAATCCGATGGATTTGCATAAGTTATTTCGATATATCAAAAAAACATGCTCCCATTTTTTATTTTTCATTAAATGCATCAAGGAATTCATCAATGACTCTGTGGAGACACGTAGTCGTTGAGTGGTGTGGTAGGAACGCATGCTGTGCAGTACTGATGAGATTGTGTTTAAGGAGATATCGGAGCAATTGCTCTTGAATCTCCTTTTCTATTATTTTAGAGATATGACTAAGTACAGACATTGGGCGATAATTTGCTTCTTCATTCCTTGCCCCTTTTCCTTTATAGATTGGAGTTGTTCTTGCAAATTTCCAGTCTTCTGGTACATCACCACATTTTATACTTAAATTAAAAATTTTGGTTAAGGATTGATAAATATATGATGCTGCTATTTCAAGTAATCTTGAATCAAATCCTAATACATCAATATTACTTGTTTTGTCTAAATGAAGTAAATGTTTGAGGATTTTCTCCTCTTTTAAATATTCTACTTCAAATTTGTAAAATAATACAGGAGGGATTTTTCCAATTTACACACACATTTTGAGGAAAAGATTGGGATATATTTTTACCAACATTGACAAAATAATCATTCATTTTATCACTATCTATACAGCAGGATGATGAATTATCATTCTTTGACTTGCCTGTAACTTGTTGCATTTCTTTCCAGAATTTTTTACCATTATTACTGTATTTTCTGGAGATATCACTGAAATAAGCACATTTTCTTTCGTGTTTTTTTTTGTGTAATTCTTGCATTTAACAAATTCATAATGATCATCTTGAGATTTCTATAAATGGGCTTTACTCTTTAAATGGTCACGCTTATACATGAGCTGGATGATATCCAAAGTAATTCAAGGGCAGTAACGATCTTTTACCCTTACTTCTTTGAACGGTGCATATTTATCGCTTATTTTCAAGAATGTTTCTTTCCAAGAGTTCCATAACAATGACAAAGACAAAGCCTGTGAGCTATTATTAGGTAAATTGAAAATATCACTTGTTTTTATATCTTCTAAAAATTGATCTTCATCAAAATGTTTGAAATCTCGAAAGCGTCTCGATTTATGAATTTCTTTTGTATTCATTAAGTCAATCACAGTATAAATAAGATAATGATCACTCAGTGATATATTCATTTCATCAGTTTGAACATGTTTTTCTGGACTTGAGCTCAAGATGTGATCAATACAGGTTGCTGATTTGGTAGTAACTCTCGTTGGCTTAGTGACCAATTGCGTTAACAAGAATGGATTCTCTAGACAATGAACAGGATTATCATGAAGGGATTCATCAAGTTTGTAATCTTCATTCAAATCACAAAGAATAAGTAATTCCATATTCGTGTTATTTGCTTTTTCAAAGTTTTCTGTGATTTTCTCAAAATAAGTTGCATTCGTGTCTGGAGGGCTATATATACAACAAATTAGTAATTTTGCAAATTTCAAGCCTTGAATTTCTAGTCAGATGGCTTCTACAGAACTGTCAATAAGATCATCTCTTTCGATGCATATTAGGGTACTCTTTACATAGATACAAACACCGCAGCCTCGACGGCCATCATCTCTGTCACGACGGTAGAGGGAGTATCCTTGAATTTTCACAATTTCACTAGAAATTTTATTGTTCAACCATGTCTCTGATAGACATAATACATCAATGTCCATAGTTTTCAAATGATAATGGATTTCATCGAGTTTATCAAACAAACTTCGAACATTGAGATGCGCTACTTTCATTTTTTTCGAGTTTGGAGTGTTAATTGTTTTCCTTTGTTTAATTTGATTAGCTATATAATTGCTTAGCCCCTTTTTTCCTTAGCCCAGTTTCGTTTCACACTGCATCTCTTAGCACCACAATAAGCCGGCTAACCCTGCTTTTTTGCAGGGCCAAAAAAATAGAAAAAAAAGAAATTACATATGTGTGGTGGTATATTATGTAACCATGCAGTGGTAATAAACATAAATGACATTATGGTCAGCCTTGTGTTTCATAATTTGAAATAAGGAAATTTTTTACTTGCCTCTTAAAGGAAATTTTTGTTGGGCAAGAACGAATATAAATAGAGAATTCCAAATGTCAGGACCAGTATGTCGAATAGATCTATAGGCAAGAGCTGTTCTTTCTACTACTTTTCTCTTCCTGATTTTCCGTCTTTCCCCTGCCCGCCCCGGTCGGTCTCTCCCCTCTCCGCCTTTTACTTTCTTTCCCTTTGCCTAATCATAACGTTTACTACTGACTATACAACACTTGTATTCATTACCTACTAATATAGAAAAAAAGGCTCTAAAAAGCTGCATTTGCATTATTGTTTTTTCTTACCAATAAGTTTTTAGAACGAATAATGATTCTACATATTCAAGCGTATGGTAAGGATTTTTTTAATCTAACTAATTGATTTTATTTCGTAGGTCTATGTCAACGAAATGTGTTAGGTTCATATTTCAAGCAACCCATTTTTGTTTTAACTGTGTGTGGTTGTTAAATGATATGGGCAATTCCATACAATGAGTGCGCCCGTGATCCAATCGATCGTAACTCTATGGCAATCCACCAGTGTCGTAATTTTTTCTCCAGGAAATTTGCAAAATGTCCTTCATAAACAAAGGAGATTTCACCAAATTGTCAAGAAATCAATTAATTTATGAATATACATTCATATCTAAAAACATTTTTAACAAACGGGCATTTTATATGTTGACTTTGCTGGCTTTCCATAGTTCCGATGATCGGATCAATCGCAACTCTTTGTAAGACGGGCACCAGATGAGGCCTACCTAGCTATTATTTTGCAACTTTTCACATCACAAATGTCCGTCTGTGGAACCCAATTATTTTCTTAAATGGCTTTCATAAATTTGTTTTCTCTTTTTCATAATTCATTTGTAGTCAGAGTCCTGTGCATATCAACTTCATGAGGGACCCAGTTTCACGAATGGTTTCTGCTTTCTACTACACTCGTTTCGGTGATAATAATAAAAAAAGAAGGGCACACCCGGGACATACCACTAAGGTGATGATTTATCGGTTCCATGACATTTGCTCTGGCGACAATTACTCCGCTGTGTAATTTCCACACACTAATGGAAGGACCATAGAGCTCTCTGTATTAGCTCCATGGAAGGACCAACTTCAACCTTGGATTTAACACTATCCCCTATCCTAAACCTATGAGAAAACCATATTGCAACCCTATACCCCTATATCGTAGACGAAATGAAGCCCGGATTAATTGTCGCCAGACCAAATGTCGTGTCCCCGATTCGATTTACCAAGTGCTTTAAGTATTGCATCGTCATTGCAGTGGCATTATGGATATGAAATTAAATGGGGGTCACAACATGTGGTGCAAATGTATTTTTTTATGCAAGCGAGAGAAAATTAATGAAAATTTAATTTTCATGATAGACTATGATCTAATATATTAATCGATAATTTTTTTCAGCATGTATAATTATAATACGCCAGTTATCAATGATCCTATATTTTAAAGCGATTTAAAATGTCCCTCACTGGGGGAAATTCCTTTCATTTAGATTTCCCAGCGTGTTCATGCACATGTTTAGATTTAGAGACACTGGAAGGGCTAAAAATGTTCGACCACCAAACTCTTTGTCCGAACGTTTCCCAGGGCCACGAGTCAGATGAAACGGCTTGCCATTCGAGAAAAGAGCCCCTTAACCCTATCGAGGCCGGGGGGCATCAGAGGCCCCCCTCAACGAATCCCTCGATATTTTCGCCGCTCGAATTTTTTTGACCGCGCCGCTCGCGGACATTTTACTTTCAAGTCTTGTGCAACTTTTGAGACCAATTTTGCGTCACCCGGGTACCTGGTTCCGAAATTACGCATGAAAGTGCATGTCAGACCAAAAATTGCTCAAAAACGTGGTTTTGTGTACAAAGTCAATGCAAATTGTGTTTTCAACGATAATCATAGATGTATGATTATTTTTAGTTCTGCTGGTCTAAATGTATTTATTTTATGCATTTTATGATCTCAGAAGAGTCCCCAACAAATTTCATTGAAAAACAATAGGTCGAAAAACACAGAAATACATAAGAAATTGCAAAAAACAATATAATACATGAGAAAATGATTTGTTATCGCAATTTCTTTTCATGTACACTGGCTAAGAACACCACACAGAGTTTCTATACCGAAAATTAGTACATTTGGAGCTTTATTTCAGGAGCTAGAGGGAAAAGTATGATGTCACATACTAATTACGCATAAATTAGCATAATCATAGCGATTCGCATGAAATAAATTACTATACAAATTTGTAGATTATGTCCCAGGCAAACCGCGTGCCAATTTTCGGCGCGATCGCGCGGTCAACAGTCGAGATCTCAAGGGGGGGAGGGCCTGGGAGCCTGGGAGTTAAAGGGGAAGTTCACCCTGAAGAAAAGTTTGTTGTAAAAATAGCAGAAAAAATAATAAAAAATATTGGTGAAAGTTTGAGGAAAATCCGTCAATGATTAAGAAAGTTATTAGAATTCAAAGTTTTGAATTTGTGACGTCATATGCGAGCAGCATTCCTACAAAGCGAATGGTAAAAAATCTATGAAATGTCATTTTCTCAGAAAATTGAAAATGGTTTTTACTGTGCCTTTTGTATATCAATAGACAAATCATTTCACACCCGATCATAAATAGAAAACAAAATAAAGTTATCAGGAACCGTACAAAATTTGAAATTCTTTGATTTTTTACCATTCGCTATGTAGGAATGCTGCTCGCATATGACGTCACAAATCCAAAACTTTGAATTCTAATAACTTTCTTAATCTTTAACGGATTTTCCTCAAACCTTCACCAATATTTTTTATTATTTTTTCTGCTATTTTTACAACAAACTTTTCTTCAGGGTGAACTTCCCCTTTAAAGTTCCAAAAGATCGGGTCCTGTTTACCCGACCTTGGTACACATGTATTTGCCTTATTATATTCATCAAAAATCGGGAAATTGTACGTGGGCATTTGTACAATTTTGACTGATAATTCTCACGACGTTAACAAGGAAACTGGACCAGATCTTTTTGGAATTTAGGGGGCCCTTTTCTCAATAATTGGTCGGGTTACGCGATTGCTGGACAGGGCACGGCCGGCCGCGATAGACCGATGTGATGGTTTGGCTATATTTCAGAGATCTTTTTTCTGGTCTGAAAGGAGTTAAGGGGGTCTCTCAAAGACATAAGTAAGGTGGCCAGGACTGATCTTTTCAATGATTTCTTCGAGCCCTTCTGCGATCTCCGAGATCCCTTCGATAAAACCCCTTATGCTGGAAACTCAATGTGGACATGGTAGCCAACGTTCAACTTTGCGCCTCTGAGCCGCTTTATCTCAGGTGCTGCTGTCTGCTGTATATGTCCATTCGGGGGAATTGAATGGCTTCCAAACGGTTTTTAATACGTGCGATATGGGATGGGGGGATCAAGGAGCCTTTAAACACAGCTCTCAATAAAACGCTCCCACTAAAACAGACCATTATACTTAGAAAATATCCAAATCGAAATGATAATTATTTTCTTACTTTTGTCTTAGAAAATCATGAGCATAGACGAATGCATTTCATCTGTTGGCTCACGTTGCATTAAAACGGGTATATACCCCATCACCTTCTGCGGATTCAGCAAAAGATGCCAGTAAGTATAGATCAAAACCCTACACACAATGCATGACACAAGCAGGGGTTGAGGAGGGTGCGAACACACGCCCTCCAGATCATTAGCGTACCCACGGGGGGGGGGGCAGAGGGAGCAGACTCCCCCCCCTGACGAGTCACCACCCATGCAAGGGACGTATCCCTGCCAACCTGACGAGTCACAACTTTACCCTGACGAGCCACTTGAAGATTTTTTGTTGCTATTAATACTAACATCTACTGTAGATATGTTAGTAGTCCATACTATTTTTTTTCTCCAAAAATGGCCCCCCCCCCCTCCTTAAAAAAAGCTGATGATAGCAGTCTGTGGCACTGATGAGAAATTCATTTCACAGTTGCTTCAAGGGCATATCCCCAGTAACATGTTTGTCTGAATGAAAAGAAAAGGAACTGTTTTACAGCAATATGCTAAAAACTTCAGTAGTAAAATAAAAACGTTATGATAGAAAATTTAACAAAAAAGTTATAACCACATCCTAGTTGGTATGACTATCTTTTTGTGATTTTTTCTGCATAGTCAGTCCCCCACCCCTATTCAAAACCGTTCTGCGGCTTTTGTAATTGAATATTTTGTAACATATACAAACGAGCCATGTCACTGGAAAATTGCTGTAGGTTCTTGGTTTTGTAGCTTTTTTGTTTGTTTGTTTTTAAGGATCTACGACTACGTCTTGGTTTTGTAGAAATCCGTACATAAGAGGTTTTTTTTATTTTGCAGTGAAGCAATGTCCTCCTTTCTCCTAGTTCTCCTAATTATTTCTTTCTTTTTTCTTTCTGACACCAGAGAGGATCGTGCGTGGGCGTTGGAGCAGGCCAAGTTGAACATTAATAAATACTATACCTACATCGGTATCACCGAGGACTATGAGGCGTCTTTGAGAATCTTTGAGCATCTCCTGCCGGATGTCTACACTGGCATGACAGAGTTGTACCTTTCACTACTCAACCAAAGTAAGTCACCCCTCTTCTTTCCATCCCGGCTTGATCAATTAAAGGTGATCGTTGCAGGGATTTCAGATGGCTGTGTTGATCCATGTACGCGCTGCACGCGGCGTGATAAGCTGCATATTGGAAAGCCAGCAAATTCAACGTATGATATGCATGTCTATTCAAACATTTTCTAGATATGAATGTATATCCATAAAATCATTGATTTCTCGACAGTTTTGTGTGCTTTTCTTTGTTTACAAAGGACATTTTGCAAATTCCTGCAGAAAAAAGTATGACACTGATGTATTTTCCATAGATTTACGATTGATCATGTTGATAGGATCAGTCGTAACTCTTTGTAAGTCGGGGCCCATGGTTCCGTAACACAAAGATTAGCGATTAATAATGTACACTTGATTTTCACGATTGATTGTAAATTGTAGCCAATGCAATCAATCGTAGAACATGTTCTGCGATCATTGCTAAGCTTTGTGTTACGGGCCCCAGGAGATGTTCGGAGCAAAAAGCAACGCCGGGTATGTGAAGACCTACAGTGCATGTGCTGCGTGACTGGCTGATTAGATGATAATAATGATTACAGCTGCTTGCAATTTTGATCTTCGTAATGAAGACGGCGGCGAGCTCAGGACGTAAAAAAAACCAGCCCAACAACTCCCTTTTAAATCCCGGGCATGATTACCATTTAGCAAGATTATACATTTATAGATTTCAGCTATATCATGAGATCTGCACAGTTGAATAAAACATGACAAGAGGATCTTGCAAAACGAGATTCATTTACATTTAAATCTGATTTTTTTTTAGTTTAACTTAAAAACCATATAATGACTAAGGGAATGGTAAAAAATAAATTCTGATGACCTTTATTAATTGCTCAGAATTATTGTGTTCTTATTCACAGCAAATAGTCAAATGGCCCGCTCCAAAACGAGACACAAGGAACCTCTCACCCAAGACCTACATGACGTAGCAACAAAAAGGTTCGCTGTCGATTACGAGTTATACAATTATATTTATGACAGGCATCGAGAACTCAAAGCAAGATATGGAATAAATTAGCAGTAGCAGCAGTTCTTGTCGTAGTAGTATAGTAGTAGTAGTAGTAGTAGCAGTAGTAGTAGGTAGTAGTTGTTATTTAGTAGTTTTGTAAGTAGGACTTTGGCTAAGGAAAGCCCATGATGTAACGTCGAGCCATTATTCTGGTTACGAAATTTTGGTAAATTCATTAGAACCAGAACCAGAGTCAACCAGCAGTCTTTAATAAATTCAAGATTACTGCAAACGAACGTAGAGGGCGCCAGTAGCTGGTGTTGGTCACTGTTCTAGAACTGCAGCTCCGGTTCACCAATTTCCGACAGTAATAATAACTAATAATTATACTTGCTTCTCTAGCGCTTAAAGTGATTTGTTAACATTGGTTTGACTTTTTACAAATCTGAGCTAGAAGGTCACACTTGTCACCTGTGTCTGTGATATGTTCCAAAAATGAAGCCCAGAAAAAATTGCGTTCGAAAATGATTATTTAGTGCTTCAAAAATTGAAATATAAAGTGACCGGAAACACCATCTTAATTTCATCCCATACACTTATGTGTACTATTTAGGTGTCTATAAGACGCCTATTTACAAAATCGGGGTTTGCCCCTTAGTTTTAGCTTTTCATTCTCAATAATGGTTGTTTTCAGGATTTATTAGTTCTAATACATGCACTTGTACACATGTTTCATCTTGGTTTGAGAATTTTTTAAATCGGCTGCTCACAAAGTTAAACAATACCTTTAATACTTACTTTGTCAGAAGCCTCTAAGCGCTCTACAGTATATGCAGCATAATTTCCCTGGCTTTAGCAGTGCAGCTGTTTCAAGGAATAAATTCCTGCCAGGTACCCATTTACCCCACCTGGGTTGAGTGCAGCACATTGTGGATCAATTTCGTGCTGAAGGAAATTACGCCATGGTTGTGACTCGAACCCATGACCCTCTGTTTCAGAGTCCGGAGACTAATTCACTGGGCCACAACGCTCCACAAAGGCTTCTAAGTTGTTCTTTGTCATTGGACGGGCAATTGAAAATATATTTCCTATATTCCTGAATCCGTCGTACTTCTCTAAGCGAAAACCTTCCAGCATGGGTGTTAGAATTGAATCGGTGTCCTAGAGGGAGGACCACACCCTGCAGGTGTTGAACTTACACAGCACCAGAGACTGATCATAATACCACGGAGTGTAAAAGTAAAAGCCAGAAGTGTTTTGACATAAATCATAGACAGTGACAGGTGTTGTATTAACACCCAAATTAAACACAGAGTAAAATATCACGTGTCATCTTAAGTGTACACCGATCAACCCCACAACTATGAAGAAATGAAACCCTATTTTATAGTTCGAAACAGAAATTTCGGCGAATTGATCGTTGGCCTGGCAAGCCACTGAGCAGACCCAGATGGATGTTGCGCTATTCCTTAAATCGTTGAACGCCAAATAGCAACAACACCAATCTTTTGGTGTGTAGGTGTCGGCAATTTGGATAAACCCCAACAGGAATTAGAATTTTAACAAAAAATAAAACAGAAAGAAAAGAAAAAGAGCTCTATAGCCTCGCCCTCCTCAAGAATTTAGATCCACGCTCGCTGGCATTTACGCATACAAACACATTTCCACTCTGTTTCAATTACACCGTAGAATTTTAAGATGACGAAAAGAATATCTTGCGGTATTGTTCTCGTCTAATTTTATGGTAAAATAAGCCTATCATATTAATCAATTGTATTATATATACACGGACAATGACGAAATGCAATTAAAACTATAGCGGTCCACATGGTGCAACATTACTTCTACATAATCTATCAACCACAATTCTGCTGAATAAATTGGCCAAATATCAAAAAGTCTCATTGTTCCTGTCATCTTGATATCATGGATTTAATGGCACGTATTGCGAAGTCGGGTTTAACGTAGATCATCATCTTCCTCTGTGCTTAAATTAGAGAAACCAAATTTATGTCGAAATTTTGTTTATATTATAATAATAATAATATGTCCATTTATATAGCGCAGTTACTATGTGCATATACTCAACTGCGCTTTGATACTTGGTATCATATTATTCCATGTTTGTTATGTTAATGCCGTGCTCTTGTTGATGGTGAAGACAATTATCTGATTTATCCTTTGCAAGCACTTATCATTATTATTTGAGAATTATTATTAGAGAGTCAATTATTATTACAATTATTTGAGAGTCAAAATGAACCGATAAAATGAACCTCTGGATCTGCTAGACTTTTGCAACTATTGGCTATCCACAGTTAACCACAATGCGTTTGAGTATGAGAATTTGCATTTTCCTTCCTCCTGGCATTCCTGGAGAAATGAATATTCCAGAGGATTAAATTTTGTTTGAAGCTTTACTTTACATAATACCTTGCACGTTATACTAGTAAGTACGACATTAAAATTACTCTTATCGTGGAAATCCCGTAAGCGTTCATGTTCCATATCAATTTTGAATATCTGAATAAATCGCTTTGACGAGATGATCCAAATAAAAGCATCCCCCAAATAATGTTTCAAATGAGAAAGTGAAATGCAGGAGAGTGTGTAGAAAAGAGGTTCGGGAGAAAGGTGAGTCAGACGCCCACTAGAATAGAAGGGAGAACAATACTGCACTGTAAAAACTGCGGTGTTAAAACTAACACCAATTGGTGTTAATAGAGGACCACACCCTGAGGTGTTAAAATTACAAGATTAAACATAACACCAAAGAGTGTAAATGTAATAACAAAAGGTGTTGTAATAACACCTATAGGTGTAAAACTAACACCACCAATTTCACACCGGTGTAAAATAACTGGTGTGGTCCTCTATGTACACTAGTTAACACCTCAGTTTTTGCTGTGTGTCTTGCGCATTTTGTGGAGTGCGGAGGGGCCGGCAGGGGTTTAGTGCCCCTGAGCAAAATTGTGATGACTTTTATTGCTGATAAATGATTACTTTTTTTTAAAGATGGGCCTACGCTTAATAGAAGATATGAAAAGAAACGTTTTTAACCCCTATAATATAAAGGGTAGAAAACATGGATGAGAAATGTGAGAGAGAGAGAATCATGAGAGACATGTCGGATATTGGGGGCGCTATTTAAAAAAAAGGAATAATTATTTTTAATACAAATGAAAAAAAAATGACAAGGTCGAATTTCGTGCGGAATTAAAAACACTGCCATTCTTTCGGGAGCAGTGTCTTCCTTGAAACGTTGCGGAGGCGTAGCCTGCCCTGTTCAGACACTTGGTGCCCGGGGGAAGCGACCGAAATATAATCGGGAAGAATCCGAGTCAGGAATCTTCACATCCTTGAAAATATTCTCACCCTCGTTCAGCTGGATGCTTTATTCATCCCATCGGGGTAGTTTTAATATCACACACTGTCATGGAATATATGCCTTCTATTAACTGTCACGTCCCGAAAGGACGTCAGTCTTACGCAACAGTCACATCCGTGAAACCGACTGGAGGGCCCCGTCTCACAAAGAGTTACGATTGATCGAATTAATCTCAACTGTACAATCCATCCATACCATAATTTCTCTACAGGAAATTTGCTCAATCTCCTTAGTCATGTTAGTATACAAAGATAATCACACTGAATCTTCAAGAGAATGATGAATGTATGAATAAGCATCGTATCTATAAAAAAATAACAAATTTGCAATTTAAAATGTTGACGCTACTGGCTTTCCATAGTTGTGATTGATCTGATCAATCATATCTCTTCGTAATACAGGGCCCAGAGAAATACAAAAGTATTACGTTATTACCAATGACATACATGACAGGGGCCCGTCGTACAAAGAGTTGCGATTGGTCCAATCAATACTCAACTATGGAAAGCTAGCAACGTCAACATCTATAAAATACATGTTTGTGCAAAACATTTTCTAGAAATGCCATGCATTTATCATTTTCTTGACAATTAAAGGGGAATGAAACCTTTGGAACAAATATGCTTGTGTAGAAACAGAAAAATCAAAGAATAGGAATAAAGAAAGTTTGAGAAAAATCGGACAAATAATGAGAAAGTTATGAGCATTTGAATATTACAATCACTAATGCTATGGAGATCCTCCCATCGGCAATGCGACAAGGATGTGTGATGTCACTGATGAACAACTTTCCCTTTGGTGGACTATAAAATACCCTCAAAATGTCTCTTTTTGCTTTTTCTTATGATGATACAAACTCTTTATCCATGATGTATTCTTAAAAAATATGTATTACATGCCCTCATGTAGAAAGAACATATGATCTATGGATAGATGTGATAAAAGAGGCAATTCAAGTGAAATATATACTAAAGTAATGGGAGAGTTGTTCACAAGTGACATCACACATCTTTGTCGCATTGCCAATTTGCTATCTCCATAGCATTAGTGATCGCAATATTCAAATGCTCATAACTTTCTCATTATTTGTCCGATTTTTCTCAAACTTTTGTTGACCTGTTTCTTTGATTTTTCTGTTTTCACACAAGCTATCTTGTTCCAATGGTTTCATTCTCCTTTAAGTATGCTTCTCTTTGTTTTCAAAGGACATATACCGAACCGACTAGATTACTCTTGTTTAAAAAATCTTACCCACATGAATGACAGTCTTGAATCACTTTTTATAGAGGTTAAAAATAAACACAGTAGGAATGTAATAATAGGGGTGATTTATCGTCCTCCTCAATGTCCCCATGATGAATTCTTAAGAGATATCCAAAACATTTTACAAAGTCCAATTATTCAAAATAAACACTGTTTCTTAATGGGTGACTTCAATGCCAATTTGCTGCAGTCCAATGCTCAAGGATTTCCTCACGATTTTCTTGAAATGATTCTTTCGGCTTCTTTTTTACCTACCATAACTAAACCTACGAGAGTAACAGATCGATCTTCCACATTAATTGATAACATTTTTACTAATATGCAAGATATGCCTTTAGAATCAGGAATCGTTATTTCAGATATATCTGACCATTACCCTATTTTCTGTAGAACTACTCTTTTAAACACACGAGATGAAAGTCGTAATTCTAAAGTAAAAACTCGATGTTTAAATGCCAGAAATTTAGAGCGCCTGAATGAAAATTTAAGTACAGTTAACTGGCAACAAATTTATGATTCTGAAGACGTGAATGAGGCTTACAATAATTTTATTGATATCTTAAAGGATAAATTTGATATTTGTATACCATTTAGAGAACGAGTGAATAACTATAAAAAATATCCTAGATCTCCATGGGTGACTAAATCTATCTTAAGATCTATAAACCGGAAAAATAATCTGTTTTATAAATACAAAACTAATCCAAATAATAAGACTCGTGAAAAATACACTCGATATAAAAATATCTTGACCAATTTACTACGACAAGCGAAAAAACATTATTATGCAATGCAATTTGAGCTTAATAAAAATAACATGAGAAACACATGGAAAATAATTAACAGAACATTAAACAGAAACAGTAAAACGCAAAATATTATCAAAATTAAATCAGAGTCTAACGATCTTATTGAAGAACCTCAAGCGATAGCTGAGATTTTTAACTCGTACTTCTCTCAAATTGGAGAAAAACTTGCTGAAAATATTCCGACAACTGGCAGTAAATTTGATAATTATCTGGGGAATAATAACCAATCTTCTTTGTTTTTTGTCCCTACTGACCGTGAGGAAATTATCGGTATAGTGAATAGGTTAGAAGGAAAGAAAAGCTCAGGACACGACGAAATTGATAACTGTCTCCTAAAATCCATAATCTTAACAATAGCGACTCCGCTGGCCCACATTTTTAACCTATCACTCACTAGTGGCATTGTACCAAATAACATTAAAATTGCGAAAGTAATCCCGATATTCAAAAAAGGAGACACATCTGAAACAAAAAACTACAGACCAATATCACTGTTACCATCCTTATCCAAAGTTTTGGAAAGGATCGTATTTATTAGAGTAACAGACTTCTTAAACAAACATAATATTTTTTGCGAATCACAGTTTGGCTTTCGAGCAAATCACAATACAACTCAAGCGGTATTGAAATGCATCGATACATTATCACATGCCGTTGATCAACATTTACATACAATTGCAATATTCCTGGACTTTTCCAAGGCTTTCGATACAATTAACCATGATATCTTATTAGTAAAGTTGTCACACTATGGTGTTAGAGGGAAAGCCTTGGAATGGTTCAGGAATTATTTATCGAATAGAAAACAATTTGTACAAATAGATAATCACAGTTCTGCATTGCGACCAATAAATTGTGGAGTTCCACAGGGTAGTATACTAGGTCCCTTGTTATTTATAATATACATAAATGACTTTTATAAATCTTCAGATGTTCTATCTTTCATTTTATTTGCAGACGATTCGACCTTATTTTATTCCCATGCGAACCAAAACACACTATTGTCTACTATAAATCGTGAACTGAGACATGTAGTTGAATGGGTTAAAGCAAACAAATTATCCCTTAACATCCTGAAGACAAACTTTATGTTAT
Source organism: Lytechinus variegatus (assembly GCF_018143015.1). Classification (NCBI taxonomy): domain Eukaryota; kingdom Metazoa; phylum Echinodermata; class Echinoidea; order Temnopleuroida; family Toxopneustidae; genus Lytechinus; species Lytechinus variegatus. The sequence goes on along the minus strand of NC_054752.1, from coordinate 6,151,933 downwards.
TTAGTAACACTTTGCAAAATCTACTTGGAGACATCCTTTTGGACGATACTGCTCTAAATAGGGTCTCTTCAACTAAATTTTTAGGTCTCATGATTGACGATAAATTGAAATGGAACATTCATATTCAAAATATATCCAAAACTATATCAAGGAACATTGGTATAATGAATAAAATAAGACACTTTTTTCCAAAATCAACACTTTTTACACTATATTCCTCCCTAATACTTCCCTATCTGAATTATGGAATAATGACATGGGGTAACGCCAACAAATATCTTACAGACAAAATTCTCATCTTACAAAAGAACATTATAAGAATTATACATAATGCTCCTCCTCGTTCTCATACTAACAATTTATTTTACAAGTCCAATATTTTAAAACTTCCAGATCTATTTCTTTTTCAAACAGGGCAATTTATGTACAAATTGAATTCAAACGAACTCCCAAACATATTAATTAACATGTTTACAAAAAATAACGCCATTCACAATTACCCAACAAGACAATCACTCCGTTTTCACCTTCCCCGTACCCGCACTCAACTCGCACAAAAAACAATTTCCTTTTACGGTCCTAAATACTGGAATACACTCAGTCACGACATCATTAACTCCGTTAGTCTGAACTGTTTTAAAATCAAGCTAAAAAAGCACATTCTCGAATCTTATAGAGTAAGTCCAAATTGAGCGCTCAGGACCCAACTTCTCTCTTTCTCTCTCTCTTCTTTCCTCTATGTCCTTCCCTTTCATCTGCCATCACCCTTATTCCCCCCTTCATTCTCTTTCATCCACACAGGTGCACCAGTCTTTCTTCTCGGTTATCTATCTTTTCACTTTCATCCATCATTTCTGTACTCCATCACAATAGCTTTTTTACGATTTTTTTTTCTCGTTCTTGCATTTATACTTATACCTACAAACCTGTCTTTTAACTTATTCTTTGAGGAATCCACACTCAACAAGCCCTGCTTTTTAGTGGATCCCTCCATTTCCTCAATATTTATTTAAATAGTAAAGATTATATAATGATTATATTGTTCCGTGTCTATTGTATATATTTACTTATATATGCCATATTGTCATACTGTATATACTTGCATATTCATGTATATCTTTGTAATGATTTCTTTTGCTGTTAAAATTGATTTGAGTTGAAATGAAATAAACCAAACTGAAACTGAAACCAAACTGTAAACTGAAGGACATTGAGCAAATTTCCTAAAGAAAAAAATATGACATTGATGGATTTTCATATACTTGAGACTAATCGGATCAATCGTAACTCTTTGTAAGACGGGACCCCGGTTGGTTCGGAGTCGGTTTCATTTGTGGAGATATCTCTGACCTAATTTGCTGTACTCCTCAGCCATCAGAGATATCTGTTTGATTGATACACTGTAGTCTGCAAGCACGGACCCTGATTCACACTTTGATCAACAAGTAGGTCTTCACATAAGACTAGCTCATGTACAACCAGCTTATGTTTTGATTTAAACGAGAGAGGGACCGTCTGTACACAAGTCATTGGGAGGGACCGCATAGACTGCATACTCAGACCACTTTTTTTTCGAGTGAAGGGTTTGGACTGCACATTGAAAGAGGGGGGGGGGGGTAATTAATGTCATATCGGAGTGGGGGGGGGTCGGTGGGCGATGGATAATGCCGAACCTCCTGAATGATTAAAAAAATAAATTGTTAGGAGGGCTCTAACGACGCATTTGTGACATGTGTGACGAAGAGTATCTGTTTGTTGCGGATATCTTGAATAAATTTCCCATTTTAGAGGTGTGCAAATATTGCCAGTCAGAGAGACAAATCGACTCGGGGATAGAAGGATTCTGATCTTCCTTTTTTTTGCAAAGGAGATTGTAAACTCATAAATTTTTCATGACGTATCTGTGTTATCGTAAATAGTGCACATAGTCAAATGGAAACAGTAGCCCACTATTACAAAAAAAATCATTAAATGTACACACGTTGCTAATACTTAGTGATTTTTAGTAAATGGGAAGATCGATAATTTAATTAAATTTATGCAATAAATGTTGAAATTTTCACAATGCGGGTTTTTCATTATGGATTTTTTTGTCGAAAATATATATTGTACATATTTTCCAAATTTCATTTCATTTATACTGTGTTTGTTTATAGGATGAGTGTAAGACTTGACAATTCTTGCTTCCAAAATAATTCATAGAAACATATATAACAATAAAAATCAAGTAAACATTACATAAAATGAACATGAACACAACTATACCGAATTATGAAATAATGAAAATAATAATGATAATAATAATAATAATAATGATAATAATGACAATGATAATGATAATGATGAAAATAATAATAATATGTCCATTTATATAGCAAAGTTATTACGTGCATATACTGCGCTTTGATGCCTGGTATTATATCACCCTAGTTGTAGATGAGCCGACATACTCGGAGTATCAATAGGCGCTAAAGCGTTCAAGGAATAAATCCTACCGGGTACCCATTCACCTCACCTTGGTCGAGTGTAGCACAATGAAATTTACGCCATGGGTGGGATTCGAACCCACGATCCTCTGTCTCAAAGTCCGGAGACTAATCCAGTGGGCCACAACGCTCTATATATCTATAAATTACAACTGATTAGTTTGCTGGCATAGTTGTAAGCCAATTGTTTATTAATTGATTAATCTAATTTATGTAAGAATGTAAAGGGTGCGTGTATATTTGTATGTATTTTATTTGTTATTATGATTATAAGAAGTTATTGATCATTGTCTTTATTTATTGATATATTCCCTGTTATTTTTGTTTTCTTAATTTTTAATATTAATGTACAGTATGCGTACTTAAATTATTGTGAGTAAACCTATCAGAAAATTAGATAATTGTATTTTTTTAATCAAAAGCTTTTGCTCGCTCGCAGTTTTTTTTATCATAATTATTATTTCTTTGCCCTACTCGCCATGTATGACCCCTCATAATTTCTAGTTCGTTTCGCCAAATGACCCTATAATTTGATATTCAAGAGAAACAAGAAAAACAGTAAGGTTGGAAAATGAGAAAGTTGAGGCATTTTCATGTTCCACTTTTATTTTTACACAAAACAGTTATATAACCTGATAACGGTGGTTTTACATAAACTGTGCCAAACTATTTTTAACTAAAATATCAATGTTCATTAATTACAATGAAATACAGAAGAGGCACACGTATTTATGTATGACGCCCACTTGCATACTTTCCCTGTGGCTCATAAATAACTTTTAATTCAAAGCCTGTAAAAAAAACAATTACTTTCCTTCCATTTTGATGGAATTTTTCTATTTTCATCTGATCAACATCCTGAAAACAATCACAAAATTGAGGGGGTTAGAGATTCTAAAAAGCTGCGAGAGAACAAAATTTGATACCTTTTGATATAAAACTCTTTTTTCCGATTGAATTCTGACATACATGTATCCAGCTAATAATCATATTTCACCGATTTCCTTCCTTTTTTCTTTTCTTTTCTCCCTTTTGTTTGGTAGTGGAAATTTTTGGTGTCCATGGGCTCCCAACCCCCCCCCCATCTGCAAGGCAGTGACTATATATATATATATATATATATATATATATATATATATATATATATATATATATATATATATATATATATATATGTGTGTGTGTGTGTGTGTGTGTGTGTGAAGTTATACACGTACTACAGCTTTTGCAACTCTTTTATTTAAATATTGTGTGAAAGAAATGGATGAAGAGAACAAAAGTAGGCGTAGCTTAAATCAAGGTTCCGCAGAGCTATCTACCCTTTTGGAAAAATTGGTGATGCCTAAAAAATGTCTCTGCTGGGAATCGAACCCGGGCCCCCAGCTTTGAACGCCGGTGCCCCAACCACTAGACCACAGAGACATGTTAGTGGCTAGGGCGACCCCGATCCGATTGACCGTCAGATAGACAGATTTTCGACACCATACCAATTATAATTTCCTTCGCGGGTAAAGTTGGGTTTTGAACAATAACAAGCCGCCATGCCTCAGCTGGATCAAAGCCATTGCTTTGATACAGTACACGTGTGGGAGAAAGTATGCAAATTAGAACACATAGTCGATTGGAAAACTCCCGTAAAAATTGTGCAGGGGTTTGATTGGCATTTGCAAAATTGGGTGTGCAACTGTTGTTGATTTTTTCAATTTATTTTTTTTTTTACTTCATATGCATTTATGTGCAGACTTCATTATCCATATCACTACTGGAATGAACCTTTATTTGTGTTTAGTCCTGTGACTACTTTCTGTATTTTGTATTTCCTTATCATGTGCATCAATTTTATACGGATATTCACGTTGGGGACCGACGTTCAAAGTCGCTTTCCGTATTAATTGGGACTCGGGTCTCGAGGTACTTATGGACTTGTGATAAGTCGAAATTCAATAGGAATTAATGCATGCATCATAAAAGGGAGTGGGTTTTTTTCTCACAGGCGAAAGGAGGATTAAAGAAAAAAGTAGATCCTAATGATCCTAATAAAGGTCTTAATGGTCAGGCCCCAAGTTATATCTCATATCTCTTGAAATTGAAATCCCGATCCCATGACCATCACCTACGTAGCTCACAAGATACACTCACACTACAAGTACCCCCACACAAGACTAAAGCAACACTAGGAGATAGGTCATTTCTGATGTCAGCCCCACGTCCATGGATTAAACCTCCCCTCAACATTAGGAAATTCAACAAATTTACATAATTCCAAGATAAAAAAAAACCCATATCCATTCCGATAGTATGTTCAGCACCTTGGAAGCTCTTGCAGCGCAATAGAATATATAGAAATAGTTTTTACGGTGTATGAATGCATTATGAAATATTTATGACATTGTCGTCAAATCACAAAAAAAAAGCAGGGAGTTCTTTGTCGAAAATTGGTGAACAGAGCCAACAGTTTCGTTCTAGCCTACGTAGCTGCCGGAGCAGACGAATAATTGCAAATATATCGTTTGTTCGGAATCAAGGACTAAACTGCTGTTTTTCAAGCACCAAGTTTTCGACAAAGACTTCTTTGATGTTCTTTTTTTTTGACGGGCATAGGTACAATACATTTTGTCCGTTCTTGAATCGGTGAGAGAAAACCCCGATAAGTGATTCAGCCATTGAGATGGATGAAATGAGACGCTGGATGTAGATGGCGCTATACCGAAATTGGTGCTGATACTGAAAGTTAAATTTACTAAATAACATAACAATACTTATACAAACTGGTCTTTCGTCTATTGCAATTTTAGATGATCTACTCTCATCAATAACACTTTGATTTGTAACAGATAGCTTGAAATCAAAAGGAATCGAATATTGTATTGATTTTAATCATGGCAATTTGTAAATACAAAATGTTATCATACTGAATCAAAATGAAGTCATTTTCCGTATTCCCAAATAAACTAATTTAGAATGAGCATGAAGGGTCAGCTGCAACTAAATTTATTCTTGGTTTTTCACTCTCGACCTTCCGATTTCATTTCTTTCCTTTTCTCTCCCGTTTTGCTTTCAAATGCTTACAGAGAGCCCGATATCAGATTGAGCAGATCTCGTTTGCCATGTCTGCCCGGGGCGATTTTCGAGTGAAAAATGCTTGAAAAGTACAAAGTGCAAAAGATATGTCCATGGTTTACCCTGGCAATAAGCTGGTTTCAATAGTAGTTGAAAATTACAAAAGATCTATTGGGTGATGATGAGAATCGGTCATTCAAGAAGATAGCTGTGAATTTTCAGTTTTGATTTTCTCACATCACAAATGAGCAGCTCCTCCATTTTGTTGTGTGATATAGATTGACGAAAATACATTTTCTCAAAAGAAAAATGAAAGTGATTTTGTTTGCGCCATACTCATCAGACACACGACTACCCCCTTCAATAAGATTTTTTTTATCATGTTCGATTAGAATATGGAATTTATATTACATTGAATTATATGATGCTGCCAGCAAATTACGCAACAGATTTTTTTAAAATGAAATGTACATGAACATGTATGTATTTTCATCAATAAAATTCAATATCTAATCGATACCGATATTATCTATTAGAATTTAGAGTATAAAAGTCGTGGCCGAATGGTCTAAGGCTCCCGACTAAACTGGGGTTCGACCCCCCGGCCACTGCACTTAATCCCATGAGCAAGACATAATCTACAGTGTGCACTCTATAAAAAATCAGTCAAAAATGACTAGTTAATAGGGTCAGCTGGGTGCAACTGTTATTCCGGTCATATTTGACTATTTTCTAGTCATATTTTACAAGAAAAGAGTTATTTCTGACTAGAATATATGTCAGAAATGTGACTATCAGCGATTGCCATATCAGTTGCTCCCAGCTGACTACTGGTCTAGTCAATTTGACTGATCTGTTTTAAGAGTGTGGGAGAACATTTTTTTTTAAAAGAATGGACTTACGGCCTCTTATCTAAAAATGTAAGAAAACACGTATAATCCGGAAAACTTCTACGAACCTAATTATCATGTTTGTTATGTTATACCTTGTTGATTTTCTTCATTTGATATCCTATTCTTATTAGTGGTAATTTCTTATTGTATGTCTTCTTTCCTGTCTTTTCCTAATTTGTTTTCACCCAACCACCGTATCCGATAACCACTCACCATCCTGTGTATAGCCACATCCTCTCCGATCTAGTTTCCCCGATAGATTCATGTTTTCTTCTCCCTTAAAATCCTCATTATTTTCATTCATATCTCACCCTTTTCCACATCCTCATTTTTATATTCCAGCCCCCCCCCCCCCTCCCACTCATCCACGAAATTCCACCAATTTCTTTTCTTTCCACCATCGTCATTCTTTATTTCTACACTTCATACAAAGAGGGAAGATCACCTGCCTGTCAAAAAGTCAATTGTAAAATTAACTTCAAGAAATTCAGTTTCAGTTTCAGTTCATTTATTTATTCATTTCTAAAAACACATTCAAATATATACATCAGTATTTAAAAAATGTAAACATGCAAAATACTACTAAAATAAATACAATGATATTCATGCATAATTAGGCCTGTGTATACAGTAATAATATGAGAAACGAAAAGGAGGACTTAAAATAAAGCCAAAAGTGGCCTTGTGAGTTAAAGTCTCCTAAGAATAATTTATGCTATTTTGGAGGCTACTTAGTATATACAATAATCAAAGCATGTATGACAACTTAGGTTACAAAAGTAAGTGGATTAAGAAACGGACATACGGTATAAAATATGAAAAAAAAAAAAAATTATGGCAAATCGTCTAGAATATTGTAACATAGCTGCAAAATTAGGAATATTTAGAATAAAAGTATTGTTTTAATTTTCTTTTAAAGAGGGAAAGAGACTTGCATGTGCGAACAAATTTCGGAATAGAATTCCAGATTGTTGGGAAGCTGAAACGTATAGCTTTTTGTACATAAGATTTTCCTACTTTCCATAAATGAAACAAATTGCATATACGTGTAGTGTGACAATGTACAACATTATTGATACAAAACATTTTACTGATCTTATTTGGTAATAATTTTTTAAAGTAGAAAAACCCCAATATTGCAACTTGATATTGATAAAGGTGGAAAATATTTAAAGTATTAAGTTTACGGAATAAAGGAGTTGAGGGTGAAAGGTAATGACTGTTGGTGCATATACGAACTGCTCTCTTTTGTAATTTAAAGAGTTTATCTAATTTAGATTTACTGCAATTACCCCAAACAGCAATACAATAAAGAATGTGTGATAATATTAATGAATTGTAAATAGAGAGTAATGCAGGTTTAGGAAGAAAACTTCTTAATTTATACATAATTCCAGTACATTTCGATACTTTAGTAGTTAAATAGTTTATGTGTGAATCCCAATTCAAATTTTCATCAACATGAACACCTAAAAAACAAACAACCTTAGACTTAGATAATTGGGTTGAATTAATACTAGGAGTAAGATCATTACATATATTGCTTGCATTAGATAATTTGTTATGAAAGTATATAAACGAGGATTTATCAATGTTTACCACCAGTTTATTGGCTTTAAACCATCGGGATACATGTAGTAATTCAGAATTAATGTTTTCATTTAAATACCTAAAGTCTGGTTGGGTATAAAAAAGTGTAGTATCGTCTGCATACATTATGTAATCAAATTTACTAGATGACATAACAATATCGTTAGCGTAAATGAGAAAAAGCAAGGGACCTAATATCGAACCTTGGGGGACTCCATGTTTAACTAAGCTATAAGAAGATGATTTATTGTTAAAGTGAGTAAATTGATAACGATTATGTAAATAATTTTTAAACCAGATAAATGGAAGCCCACGTACACCATAATATTGTAATTTGGTTAACAAAATATTGTGATCTACTATATCAAATGCCTTGGAAAGGTCAATGAATATTCCTACCCCAAACTTATTAATGTTCAATGCCGATACCACTTTATCCTGAAGGTCTATTATAGCATGACATGTGGAGTGATTACTTCTAAATCCATATTGACTATCATTTAGTATATTATTAAGTATTAGGAATGAGTACAAACGATTATATATACATTTTTCTAATATTTTTGAGAAGCATGGTAATATTGAAATAGGTCTGTAGTTTTTGCAAATATGTGGATCTTCTTTTTTATAAACTGGTACAATTTTAGCAATCTTTAATTTGTCGGGAACATTACCTGATGATATAGACAGATTAAATATGTGATACAAAGGTTTTACAATAGAATATATGATTTTCTTTACAACATTAATATTAATGCCATCAAATCCACAAGAGTTGCCTTTTTTGAGTGATTTGGTGATTTCTATAATCTCTGATTCAGTAATGGGTTTTAAAAACAGTGAGTTATTGAATGAGTTACTTAGATATAAAGTGTACTCATCAGTTACAGCAGTATTCTCAGATGATCTTAAAATATTGGTACAACAATTTACAAAGTAACTATTAAATTCATTTGCAATATACTGTGGGTCATCAATTTTTTTATCATTACATATAATATATTGTGGTAGACTACGTTTGCGTTTACAGAGAAGTTTATTTATGATAGACCAGGTACCTTTGATATCATTTTTATTTTTTGATATTTTTTCGCAGAAATACTTCTTTTTAGCATGACGTAATAAATTATTAGTTATATTTCTTTGCTTTTTATACTTTGTTTCAGTAAAAGTTGATCGATTGTTAAGGAATTTTTTATATAATGTATTTTTCTTTCTGATGTCTCTTAATAATTCAGGAGTAATCCATGGCTTACGTATAAACGTTTTCTTCTTCTTTTGGAAAATCAAAGGCAAATTTTTATCATACAAAATGTTAAACTTATTCAAAAATATATCATAGGCACTATTTACTTCATTGCAAGAATACACTGATGACCAATCAGTATCATAAAGTTCTTTTTGTAAATTTCTCACACCAGCATCAGTAATTTTACGTCTATATGTGTTATCGGTCCTTTGCTGATTATTTGAAAGCAAGTCAGTTTTATTTAATATAAGAAATACAGGTAAATGATCAGTTATATCAACAGAAAAAATACCACTTTCCACATTTATTGCAAAGGCGTTTAAGAAAATATTATCAATAAGAGATGCTGTATTTAAAGTAATACGGGTGGGTTGATTAATGACAGGATGTAGACCAAAAGAAGAGTTCGTATTTAAAAACGAATTTGTGTTATCTTCTTTTTCTTTCATCATATCAATATTAAAATCCCCTGTCATGATAATGTCTCTCTTATCATTACCAAGTATGCTAAGAGTTTGAGAGTAAAAATTAATGAATGATATAACATCAGTACTTGGCTTTCTATAAAAAACACCTATGGTCAAATTATCCTTTTCATGTCTAAATAAGTCAATAAATAAGTATTCACATGTTTCTGTATCTGCAGACAGAAAAATGTCATTTCTTACAGAGAAATTTATATTAGTTTCAATGAAAAAACAAACGCCACCACCTCTGCCTGTTATTCTATCAAAGTTTACAAAATCATAACCATCTAAGTGAAATGGAATTAAAGGTGTGCCGGATATCCATGTTTCTGATATGGCTATTACCGAAAACCTATTTTCTAGAGTAGACAAGAAATCTGAAATGCTATCAAAGTTTTTATGAAGACTACGCGCATTGAAATGTATCAGACTGAATTCATTATTATTTTGAAAATGTACATTGAACTCTGACGGTGTATAATAATTAGAAGTATATGCATTTGATAAACAGTTTACATTAAGTTCTGGATCAAGATCAACAAGAGGATTACTCATATATATAAAAATGTGTTTACTTTGATGTTATCATAGACTCTGAATAAAATACTTAAGAAATATATAAAGAAGAGGATTGCAGCTTTGCATATTGTAATATTGTAACAACTCGTGTATATGTAATAAAAAAAAGACGAAAGTTGGTTCATAAGTCCTTTCATCACATTAAAATCACAAAAATGTATCCTTTGAGAAGTTTGACATATAAAACAATACAATACAAAAATATGATTGAACAGCATAACATAATAAAATTTTCAATCAATACAAGTAACAATAATGACAACAGTTTTTTAACTCCAAATGAGGAATATATATCACAAAATGTTTTACAAAATGAGAATGGTAAAAGTTCACTTTAACTTTATAAATAAAGAGAAAGTTCCTTCCAGGAGATTTAATAGTTTGTTTTTCTTCCACTTTCTATTATTCTCATAGTTTTCTCAGATCATCTTCATTTCTTATGACCTTTTTCTTATGTTCATTTCCTTTCAGTAGAGCGATTATTCTACCATCATTGCTCCAGGCAGCTTCAACATCGGGATGATTTTTCGTGGAGGTCAGGAGTTTTTGATTCGTAGTTGTAAGATCTTCAACTATCGCTCTTTTTTGTCCTTTCAATTTTCTTCTGTTTGCTATCACTTCTTGTCGTTTTCGATAGGACTTGAATTTCACTATGATTCCGCGTGGTGATTTAAGTGCCGATCCGGCTTCTGAAGCTTGCTCTGGTGGACCAACTCGGTGGCTTCTTTCTATGTCTTCAAGCTTTAGGTCGACCTTGAGGGTATCCTTGACAATCTTCATCACTATATTGTCTGTACTTTCACCTTTTCTCTCAGGACATCCAAAAAATCGGAGACAGTTTCGACGTGAATATTGTTCTTGTGCGTTGATGCTGTGGCTGATCCCTTTCATCTTGTCTGTCTGCTCATTTACTCTTTTCTTTAGGCCTTCTATTTCCTTTTCTTTGGTAGCTTTGCTGATCTGTAAGTCCATTATCTCTGATTCCTGCTTTTCAATAGTTTCTTCCAGGACTCTAATCTTCTTGTTAATTGAGTCATGAACCAATGCAATAAAGCCTTTGTTCTGTAGGAGATCCTTAATGACTTCTTCTGTGAGAGTTGAGTTTTCCTTTGAACGTGATCTGGTGGTCACAGGAGAGGTTGACATGCTGGACAATCAGAAGCTTATCTTGAGTAGATTGGAAAGTCTTGCTATTGAAAGCAGCACAATGGAGTTGAGGCCCAGGTCATTGAATGTTACACTTCTATAGTTCACTGAGCTGTGATAATCTGTTCAAAATCAACTTGAAGTAAAGCTGACATCGAAAGTAATATATGGGACCTCAGAGAAGATGATGACAAGAACTCAAATCCTTTAGATATAAATATCACTATAAATCCATGTCATATGATACCATGTTGATTATCAAATGTCTCCTGGAGGGATGTGTTCCAACACAATTTACAACATTGTAGAAAAGCAATTCAAATTCAGAGAGAAATTGGTGTAAAATATCAGAGAAAAAACCTTGATGTGTGCACTCCAACTCAATCAAATATGCTACAATCAATCATTTTGGCGCAAGACTTTTTGAACCCCCGAAATAATGACAAATATTGACGAAGGTTTAGTATAGGGTATTTAATATAGGATATTAATATCCACCTTGTTACGTGCTCAAGGCGCTCCTATACAGCGCATATAAAAAAAACGGAAAAGTTTTTAAAAAGTCTATAAAAAAAATTATTTCAAAATACCATGTCTATATTTTGATGTTAATTGATGCTCTTAGATCTTATCTTTCAAATGCTATTTAAAAATATAAATTTTGTTCATGCTTGAGCGAACACGGGGCGTTTTTGTCGGGGGTTCAAAAAAGTCTTGTGCCAAAATGGCAGAAATGAGATATTTGATGATTAGACTTTTGGCAAATAAGCAGACTTTCTCTTAATCTTTTCATTATCTTTGCCATAATTTTCGAATTATGCTGTCGAATTTCATTTACAAATTTATTTATTTACTTGAAATATTTTGGTTTTTTATTTAAACTTCTTTTACCTTTGAATTTCCCTTCATAAGTAAGATAAGAAGACTTTTTGTCAACCCAAGTAAGAAGATTTGCATTATAAATTGGGAGAATTTGTAGTTATATTCAAATCCTTTTATTATGTGAAACAAATTGTGTTATGGTACCTATAAAAGACATGAATCCTATTTTTAAGGGGTTATTGAATCCTTCACAAAGTTTAATTATGTTCTTGACAGGACAAACAGGAAGGGATTCATGTCTCTCAATGCGATGGTGTATTGAGTCAATTTTGAAGGAGCAAGATGTGGCTGATATGGTAAAATGTATTTAAAAGTTGTGAAGCGAGCAAGCAAAAATTTCCACTTTTTATTAAAATATCAAATTTTATGATTTTGACATAATATTCAGAAAATTATATCATATTTCGCTTTCTAAGTTTTCTGTTTGTTTTTCTTTCTACTTTTTTTCTTGGTCGCGATCTTTTTTTATTTGGTGGGGGGGGACCACCCCAACCCCACCCATCAGTATGCCACTATACAAAGGCACCATAACCTTTGTAGCACACAAGGAAAGGATTTGAAAAAAAACGCTCTCACATACTTCGGTTTAAAAAATGTTCTTGTCTAAAGAACGAATATTCAAAGCTAAAAGAGCATTAAAAATGAACAACAACAGAAATATTCAAGCAAATGAGTAGATTTGGAAATGAATTTTGACCGGATAATTCGAAAATTATGGCAAAGATAATAAAAAGGTTGAGAGGAAGTCTGCTGATTAGCAAGAAGTCCGACCATCATATTTATCATTTTATGCCATTTTGGCGCAAGCCTCCTTTTTAGCCCCAGACAAAAACATTCCTTGTTCGCTCAAGCATGAACAAAACTAGACTATTTTAATGGCATTGAGGATAAGACTTCAGGGCACCTATTGACACCAAAATATAGATATCATAATTTGAAACAAAAATTTTATAGACTCTTCAAATCTGTCCCGTGTTTATTTTATACGCACTGTATTACCCGGCTAAGCTAGGCGTTCACAGTGCACACAGCTTCTTAAGGAATTACTTCCTACCGGTACCCAATTACTTCAACTGGGTTGAGTGCAGCACATTGTGGATCAGTTTCTTGCTAAAGGAAATTACGCCATGGCTGGAAAAATTTAAGGAAAATCCATCAAAGATTTAAAAAGTTATTCGAATTTTTATTTTATTTTTGTAATTTGTGACATCTTTTGCGAGCAGTTTCACATGATTGTATCGTGAATAAAAATATCAGTTACACTGCAAAAACGCCGGTGTTAATTTAACACCAGCCTGGTATCTATATCGGTTCACACAAGAGAGGTGTTGAATCAACACCATTTTGGTGTTAGGCTAACACCAATTTGGCATTTAAAGGTCAAGTCCACCTCAGAAAAATGTTGACTGGAATCAATAGAAAAAATCAGACAAGCACAATGCTGAAAATGTCATTAAAATCGGGTGTAAAATCAGAAAGTTATGACATTTCAAAGTTTCGCTTAGTTTTAACAAAATAGTTATATGAAAGAGCCAGTTACATCCAAATGAGAGTCTATGATGTCACTCACTCACTATTTCTTTTGTTTTTTATTGTTTGAATTATACAATATTTCAATTTTTACGAATTTGACGATTAGGACCTCCTTCCCTGAAGCACAAAATGTTAAAATAATGGAATTCCACGTGTTCAGGGAGGAATGAAACTTCATTTCACATGACAATGACGAGAAAATTACAATATTTCATATTTTATGTAATAAAGTACAAAAGAAATAGTGAGTGAGTGATGTCATCAGTTCCTCATTTGCATTCCGACCGGGATGTGCATATAACTGTTTTGTGAAATGAAGCGAAACTTTAAAATGCCATAACTTTCTTATTTTACATCCGATTTTGATGAAATTTTCAGTATTATGCTTGTTGAATTTTTATCTTTTTATTCAAATCAAGTTTTGTTGGGGTGGACTTGTCCTTAAAGGCGGTTTTCCACTAGGGCGCGGACAAGACCAGGAAGGGTTGCGGAAGCTACTTTTGTCATTTCGGCATGCTGTCCGCAACCAATTTCCGTAAAAGATTATGCAAATGATCTTGTCCTAGGACACAACCAGGACTGTCTGCGTATTGTCGTAGGTCACTCCTGGGACTGTCCTAGGACAAGATTATCCAAATAAATTTTTCGGCGTTCGGTGCGGACAGCATGCAGATCGTATTAGGACAGAACCGGAGACATTTAGGACAACGTCACGAGTGGTACATTCAAGGACTAGGACAATCGGACAACTTGCGAATACTCCATGAAAATTATCATTCATATATTTTTTTTTCATGAATATAGGCATGATAGGGGTGTTATTTGGGTTTTCTTCGACTACAAAGACTATATAGGATTTTCTTTTATTTCTCATCAAAATGCATACATTGATGGACACCCCAGGGGGACAGGGGCGACGCGTCCCCTCACTTTTTGGAAGGGGGGGCATTTGATATCAAATGCCACCCTCCCCAATATTTGGAACGAGCAAAAAAGAAAGAGAGGGAAAAGAACCAGAAGGGAAAAGAGAAGAGAAAACGAAGAGGAAAAGCAAGAGGAGAAAGATGAGTGAATTAAGTAAGATGAGGGGGGTGAGGAGGATTTCATGTCACTATTTTAAAAAAATTTCTCACGCTTTGTGCTCGCATTGCCTAATCTATGAGATGTATAACTTGCTCAATAGACTTATATTGAGCTTAAAATATCAAGTTTTGAAGTAAATATACAAAACATTTCTCGGACATTAAGTTTTCAATTTGTTTGATTTACAAATAGATTTTATAGTTTTCTGTAAAATGACTATATTTTATGGTCTAAATATGAACATTTTCCGCTCGCGCTGCGCGCTAGCATTATTTGATTTGTCAAATAACTATTCTCTTCGTGTATTCCATAATTTTTTTAAAAAAATATCCCTTTTTAGGATGGTCTGATTGTGAATAGTATCAGCTAAAGCTGCTCGCTTGCATTTTGATTGGGGAGTTATGTATACCTGTATCAATTGTAACAAATTATTTTAAATTCCTCTTTTATGACAGTTTATTAAAATTTTCGGCTCACAGTTTGCGCTCGCATTATTTTTGTTAAAAATATATCAACCCATGCATCCTATTCATGATTATAAAATGTCCAGTTACTTGAATTCTTTTTTTTTAATCTGAAAATCAAATATCTTTAGCTCGCTCATCGCGCTCCTATTATTGATATTATAATAAAGAATGTAATTAGAATGTCCAGATTCTAGGTCTGGATCTAAACACACGCACGCATGTTTATTTAGATACGAATCTTGTGCCAGTTTCAGATCAGATTACCAAATATTATTATTAATGTAGGAATATTATCCATCTATCCAATTATCCATCCTTTTCCTGATTTACAAAACGTGATATGTCGAATTTCGTTTCGGCTCGCGCTTCGCGCTCACATCAAGTGTATAGTCATACTCCTTTCCTGTTCATGCTTTTAAAAGGTGCTTAGAATGCCCAGTATTTAGGTAAGAATGTAAAAAAAATGTTCAGCTCGCGCTTCGCGCTCGCATTATTTGATAGTTGAAATATGTAGGATAAAGGAAAGTGTGTTAGCGGTGTAATGTAGTATTCACTTTTTGAAAGCAGATTTTGTGCATTTTTATAGATAACAATAAATTATCTCGGATCTTGATATTTTTTCAACTAAGGTAACTTTAAAAAGACTGCATATGTTCATAGCAAAGTCGGGGCTCTCTTTATAACATTACTTTCTTATATTTTTTCTACAAATTAATACATAATCATATATTACAACAGAGGAAGAAAACAGGAAGTTAGGATGCAAATTGCATTCGACAGGCACATGCGGATCAAGGGGTGAGGTGGTCTTGCTCCCCCTTTAAAAAATACAAACAGAAGAAAAATAAGTGAAATGGAAAGGGAAACTTAAAAAATGATATGGTGGAAAAGAAAAAGGGGGTGCCGTGCTGATGCAGCCCTCCTCTCCCTGCTGCTGGCTTACCCCTCCCAGTATTAAAGAGATATACAAACAGCACAAAAGAAATAGGAATAAACGAAGGAGACGAGTGAAATGAGGTGAAATAGAATCGAGGAAAAAAATCGCGATATTGAACAGAAAATAATTGGTCGAGATTATGAAAGTGTAAGATTAGAAATATCAGTTTTAATTTTTAGACGAAAATGTGAATCCAGTGTCTAATCGCCTTTACCTCCTCTTGTACCAATTGAAATAGACTAAGAAAGAAAATGTAAATGGGCAATTCCAGGAGGCCGAATGCGATCGCTACGCCCTATTGACTGCGTAAAAATAGGAAAAATGGAGTAACCAAAGAAGAGGGGGAAAAAGGGAAGAAGAGTAAAGAAATTGACAGACCTGCAGACGGGGAGAATATCTGCGTTTCAGCTAGTTCAATTTGTAAAAAATAATGGTTCATTTCACGTTTCATACTTTCAATAGTTTAATCATAAGAAGATTTTGCACGCTGTTCATTTTTTACGAAAAATACTTAGGTCTTTTCTTTTTCGTCCTTGATGTTTGAAAGAAGTAAGTTCGCGCTTCGCGCTCATATTTTATGTTTATGAGAAACATGCTCTGTGCACGACTTTTTTCAGGAAGGCCTATTTTTTGTAAAGAGTCGTGGTGTAGTGGTTCTGACTCCCGCCTTGTAAACGGAGAGTCGTGTGTTCGATTCTCGCCGCGGTCTAAATGCGGTCTAAACCGTTCTTTGGCAAGACTTATTGCATACCTTGCCACTCTCCACCCAGGTGCTAAATGGGTACCCGGTTGGAAGCGAAAGTTATTGTATGCTTGAATTTGCCAGCGCCATTTTTAGACCGGGATGAATGCAAGGAATGCTTCCCAGGGTGTGGAAATTGTGCACTTTTCATGCGGGATTGAAATGAATCCTGGGGTAAATCGTTTTGCCCCTGCTGTATATCGTTTTGGGCCGTTCTGAGAAAAGCGATATTAATAAACTTGCTACCATTTATTATCATTTCTTATTAATGACACCTCATTCATGATCAAACAAAGTGCTAAAAATGTAATAGGAATATAAAATTGAATTTCAGTTTGGAATCTACACCTGTATTATTAATTTTGTTATGATATTTGTCCTATATATTTGTAAAGTCAAGCACTGTCTATACGGTCCTTTTTTCAGTCGAGTACATTAAAATAATCCAGTTCATAATCAAACGTTGCATGAAACATCTTTTTATGTTCAGTACAGAATAAAATAATCTGCTCGCATCATTGCCAGCTTAACTATTGCAAGAAATATTTGAAAAGTCCACTTTTCAGATCAGTAGAAAATGCTTGAAATATTCCTCCTTCAAGTCTGTAACCCCCCCCAAAAAAAAAAAAATCAACTCGTGCTTTGCGCTCGCGTTATTATGTTTAAAACACTGCTTGAAATACTAGGTTCTCAGGTTTGTTTAGAATATACTAATTAGGCCCCTTGACCCCGTACTTCTTTACTTTTTGTAATTTTCTTGTCTTGTATCCCGTTGCCCCATGTATTGCTTTTGCAAATGGTTTTTGCTACTTGTGTACTCGTTCCATACATATTAGCATTGGATCCACACATTCCTAAATCACTCCGCTTGCCTTCCTATTCCAGTCCGAACGTTCCTGAAACAGTCCGCTTGCCTTCTTATTCCTGTCCGCACGTTCCTGAAACTGTCCGCTTGCCTTCTTAATCCAATCCGCACCTTCCTTATAAAATCCGCATGGCTTCTTCTTTCCTTCTTGAAGCTGACCTGATTGCGGATGGTTTCCGGAAGACGCGGAAGGGTTTAGGAAGGGCAGGACATTATCAGGACATCGTCAGGACAGGGTCCCGAAGGTGTCAGGAATTCAATATCCGCGTCCAAATTTTGGTCTCGACCAAAATTTGGATGCGGACAAATTTTGACTTCCCGAACACCAGGAAGGGTTTAGGACAGCGTGCGGACACTCCTAGGAATGTCCGGACAGGTTGCGGAAGGGTCGCGGATTGTAATCATTACATTCCGCGCCTTGTCCTGACGCTGTCCTGGCCCTAGTGGAAAAGGGGTATTAAGCAACACCAATATCGGTATGAGTACTAACTGGGGCTGTTTCAACGCTTCTCTGGTGTGGAAATATATAGATACCCGGCTGGTGTTAAATCAACACCGATGTAAGGAGTTGAACGTGGGTTTTATTGTACCTTTAGTAGATCAATAGACAACGTATATCACACCTGCTCCTGAAAGGAGAACATATTTAGTCATCACCAACCATTAAAATTTTTCTCAATTTGTGCATCTTTTTAATTACATAATCCTAATTATTGATTGATTGATTGATAACGAATTTATTCATTCCAAAATTTTAACAAAGTTACAAAGTAAAGCAAAATATAATATAACATTTTGAAATGAAACAGGAACCTTCTGGAAAGCAGAGCTTGTGATCGAAGGTTTCCTTCAATAAATAAGTCATATTAATGTAAAAACAATATATATCTATATATAATATACAAATCATATCGTTCTTGTTGAAGTTCAAAATATATATAATATACAAGTCATCATATCTTTCTTGTAAAAATTATATGTAAATCCTTGTTAAATATGTATATTTTTAACATATTCTTTCAAGTAGAAGATAAAACAAGGCTGGATTATAGTACAAGATATGAAGAAAAGTGAAAAGGACACACAAGACAAAAACGTTGCGAAAACAGGACGTGACAGAACGGTACAAGAACAAGACATGACAAAAAGCTAAACCAAAACAAGACAGACGAAATATTACAAGAACAGACAAAAAAAGACAACAACAACAAAGGACAAAAACGAGTAAAAGAAAAACAAAAAACAAATCTGCACAGGTAGAGTGAATGAAAGGAGACAGGAAAAGAAGCGAAATAAAGGCAGGGGTGGGGGGGACAGAAGATCCATAAGACATCCTAAGTATGATGAATGATGTGAGTGTTATAGTTATTGGTTAGTTTTTTTTTATTATGGGATAGAGCTGCTCGTAGATGACATCACAAATCAAAATTTTATCATGCAAATGACTTTCTTAATCTTTTATGGGTTTTCCTCAAACCTTTACCAATATTTTATCTTATTATTGTTTCTGGTATACTGCAAAAACTCCGGTTGATTTAACACCAGCCCGAATTCTATATATGTCCACACCAGAGAAGTATTGAAACAACATCAATTTGGGATCAAACCGACGCATAGTGGGCCGGGGCGAAACAAAAGTGCGCCAAAAGTCATTTTGGGAAATTTAAGATTTTTAATTTTTGTCATGCCCAGCTGAAAGACAATACTTTGAAGAATATTTCAGCAAAATATTTTATTCTGGAATTTACATAAAGATTGTTAATTTCCTACCTCAAATCGTAAAATGTGAAATTTTGCGAAATGTCGCGTATAATGACATCCTAGTTGAAAAACAGGTCATTTCACAGGAGGTTTTTCATGTAGGAATCTGAAATGGCTCTCACATAATTTTGATATATTCTTTTTTCGTGTGAAAGGCTTCAAAGTAGATAAAAAGAAACACCTTTTAGGAGGTTGATAGGACGATTTTTCCTCGAAATAGGCTGGAAAATTCATGTTTTTTTGCATTTACAATAGAATAGTTTAGATTTCCGTGGATTTCCGTCTAAATTCTATAAACATCGTTTTTCCGGATGTCTAAGCTTTAAATCGATACCAAATTTAGCTGCCCGTTTTTGCCCGTTTTTATATTAGAGTCGATTTAACTTGACACAACACCCCAAAAACCTGTTAAAAACGGTCGTTTTTTTTGTAGCTCACCGCATGGGTGTACATTGCCGGTCGCTTGTGCACGGCGAGGACGATTCCCCTTCCATTCCATGAAACTTACATGAATTACGGGCTTAATGTAAACAAAATAAATGTTGCTAAAGCAAATAAGGGCTATACCCACAAGTCTTCCAGGGATAAAACTTACTTGTAGAATAATTTCAGCCCAAAACCCTCGTCATAGTGATACATTCGTGGTGTTACTCTGCGTTTTACACAAGTCAACACAGCTTGATAAAGCACGGTTAATATTTTTCAGATTTTTTTTTTATAAATGTAATCAATAATCATTTTGATGCAGCAAAAATTATTTTCGGCATCTCTTAAAACACTTTTTAGGCATAAAATAATATTCACTCTGGCCAACTTTAAAGTAGCACATAACGCAAAGTTTATATACTACACAATTTACTTAGTGTAATTTGTCTTTTCACAGATATTTCAAGTAGCCAATCAAAATTTGGTATCAAGGTGACGTCATATCGGCTTAAAATTATGTTCAGTCGATTCTACGCCCAAAATTACCCATAATCAAATTGTTAAAGTAAATATCTAACATGGAATATAATTTTGGCGCACTTTCAACTCATTCTGGCCCACTGTGCGACGCTGTTTCAATACTAATTTGTGTTGTATAAACACCTTTCTGGTGTTAGACCAAACATGAAAGTGGTGTTCGACACTTATCTGGTGTGGACATCAGGGGCGGAAATCCCTCCCAAAAGGTAGGGGGACACAGGGGCGGATCCAGCCTTCGCCAATGGGGGGGGGGGCGGAAATTTGTTTCAGCCATATTTTCCCCGGTCGGGCGCTCGAAGATGATTTTGGTTTGTTTCTTTGAAGGGGTAGTCCTAAATAGTCACTTTTTAGCTTTATTCTCATGAATTAATATATAATATCATAATCATTATTTAAATGATGGGAAGCGTGAACTAATTTTCTTGGAAATTTTATGTATTTTTTCCTAAAATTTGAACTGATTCTGGGCAATGTTTGTTATCCTGAAAAAGAAGTGTATGTAACTTAATAATTACTACGAACGCAAAGCGCGAGCAGAAATGAACTGACGGAAAAAATACCTGTTAAAGTAGTATTTAACAATCAAATAATGCGAGCGCGAAGCGCGAGCTGATTTTTTCCTTTTTTTGGAGGGGGAAATTTTCAACTAAAGAATGGAAATTCTAAGCACTTCTGTAATTCAAGCAGAATAGGTATATAAGTAAACAATTAATGCGAGAGGAAAATTTCGAGACTTAGTCCTATAATATTTACTGAACGAGACACTCTATTCATGTTTTGTAAATCCTGAAAAGCAAGCGCGAAGCGCGAGCAGAATTTTTTTGTATACGTTTTGAACTGGTACCTGTTGAAAAGGTAACTGTTAAGGACTGCTTGCACTTAGTCATGAAGGTGTTACATATTTCAACAATTAAAAAATGCGAGCGCGAAGCGCGAGCTAAAAAATTTTGAACTTTCTAAAGAAAGAATGGACAATTTTTATTCGTTTTTGTAATCGTGAACAGGATAGCTATATAATTTAACGATTGATGCCAGCACGAAGCGCGAGCAGAAAAAATTGAGACTTAGACCTAAAAATGGACCACTCTGTTCATGTTTTGTAAATCATCAAGAGGATGAGTAATATGGGGTCTTCCTACATTAATAATGTGAGCACAAAGCGCCAGCACAAAAAAATGATATTGTGATCTGAAACTGGATGATTTAAATTAGAGAACAAGTTGAGCATCTGAATAATCTGAACGTGTTTCACATTTAGACCTAGAATCTAGGCATTCCAAATACAACTTTAATCATGAAAATCATGAAACTTTGATACTTCGATCTGAAAAAGAGTCAATTTCAGCTTTATATTTCATGCACTTTGTAGAATAATTGTAAGGTGGATATGGATCGCACTTAAAAAAAGAGCTGATATTATATTGGGTTTTGACATAGGACCGGGACATCCTTACGGCAGGTCATCATATGAAAATAATGACAATCTTCCTATTCATCTTGCTAAGTGCAAGATTAAACAAAAGGGACAATTTAATTATTGAATTAATATCATATTCATTAATGCCTAATGAGGGCGCGAAATCTGATGATATCGTGGCATGAAAATGGACATTTCACTTTTGTGATTATTAATACGATGCATCAGTTATCATATTTTTAACCATTAATGCGAGCTAAAATTTTTGATAAACTGTCATGAAAAGAGGATTTTAAATAGTTTGTAGTATAATCAATATTGAAACATATAACTCGCCAATCAAAATGCGAGCGCGAAGCGCGCTAGCTGATACGTCTTGACAATCAGACCCAAAAAGGGATATTTTGAAAAGTTTATGGAATACACGAAAATATTAGGTACCTGACAAAACAAAATTTGCGAGCACGCAGCACAAGCAACAAATATTATTATTCAGACCATAAAACTTACATTTTTACAGAGAACTTTTTTAAAAACAATTTGTAAATTACACAAAATAATGAAATTTCGATTTCCGAGGTGAAATATGTTTTGTATATTGACTTCCAAACTTGATATTCAAACTCCATACTAAACAAGATATGTAAACACCTTACAGGCAATGCGAGAGCGAAGCGCGAGCGAAAATTTTATATAGTGGCACGAAAGATTCTTTTTATTTTCCAAGTCTTCCCCTCATCTTATTTTATGCACTTGTCGTCCTTCTCTTCTTTTTCTCCTCTCTTTTCTCTCCTTTTCCCCTTCTTTTTTTCCCTTTTTCCTTTTTTCGCTCCCCCAAGAGGGAGTAGAAACTTTTCGTCAGGGTGAACTTCCCCTTTAAGTTTGTCCTATATTCCGATGGTATCGTTCCCCGGGTATCGTTCATTGTCCCATGTATCTTTGGCAAAAATGCTTCCAATTATTTCAGACTGTACACCATTTTGTCCTGCACTGCAAAAACACCGGTGTTGATTTAACACCAGCCTGGTATCTATATATCGGTCAACACCAGAGAAGTGTTATTGAAACAACACCAGTTAAGAATCAAACCGATATTGGTTTAACACTAACCGGTGTTGCATAAGTGCGAACTTGGTGTTAGTTAGTCTAACTGGTGTTGTTTCAACACGTCTTTCGTGTGGATTGATATATATTACCAGGCTGGGGTTAAATCAACACCGTGTCTGCAGTGAGTAGGAGATACATTTGCAATTTCCTATAATCCTTAATTCTGTTGCAATCACAAAATAAATATGAAAAAAGGAGAAAAATTTCCTACTGAAAAACGATACGATCCCCAGTACAAAATGCACGTGGGGAAGTTCTTGAATAAAAGTCGTTTGACTTGAGCTAATCATAAACACTCTATATTGGCAACGCAACTGAAACAACAAAATCTGTGTTAAAAAAAAGCAAATAGGCAACTTTTTCAGTAAATTCATTGTTCCATCAATAATTATGACTCACGTTATATCCTCTTTTCGAAGTATGAAAATAGAACAAAAATTTAATGATAGTTATCAATTTGAGGATCATACGCAGATTGATTTACCTTATAAATGATGTGTGCCTCAGTAGGCAGAGAGGATAACATTCATTTGCTAAAGATGCCTTCTCAATTTTTCAAAGTGCCCAAATTTGAGGCGCATGCACTCTAAAAGTGAAATTATAGAACAAAAATTTAGGTTAGGCATGGCACGTTTTTTCTTCTAAATGTTGCATTTACCACTTTAAAAGGTTCGACCAAACACTTAAAGGACAAGGCCACCCCAACAAAAGGTTGATTTGAATTTAAAAAAAAAGAAGAAAAATCCAACAAACATAACAATGA
The DNA here is from genome assembly GCF_018143015.1 of Lytechinus variegatus. Taxonomy (NCBI): domain Eukaryota; kingdom Metazoa; phylum Echinodermata; class Echinoidea; order Temnopleuroida; family Toxopneustidae; genus Lytechinus; species Lytechinus variegatus. Next base: position 6,127,940 of record NC_054752.1, on the reverse strand, counting down.
AAATTTCATCAACATCGGATGTAAAATAAGAAAGTTATGACATTTTAAAGCTTCGCTTAATTTCACAAAAGAGTTATATGCACATCCTGGTCTGTATGCAAATGAGGAGACTGATGACGTCATTCACTCACTAATTCTTTTGTATTTTATAATATGAAATAGTCTAAAATTTTCTCCCCTTGTCAAGTGATACAACGATTAATTTCTCCCTGAACATGTGGAATTAGCATTGTTTAATACTATATGGTTCAGTCAAGTTGGTCCTTATTGTCAAATCTATAAAAAATGAAATATTGTATAATTCAAACAATAAAAAAAAATAGTGAGTGATGGACATCATCGACTGACTCACCTAGTTGTGCATATAACTGTTTTTTTAAACATAAGCGAAACTTTAAAATGTCATAACTTTTTTAGTTTACATCCGATTTTGATGAAATTTTCAGCACTATGCTAGTTTGATTTTTTTCTATTTATTCAAGTCAGCATTTGCCTGGGGTGGACTTGACCTTTAAATTATTGGATACGCCTTCATGCAAGGTTTATGTTTATATATTTATGTTTATATATGGTATACAATTTGTTTTTGTTTGATGGAAGTGAAATAAATGAAATTGAATTGAATCGAAAGGTTGGATATAACATTTGTCACTCCTCCACTGACTCTATTGATGATTTTACATTTCATTTTGTAAGAGTGTGTATTAATGTCTATATCCCATTAAAGTCTGATTCATTTCTCAGGTCTCTATGGCCCGTGGCTCATTCCTCCTTTTCTCTATTCTCTATTGTCTTATGTTCCATGTCATTCTTGTTTTCATATCTATCCACGTGTATGGAATCCCCATTTTGAACCGTGAGCGGAAGCTGATTATAACTGTGGGGTTGATGAGCATCACCACGCTCGGCAGTTACCATGGCAATCTGGTTCATTCTTGCCTCATCGGTAAGCTCTATCTCAAGGGTATCGTTCCGTCCGCCGTCATCGGCCCCCTCAACGTCATCTCCAGTTACCTCAGAGCCGACGTCGGTGTCGGATTCGAAGTCGTCCCCTCTCACTGGATTCCTGCTGACATTGTTAGTTTTATTCAGTGTGGTGTTCCCGGCGACCATAGAAACGAAATTCGTTGTGTTATTTTTCAAACTAGTCTCAATAGTCACTTTGGAGTGCACAGACCACTCTTTTCTAATCTCCCTGCCTTTACCTTCACTCGCATCGTAATAATACTCCTCGGAGTTGTTGGACCTTATAGCACCGTTCTTGGTATCGTCAAAGTCTGAATTTCTTTCATCGAATTCATAGTCAACTTCCCTGTCACTGTTCTCCTCCCCGAAGGTTCCGCCGATGTCTGAGCCCTGCGTTCCGTCTGATTCGCTCACATCGTTGTATTCCTCATCCAGAAGTTCCACGAATTGAAATCCATCATCTGTATATTATAAAATGAAACGTACATCAATTTGGTTTATTGATTTGGTATTCATCAGCGCTCGAAACGATTTCGAAAGTGGGGGGCTAAACTGTATAAAAATCACGAAATAATGGTCATCTGACCAAAATTGTCCATGAAGTAACTACGAACTGGTCTATTAAGATATCGTTGTACTTGTTAAGGGGTCAATTCAGGGAATACTTGTCAAGGGTATACCGTTTTGTTTCCAAAGCTTGTTAAGGGTATAGGGTTCACACGCCAATACTTTAAGGGGTGCGTTTTCATAACATGGAAAACACTTGTTTAGGGTGCTTTTCGAAACACCTTGGTCACGCATGATATCCACTCGTCAATGGAAGTGTCCCCTGGGTTGTCTACCCAACAGTGCACTGCAAAAACTGTGTGCGTGTGCTTGTGTATGCATGTTTGAGTGGGTCTGCCAGTGCGTGTGCGTGCGTGTGTTTGTGTGTGTGTGTGTGTTTCAGTCTGTCAGACTGTCTTTGTCTAAAGCACTGTTTTATTCATCAACCAGTAACTTGGCGCAGATCTGACAGTCTTCTAAAGATTGTCCGATGTTCATTCATGCGTGCACGGGATCAAATGAAGATGGTACAGGAATTTACTTGGAGGATACCTCTATCAAGACATATCATGAAACTAATGATTATATAGTCATATTTAAACAATTCAACTTTACAAAAGTGGGACATTTTTTTCTGACTCACTCTGTATATGTCCGCACCAGAGAATTGTTAAACAACACCAGTTCGTTTTGGTCTCAACGCTAGATAGGTGTTTATACAACACCAATTAGTATTAACACAGCATCGGTTTGATTCCAAACTGGTACCATTTCACTAGTATGCTGGTGTGGACAGATATAGATTCCGGGCTGGTGTTAAATCAACACCGGAGTTATGGTAGTGTGGACACTTTCTTTTAGGCATTTTTATTTATCCAGTGTGATGAAAATTTTGCCCATTCTAAAGTAATTGCTGCTTATTTTTTTTACCTTACTGGACGATATGCTTCCCGCTTTGGCTAAATCCTGCCCCAAACTGGTTGAACACATAATTGCCCTCGTGCTGGTAAAATTTTATCCAATATTTTTTTTTACAGTGTATTACTAGATTACATACATGTAGCTCAGGACATAGCATTACTAGTATGCTAGCCAGATGTGAGTGATGAGGAATCGAGATGGCGCTATTAAGGTTGTTGTTTATTCGTTGCCGATTTATTCCTGGCGATAATGTAGTTTGCTTTTAAAGCAGAAAAATGAAGAAAATATTGGCAACGTGTTTGATAAGAACCCATCAAAGAATTAGAAATTTATGAAAAGTTTAAGATTTCTCGTGTATCGTGCAATTCAACTGCACATTTTTATTTTTGAAGAATGATGAATTATATAAATGTTTTTATTGAAGAGGGTATCACATTAAACTATTAGTCTCCGGAATTTCTGATGAATGATTTTGATAGAACCGAACTTAATTTGAATTGCCGATGATACATCCACTGCACATAAATTACTTTTAATGGGGGGTAATATTTTGGGATTTATATCACACGACACACGGGGAGCCGCTCGTTTGTGACGTCACAAACTTTTAACCTTAAAAAAAATCATAAATTATAGTTGTTTGACAGATTTCCCGAAATCTTCAAGTACATAATATTTCTGCTTATTAAAACTAACTCATCATAAGGGTGTATTCCCCTTTAAATCTTCCTATTTATCATGCAGTCACTCCAACTTACCTTGTCTGATAAACCAAAAGCTAACTCGAACCAAGGCTAGGACAAAGACTACGAGTATGATCAGGATTCTTATATTGAGTTTAGTTGGTCTCATCGCGTATCGACGTTGAAGTCTTTGTGTGCTGGAAAAGGATAGGAGACAAACGTAAATATTTTGGGTGGTTCTTTACATTTACAGTTTTATTTTTTAATGGTGTGAAACATGGCAAAATATTACAAACAATATGGTAATTCCAATTTTAGTTACATAAAAAATAAAAATCATACGTCAATAATTTACAAAAATATTTTTGGAGGATTGAGCCAAATACAGATTCGGTCTGACAGCCATACAACATCAACCGGAACAGCTTCAGCGCCGTAATTGATCATCAAAACCTTAATTCTTCATCAGCAGCAGCAGTAGCAGCAGCAGAAACAGGAAAACGATGTAAGCTAGATATTTCAACCATTTTTAAGAAATGACATTATCATCTCTATAAAGCTATATACCACCGTCGTCGTCAGCATCATTAGATGAATCTTATCATTTTGTTGATCGCTAGTATAATCTTCATCCTCAATATCTTCCTCGCTCCTCCTCATCATAATCTTTATCATCATCATCATCATCATCATCATCATCATCATCACCACCACCACCATTATCATCATCATCAGCAGCAACAGCATCATCATCATCACCATCATCATCATCATTACATCATCATCTTCATCATCGTCATCATCATCATCAACATCATCATCACGACCACCACCACCAGTTTTATATAACAGCATGCACCACCATCATCGTCATCATCATCATCACCATCATGCACGACCACTACTACCACCACTGCCACCTATCCACCACTAGTTCTATATACCAGTATGCACCACCATCATCGTCATCATCATCATCATATCATCATCACTATTATCATCATCACAATCATCATCACTATCACCATCATCATCATTAGCGCCATTATCATCATCATCATCATCATCACCACCACCACCACCACCACTGTATCATCATCATTATCACCACCATCATTATCATCATCACCACCACCATCATCATCACCACCACTATCATCATCATCACCACTACCACCACCATCATCACCATCACCACCACCATCATCATCATCATCACCACCACCACCACCATCATCATTATCATCATCACCACCACCATCATCATCATCATCACCACTACCACCACTATCATCATCACCATCATCATCACCATCGTTATCATCATCAAATTTGAAAAAAAATGAATCATCATCATCGTCATCATTATCATCCCCATCATCGTCGTCATCATCACCATGGTCGTCGTCCAAACTATCCCCGTCAGGAGGCCGCTGATGCAATTATCCCTACTTTAAAAAAATGGGAAAAATCGTGTGTTTTTTTAAGCCAATAAAAGCTCACCCTAGAGTCCCCCTGATCCTTTATTATCTTGGCGTATCTTGGCGACACCACTGTCCACTATCATGTGCATTGTCGTCGTCATCCTCTTTTAACCCAGTGGATTTAACTCCAGACTTTTAAACAGCTAGTGTAGTTGGTTCGAATCCCGCAATCGCATTCATTTTCTTCAGCTATAAATTAGCCCACATTGTGCTGCCCTCAATCCTGGTGCACGAGGTAAATGGGTACCTGGCAGTTTTTTGTTTCCTTGAAAATGTTTGTGCGCTAATGCGTGCTTGGCTACTTATATATAGTCAGGGAACTATAATTATCTAAGTTTTTTGGATGCAGCCAGCTGAAGAAATGTTCAATGGTATGCGCTATGAAGAACTAGATATTATTCTCATTATTCATCAAAGTGATACAAGAAACAATTATGATGATATCATTGTCAGATTTATATCGATCACTTCACCAGCCCCTCGTCTTATAGTTTGAAAAATATATATATAAGCATGGTCTACTTACCTTAATGACCTCATCCTGGGTAGAATTCGATTGAAATTCTGAACTCAGTTAACGATAGATAGTCCTACTATTATCATGATGGTAAGGAGGGTTGCTTAGACGGAACCATGTAACATAATTTTGTTAGGCCTCCTGTAATCGTCAGCAACAAACACGAGGCTACACAATAAACAAGTCATGATAGAGTAAATTATGCCAAATTACTCCAAACTCCAGTCTCGAGGAAGTAAAATACCCCCAACTTAACGCGGAGCGAAAATATACAAATGTCGTTAAAACCTTGAGAGGGGCGTTCTTTGCTCCCCTTTTGGGTCTTCTATTTACATACCCCCGTTGCGTAATCGAACAATAAACCTTGCTGGTACTTTCGCTCAATGCTAGCTATACTCAATAAATATTGAATTGGGGTATATATGCATATGTTTTTACACTGTTTGATGTATGGAGGTTTGGGGGTATTTAAGTCACTATGCTAATCCATGGTTAAAGGGCGTAAACAATGCGACTTTTGATAATCGTGATAATTTAGGGTGAAGTTATAAACCCTCAACTGATGAAATCTTTCCAGTAGTAGGGGTAACGTGGTCCCATGATCTTCGAGGCGCGGGGGCGTGGGTCGGACGGAGAAATTAAAGAGGTGGAGGTGAAAAAAGAGAAAGATAGATCGAGCTTTATACATATGATATAGGGGTTAAAAGAGAGGGGGAAGAATCAAAGAGAGCGCGGGAGAGGGAGGGGAAGAAAGATGGGAGAAAGATATAGGGGAGGGGTTGGGATAGAGTTCAACTTTCGGGGTAAAGCCCCCATCCCCCCGCCAAAACGCGAGTTTTATATATAATACAATAAAGCAAAAAAACAGAATGTGCATATCATTATTCCGATTCATTTCTAGATTATGCATGTGCCCCGAAAAAGGATTATTTGGCATCGAAATCTAATTTGTCCGGGTAATACGTGCCCAATCTGTGACTGTGTTTTTATCTCTTGTATATCACCCCTACAGGGGAGAGTGGGAGGAGGGGGGGGGGCAAAAATGACACACTGATGGTTTTCTATCTCTATTTAATTTTTCATAATGACATTTTCTTTTCATTATAGTAAATATAAATACGAAGCTACATTGCCAGGTACTATAGGTAAGCCTATATTACTCCTAAACTTTATGAATTTGGTACTCTGCAAAAACTCCGGTGTTGATTTAACACCGGACCGGAATCTATATATGTCCACACCAGAGAAATATTGAAACAACACACACCAGTTTGGAATCAAACCGATGGTGTTTTAATTTTAATTGATGTTGTATAAACACCTGTCTGGTGTTAGACCAAAACCAAACTGGTGTTGTTTAACACTTCTCCGGTGTGGACATACATAGATTTCAGACTGGTGCTAAATCAACACCCGAGTTTTTGCAGTGTAGAATATGAGTTTGGAACCAACCTTGGGGTAAAGTGGGGCATGGGTTGGGTTGAAATGGGACAGTGGGGTACGTGGGACGAGCAAGAAGTGTTCTGCAAACACGATGGTAATTAAACAGAAATATCATCAAGGATTAAATGTGTAACACTATACAGCAAAAACTGTGGCGTTAACCGGTGTTCAATAATTAAAAAAATTAACTTTCTTTTATTTCGTGTGTGCCATAATGATTCTGTTGAAACTTGTCTTAAAGGGGAAGTTCACCCTGACAAAAAGTTTATTGTAAAAATAGTAGAAAAAATAATAAAAAATATTGCCGAAGGTTTGAGAAAAATTCATCAAATAATCAAAAAGTTATTAGAATTTCAATTATTTGATTTGTGACGTCATATGCGAGCAGCATTCCTACATAGCGAATGGTAAAATATCAATGAAATGTCATTTTCTCAGAAAATTGAAAATGGTTTTTACTGTAACTTTTGTATATCAATAGACAAATCATTTCATACCCGATCATGAAAAGAAAACAAAATTAAGTCATCAGGAACCATACAAAATTTGAAATTCATACATTTTATATTACATAACACATGGGGCAGCTGCTCGTTTATGACGTCACAAGTCCAAAACTTTGAACTCTAATAACTTTCTTACTCTTTAACGGATTTTCCTCAAACCTTCACCAATATTTTTTACTATTTTTTCTGCTATTTTCACAACAAAGTTTTCTTCAGGGTGAACTTCCCCTTTAAGTATTGTAATATCTAATGTTGACATCATGATTATTTTTGTTTTATTGTGCAAAGTTTTTATATGTGGAGGTTAGAAAAGACGTATAGCATCGACTTTATCTCCTCGTTGGTCTTTGCTGTTACTAAATCTACAAATCAACTCCCTTTGCCAAATAATGTGATACATTAATGTTTGTTTCATTATGTCCTTTAAAAGGTGCTTCTTATTTCTGGTGAGAATCTATGTATTTTCTGTGACAGGACATTTTTTAAATAAAAATGAATAACGACGGCAGTTGAGTTGCTATGTGTTATAAAGAATATTAATTATATCAACGAACCAATTAACCCTCTGATTATAGCAGGAAGACCCCAGCGGGCAGGACAGTTTCTGTATGTTTTCTCCGGCACAGAAAAAAGGGAGAAAATTAGGGAGAGAAGAAATTAAGTGCGAAAATGAGAAGTCTTGCCCGGGTAATATATCCATATTCAGTTGAGGAGAACCTACAAATGCTCCAAAGTAGCTGTTTAAGCCTCCTCGGGAACCTTTGAAGGTTCCAAATAACGGACGAGTATATTTCATTTCTTTTTCATTTCATTTTATTTTCCACAAATCAATCAAAATACAAAGAAAAACATATACAACTCATTCCGAAATAGAATGCATAATGACCATATAAATGCAGATTCAAAGTGGATGGACCTAAAGTAAAGCAAAAGCTTGTTTTGTATATATGGCATCTCCCCTGAGTGTTAGTGTACGGATACATGACCAATTCGAACAATATCATATATATTACACCTTGGTATATTATTGTGGTCATTTCTACGTCACATTGACATGATTGACGTTGACATTAATACAACTTCATATATTTATTTGAATAGGAAAACAAAGAAAGTGCAATAACCAATAGATTTACTTTGAATAAGCTAAAATTGTTCGATTTTATCTGGACAAATAGTTCTTAACACTGCAAAAACTCCGCGGTGTTGATTTAACACCAGCACGGAATCTATATCTGTCCACACCAGAGAAGTGTTAAAGTTTTAACACATGTGTTTATACAACACCAATTAGTATTGAAACAGTATCGGTATGATTCCAAACTGGTGTTATTTCAATATTTCACTGGTCATGCTGGTGTGGACAGATATAGATTCCGGACTGGTGTTAAATCAACACCGGAGTTTTTGCAGTGTAGAGCCTCGAGATTATTTCATAAAAGTTGTCGACTCCGACAATTTTAGTAAAAATTATTCACTCTTAATTTCAAGGATTTAAAATGTTCCAGATCGGCTGTGAATGATGACAATTCGAATGATGGATTTATTTTAAATCTCAAGATTAATTTCAAAAGATTTAATTTTAGATCTTTTAGGCTTGTTTTTAAAGAAGAATGAAACCTTTGGAATAAATAGGCTTGTGTCGAAACAGAATAATAAAAGAATAAGAACAAAGAAAGTTTGAGAAAAATCGTACAAATAATGAGAAAGTTATGAGCATTTGAATATTGCAATCACTAATGCTATGGAGATCCTCCTATTGGCAATGCGACAAGGATGTGAAATGTCACATGCGAACAACTTTCCCTTCGATGGACTACAGTATATGATACCCTCAAAATGTCTCTTTCTGCTTTTTCTTGTGGTGACAGTCGTGATACAAACTCTTTATCCACGATGTAGTCTTTAAAAATATGTATTACATGCCCTCCTATAGAAATAACACATGATCTACCATGTCTACTGATAGATGTGATAAAAGAGGCAATTTAAGTGAAATATATACTAAAGTAATGGTAACGGGGAGAGTTGTTCATAAGTGACATCGCACATCTTTGTCGCATTGCCAATTTGACGATTTCCATAGCATTAGTGATCGCAATATTAAAATTTTCATAACTTTCTCATTATTTGTCCGATTTTTTCTCAAACTTTCATTAATCTTTTTCTTTGATTTTTCTGATTTCACACAATCTATCTTGTTCCAAAGTTTTCATTCTCCTTTAAATCCACAAGATTAAAATCTAAATCTAATATTCGGCTGGTCATTTTTCACAACAGATCTGGATTTATTTCAAATACTTAGAATTTAGAATAATGGTTTTGATTGGACGAGAAGCATTGGACCCATCTTACAATAAAACGTAGTTTCTAGGCCGATTTCGGACCATTTATTTTTGATAAATTAAAGTACACTTTCAATGTATTTTTCTCGTCAATTTTTTTCTTCAAGTCAAATTTCCTGTAAATTGAGCTATTAGTTATGCTTAAAGGTCAAGTCCACCTCAGAAAAATATTTATTTGAATCAATAGAGAAAAATCAGACAAGCACAATGCTGAAAATTTCATCAAAATCGGATGTAAAATAAGAAAGTTATGACATTTCAAAGTTTCGCTTATTTTTAACAAAATAGTTATATGAACGAGCCAGTTACATCCAAATGCGAGAGTCGATGATGTCACTCACTCACTATTTCTTTTGTTTTTTATTGTTTGAATTATACAATATTTCAATTTTTACGAATTTGATGATTAGGACCTCCTTGCCTGAAGCACAAAAATGTTAAAATAATGGAATTCCACGTGTTCAGGGAGGAATGAAACTTCATTTCACATGACAATGACGAGAAAATAAAAATATTTCATATTTCATATAATAAAATACAAAAGAAATAGTGAGTGAGTGATGTCATCAGTTCCCTCATTTGCATACCGACCGAGATGTGCATATAACTGTTTTGTGAAATGAAGCGAAACTTTGAAATGTCATAACTTTCTTATTTTAAATCCGATTTTGATGAAATTTTCAGTGTTATGCTTGTTGGATTTTTCTCTTTTTATTCAAATCAAGTTTTTGTTGAGGTGAACTTGTCCTTTAAGCAGTGGCCTATGCAGGAATTTTTAAAGAGGGGGGGGGGTTCAGGCTGAATAAAATGTTGACAAGCCCTGTCGTTTCCTCTCCCCCCCAAAAAAAATCTTTTTTTTGGGGGGGGGAATAGGGGAATCAAAACAATTTAAGGGGATTTAACCCCTGTTACCCCCCCCCCCCACGTGGGCCACTTTGCACACGTCACTTTTTATTCTCTTCCTAAAAGATGAAAGACACACTTGGATAAGTAACACAAATAATTAAAACCACACAGAATGAAAACTGTATAGATAAATGCTGTACTTTCCGAGACGTTGTGCGGAATCAGATTAATAACCAATCGTTATTTGAATAATGGCATACCACAAGTCAAATGAAATTTTCCTCAATTGAATCTATACCATTCCTTATGATATATAATCTGAAACACGATTTGTAATCTGGAGTTTTGCACTCTCTATTTGATTCGCAGTCAATCACAATATACGACTATACAATTTTTTTTTTCATTTTGTGTAGTCCATGCACGTATACTCGTGTTTCATATGTCTAGCTTATCGAATTCATGGCAATATAATTGTGATAGATATTTGCTCTTTTTTTCAATTTTTCAAATAGTATGCATCGTTTTACTATGCAACATATTATAGTACACTTTTTCCTAGTTCTCTCTTAATTTTCCGATTTTTAGAATGCTAACAATTTCTCTTAATTACATTCCACAACTCACGTGAAAATTTCCTCAATATAATCTACCATTCCTTATTATATATATTCGGAAACACCAATTGTAATATTTGATTCGCAGTCAATTACGATATAAGACTAAATGATTTTTTTCGTTTTTGTAGTCCATGCACGTATATACATACCTGCGTTTCCTATGTCTAGCTTATCAAAATCATGATTATGTAGTTATAATAGATATTCGCCATTTCAATTTAAAACATCGTATACATCATTTCTCTCTATAGATATTATATACAAAATATTACACTTTTCTTAGCTCTCTCATAACTCTCCGATTCTGTTGAGTGCAAACCATTTTCTATTTTGTAAAAAGAACTATTTAGCAGTTCAAGCACAAAGAAGATTTGAGAATGGTTATGAACTCATTCATGTAAAAATATGGTGTTTACCAGGTGTTAACGGTTTGTACATGGAAAGACCATACTACTGTTCCTCTGGTATTAAATTTACAGTGTTAATCCTCAGTTCTTACCGAGTTCTTCATGATATCAATACCCGAGAAAACAGTTGTGTTATTTTCCGTGGATTGTTACTTCGTATGAATATCTCATTTTTGTCAGTAATAAATAAGGTTGTGGCTATTTTCGGGATCACACTGCATGCACTGCAACAGACGATTGGCCAAGATCTTGTCTCCAATTCTCTGAGTGGAAAATGAATTATAGCAGAATGTTAATGATATAAACAATACGCCCGGAATGTTAATTCGGCACCATTCCGGAATCTGTATCTGTCTGCACCTGAACAATGTTGGAAGGACATCAGTTTCGAACGAGCTTGAAAATTTGAAACTATCCAGTGTTAGCCCCAAATCAAAATGGTGTTGTTTTAGTACGTCTCTGGTGTGGTTATAATAGATTCCAGTCTGGTGTTAGATTAACACCCTGGGATTTTTATCCGTATTATTCTAATGATAATGCATTACCTAGATTTTGTCTTGCCCCCCCCCTGCACCTCTCTCATACCCAGGAGCGTCGATCCATGTTTCATATTTTTGAGGGGGTACAAAAAAGCATAAAACAATTTGGGCAAGCTTTGTGCGAAATTTTACGCGCTCCGCGCATAAAATACGAAATACGAAACTGTACGCGCGGAGCACACCGAAAAATTAACAATTTGTTTATTACACATTTTCTTCCAAGTTTAATGGGGTTATTTCAATACCATAGACGGATCCAGGGGCCCAGGGGGAAAGAAAGGAAAAGAAGAAAAAGAAGAGAAAGGATAGGAGAAAAAAGAAGAGAAAGGATAGGAGAAAAAAGAAGGATGAACATCATAGGAGGAAGACTACATAAAATTTTCGCTCGCAGTGATTTACTTATCTTGCTCAATGTGGAGCTTTTTGAGGTCAATTTACATGATATACAAAACATATTTCATCTCAGAAATCGAACTTTGATTGTCCCGTTTTCAGGCCATAATATTAACAGATTTCACTCTCTCACTAGGCTTATTAGATTGATAAATATAAGATATTAATTCAATAATCAAATTGTCCCTTTTTCAGAATGGAATATCGACAAGTCTCATCTCGCGCTTAGCAAGAGAAATAGGAGGATAGTCATCATTTTCATATAATGACAATATGTTCTTAGAATGTTCCGGTTTTATGTCAATACTCAAAGTAGTAATACTGAAACATATTAGCTTTTTTAAAATCAAGATCCACCTCACAATTTCCTACAAATGATTAAACAGAGCTTGAATTGACACTTTTTCAAATCGGACTATCAAATATTTTAAGCTCGCGCTTCGCCCTCGCTTTATTAATTTTCATGATTAAAAAGAATAATTTAGAATGCCCAGATTCTAGGTCGATATCTGAGACACGAGCGCGCATGTTTATTCAGATACGCAGCTTGAACTCTGATTTAAATCATTATCCAGTTTCAGATCAGAACAATGTTCTGCTTGCGCTTTGCGCTCGCATCCTTAATGTAGGACAATTTCCAATTACTCATCCTTTTAATGGTATACAAAACAAGAATAGAGTGTCCCATTTTTAGGTGTAAATCTCGATTTTTTCCGCTCGCACTTAGCATCAATTGTTTAGTTATATACCTATCCTTTTCACGATTACAAAAAGTGCGTAAAATTTCCATTCTTCAGGTAGGAATGTCAAAATTTTCAGCTCGCGCTTCGCGCTCACATTATTTAATTATTTAACTATGTAACGTTTTTATGGCCAACTGCATGCAACCGTTAAAATATCCTTATTTAATCTCAAATCGTATATTAAGAAGTTCTGCTCGCGCTTCGCGCTCGCACTAGTTATTTAGTTGGATACACATTTCGTTTAGGATCACAAACATTGCCCAGAATGTTTAAATTAAATATTTTAGGACAAAATACTTTTGAAAATTAAAAAAAGCTTAAGCTTCGCGCTCGCACTATTGAAAGAAGACTTACATATCATGAAAATAAAGCTTAGAAGCAACTATTAAGACTAACCCCTTCAAAGAAACAAACATAAATCAATTTCGAGCGGCCGATCGGGGAAAATGTGGGTGAAAAAATCCGCCCCCCCCCCCATTGGCAAAGGCTGGATCCGCCCCTGCCATGCCTGCAATACCTTGTATATTATAATTCGTTCAAGTTGTCAAAATTATTAGGGGCAATAGGGTCGCGATTGCCCCCGTCCCTCAGGATCGACGCCTCTGCTCATATCCTGACGCCGCTCCTATCAAACCTACATAATGTTAGAATCCACTCACTCTGTTGTAGACTGTGTGTTTGAGATGACGATCACGACCAAGCCGTATTTTAGGTGCCCTTTCCGTACCAGGTGCTTCGCTTGCCTTCCGCATCCTGATAAGTACCTGTCAATAAATTCAAATTAATATAGTTTATTGATTTCCATCCAAACAAAAAGGAATATTCCTATTTTTGAAATGAAAAACAAAAAATAATTAAAAAACGGGTATGAAAATAATTCTCAAGAAACACTGCATACAAAAAAAAGAAAAATAGTCTTTAGCAAGGTAATAAACAGGCAATACGCAAAAAGCGACTAAATCCCATTACCTTCCGTTAAACCTCCCTGACTCACCACATCACTTGTCTTGCATCTGAATATAGCAATTGAGATTCCTTTGAGAAGATTGTATGCCATCTGAACCCTACACCCACCCTTGGGATGATGTTGAAGGGTAGGGTGGATGCAATCTGAATCCTGTCCTCGAACCCCCCCCCCTCTCCCCGTTAACTCCCCTGACTCACCACATTACTTGTCGCTTGTCGTGCATCTGATCTGAACACAATACCCCACCCTTAGGATGATGTTGAAGGGTGGGGAGGATGCAATCTGAATCATATCACAACCCCCCTCCCTCCCTTCTCCGTTAACTCCCCCGTATGCATTCGTAATTCCGAAGCTTCGTTTTTCCGAAGGTTCGTTAATCCGAAAACGAAATGAGGTTCGTTCATTACGTTTTCGGACTAACGAACCTTCGGAATTACGGACCTCATTTCGTTTTCGGATTAACGAACCTTCGGAATTACGGACCTCATTTCGTTTTTGGATTATCGAACCTTCGGAATTACGACTCTCATTTCGTTTTTGGATTATCGAACCTTCGGAATAACGCCATAAATGTTCGGATTAACGGACCCTTTTTCGTTTTCGGATTGACAAACATCGAGGTATTGGCAATTTACGTGTTTCGGAATTATGAACCTTCGGAATTACGAAGTGTAACCAACTCCCCTGACCCCCCCCCCCCTTCTTGTCTTGCATTTGATAATGACAATGGTGATTCTCTACATGCCGTCTGAACCCAATTACCCACTCTTGGGATGATATTGAAGGGTGGGGAGGAAGCAATCTGAATCATGTCCCCGAACCCCCCCCATCCCCATTAACTCCCCCTTCTTGTCTTGCATTTGATAATGACAATGGTGATTCTCTACATGCCGTCTGAACCCAATATACCCCACTCTTGGGATGATATTGAAGAGTGGGGAGGAAGCAATCTGAATCATGTCCCCGAACCCCCCTCCCCCCTTAACTCCCCCAACTCACCACATCACTTGTCTTGAATCTGATTATGGCAATGGTGATTCCTCTGAGAACCCTACATGCCGTCTGAACCCAATACCCCACCCTCGGGATGATATTAAAGGGTGGGGGTAAACTTCCCGCTTGATTGTCATACTCAAGCATCATCTTCGTCCGGGCAAAATGCCACTCCTTTCTCGCGTTCTCCTGGATGACCAGAGACAAGACATTAATGAAAATCAATCAAATATGAAGATGATTCTTGCACAGATGATATTGTAATGACGCCATGGCTGCCAGAATTAAATTCAATTTAGAATTTTTCTATATAATTATGAAAGTGACATCAGCTTCATTCGAACTTCCCAAAGAGATCCTAAGTCTGTGCATTTTATTGAGATCATGAAATATTCAATGTACTTTTAATCTAGTTCGATTTTTTTTTTAGAAGTTTAACAATTTTCAAAAGGATTTTACTTGGGTAGACTGTATCGGTGTTCACGAGCCCGTATCGTACCCGAGCGAAGTCGGCCACGCCGACAGTCTTATCCACGTTGCCCTGGTTGCTATTATAAACCCAAGGAAAGAAGACAAAGAAGAGGAGGAGGAGGAGGAGGAAGAAGGAGTAGGAGGACTGGAGGAGGAGAAGAGAGAGAAGAAGAGGAAGAAGAAGAGGGAGGAGGAGGTGGTGGAGAAGAGAAAAGAAGAAGGACTAGGAGGAGGTGGAGAAGAAGAGAGAAGAGAAAAGAAGAAAAAAAGAAGGAGGAGGAAGAGAAGAAGAAGAAAAAGAAGAAGCGGGGAAAATGCGCTTGAAACATTACCTATTTGTATGCAGGACTGAATTCTATTGTAGTACATAATAGGAACGCTCCCGTCCTGTAACAGTAAAGTCTTTTGTGATGATGGTGACATTTCTGAGGCCCATATCGACACCGCGAAGAGGAATAGTAGACAGAGAGAAAGATAATGGGAATAGACGGAGTCGGGAAACTACAGAAATCAATGTTTGCGGTGGTCATCGACCAGGATAGCATATAGTATACTCACCTCGACGCGAGAGTAGGTATTGCTGAGCATGGCGATCAGGGCGTTGAGCATGATGGTGACGACGAGGGTGACGTAGATGCCGTAAAGGACGATTCCCACCATTTGGGTGAACCATAGGTTGGCTGGGAGTTTCAGGGAGCTGGTGGTCGTCTCGCCGTAAATCGCCCAGAACAGAGTTGCGACCGACGTGAAGATACTAACATTGTTTGAACAAAGTATAAGATTTATGAAAAAAAAGTATCTGACGAAACGAATCCCGTGAGCAAAAGTTTATCTTTTTCCAAACGTTTATCTTTTTCCAAAAGTTTATCTTTTTACTCATGTAAATTTTTTTGTAAATATTGTGATTCTTGGTATTTAAATAAAACACTGAATTAAAGGAATGCCCTATAAAATTGTACTTGATTTGTATTGCTTTATATTACTTTGTATTATGTTTTGAATGGAAATGAAGTAAAAGAATTGAAAAGAAATGATCATGAAGATGATTATGTAACAAGCAACGGCTTTATTCAGTGGTGTAACCGACATTCCCCTAAAAATGGGGACTGATATCTTCGAAAATATTTTGCTTTTCATACTACTACTAGTACTACTACTACAACCACCACTACTACTACCACCACTATTACTACTACTACTACTACTACTACTACTACTACTACTACTACTACTACTACTACTACTACTACTACTACTACTACTACTACTACTACTACTACTACTACTACTACTTCTACTACTACTACTACTACTACTACTACTACTACTACTACTAATATTACGACTTCTACTACTACTACTACTACTACTACTACTACTACTAAAACCACTACTACTACTACTACTACTACTACTACTACTACTATTACTACTACTACTACTACTACTACTACTACTACTACTACTACTACTACTACTAAAACCACTACTACTACTACTACTACTACTACTACTACTACTACTACTACTACTACTACTACTACTACTACTACTACTACTACTACTACTACTACTACTACTAGCACTACTACTACTACTACTACTACTATGACAGCTACTACTACTACTACTACTACTACTAATACTACTACTACTACTATTACTACTACTACTATGACTGCTACTACTACTACTACTACTACTACTACTACTACTACTACTACTACTACTACTAGCACTACTACTACTACTACTACTACTACTACTACTACTACTACTACTACTACTACTACTACTATGACTGCTACTACTACTACTACTACTACTACTACTACTACTACTACTACTACTACTACTACTACTACTACTACTACTACTACTACTACTACTACTACTACTACTACTACTACTATGACTGCTACTACTACTACTACTACTAATACTACTACTTCTAATACCATGAATACTACTCGTACAGTGTACTCCTCCTTCTACTACTACTACAGGCATCCTCTTACCGCACTTTCTTCTTCATCATTTACAATTACTACTATAGCAGAACTCACTTTTCAAAAGAAACCCTCGTACAGGCATCCGACGTCGGGTCCGCCTGGCAGACGACATCGTTTTCCGTGTTATAGGTCGCATAGAGCTGTGTGAAACCGAGACCGAAGGCGATTAGCACGAAGATCAGGAGACAGAAGAAACGCCCCATATCCACTAAAATGGCGCCAAACGATATCTGTAGAGGGCCCACGAATTGGAAGGATATGGTTGCATGGAGTAGACGCATACACGACAAGACGTTTGCCACTGTTGACATAAAAATATAGGATTTCATTCAATTTCATATGTTTTGCACAAGAAATTAACTTAAAAATCGTACACGTGGACAAGACTATACATAATTATAAGACATTAATGCACATAATGTATTACCTCCCGTAAATGTTAGAAGACCTCCACAGGGTATTAATTAATCATAAACCATAATGAAATAAAATCACCTTTTTTTCTTTGACAATGTAATACACAAAATGCATACCCTTTTCTCCGTGTTTAATGTAATTTAAAATGAGGGCACAAAAGTGGTAGTGATTTTTAACCTGATTGCTAAGAAAGCATGAATACTTGTAAGTAAGCAACCAGAGGACCGACTGCTAGAGTTCCTCTCCGAGGGAACTGGTAATGAGGATTAATGCTTTACCAAAGGGCACTAGCGCACCAAGTGGGAATCGATCCCAGGTCACCGGAATCCGAATCCCCGCTCTTCCGACTGAGCTATCGCGCCTCCGTGTGTGTGTGGGGGGGGGGGGTTGTAAGGTGAGGGGGTGCACAAAACAAAACACAAAACATAGACGTATTCGCAACATACACACACACACCCTCACACACAACACAAACATCAAATATAAAGAACAATGCTTCCGCTAGGTGCACTCTCAAGAGTAACCCAGTCCTATGGGAAACTCATGGCAATTTAACTCACATTTAGAGAATCAAATTAATACTGCGGTTTTATAGCTCGTAAATGTACCTGAAAAGCAGATCTCTGCGACGAGCTGGGGGTCGAAAGTGTCCCATCCATACCTCGATACTTCGTACTTGTCAAAATGGAAGTGGAATGCCTTATCGAGGTTGAAAAATGAATGTGAAGATAGCGCCACAGTGTTGTTTCTGAAAGGCCAACAGAGGTCAAAATATCTTGAATATACGTTACATGAGACCTTATTCTCGAAGTGTCCCCTAAGAATATGGAAAACATGAAACATGAAAAGAAAAAGGCCTTTTCGGTTGCATTCTCTTCTTTAGATTAGCCAGCCTGACACTTGCACGATTTTGTGTCACGTATTGGCACGACTCAAGTCGTGCCAGTGCGCAAACTAGTCATGAACTGGCGTGAAGTCTGCGTAAACACGTCGTGACTGCGTGCCATATGTCGGGACGAGAATTTTGAAATGTTCAAAATTTTGGTTACGAAAAAATTTAGCGACCGGGTCGTGAACTATTCAAACTGTTCCTGAAATCGTCGTGAACTCGTCGGGACGATGCGGGAGGATGCGTGCCAGTCACGAATATTTCACGAACAGCTCACGTCGTGTTCACGAATAGTTCAGCACGACACCGTCCGAATTGCGCAAACTCGTCGTGCCAATGCGGGAAGTGCGGAAACTATGCGCGAACTCCCCGCGCCAGTTCGTGTCAATTTGGACACTGACGGGCACGCATTCGTGAACTATTCATGAACTCGTCGTGATCTTGTCGTGAACTATGCGTGAACAAGTCGTAAACAGTGCGGGAGCCTCCCAGTTCGTGCCCCAAAACGACAAAATCGTGGCCAAAAGTCGTGCAAGTGTCAGCCTGGCATTTGGAATTATATATATACCATACCGACTTCGTAACTGCTATTGTAACAACCTTGAGACCTTAACAAGTCAACTAAAGACCTATCTTTTCCAGGTTTGTGACATATTGTGAAAGCCGTTGCTGTCATCTTTGTCGTCATCATCACCATCAACATCATCATCATTATGATAATCATCATAATCATCATCATTATGATCCTCATCATAATCGTCATCATCCTCACTATCATCAATATCACTTCCATGACCACCACCATCATAATCAACATCATCATCGTTCATCATACAGGAATCACCTTCACTATCATCATCATCATCATCATCAATATTATCAAGATTATCATCTTCATCATCATCGTCATCATCATCATCATCATCACCATATTATCATCATCATTAACGTCATCATCATCATCATCGTCATCATCATCGTCATTAATGTTCTGTGATTTTTCCCATGCAATATCAACTAATGGAAATTCATCAAAGTCAGAATTTGTCATGTAGGAGATGAACAAAAAAGTACTAAGTACTTAGAAGAGTACCCTGATTTGTAAGGAATCCATTATTGATGGATGTATAGTACATGCATACATTTGAAAACACTTTGAACAGATAATAAAGCACACATGAGTAATTTGTCCGCGCGCAGAGCATGCCGGAGAGGCTTAAGTAAAGATCACATGACTTTAATGATTAAAACAATTCATTAAAATAATAGGCCAAATGTTTGTAGATCAACATATAAATGATAAAAATGATCCGACGTTCGAACTCTTTCATAATTAGGGCCTCGTGAGAAGTTTGACTGTATTTTTGTATTTCATTTTAATTAATAGGCTAAATTAAGTTCTGGTTTTATTTTTCTCGCCGTGAAACATTGTACATATCAGTGCCGTGAACTGACCGATATTATGACAAGCTATTTAACTTTTGTTTGAGCTAGACAAGTATCTGATTAACGTATATCTAGTTGTGATTAATGTCAGTAAATTAAAACAAGATCTAACGAGGAATTGTTTTTTAATGATTTTTCGATGAGCTGCATTTAACCCGCGAGTGAATGGGAGCCTGGAATACTCATGTCTGCCCTACACATTCTACCAGATGTTACACTGTGGTGTTAAAACTGACACACGTTGGTGTTTATAGAGGACCACACCCTGATGTGTTAAATTTACATCCTAGAATTTGAACGTAACACAAAAGAGTGTAAATGTAAGAACCAAAGGTGTTGTAATAACACATATAGGTGTTAAACCACACGGGATCGTGTGGTCCTGTGGTTAGAGCATTAGACTCATAATCGCAAGGTTGTGAGTTCGAATCCTAACTCTTGCCATTGTCTCCACTTTGATAAAAAGGCCATAGAGTAATATCTGTCGTCTATAACGTCAAGCACTATGACTGATTAATCTAGACGTAAAATGTTTCCTAGGTAAATTGGTTATATACCAGCTTGGCGTTTACCAGCAAAATGCTGTCCTGTCGAGTTCCTACAGGAATTACCATAAACAGAAACAGAAAAAGGAATTTAACACCGGTGTAAAATAACTGGTGTGGTCCTCTATATGTCCACAGGTTTACACCACAGTTTCTTAGTGTCGCTGGCTTTTAAGTTGTGACTGGTCGGTTCAGTCACAATTCTTTACAAAACGGTATTTATTCAAGCTAACTTACTGGTATATTTCGTCGTTCACTCCGATCTAGTTCCGTGAATGCAAATATAAAAAGTACAAAACACAAACAAAAAATCAAAACCACACATAAGTCGAAATACAAAGAAAGAAACTCGTGAAAATTGCAAAGAAAACATTATTCCTTAATACATGATCTATAAGTTGAGTTTTGTGAATCAGCTTTAGACTGAGGCTAAGGTAAACATGTCTTTTGTAATAAATCTTTGATCGTTTAATTAATTAAAACATGCATCGATTTATTTATAGTTGTGAATTCATGTCGTCATTCAAACTTGCGGGTATGATTTCTCTATATATTTATCTAACTATCATTTTATCTTTCTATCCACTCATCTTTTATCAAATTTATTATCTACCCATTTATCTACCTGATTTGTTGCTTTTTATTTGTTGTATTTTTTTAGCAACAATATCAGAAATACAAAATACAAATGAAATCTAACCTGATATATTTAATTGATCATAAAAAATAGATGTTCGTGTACGTCGTACGTCATAAATACCATAGGCCTACATGTAGGATTCCAAACAAATTACCAAATGTATAAAAAAAATGATGGTAAGTGAAAATGTTGATAGCCGAAACGAATGGCGTTGAAATAAATTCTGGTGCGAAATAAAGTTAAAGGAGAATGAAACCTTTGGAACAAGATAGCTTGTGTGAAAACTGCAAAATCAAAGAAACGGATCGACAAAAGTTTGAAAAAAATCGGACGAATAATGAGAAAGTTATGAGCATTTGAATATTGTGATCATTAATGCTATGGAGATCCTTGACTTGGCAATGCGACAAACATGTGTGATGTCACTTGTGAACACCAATACTTTAGTATATATTTCACTTAAAAAGACTTAAAAAGAATATATCATGGACAAAGAGTTTGTATCACCATAAGAAAAAAAACAAAAAAGACATTTTGGGGGTATTTTACAGTCCATCAAAAGAGAAGTTGTTCACATGTGACATCACACATCCTTGTCGCATTGCCAATTGGACGATCTACATGGCATTAGTGATTGCAATATTCAAATGCTCCTAACTTTCTCATTATTAGTTCGATTTTTCTCAAACTTTCTTTGTTCTTATCTTTTAATTTTATGTTTTGACACAAGCCTACTTGTTTTAAAGGTTTCATTCCCCTTTAACATGTTTAATAATGGAATGAATGCATACCTTACTGATCGTGATTGTTAGAGCTATATACGCCCAGTGAAAGGCGATTGTTGCGAAATCAACTATATGCCAGTACACTGAGAGATATGTCTTCAAGCCTTGAGCGTAGACTAGGGTCACATGGCGCCAACTCATCCCTGTTATCAGTTTAGTGAGAGAAGCATTAAAGGAAACCTAAATATTAATGTCAGTGGAAGACATTGCCAAGTCATAGAAAGTGACATCTTGTTGACATTTCGTAAAATAAATCAGGCCCGTATACACATTTTTTTTCAAAGGGGGAGTTTTCCCTTGCCAGACGCTTCATGCACAGTAAAAACGCTGTTTAAGATTTTATACAACGCTGTTACAGTATTTGTTTAACCAGTTATACAATCATGTTTAATTTATTGAAGAATAGATATTGAAAATCAAATTTTGTTGCACAAGATTTAAACTCTTGTTTAAACTGTTTGAACAATTACTGTAAGGTTCATATAGTAACCAGCGTTGTATATTTTTTTTACTGTGTGTTGAGATAAAACAAAAACCTTTCAAATATGCCCACCCTTATAGTCCTTTAGGCATAACGCAAAGCAAAGTTGTTGTTTTTTTTTACAATTTATATTCGAATTTCGATCTTCGTGCTTGTAACATTATCATCTTTATTCATGACCAGTAGTGCGCCTTTTTTGTTCTTACGTGAGTATTATTTATTCATCAATATGGTAATTATCATTCTTTTACCTATTACCCATAAAAGTACGATTATGAAGCGCGACCCCAACGGGAAGATTGTGTAGGTATATTTGGTGCATTGGTATCCTGTTGGGTCATGACGAAAGCTGACGAAGTCTGGGCATTCGACGAGGGAAATACTGATCCCCATAGTCATGTATAGGAGTGCGTGAAGAAAGAAGATTTGGGAACACGTCTGGAGGATGTGCTGTACAAATCTGAATCGGGGAAAGAGAGATGGGACGTGTTTACACGAGGTTCTACGATGATAAAATAGTAGAGGTCCTACAATGGTCACTTGAAGGACACCTAAACCTGGGTTATTTTGATAGAGACTTAGGGGGAAACATTTGATTTATTTTTCTTCGAATTTGGATACAGGTTAAGAACGATTTGTGGAAGCTTGATTGAAAATTCAATTACGATTCACATTGGCAAAATTGTTTAATTATAGCAGAATGTTATGGCAAACTCTTCATACATTTTACGCCATATAGTTATACTACACTATCAAACATAGTGCATAGGAAAGTTTCTCTCCTTCTTTATACAGTAGATAATGATAAAGACCCCATCACGAAGAAAACATTTTACATTTATATTGATAACACACAGGAGCTTAAGATTCTAGTTTCCTTTTTAAAAGAAAAGAGATATAACATGTTCGATAAAGTGTTTTTGAAAGATGCTATTAAAGTTATAGCTAAGTTGCACAATGAACTGTGCAATTGTGATAGTCTTACTCCATGCCATAATATGTTTAAGAAATGGTAAATATAGTCATTATATGATGGGTAGGTTAATATCTGAAAGAAATAAGACCGACTTAGATTTTAGGCCTAAATCTACTTTTAGCGAACAGTTTCATTCGAAGTAAGAGGTCAATGGCAAAGGATAGTTTAAGATTTAAGCTGAAATTTGATTATATTCAATCATTTGTGGAGACTCAGTCCCCCCACCCACCGAGTTTTCAAAATATTATGTTTCATTGAATATCAAACACACAGTGTGTATAAGATCCTTCAATTATAATCTAAATACAAACTATGTCCTGGAATACATTTCGGTCGCTTGACTCCTTCGCTTGTACACCTACAAATTCCTATTCATTTTTTACGTATTTTCTCCTGGATGGAGGGGGGGAGGGCGCCACTTTTATACTCACGGAGTGGCCATCAGCTTGTCAAACCATCGTACACAGCGTACGTTTTCTGGGAGGATGATATTCAAAATACCGATGAATGGAAATAAGACGACAATGAGGATCACGAGGAAGATACGTGAAATCTCTCCGCAGTATCCCCATGGGATAGGACAATCAGCATACCACCATCGCAACATATACTCCTGGCAGTAGCTGTGCGATACAAACTGTGTATGAAATTTTGAAAAACAAAATGTAATGGAGGAATATGGGGAGAGGGCAAATCGGATAATTTATGAAATAATTACAATAATTTCTTTAATTTTTAAAGAAAATTAAGTTATAAAAACTTATTGTTACAAGTGCAGCGGAGCGCATAGGCCCACACCTGTATTTTATACGCGATAACAGTATTGAAGG
Organism: Lytechinus variegatus; assembly: GCF_018143015.1. Lineage (NCBI taxonomy): Eukaryota > Metazoa > Echinodermata > Echinoidea > Temnopleuroida > Toxopneustidae > Lytechinus > Lytechinus variegatus. The sequence goes on along the minus strand of NC_054752.1, from coordinate 6,103,529 downwards.
GTAAGAGATATTAAAGCTGTTCTCATTATTGCTTTAAAAATGTTTATTTACATACACTTCCAAAGCTATCACCAGTCAGAATTTATTATGTCCACATCAGAGAAGTGTTGAACAATTTGGTTTTGGTCTAACACCAGATAGGTGTTTATACAACACCAATTAGTAGTTAAACAGCATCGGTTTGATTCCAAACTGGTGTTGTTTCTATCTGGTGTGGACATATATTTCGGGCTGGTGGTAAATCAACACCAAATTTTTTGCAGTGTAGAAACTAATTGTGAGAAAATATGACATATATACTGAATATCATAATATTTTCAATTATTTTTAGAGAGTGTGTGTAAAGATTGGCTTACAGCACAGTGTTCTATTGGAGGACCTCAGGATGCATTTGACTCACTAGAGGATAGTCCTTCGATCTCCAAGGGGTTCCTCTCTTTATCAAGCACCCTTTAAAAAAGATACTTACCGTTTGATACTTCAATCGCACAACTCGCTTTAAACGTCCCATTGGATCCGTGGGTAACCCCCTTCTCGACACACTCCGTCGAGATCCACCTGTCTCGGCTCTCTCGTTGAGGGCCTCCCATATTTCATCCTTGCACGTTGCGCAGTCGAGCAGCCGAGTGAGCAGCAGTTCCAGTCGCTTGTGTATGACGTCATAGCATGAAGCAAACACCTGTCGCTCGTGCCGGGTCCTTTCCTTCAGCCGCTCGCCCCAAGACAGCGCCGTTTCGATGGCGTCGTCGGCGGTCAACAGGATGTACGAGTTGCTTGTCATGGATTGGTACCACTGCAGACGAGCGAGGGCGCGCTCTAGTGAGTCGTCTTTGACGCGTGCGAGTGTCTCCTCTTCCGTCGGCATAGTCGCCCCATTGTCAAGGAGCAACTGCAAGAGTTATATCAAATGAAAGCGCAAGCGAGAGAGAGAGAGATGACATATAGAATAAAGAAAATAAAGTGAGACAGAAAGAGGGGGAGAGAGAAACAAAAAAGAGAGAGGGAGGGAGAGAGAGTGTGTGCATTAGGATATCAATCAAAAGAAGAAAATTATTTTATTTCAGGTTAACCATTTGATTTTTCAAACGGTCCATACTTTTCTCTCTAGATCTCTCGCAAGCATAGGCCTACTTACCACATAAACCATTACAAAATGTAAAAAAATAGATAATTTAAATAAAGATAATATTAAAGACATTTATAACGTGAAAAACATATCCACCATTTTAAGGGTGATTATGGCGCTCATGGCGCTCATAATGAAATTCACAGTTTACAGTTTAGCCATTAGAAAGTTTTCAAACTGGCCTGGAAATTTTCAACAGATCTACAGTCCTTTCGATTAATTGGAAGATTATTCAATAAATGGGGAGCAGCTGATGCGAATGCACGGTCTCCCGTTGACCGTCTGGTTTTGGGGAAATAAAAGATCAAGAGTAGAAGTTTCTGAAGAGCGAAGACTAGAGCGACCAGGTTTGCGAAAATCGAGAAGAGAAGGTTGGAGCACAATATGCTGTCAGAAAAAATTTAGAGGTGAGACGATGTTCAACAGGAAGTCAGTGTAGTCTGGCGTAGGTGGTAGTGGGCATTATCACAATAGTAGCTATAATGGTCCAGAGACTCACACAACCGTCACAGGGCCAATGGTAGCCCTAGCTCTCCAACCATGTTCTGGTCACACAATAGAAGAAAACACAATAGCTATTGTCATCAATACCGCAGTACATAGAGTGATCTGGTGGTTGCCCATTGGCTCATACATGAACATGATCAAAACACAAGTTCCTTAGTACTCATTCAATTAGTGTTCAGTCCATCATCTAGAAGGATTCTGGAATGATACTAATTTAAGCGACTAATAAAAGATTCAAATCAATATTCTTCAATCACAGAGAATTGAACAAAATCACAAAGCTCAACTACAGGTGCAACCTGCATGGCCCTGTCCACGGAGGATTATTCTATTGTTACTCGGGGTGCTGAGCATTGTAGCAGCACCCCAGTAACAATAGATAACTCTCCGTGACCAGGTGGGTGTTTCATAAAGCTGTTCGTAAGTTAAGAGCAACTTTAAGAACGACAGGTGATCATTTCTTGTGGTAAAAGAGTATATACCGAAATGTTCATTGGCGATGGGTTAGCGTGTGAGAAAGGATTACCAGTCGCTCTTAACTTACGAACAGCTTTATGAAACGGACTCCAGGTCCATGACCTCCTGGCGCTACTCATAAAGTAATAAAAAACGCGTTAATTGAACTACGTATATTGTGGTAAATGGTGGTGATTGTTTTTTACCTGATTTCTAAGGAAGCATGAATGATTGTAAGCAAGTAACCAGAAGACCGACGGCTTATGCTCCTCTCCGAGGGACTTGGCAATGAGGATTGATGCCTTACCGAAGAGCACTAGCGCACCAAGTGGGAATCGAACCCAGGTCATCAGAATCCGAAAACCCCGCTCTATACTGAGGTATTGCACCTCCATTTTTGCGTCTCTTTTGTGTGTGTTTAGACACTATTTGTGCACTGTAAAAACTGTAGTGTTAAAACTGATACCAATTGCTGTTAAGAGGACCACACCCTGAGGTGTTAAAAAACACCCTAGAGATTGAACATAACACCAAAGAGTGTAAATGTAACAACCATAGGGGTTGTAATAACACCTATAGGTGTAATACTAGCACCACCAATTTAACACCAGTGTAAAATAACTGGTGTGTTCCTTGATATGTACACCGGTCAACACCAGTTTTTGTGTGGCATGTTTAATTGAAGTTAAACAGGAGAATCATAATATATTTACACGACAATAATGACTCAAGACAGGAGTTTAAATGTAAACAATTTAAAATAAGAAAAAAAAAATAGAAATGTAAATAAGATATCAATTGATATATGATAGCCTTACCTGAACAATGGTCAAGTCATCTATTCTTGAAGCTAAGATGAGCGGAGTAGTACAAGGTGGGAAATTATTCGTCACCGCAAATCTATTAATCAGGTCACACCCTTTACTGTCTGCCTGTTATGAGTGACAAAATGAATAAACAAGTGAACATGGTAAAAGAGCGAGTAATTCGGCCCTACTGGATGTGTTTGAATGTTAAAAACTACTGTCTAATTAAATCAAATCTAATTTAAAGGGAATCACAAGTAAATGCATCTAATTTTCAAAGGTTTGAAAAATTAGACTTTTGTTTTACTTCAAATCAAAGTAGTGCATTTTTTTGTTCTTAGAGTCGAGGACAGATTCCTTCCTTTCCATTATTGAAACATTATTTTAGGTTATTGGGTTGACTAATTTGACATGGATTGTACTGTTTTCAAATAAAAAATCTCTTTTGTAGAAGGTATAATTGGAGATATTTAACTTCATGAGAATTTTGTCTTCATCCCCATTATGTTTAGATGTAAGGGGGGCCAAATTAGTTAAGCGGAACTACCAATGGTACAGAGCCTGGAGCTTTTATCTCGTCTCCTCGGCTTGATGTACTGAGAAGAAAAAAAAAGACAGGGCACATGCTTCGTGTTTTTTTTTTTTTTGGGGGGGGCTGAATAATCGGTATTATACTATACCAAAGAATATAAATCTAGTTTCGGTTCTTACTATATAGTTATGCATTGATACATCGTCCGGCAGATTGATGATCTCCATGACAACCTCAACGTTGCGGGATTCGATGGCATGAAGTAGGGCGTCCTCTATAGGTACCTTACAAGCAATCAAGGTTCTCAGAACATCTGCCATGGTACAAAGGTTCATTGAATATTGATTAGTTTTGCGTGGGTTATCCAGAACTATATTTTAAAAACATAAGTCTGTGGATATAATACTGATCTTATATCGACTGCCATCGAGTGCGATGGCATATTCTATTGCCCAAATCGGTTATATAGGCCTATAATCAAGTCCATGATATAATGCTGAATTCATATTGACTGCCCATGAGGGCGATGGTATATTACATTGCCCGATTAGCATAATAGTCCTTTACACCAGAGTCGAGAGGAGTGAGCATGGAAGATTTATGTACCACAAGTTGATGAAGGTGTTCCGAAGCTTGCGATTTCACTATGCTCATCGCGGGTGGAGAAAATGGTGAAAAACTTTAAAGAAAAGTGATTACTCAAGTTATCAAATACTGAATTTGAATTATTTTGATGAAATGTTGATGGCAAGTCTTCAGTTGAATAAAATTTACTTCAAAGATATCAAAAATCACCGCTAAATCGAGGTCTGACCCGATTATTGTCGTATAATCAACGCGGCACTGCATTCACATCTACCGGAGATATCATTATATTATAAAAAGAAAGGTATAGGTCTATAACTCCTTAACACCCATGTAATTCAATTGATAATAAAATAGGTTGTCTTCCTCACCCCACATCCCTTTAGAATACCATGATGCTGCCCCTGGCAGTTATGTGACATAATGGCCCGTATTCTGAAGTCAGGTTTAACTTAATCTCAGGTTTAAAGTTATGGTTTAAGTATGGGAAGCCAAAAGTATCAAAATTTTTGGCGTGTGATCCCTACCCTTAACAAGCTTTGGAAGCAAAACAGTACCCTTGACAAGTACAACGATATCTTAATTGTTATATCAAGGACCGATCACGGACGTCGACTTCCATTTACTCTCATTGGCCCGTTTCTGAAGTCTGGTTTGAATTAAACTTAGGTTTAAAGTTGTGGTTGAAGTATATGGGAAGCCAAAAGTATCAAAATCTTGTATCAAGTTGTATGTTTCTTATGTTTACTGTGCTCTTTCCTGATTCATCGATGGTGAAGACAATCATCTATTTATACTTCCTACACAATTATGAATGATTTGAGAGCCGAGTGAGCTGAAGTCTGATATCTCTACTGTTAGTGATTATGTAATAATTGGCTGTCCATACTTAAAAAACTTTAAAACTGAGTTTAAGTTAAACCCGACTTCAGAATACATCACCTTGTTTTTTTTTTTGTTTCGCCCAAAAAAATGTCCACCTTATTACACTTGATAATCAAAATAAAATAAAATGAATTTTAACTCCCTACGCCAGGCGACTAGATCCATTCGACTCCATATAATAACAATTAGAATAACAGATATTGGGTATAATTGTGGTAAATTTGCCACCCAATGGTAGCTTCCATGGAATTCTTGACTCTGCTTGACTAGTGAGCCTTGTTCCCACTTGTGGATAATGGTGGATGGCAAAGTTACCAGGATAGCAAGTTTATGCAACGTGTGACGTCCCAGTAAACACTTGCGTTTAAAATAAAAATAAAACATAACGGTGAATAATTACCCGTTTTTTGATTGGTTGAAAGTCAAGTTAAGTTAACAGGGGCGGCGCGAAAGGAGAGAAAGGGGACGAACCCACAAATTTATTTTTAGCAATGAAAACAAAATAAGAAGAGGGGATGGGGTAAAGAAGAAGAAAAAAGGTTTAAGGCAAAGATAATAATAAATATATGTCTATATGAAGCTGTAATTTAACTGAGAATAAGATAGGTCGTCTTTCCCTGGCGTTGCCCCTTGCAATCAATCAATCAATCAATCAATCAATACAAATAAAACAATACGTTCCTTCCGTTTTGCACATTCTTTCCCTTCACGCCTCCCCCTCTTTCCTACTCACACACTACTCCACCCACACCCTCACTCTCTCTCGCGCTCTTCCTCTCTCCCACTCTCTCTTTCCCTCCCCTTTCTTTTTTCTCTCTCATATGCTATGATAGTCCTTTTTAATCCCTTAATTATTCTTACTCTTTTAATCTTCATGCTTTAATCAACAAGTCAAAATTAAGATATTGATGGAGAAGGTACAAAATTATTACTATATCAAATACATTTTGAGTTTATTTTGCAATGTAAATGATCGTCACCAGTTCACAAAGTATTTTCTTCATCACGATATGATATAATTTAATTAAATTAAATTCCCTCGAATGGCCTGATTCTGAATTGAATGTATTTTCACTTTCATCATGTTTTCCCTTTAACAGGCTGACTCTGAATGCCTTTTCACTGTCGTCATGTTTCCCTCTGATAGACTGACTCTGAATGCATTTTCACTGTCATCATGCTTTCCTCTGATAAGCTGACTCTGAATACATTTTCACTGTCACCATGCTTTGCTTCTGATAGGCTGACTCTGAATGCATTTTCACTGTCGCCATGCTTTGCTTCTGATAGGGTGACTCTGAATGCATTTTCACTACAATCTTGCATTCCTTCTGATAGGCTGACTCTGAATGCATTTTCACTGTAATCTTGCATTCCTTCTGATAGGCTGACTCTGAATGCATTTTCACTGTAATCTTGCATTCCTTCTGATAGGCTGATTCTGAATGCATTTTCACTGTCGCCATGCTTTGCTTCTGATAGGGTGACTCTGAATGCATTTTCACTACAATCTTGCATTCCTTCTGATAGGCTGACTCTGAATGCATTTTCACTGTAATCTTGCATTCCTTCTGATAGGCTGACTCTGAATGCATTTTCACTGTCATCATGCTTTCCTCTGATAAGCTGACTCTGAATACATTTTCACTGTCACCATGCTTTGCTTCTGATAGGCTGACTCTGAATGCATTTTCACTGTAATCTTGCATTCCTACTGATAGGCTGACTCTGAATGCATTTTTACTGTCACCATGCTTTGCTTCTGATAGGCCGACACTGAATGCATTGTCACTGTCATCATGCTTGCCTCTGACAGGCTGACTCTGAATGCATTTTCACTGTCATCATGCTTTCCTCTGATAAGCTGACTCTGAATACATTTTCACTGTCACCATGCTTTGCTTCTGATAGGCCGACACTGAATGCATTGTCACTGTCATCATGCTTGCTTCTGATAGGCTGACTCTGAATGCATTTTCACTGTCACCATGCTTTGCTTCTGATAGGCTGACTCTGAATGCATTTTCACTGTAATCATGCATTCCTTCTGATAGGCTGACTCTGAATGCATTTTCACTGTCACCATGCTTTGCTTTTGATAGGCTGACTTTGAATGCATTTTCACTGTAATCTTGCATTCCTACTGATAGGCTGACTCTGAATGCATTTTCACTGTCACCATGCTTTGCTTCTGATAGGCTGACTCTGAATACATTTTCACTGTAATCTTGCATTCCTTCTGATAGGCTGATTCTGAATGCATTTTCACTGTCACCATGCTTTGCTTCTGATAGGCTGACTCTGAATGCATTTTCACTGTAATCTTGCATTCCTACTGATAGGCTGACTCTGAATGCATTTTCACTGTCACCATGCTTTGCTTCTGATAGGCTGACTCTGAATGCATTTTCACTGTAATCTTGCATTCCTTCTGATAGGCTGACTCTGAATGCATTTTCACTGTCACCATGCTTTGCTTCTGATAGGCTGACTCTGAATACATTTTCACTGTAATCTTGCATTCCTTCTGATAGGCTGATTCTGAATGCATTTTCACTGTCACCATGCTTTGCTTCTGATAGGGTGACTCTGAATGCATTTTCACTGTAATCTTGCATTCCTTCTGATAGGCTGACTCTGAATGCATTTTCACTGTCACCATGCTTTGCTTCTGATAGGCTGACTCTGAATGCATTGTCACTGTCATCATGCATTCTTTTTGATAAGCTGACTCTCAATGCATTTTCACTGTCACCATGCTTTGCTTCTGATAGGGTGACTCTGAATGCATTTTCACTGTAATCTTGCATTACTACTGATAGGCTGACTCTGAATGCATTTTCACTGTCACCATGCTTTGCTTTTGATAGGCTGACTTTGAATGCATTTTCACTGTAATCTTGCATTCCTTCTGATAGGCTGACTCTGAATGCATTTTCACTGTCACCATGCTTTGCTTCTGATAGGCTGACTCTGAATGCATTTTCACTGTAATCTTGCATTCCTTCTGATAGGCTGATTCTGAATGCATTTTCACTGTCATCATGCTTTGCTTCTGATAGGGTGACTCTGAATGCATTTTCACTGTAATCTTGCATTCCTTCTGATAGGCTGACTCTGAATGCATTTTCACTGTAATCTTGCATTCCTTCTGATAGGCTGACTCTGAATGCATTTTCACTGTCACCATGCTTTGCTTCTGATAGGGTGACTCTGAATGCATTTTTACTACAATCTTGAATTCCTTCTGATAGGCTGACTCTGAATGCATTTTCACTGTCACCATGCTTTGCTTTTGATAGGCTGACTTTGAATGCATTTTCACTGTAATCTTGCATTCCTACTGATAGGCTGACTCTGAATGCATTTTTACTGTCACCATACTTTGCTTCTGATAGGCTGACTCTGAATGCATTTTCACTGTAATCTTGCATTCCTTCTGATAGGCTGACTCTGAATGCATTTTCACTGTCATCTGACTCTGAATGCAGTTTTACTGTCACCATGCTTTGCTTCTGATAGGCCGACACTGAATGCATTGTCACTGTCATCATGCTTGCTTCTGATAGGCTGACTCTGAATGCATTGTCACTGTCATCATGCTTTGCTTCTGATAGGCTGACTCTGAATGCATTTTCACTGTCATCATGCATTCGTTCTGATAGGCTGACTCTGAATGCATTTCCACTGTCACCATGCTTTGCTTCCGATAGGCTGACTCTGAATGCATTGCCACTGTATTCTTGCATTCCTTCTGATAGGCTGACTCTGAATGCATTTCCACTGTAATCTTGCATTCCTTCTTATAGGCTGACTCTCAATGCATTTTCACTGTCACCATGCTTTGCTTCTGATAGGCTGACTCCGAATGCATTTTCACTATAATCTTGCATTCCTTCTGATAGGGTGACTCTCAATGCATTTCACTGTCACCATGCTTTGCTTCTGATAGGCTGATTCTGAATGCATTTTCACTGCAATCTTGCACTCCTTCTGATAGGCTGACTCTGAATGCATTTTCACTGTCACCATGCTTTGCTTCTGATAGGGTGACTCTGAATGCATTTTCACTGTAATCTTGCATTCCTTCTGATAGGCTGACTCTGAATGCATTTTCACTGTAATCTTGCATTCCTTCTGATAGGCTGATTCTGAATGCATTTTCACTGTCGCCATGCTTTGCTTCTGATAGGGTGACTCTGAATGCATTTTCACTACAATCTTGCATTCCTTCTGATAGGCTGACTCTGAATGCATTTTCACTGTCACCATGCTTTGCTTTTGATAGGCTGACTTTGAATGCATTTTCACTGTAATCTTGCATTCCTACTGATAGGCTGACTCTGAATGCATTTTCACTGTCACCATACTTTGCTTCTGATAGGCTGACTCTGAATGCATTTTCACTGTAATCTTGCATTCCTTCTGATAGGCTGACTCTGAATGCATATTCACTGTCATCTGACTCTGAATGCAGTTTTACTGTCACCATGCTTTGCTTCTGATAGGCCGACACTGAATGCATTGTCACTGTCATCATGCTTGCTTCTGACAGGCTGACTCTGAATGCATTTTCACTGTCATCATGCTTTGCTTCTGATAGGCTGACTCTGAATGCATTTTCACTGTCATCATGCATTCGTTCTGATAGGCTGACTCTGAATGCATTTCCACTGTCACCATGCTTTGCTTCCGATAGGCTGACTCTGAATGCATTGCCACTGTATTTTTGCATTCCTTCTGATAGGCTGACTCTGAATGCATTTCCACTGTAATCTTGCATTCCTTCTTATAGGCTGACTCTCAATGCATTTTCACTGTCACCATGCTTTGCTTCTGATAGGCTGACTCCGAATGCATTTTCACTATAATCTTGCATTCCTTCTGATAGGGTGACTCTCAATGCATTTCACTGTCACCATGCTTTGCTTCTGATAGGCTGATTCTGAATGCATTTTCACTGCAATCTTGCACTCCTTCTGATAGGCTGACTCTGAATGCATTTCCACTGTAATCTTGCATTCCTTCTTATAGGCTGACTCTGAATGCATTTTCACTGTCACCATGCTTTGCTTCTGATAGGCTGACTTTGAATGCATTTTCACTGTAATCTTGCATTCCTACTGATAGGCTGACTCTGAATGCATTTTCACTGTCACCATGCTTTGCTTCTGATAGGCTGACTCTGAATGCATTTTCACTGTAATCTTGCATTCCTTCTGATAGGCTGACTCTGAATACATTTTCACTGTAATCTTGCATTCCTTCTGATAGGCTGATTCTGAATGCATTTTCACTGTCACCATGCTTTGCTTCTGATAGGCTGACTCTGAATGCATTTTCACTGTAATCTTGCATTCCTTCTGATAGGCTGACTCTGAATGCATCTTCACTGTCACCATGCTTTGTTTCTCATAGGCTGACTCTGAATGCATTTTCAATGTAATCTTGCATTCCTTCTGATAGGCTGACTCCGAATGTATCTTCCCTGTCTTCTTGCATTCTTCCTGACAGGCTGGCTCTGAATGCGTTTTTCCAGCCATCAGGCATCTGCTTCTCTCTGGGAGACTTAACCGGCATCTGAAAATGAGAAAGAGAACGCAAAACTGAATCAAATGCTAGACCCAACTACATCTATCACAATTACCTGACAATAGACCTACAAGAGTCACAATATTGCATAAAAGATTCAAACATTTCGTCATTTTCATTATACATCTAGGGTTGGAACAAGGAGGAGATGGGCACTCACCAAACATTGCGCCTTGTTTCTCCTATTTCTTTGATCCATCTGATCGCCTGTGACCATCTTTGGGAAATGTTGAGAAGCACTCCTCATAGTCCCTCTTACATGTACCCTTCCTTTAAAAGATATCTCGGATATGGGCTCTTTTAATGAGAATAGAAAAAAAAACATGGATAGTTACTTTAATTGATTTTTTTTCAATGAAGAGCTATTATTAATTATTCACGTCATTCAATGAGTTTTCATTAATATGTTCATATTTTCAATCATAGATTTGTGAATTTGATAAATTTCCTTTTCGTTCAGCAGTCCAAGAAGATATTTTCAAAATGACGATGGTCATTTATATGATTAAATGATTAAATGTAGTCCATTGATTGATCATCAAACTTTTCATTTTATGATCATATTAATTGAGTGATCAGTCATTATTTTGGTGCATGGATTTTGAATAGTTATATACATGTACAACCAATAGCATTGCCTAGGGTAACACAAATGCATCATTTGGTTAAGTGAATGTTGTCCCTTTGAATTGGATAGTAATAATGTGATAAGAGAAACGATAATTATTTTTGAGATGATATTGATTATGATGATGATAATAGTTGTATCAATAATAATGATGATTATGATAATAATACTTACATCACTTCCCATGCCATATTGGTCAGTTTTGATAGTACCCATTGATAGAGATCTTTAGAAGCCTCTTTGAACAAGAAATCATTTCTGTGGAATTTCATCTAGTTCAAAGGCACCTGCCCATGCCATGTTAGTCAGTCCTGATAGTACACATTAATGGATATCTTTAGATAGCTCTATGACGAGTGTCTGTAGAGTGGTTTCTAGTTCAAGGGTGCCTTTTCGTGGCAATTTGCTCAGCCATGAAAGGCACCCATAGATGGACATCAGTGGAGTTCTTTAATACGCTCCATGAGCAATGAGTGGTCTGTTTGGTTTGCAGGAACCTCCCTTCCACTTGATGGTCAGCCCAAATAGTGGAGACCCTTTGATGGAGATCTTGAGATTGCTCTGTGACTAATGAGTGGTCTCTGTAGTGTCCTCTAGTTCGAAGGCCTCTATCTCTGAAGCCATGTTGGACTGCCCTGAAAGTACCTGTTCTTTAGATTGATCTATGACCAATTAGCTGTCTCTGTAGAATGTCGTCTAGTTCGGAGGCACATTCCCTTCTCCTGTTAGTCAGTCCTGAAGGCAACCTTAGATTGAGATCTTAAGATCGCTCTAAGATCCTAGAGTAGTATTTGTAGACTCTCCTCGAGTTTGAAGGTAGGTTCCCTCTCCACCGTGGCCAGCTCTGATGGCACCCATTTATGGAAATCTGCAGATTGCAGTGTGGCCAATGAGTGGTCTCTGTAGAGTGTCCTTAGGTTCGAAGGCACCCTTCCCTCCTCTCACCATCATGGCCATGTTCGTCAGTTCTGATGGCCCTCATAGATGGGGATCTTTACATTGCTCTATTAACAGGCTCTATAACCAATGACCGGTCTCTGTAGCAGAGTGTCCTATTGTGCTTTGAAGGTCAACCTTCCCTTGCCACGTTCATGATTTTGGTCAGTCCTGATGGCACCCAACCTTGAGATAGCTTTATGACACAAGCAGTGAAAAAAACTAGTCTTATTAATAGATCTTCTGTTTTATCTGTCGGTTTGCAATCTTAGTGATTATTGATTCTAAGAACGGGTGGCAGTCATAAAATGTATTTATATGGAGGTAATAAGTAGGGGGATGAAAACTCCACGATTGCTATATTCAGTCTTAATTATGTATTGATTGATCCCAGCTGGTTTGATTGAAATTTTAGAGGGTAAGGGTTGGGTAAGGGTTAACCCTAACCCTTCCCATCACTCGGTGTTTACTAATTTTGTGAGTATTAATGAGTGACCAACATGTTTTTGGTTAAATCATTAAATGGCTACAATAAATTTAGGCTAGCAAGGTGGTCAAAATCTCTTACCGATTGAACTTTGTGAGCTGACATTCACTTTCTCCCCGTCATCCAGCCTCTCCCCCGGACTGGCCGTGGGTGCCCCATCCACCGGCCGAGTTTTTATGGGCACCCCTCTTCCCCGCTGGCGTCTGTCTTTAGGCGCCCCCTTTACACGTCTGGCCTCTTATTGCCTGTCCATGGGCGCCCTTCTACATGTCTGGCCGTGGGCGCCCCTCTTATCTTCTCTCTGTGGACGCCCCATCTACCATTTTTTTTCCATGGGCACCCTATTTACACATTTGGCAATGGGCGCCCCCTGTACATGTCTGGTCGCAGGTGCCCCCACTTATCGTCTGTCGGTGGGCGCCCCATAAGCATCTACTTCATTTTCTATGGGCCCCTCTTATCATCTAGCCGTGGGCGCCCCTCTTCACGTCTGACTTTTGGCGCCCCCATCTTATCTTCTCTCCGTGGGAGCCCTCTACATGTATGGCCATGGACACCCCATCTACCTCATTTTTCCGTGGGCGCCCCATTATACAAATTTGGCCATAGGGACCCCTCTTATCGTCTATCCTTGGGCGCCCCTTTACATGTCTGGCTGCGGGCGTCCGCTCTGATCGTCTGACTGTGGGCGCCCCCTCAACAGTCTGACCATGGACGTCTCCTGTACACGTCTGGCTGCGGGCGACCACTCTTCCCAATTTTCCATGGGCGCCCATCTTTACTTCTGGCCATGGGTGCCCCTCTTCACGTCTGGTCGGTATCCCCCTTTTCCCGGCTGGCCATTGGCGACCCCTCTACCCTGCTTGCAATGGGCGCCGCCCTCTACCAGATGTACTCATCACTCGACACATCCATAAAACGCTCTATAATTTATAAAACAAACAAAAATGGTTAATGGTAAAAATGGGTCAGAAACTAAAAGTCAACTACTTGAAAAAAAGGATCATCATGTTTCTTTTTCTTGTACATACCACACGACTTTTTTAAAGATTTGTAAAACTTTCTCAATTTTAAAAAATAGACAAATATGGAGGGGCATTTACCGTAAATTGCATATACATATATATATATATATATATATATATATATATATACCATATTTTTTTCTCACTTTTTCCTGGTTTTTACACGTCTTGAAAATCATAGAGTGGGGTCATCCCCTCCCATGCCCCCCCCCCAAGTGGTGCCTTCTCCGATATCACATAATAACCACGCTAATCAAACTTTACATAATACGTATATGTCAAGTTGGCTTATTAGACCTTTAATACTGGTCTCAGTTGTTTTTCTGGATATTTTATTTCTAATAATAGGTAAATTTATTCGTGAGGTGGAATAAAAGAATGTGGTTCAATATGAAAAACTAAATATCCTGTTTGTTTGTTTCAAAGATGGTATTATCTTTACTAAAATACTTACTTTGGACGAGGAAGTCGTAGGTGGCGTGTTTGTCTCGCTTGTAAGAGGTTGAGGGCTGGTCGATGTCGGTCTCAGACTCGGTCTCAAAGTCCGGTTCGTAGACGACCTCGTCTGGATGGCCTGTAATGAAGGCAAGTTTATAATCAAGAGGAAAAGACTTGTTAGAATGATGATAATCCCACCCATTTCATTTTGAATCAAATACTTATATTCTTACCTTGTAAAAGGAACGAAATGTAGGGGCGCGTCCGACCCGTGCCCCCCCCCTTGAGAAAAAAAAACGAAAGTATTTTTAGGGGAATATACCAAGCATACGCAAAGTGAGGACCTTTTTTGCTTTGCTTGTCTAAATATTTCCTGGAACAAAGTGCATCTACTCCCCCCCCCCCTTTAAAAAAATCCTGGATCTGCCCCTTGATGAGTGTTCCTCCATAAGATAAATTTTGATGGAATGAAAAAAAAATCGTAAACGAAACAATTAAATTCATCGTTATCTGAAGTTATGTTTTTGTGAAAGTATAAAATAAATGATAATACTACATAAAAGATAAATGCAATGTTTTTATATTTTATTTTATTTTTTATTCTTTTATCTATTTATTTTATTTTTTTGTATTTTATTTCAATTTTATTATTATTATTATCATTATTTTTTGTGGGGGGGTATGGGTTTAACAAAAATGAAGCTACTCTATTGGACACATGACAAAGGTATGGCCGGTCGAGTACAGCCATTGTTTATATTTTGTTATTTCTTTTTAGTTGGGGTGCCTTACTAACCTGGTGGAGTGAGATTGCTTGTCTCCAAACTCTCGACGACGGCCTTCCTTTCATCAACGACCTCGGCTGCTGCTCCCTCATCGTCGACATCATCATCACTATCATCATCGTCCTCATTTTCCAAAGCCTTGGCGATGTCAGTGAAGAAGTAGAGGAGATGGAAGCTGATGATGATGTGGATGATCCACGACACTGAGATCATGAACATGACGTCATTCTCGTCGACGAACAGGTCGTTGTTCTCGTCAACGAAGCGGTCGTCGACCTCGGAGGATGCCTCGTCACAACTCGTGACGTCATTGGCGTTGGGCTCGCTGGAGGGATAGCGGCTGCTGCTCTCATCTGTGAAATAAATAAGAATTAAGTGAGAATCTGGATAGAATTGCCATGATTACATGGCCATTTGACCCAGGGCATCCGAAACGATGATTGGTTCGGATACTCCCTTGGGAGTGGAGAAGGTGCACTGTAAAAGATGTGGTGTTAAAACTGACACCAATTGGTGTTAATAGAGGGCCACATCTTAAGGTGTTAAAATTACACCCTTAAGATTAAACATAACACCAAAGAGTGTAAATGTAACAACCAAAGGTGTTGTAATAACACCTATAGGTATAAAACTAACACCACCAATTTAACACCGGTGTAAAATAACTGGTGTGGTTCTCTATGTACACCGGTTAATACCACAGTTTTTGCTGTGTGCACATAACGTGTGCACCCAAGCCTTCACCCTGACAACTCAAACAATACAGGGAATATTTCAAAGCTTTTTTTTACCAACTTTCGATTAGGCCCCTAATGTCAACATATTTTTAAAAATAGATTAAAGGTAACTGAAAGCATTAATAATTAGAATTCACTCAAAAACATAACATATCAGTGTAAGAAATTCTGTAAGTACTAATTATCTGACAAATCTTTACACCAGATAACATGGAAATGATTTAACCTTCGTATGGCGTTCGTATGCGTCTATGATAGGCCTTTTATAGCTTCAGTTATTATGCCAAATAAAATGTCGTAAAGCATCATGGATAAATATGATACTTTCATGGCTTTCTCCCATGTTCGTATTATTACGTAACTGACTATCTGACATAATCCCATAAAATATCGCCACGAGCTCGTTAAGTAAATTACCCTCAATTAACTCGCAATAAAACAAAGTTAATAACGTTAATTCCATAATATAATACTCGCTCGTTGTATCACAAAAACTACTGGTACTAGGAGACACTTGCCATTTTTTTAAGGTGCAGTTGTAGCACGGGATTTTTTTTTCACTTCTTAGAACATGGATTTTATTGGCCATTTAAGAAGAGTTGGCGCAATTGTTGGTAGCTAACATTAAGGTGTATGTGATATTTTGATAAGTTATCAATATACGACGATGGAATTATAATGTCTGATCACTTTCAAAATTTAGTCTTGGATTATGTGGTTTGCATAACATATTATTTCAATGCAATCTTTTTTGAGTCAGTAGCGTAAAGAGAGGGAGAAAAAATGCAGGGGTCTACACATGGCGTAAGAGTCAAATAAGGTGCGGGCGAGCGAGAGGGCAAAATCTTTGACCTGTTATTCCTTTACTGTTTTTTGCCTAATAAAGTGAGGCAAAGCAACACAAAGAGATGTCATAATTTCACCACATTTCTTTTCCCTTTCTTTCAAGATCTTTCTTTTTACTTGGTTGTGAAAATGTTGGGTTGTCCATAGCTCCCAATCCTTCCTCTACTTGCACTCCAGAGTTAAAATGTTTATATATTTAAAACAAATAAAATCTTAAAGAGATGGTCCGGGCTGATACATAGAGTAGAATTTACTGAGCAAAATGCCGAAAATTTTATCAAAATCGGATAACAAATAATAAAGTTATTGAAGTTTAAATTTTAGCAATATGTTGTGAAAACAGTCGTCATGAATATCCATTAGGTGGGCTGATGATGTCACATCTCCTTTTTCCGTTTAATTATGTTATTACATAAAATCATTATTGTTTAATTATTTCATACTTGTGTGAATAATGTGTCTCCCTTATAATGAAATAATTTCTTGGAGGAAAAAAATTGAATAAACCTAATTTCATATGATAAAATACAAAAGAACAAGTGGGCTGTGACATCATCAGCCCACCTAATGAATATTCATGACGACTGTTTTCACAAAATATTGTTAAACTTTAAAATTCAATAACTTTGTTTTTTGTTATCCGATTTTGATGAAATTGTCGGCATTTTGCTCGGTGAGCTCGACTTTATTCATTAAGCTATACATACGTTCAGCCCGGACCATCCCTTTAAAGGACAAGTCCTCCGCAACAAAAACTTGATTTGAATAAAAAGAGAAAAATTCAACAAGCATAACACTAAAAAATTCCATCAAAATCGGATGTAAAATAAGAAAATTATGGCAATTTCAAGTTTCGCTTATTTTCAATAAAATAGTTATATGAACGAGCCAGTTACATCCAAATGAGAGAGATGATGACATCACTCACTCACTATTTCTTTTGTATTTTATTATATGAAATATGAAATATTGTTATTTTCTCGTCATTGTCACGTGAAATGAAGTTTCATTCCTCCCTGAACACGTGGAATTCCATTATTTTAACATTTTGTGCTTCAGGCAAGGAGGGTCGTGGGTTCGAACCCCAGCCATCCACATTGTGCTGCACTCAACCTAGGTGAGGTCAATGGTTACCCGGCAGGATTAATTCCTTGAATGCATGAGCGCTGAAAGGCAGCTCGAGCTAAAGCCGAGGTAATAATACAAATAATAATAACAACGCGCCTCTTATTACAATTATTATCATTATCATCATGATTATTATTATTACTACTATACTATTAATATTATTAGTAGTAGTAGTAGTAGTAGTAGTGCACTATACATGTATAGGACATCGGATATCGATACATGTATGTCATGTTTTTGAGAATAATAGGTTTAAAATAGGGGCTATGTTTTGTTATCTGAAAGATTCTATAGAAGCACTTAATTACTTTAAAAGCTGTCTTATGATAAACTTGATTACAAATTTTGTACAAAGATATTTGCAATATGTTTTCTTATTTATATTTGTATATCAAAATGTAAAAAAAAAAAATTATAAATTTGGAAATGGAAACAAACAAAATGAAAGAAATTAAATGAAAATACCAAAACAACTTCACTTTTTAACCGTTTAATATTTTCACAGAATTTTCCATCTTGAGTTATACTTTAATAGTTGATTATAACAATATTTTGATTTTGGTAATATCGGTACTTTATATAATTATTATTGCTATATTGTTTAATATGCCCTTCCCGTGTCAGTTATGCAAGGATGTCTTGGGCTTTCTTTTGCTATGTTTATATATAAAATGTATCTCTATTGTTATTTTTAGACTTTTCTATTGCTTTTTTGCTAAATAAAGTGATGCAAAACAACTATTCAACATATAGTTTTTATTAGTGACATATTTTGCTTAGAATAGATTATCACACCTGGATAATTAAGCGAGTGTATATTTATCTATGGCAAGCCGTTTTCATATCAATCTTATTTTTTGTACAATTAGATATTCATTAAAAATATAACCACATAATCACATAAAAAACAAAAGAAAATGCAAGTGCATTAAGAGAATTACGAACATTCGTACTTATCAAGAAAGTATGATTTAAAAAAGCTTGCCATACTAGCAGAGATAGGATGGGCATTTCGTAAAGGTGCATCTCCCTCTCTGTTTCTATATTAATATAGAGAGAGATACACCCGTGCGATTTACCCATCGTGACTCGGTTGGTATGGCAAGCTTTTGAAAAATCATAATTTCTAGAGCACAACAAACCTTGAGCATAAAATTAAAATGGAAATAGTCTTTCACAAATAACCATCATTGCCACCATTATAATTATCACAATAACGGGCCTCTCCGTCTTCAAATCATTTAAATCTGCTCTTTTTAGTGTCATACTTCTTTTGTTATTGATTGTGTATATTCGTATCATTTTATTTACTTCACTGACTTGATTAATCTCACCAATTTGTATTTTCCTGATTTTTTTCTTGAAAACGAAATAAATGAAATGAAATGAAAGAAATCATGTAGAAGTACTTGCTACTAACCTGTCTGGTTGATGACGTCATCGTTCACCTTCTCCTTCATCAATTGGCCAATGGCAGGGCGTGTCTCATTTCTCACGGCGGCCTTATCTTTGCAGCTCTTGTTCTTGCCCCCTTTGCCCTTACCCTTTCCTTTACGTTAATAAAGGCAAATGCCAATATAATATGAGTGCAAGCATTTTCAAATTAATACAGAAAAAACATTAATTTTCCTCAAATTCCAATAATAAATTGCATAACAAATCACTGATGGGTGGATTTAGAATGTTGTAAATGGCTAAGGTAGTAAGATTACGACTAACAGAAAATCATTTTGCAAAAACAGTGACCTACAAATAGAGTTGTACAGCATAGTAAATCACTTCCAATTTACAAGTAAATTGAACGAATAAATATCAATGAATAAACTGATGAAAATATGAATTGTGTATGAAATTAAACACACGAGAAAAAACTCCGAGCACTTTTAATGACGTTGAAAAAAATGGATGCCAAACATAAAAATGTTGTAAGACAGGAAAAGGAAATAGATAATTATTGAAAATACGTGGATAATTGAAAACAAGATTTCAGGATCATCTAAAGATAGGCAAAGAATTTTAAAAATAATGAATAATCTTCGGCGACGCACCCTTTGACTTGCGAGCCACTTTGTGAGTAAACCTGTGGACTCTAATTCTCCCATCGATCTCATCGACATCGGATTCGGCATCGGCATCGTCCTCGTAATCATCATTGCTAGTTGATTCATCGTCAGAGGACTCGTTCTCGCTCTCGTCGTTGACCAGGCGATCTTTCAAACAATACACAGTAAAAAAGGTTAAACAATATTTATAAATCTCACACAACATGACTTACTCTACTTAAAATACGTTAACTTTGTTCTGTAAGATATATTCTTCAAACTATCTAACAGTGTTTAAGTTCTTACCAATAAACGTTGATGTTTTAATTTTAAACAAACCGATTAAAATCTAGAGGGTCGTGTGGTCCAGTGGTTAGAGCATTAGACTCATAATCGCAAGGTTGTGAGTTCGAATCACTACTCTGCCACTGTCTCCACTTTCATAAAAAAAAGGCCCGAGAGTGATATCTGTTGTCTATAACGTCAGCCACTATGACTGATTAACCTAGTAAAATGTTTCATAGATAATTGGTTATATACCAGCTTGGCGTTTACCAGCAAAATGCTTTTCTGCCGAGTTCCTATACGGGAGTTACCACAAACAGAAACAGAAAATATTTAATCAGTTAATAATTAATCAGGTTGTACAATACGTCCTTACTGTGATTTTTTTTTGAAGAAAAAAAATCAAAATACACTTGAATTGACTACATTATAGGTATGTCGTACTTTGTTATAATTTGAAAATTATTTTGATTTTATTAGTATTATTGCAAAAAAAATCTTGTATGCAATAGAGGAAGAACATTGTTGCAGATAGCCAAAGTTATCTTTCTTTTTTCTTTCTAAAGTTTTGAAATGCATAAGCAATCATTGTGAAAATACTCAAAAACACTTCTTCCACCCCCCCCCCCCCGAAATACTTAATTTTATTCAAATTAATGAGGGTACATTTCACTTCATATTCCTATTAAAGTGAGACGGAAATTCTGCTTACGATAGTATAGAAAATAACCGGTTGAAACCCGGATGTCTGGTGTGTAGGAAGTTGATGGTCGGGCCCTCCTTGCTCGCCGCACACGCTTCTGGCGAATCACAGGGCTGGGTTTTACTTCCTGGCTTCTGATTGGCCGATCCTTCTGACCAATCACGATGGCAGCTTGGCGATTGATCTCTGCGGGCTCGACGGTTACGGTGGCTGCTGCGGGAGCCTCTTGGGCAGTGTTGGTCGTCTGCTCAACTTGCTCATCATCGTCACCGTCAATGTCGGCATCATTCTCCGATGCCAATGGAGCAACCTAGAAGGAATATTATCATGATTTTACATCTGAATATAATCTAGGCAATACCCAGTTGCAGCTCACGGGGACGACAAACGTGCAGGTATCATAACTGACAATCCATAAATAATTTTGATGACTATATTGTCGTCAGAAACATCCTTTCATCGGTCTTTAACTCTCAATCTGCTTTCTCACCCCATAGGCGGATCTATAGGAGGGAGGACGAAGCGACCCTGCCCACGCCCACTCGTTAGCGCAATGCAAAGTAAGAAGGGGAAAAAGAGAAGAGAAGAAGAGGAAGAAGAAGAAAAAGAAGACGAAGAAGAAGGAGGAGGAGGAGGAGGAGAAGAAGAAGAAGAAGAAAGAGAGGGAAAAGAAGAAGAAAAAGAGGAAGAAAAAAAAAGAAACAGAAGGACGACGACGATGAGAAGGGGGCGGGGGAGGGAAGAGGAGGAGTCTCCCCCTCAATTTTTTTTCTCCATGAATATCCTCTATCATCATCCTTCTTGACATTCTTCTACTACCAAAATAATGGCAGTAGTAAATTGGGTCTTCTTACAAAAACAATTCACCATGCTTAAAATCACTGATATCAAATCATATGCATATATTTTTTGAAACATATTTTTTTAACAAAACATCTTTCAACATCTGTGGCGTACACATTAGGGCTTAGGCCAAGGGCCGCAAACAAATCTTGACCAAGAAAAAAAGTAAAGGATAAAAAGTACTAAGGGAAATCGAAGAGGGTGAAATATTATAGAATTTTCTGGGATTTGTTTTATGTCAAGATCTATCTTAGCATTTGGTTTTTGAATGAAAAAGATTTTTTTAAATCGTTTGCTTTCTCACTTCGCTTGCTCCCAGGTTTAAAGAAATCTTGCCCCATACATGTATATACCATGCTAGCCTCTCGAAAGTTTTGGCTTACTAATTATTTGTTAAACTGAAGGGGCCTTTTGAAAGCAGTTTTGCATAACTGAACAGGCCTACCCTGCAGTATAAAATAAATAAAACTACTCCTACTTCTAATAAAATGATAATGATGATAATAATAATGATAATAATAATAATAATAATAATAATAATGATGATGGGGGAGGCGGTAATCAAGATCATTTTATTTATTGCTTATTTTAAGAGAGTCAAAAGGGGCCTAGCTTTCGATCCTAGCAGAATCTTCTTCGGAGGCAAAATGACCTGCTTATTTTGTGTAACCTTTTTGCGTTTATGTGATTGTAATCACCTTATAATCATTTGTATTTTGTTGTAATTGACATTGTTTTATTTCAATAAAAACAGAATTAGAAAAGGAAGAAGACGAATATGACGATGGCAATGATGACAGTTAAAATGATGATGATGAGAATAATAATAATGATAATACTGCCAAGGCTCCTGATGGCTCAGCGGCCCCTTTGACGGGCTCGTGCTTGCTCCTTTCTTTTTTAGCAACAACTTCCCCCAATTTCTTTCTATCGCAATCTCCTCTACTTTTTCATTCATTTTCATTGGCATTTTCCATTACCTTCTTGGTTTCTTTAAATTGTTCTTTCTGTTTCTCAACCTCCATATCCTCCATTTTCTTCTCCATCTTTTTATTTCTCTTCTTCTTCTACTACTACTTCTTTTTCTCCTTCTTCTTCATCATCATCATCTTTCCCTTCTTCTTTTCTTCTTCTTCTTCTATTTCGTCTTCTACTTCAACCTCTTCTTCATCATCATCACATCATATTTATTTTTTTCATGTTTATACTGTCACTCTCTCATTTTATCTCATGTTCTTATCTTTAAAATAATCTGAATCATATATGATGCCTTCTTGAATTATTATTCATCATAGATTAAATTTCTTTAAAGAAAGAAAAATATAAACGAGACTTTTATGAATTTTATTATTCGAATATTAATGAATAGCGCTGGATCTAGAACTAAACAAGCTTAGAACTAGATACACATGAATGAATATGCCACATCTAAAATCACTCTTCAACCCCAAAAAAGAAAAAAAATCAGATTAAAAAGCAAATTAAGGATACAATCTATCTTACCTTATTGTTCCTCGAGAAGAGCTGTTTGATTCCGGCCCAGCAGCTTGTCACAGACCTGCTGCTATTTTGCTCCGCGATCTTATCCTCGGATGTCATAGGCACAACTTTGGATTTCGACGAACCCATAATTGCGAAAAATCCGAAAGAATTTCGAAAAGATATCCCAAAATCGCTAGATAGTAGCAAATAGCTAGTTAGCACAAAGTGAGATAACTAGAAAATGTACCGTTATTATCGATGTTGGTAGTTACCCGTATCACGCGCATGCGCTTTCTATACTTCAGCGCGCACGTGACTCTGACGTAAACAATGACAGATCAGATTGATGCGCGCGGAAAAAAGTTTTGAAACTTTGATAGGTTGACACCATTTAGTACTTGGGTATAACTCGTTTACCCAGACTACAAATTTGTATTAAAAATGCTCTTAGAAGCGAAATATATTTTCTATTTCCCGTTACATACTTACAATTAAGCAACCATGGGGAGCGAACTAAATTCTCTCACCGACATTGATCTAGATAAAAGAATCTCATTAAATCCGATTGAGATAGAATCCCCCCCTTTGGAAAGTAGTGTCTACCCGTATAGCCAAGAAAGTGTACTCTGACGTCTACTCTTAGAGCCACCATGCGATTGTGTATTTGAGACTCGATCGGTAGACTATGATATCACCAATGATATTTGTTGCATAATAAATGTTACCCTCAGCCCCCCCCCTACAGAGAATATGCATAGTGATATTTTTTTATATTGATAGTCCCCATGATAATAAAGAAAGGGCTTACCAAATAGGCAAGTCAATATACTAAGCTATAATAAATCCCAGAGTGAGAACATCCGAGAGAGGGGGGGGGAGGGGTTGTTTGTTCATGCTCACCTCTACATAGAACTTGAAAGAAAAAATACATCTATCCGATGCCTATCCGATATGCGTCGGGCTAGTGGGCAAACTACTGACGGGCGAGGGCTCGGGCTTCGCCCTAGCCCGTCAGTAGTTTGCCCACTAGCCCGACGCATATCGGATAGGCTAAAACATATAGATCAAATCCATGATTATGAGTACCTTGATAGTATCACAGTAGCACTGAAATGCGATGAAGTAGAAATTTCAGATGCTGTCGCATATTTCTTTAATTTTCTAGAAAATCAATATTCTATGTGCACAAAGACAGTGCGGAAAAATCCCTCTGGCACATGGACGAAAATATACTCAAAAATACACTTAATTCAATCAACTTAAAATTAAACTGGAAAGAAAGAAGCTTCCATCAAGTAAAGAAGGGATTCAGGGGGTAGTCACGTTTATTTTTTCTATCATTCCGTTTTGATTTGCTGATATTTTTAGTGTAACTTGAAAGTTTGGAATATTATTTTTTTCCATCATTAGATAGCCTACGACGTAGGCGGCTAGTCTTCAACATTTGATTCTTTTTTTGTAAAATTGCCCTCAAGTCTCTTCTTGCGGGAAGCCGACGAATTACGAAAGGCAATTCCACAGAACATACCTAAGTGTTTGTGCTGTATGGCCACCTGCATTCCGAAACTCCAGAGCGCTTTTGAAACCTTGATGTTAACAGGGTCTCGAACCATGGCCTCGACACTCTGAGCATCCCCGTTGCGGACCAATCTAAGGAACTTCTTCTTCAGTATCTCAGTGTCTCTGGGTCCATCTGGGACGCCCTCATCGTTGGGTTCCTGCAATATACTCATGTTTCACAAGCGATGAAAATCTGTTGCTGTATAAATTCGATATAATAAATGTTTGAGCATGAAGATATTTTTTTTCGGATTTCCCTGATGTTGGATCAGGTAACACTACGCTTAAATTTGCACAAGCATGCAGCCAAAGAGGCTGACTGAAGCTTACATTAACGTTTAAATAGGACGATGCTAAGCTGGTCGTCTGGTGGTAACTGCATTCGTCAAAAGGGCATAAGTTTACATTGTACTCTTCGGCATCCATTTGTTAAAAAACAAGAGACTAAATAAATGGTTCAACGTATGCCATAATAGCGTATATACACGAAAAGCAGGTTTTCTGCTTTGGTTAGGTATAATTCTTTCAGTTATTTATTTTCTAAGTCGGTCTGAGAGCTACTTTGACAAAAGGATGACGCTCATAAAAAATGAAATAAAATATTAATGTAGTAAAATGCTTTTACGATTTCTGTGCATAAAATGTTCTTCAAATATTTTAATAATATTACTATTTTCCATGAAGAGACGAACTTGAGGTCCTAGCTAAAATGCAATTGTTTTGAATGTTTTCTATTACTTCTATATGGCATGTATGCGTTGATGAAATCGTTACGAAAGTTTTTACTGAATCTCAGATAAGTCGAAGGAGTATGTGGATGATAGAAATTACGAAAAAATCGTGTGAAATATCAAACAAAACTTAAATTTCAAATTTCTTTCCAGTAAAATATAATTGGTATTTCCTTGTCAATTCAACGATCTTGGCGGAACAATGAAGAAGAGCCGTGGAAGACACAACGTAGATGTCTATAGAAACCGTAAGGATCAACAAGTCTCCATTTAATGTCAATCTATTACAAGACGAATCACAAAATATATTCAACTGAACAATCTCCAATATTATTCCAAGGCGTCATTAAAAACCGTTCTGTTGTGTTATAAATAAATCCGAGGATGTGATGTAGAAATCGTAAGTCTTGTTCAATAAGTCTCCACTTACTGTCTATCCATGGGAATATAAATCACAGAATAATAGCAATATTAATTTTTTCAAAAGCGTCAGAAAAACTATTCTTTAGAAATACATCCGATATTGCATAATTATCTTCATCCTTATTTGTGATGATACGCCAGCTTCAAAGAAAGTTTATTTCAGTGGACACATTGTTCTAACCTGCCCCAACGAAATGGACCATGCGGTGAAACTGCAGTTGACATTATCGCGATAAAAACTTATCATAAAGAGTTATGCAAGATCCGTGGAACAAGTCGTGATGTATACTTTCGAGCGGTCAAAATCCCCTTCATGATATTATTCATATCTGTGCAACATTATAGAACATGAGTGTGCACAAAGGATGTCTGACAATGATAGCTTACAAGACTATCTCTGACAAGTGGTTTTCGCTATAAGGACGCACTGCGGGTCAAAAAAGCTGGTACACTTTTCTTTCAGAATAAAGTAAGGGTCCGAATTCCTATGCATTTTATATGGTGAGCTGTAGCCAGTGTTATCAACTGGAAAGTGCGTTAAGAGTAAATTTTTACGATCCCATTAACTTTGCTCAAAGTAAGAACAATAATTTCGATTTTATAAATGTGTTTTTAATCAAGAGACGGGGGTTTCATTCAATAGGATAATAACTTTTATTCAAAATCCGCGACGAAATTATGATCTTAGAGACCTATTCATGAATCTTTACCATGAATGTATCACTAGATTGTTAAGCTCAAAGAGATATTTTCAAATAAGAATTTAAAAAAAATCACAGAAAAGGGGTGGGAAATTTGAAACATAACGGCTGAAAAGGGGCAAATTTGACTTTAAAAGGCTGAAAAACACCCGATGGCCACTAAACTTTTATAATAGTGGAATACAGGGGAACAATACACATTAATGTTCCTTTGACAACGATTACGACGGGTATTTTCTTAATATACTTAAAGGGATGGTCCGGGTTGAAAGTATTTATAGCTTGATAAATAGAGTAGAATTCACTGAGCAGAATGCCGAAAATTTCATCAAAATCGGATAAAAAACTAACAAAGTTATTGAATTTTAAAGTTTAGCAATATTTTGTGCAAAAAGTGGTCATGAATATTTATTAGGTGGGCTGATGTTGTCACATCCCCACTTGTTCTTTTGTATTTTATTAAATGAAATAAGTTTTATTCAAATTTTTTACTCCAAGAACTAGAAAAAATGGATTGACAATTGACTTAGTGCATTAGATATTTATTGCTGCAACTTATTTCATTATAACGGAGACATATTATTCACACAAGTATGAAATAGTGAAAAAAATATGATTTTATATAACATCAGAAAACGGAAAGTGAGGATGTAACATCATCAGCCCACCTAATAAATATTCATGACTGTTTTCACAAAATATTGCTAGAATTTAAACTTCAATAACTTTATCATTTGTTATCCGATTTTGATTAATTTTCAGCATTTTGCTTAGTGAATTCTACTCTATGTAGTAAGATATATTTTCAGCCCGGACCATCCCTTCAATAATAATAAGTGATAGAAAACATTTTCGTTTCTAATATAAAGTTGCTATCAATAAAGTATAGATAGAACATATGGAATCATTTTCCCATGATCATTGCCTAATAAGCGACAACGTTTTCGTTTCTTGGAAAGATTTTATTTTGTTTATTGGACAGTGAATGGGGTACCTGCAATATTACACGTATGTGAGCATGATGGATGATAGGTGCACTGTGTTCGTCTTCATATACTGGTTCTGCTTACTTTATTTCAAATCTTGTGCTTGGTCTGATCTGATTCACTCTCTCTCTCTAGTCTGCTATGCAGACTCTGAATGGCTCGTGAGGTGGGATCTGCTACTGGTTTGCGAAGCAAACCAGCCTGAAAGGGCGAGCGAAGCGAGCCATTCCACTTCTGCAGCCTCAGTAGACATAGTCTGCTATGCAGACTCGATGAATCAGCTGAGGTACACACACTGCAGATGTGGGTCTACATTTGTAGACTACTCTCTCTCAGCCGTCTCTCTCCCTCTCCCCTCCTCCTTTTCTTATTTCCCTCCCCTTCTCTCTCTCTCTCCACTCTCCATTTCCCTCATTTACTCTTGAAAATATTCTTTCTGTATGCAAATTTTTATAAAACGTTATAGCCATTCAATACACACAGTCAATGAGAAACAGCATAATTATACTGTTTGTACAATTCGCTCTCCTTTAACAAAACAAAAGGTTAAACTCAAATAGTATACAATTAGATAAAACAACATTTTCTCTTTTTTGTAAATTCGCTTTATTTGCACAACATTATTTTAATCATCTTTCAATGAATATCAATCATTACAAATTCAAAGCATTTTTCATTTCTCCTGCAGTTTACTTAAACCTGAATCTTGCAGGAAAAATAGAGATATATATAAATGCAATCAAACTCAGATATAAAATGAAGGGGAAAAATAGCATGAAAATCCACAAACTCAAATTATTACACAATATCTAGATAGGAAATTTGTTAAAGGATTCCATTGTCATATCCAAGATTACTCTATTATTATAATGAAAATTTAAAGAAATGTATACAAAGCAACATAACAAAAAAAATGAACAACAGTTATTCACATTTGCATTTAACTAGAGAATGAAATAAAGACATTTCTCAAAATATATAAAACATCTAACAGAATGACATATAAATTGCAATTTAAAAGTCAACAAGATTAACTACAAACACAGAATTGGAAAAAGTGAAAAAGAATAATTTCAGTAGAGCAATGCAAATTAGGTGTTGAAATAATAAAAAGGGACTGGAATTTAGTGACTAAAATTGAAGTGAAATATTCGAAATGATCATAATCCTTTTTTCCTTCTTTTCCACATAAATCTATGATCAGCATTATTGTTCATAATACATATCCATTTTAATTAAAAGAGAGAAGCAATCGATTCCAAAATCCTTCCGAAATGACATCCCTTTCTTTTCTGACCTTTTTTCATTATCTTAAATAATGAGGAACAAATCAGTATCTTTTACATAATAATCGAAAGTACCAAGATAGTTTTTTAAATTCCTTTAGTAGATACAGTTCAAATCGACAAAATGTACCGTTTTCTACCCATTTGTCAAAAAGCTACAAAATGGCTATAAAAAGGGAGAGAAAACAGCAAGTTACTCACTGTATCAAAAATACACTAACGGAGGAACTACTCGAATTTAATCAAAATGGCATGATTATGAGCCAAAATACTGCAAAATTCTTTTATAAGCAAATGTTAATGAAAAAGGCAAAGTAAATCCTTCTTAGTACGAGTATATACATTGTTCACATGGCAGGGATCTATTGTCCCATGAATGAAAACAAAATAATAATTTTTATTAACTAGTTTTACATAATAAAAAGAACAGTTCATGCCATGATATAAATCTTTTACATATACATGAACTTGAAAGGTAAATAGAATATATTTTCTTTGTTTTATTTACCATTTTTTTATAATTAAATATCTTTGTTTCAAGTAAATAGTACAACACACAAAGAGTACTGGTATAAGAATCGATTACAAAATCACAAACAACAAAGAAAGTTAACATATTAATCATATAGCCCCTTTGTTGCTTATCAATACTATACTTATATACTGCAAAAAACTCTGGTGTTGATTTAACACCAGCCCAGAATCTATATATGTCAACACCAGTTTGGAATCAAACCGATGCTCTTTTAATACTATTTGGTGTTATATAAACACATATCTGGTGTTAGACCAATACCAAACCGGTGTTGTTAACACTTCTCTGGTGTGGACATACAAAGATTCAAGCTGGTGTTAAATCAACACCAGTTTTTGCAGTGTATAGTGTGCCATTAAAGCACCATAACAAAATGGCGGTGCCAAGTCTTTTAGCAAAGATACTGCACTGGGTCTATCACAGCCCCTTCTCCGCAGTCCCCATTGTAAGTCTCTACGATGGAAATATGTAAAGGACACTGTTGACCCTAAATAGATGCCTAAGAAGACAGGGTGGGGGGGGGGCTTATTCAGCCCCCCTTATGGTCGTGGCCATTGATGTGATCGCGATGAAAATTGGTATGCACGTCACCCATGGGATAATCTAAAAACTTTAAGATAAAATTCTGCAAAAAAATATAATTGCTAATTTATGCGTAAAATCAAAAGTTTGCTCTAATCAACTAAATGATGACCCTAAAATGTAAATTTTTGGTACACAGACTCTCTATAGGGATCTGATCAAATGTACTTCTACAAAAATTCAACAACACATTTTTTTTCCTATGTATTTTATTTTGACCACAATCAAGATGGAATCAATTGTTTTTAATCAATGAAAGGAAAAATAATGATACATTTATGAATTTTGGCTAAAAGCACTATTTGCACACATTCACATTTTTGAGTAATTTTGGGTGGATTTATCGCGAAAAATGTTGAGGGTGGTTGAATCAGTCCCCCATCCCCCCGTCTTCTTAGGATTAAAACTGACACCATATCTCTAGAGGACCACACCGCGAGGTGTTAAAACACACCTTAGAGACTGGACCTAAGAACATAGAGTGTAAAAGTTACAACCAATGGTGTAAAATTCCCACAGGTGTTAAACACTATTTGCTGTGTAAAAGACATGATGGCTCTTGACCTCTGTAAGAGCACCCCACGTATGTAAATCAATATACTAGTGCACATACACTCACATCATTTCTTGGAAATATAAAGTCATTCCATCGTGTATAGTTATATAAAGGATAACACAACGGAGCTGTTCACATTATGAATTTCCTCGACTCTTTGGATGGAATGTGTATGACAAGGGGGATGTGAACGGCACTGGCCTTCCATTTAAAAAAATGTAGTAAGGACTATATCTTGTATGCCATGACCTAAAAAAGCACATAACCCACAAATGGTATATTTCAAACAATTTCTTACATACAAGTTGGTTGCCCAATATAAATTGGTGCAATGTCTACAAATTATTAAAGACACTCCCATTTTAAAGAACAATTAACAAGTTTACTCCTTATTCATACTATACAACAAGTATCTTAATATGAATAGGTATATCTCCCGAATTGTATCAAAACCTTAATGACTTGCCTTCCAATTGATATTTTACAGCCTTAGATATTCCTAACATCTATCACTTAGCATGACTACATAGTCAAATAATCACAAAAAGGAAGAAATCAATAACAAGATTAAATATGCTAAAATCAAACTCCAAAATGTACACCTGAAAGACCATTCTCTTTTGGTGGGTACTTATAATTATAAGTCTGAGTTGTTCTATCTTTCACCCACCTCTTTATCTTCACTGCGTTTTTTAAATACAAATTATATATTTTAAACAAAAATATTAAGAAATGTTATGCAAGGCCTTAAATTCTCTGTTGCCATGGTATTTGCATCATGAATTTGTGTTAGAACATAATTGCATTATGTTTTCACACCCCCCCCCCCATAATCTTATCAACAGTACATCCTACCTAGAATTAAATAAACACAAAAGCATTTCCAACAGCTTTGATGATCAAAGTCACAAAAACATTCATGTCAAAGGCTAGCAGAAGATTTCAGCTGAACAGAATAGAACAACACATTTGAACAAATAAATTACTTTACTTTAATGACTCCATCAAAGTTCTAATAGATTCAAACTGTCTTGTTAACAATGAACTGTATTAGAAAGGCACACCACACAAAATTCATAAAACACCTCGGGTAAATTTGCCAACTTTTCTCCAATTAGGAATTAGATTTAACCATCATGTCATGAAAATCAACATGGAATTTTGGTTGCTACATAAATGTTGGTGAGGAAATAAACCCAAGAGGAGATTAATAATAATAATAATAACAACAATAAGCTTTTTTATATTGCGCTTAAGACATCGAAACGATGTGTCTAAGCGCTTTACAGATATATTATTACCCCGGTCATCGGATTCAATCAGTCATTCCCGCACACAATGTGTGCACATCCTCCACTCCCTAGGGAGTATTCCAGTCAGTCGCCGATGAGGCACACACAGTACTGGACAAGCTACAATGACTTTCACACCCTACCGGGTACCCATTTAGCACCTGGGTGGAGAGTGGCAAAGTGTGGATAAATGCCTTGGCAAAGGGTGCCAGACCCTGGTGGGATTTGAACACATGACCCTCTGTTTACAAAGTGAGAGTCAGAGCCACTACACCACGGCTAAAACAACCCCCCCCAAAAAAAAAAAAAAAAAAAAAATGAGGGAGGCAGGGCATTGGGGTAACAAAAAATAAATAAATGGCCTTAGATTGTTCTCAACATATGATTCTAAAATCGTCATGGAAACCAACATGCACATTTCTTTCCACTTAATCCTGGGGTCAAAGGATATATCCCAAGAGATGTTTTTTCAAATTTTTTTATTCATTCTTATTTTTTTTTTTAAGGGGTGGGGGATTTAATAGATCAACAGCATAGAATGTTCTCACTTCTTAGCCACATAGTTTATCTAAATTATTCTTTATTATTTTTTTTACAATTTCTTTGGTTCTATATTTAGTCTTAGATATATTTGCTACTGCATGAATTTGCATAATTTCTACATCAGGTGCAGGCCAACTTGATTTATTTTCTAAGTTTTCAAATGGGCTAACTGTAGAGCAGTATGAGAATAATCAATCATTAAAATTCTAGATTACATGTGAGTCTCTATCAGCAAAACTTGACAAGATTGAAGTATATATCAATTAGAATTCATTGATTGGAACTAGAAATAATGTACTCTTTGACTGTAAAATCTCTTAATGATTCTCTACAAAATTTCATGCATTGAGGTTCTCTTGTAAAACTTAGGTCTACTATTAAAAAAAATGAGGTATTTGTTTCCATTCTCAATTTAAAAGAGATGGTGAAATAGTTTTTTTAATAATTCACATTTATTCAAGGACATTTCACCCGTCTTTAAACCATCCTGAGAAGGTAGGATCCCATAGCAAAAAAAGTAAACACAACGCTTCCTTCAGCGAGCCCTACCTATCATAATTCAAGAAACAGTAAGTACCTTTAGTATTAGACTTAAAAATCTGCTGTTACAGAGGAGTTTTTTTTTAAATTTATGATTTTTTTTCCTCCTACACAGACGAATGACGGCCATTGGGCTTGTAATGGTGGAGCAAACAACCGCTGCTTAACTACAGCGTCTATGGAGAAAGGGTGCGCTTTTGCACCCTCCTCGATTAATCCTAAATTTTATCAAATACAAACAGATTTCCACCTTTCTGAAAAATATGTTGGAAAATAGCGAATTTTGATGACAAACAGATCCGGATCAACCAGGTTCTTCAAAGATCCTCGCCAGCTACAGCTCAGCTGTAGCTCCGCTGATGGCAATTGAAGAAGAACCTGGCTGATCCTTATCTATTTGTCATCAAAATTTGCTATTTTTGGGCATATTTTTTTGGAAAGGTGGTATGCTGAATGTATTTAATATAAATTTATCTTTATTTATTTCTTCCCTTTTACCCCGTCAAAAAGCAAAATTTAGGAGTTATCGAGAAGGGTACAAAAGCGCATCCTTACTCCATAGATGCTGTAGTTAAGCGGCGGTTGTTTGCTCCACCATTACGAGCCCAATGGTCGTCATCGGGCTATTGACAGAGGGGATGCCGCGGAGCCAGACGAGGTCTCAGCGGAGCATATCCCTGACAGAAGTAGACCTATTTATCGGTCTCCATATGTACTTTGGTGTTTGGTAAATGAACAGATAGAATATGACAAAGTTTTAATATTTTACATGGAATATACATGTACCATTGTGCATCCTCAATAAGACTGAAGGGATTCTACAGTACTTAGTTCAATTCAAGGTTTTTTTTACTTATTTTGACATTGTACGACTACTATGTCACAATTCAATTTTATGTGCAAAATTTCATTATGGATATTTGGGTAATAACAGTGGGCTTGAGAAATGTTAAGTCAAATCTACTGTCATATGAGTGACCATGTTATCAGTAGCTTTTAACAGTTCCTGTACTTTTTATAACAAACTCTTAGAATTTCTTCAATCTTGTTTGTAATGCACGACTAAATACTTGGAGCGGAAGGAGCATAAAGTTGCAGAGCATGTTGAAATATTTTTTTACTTTCTTTTTCCCTATGAATATTTTTCTTTCTTGTGGACAATACCTATAATAAAAACAGAAAATCAAAATGGGTTGAGTATTTTCATAAATGACTACAGGTTCCTGTAGAAAAGGAAGATAGTTTTCCACCATAAAGGACGCTTTCTTCTACGTGCAGCACTCAATATAGGCTCATTCA
The DNA here is from genome assembly GCF_018143015.1 of Lytechinus variegatus. Taxonomy (NCBI): domain Eukaryota; kingdom Metazoa; phylum Echinodermata; class Echinoidea; order Temnopleuroida; family Toxopneustidae; genus Lytechinus; species Lytechinus variegatus. The sequence continues at coordinate 6,069,641 of NC_054752.1, read as the reverse complement.
AAAATACTTCCTTGCAACTGACAAAAATGCATTTCTTATTCCATAAGGCTTAATACCTAATTTTGTAGCGTAAAAGTAGTTTTCTTGAAGAAAAAATGAACTTAATTCCATTATCATAACATTATAATTCAACAAAGGCAAATTTCCAAGAAAATATCAAACATACATATAGGCATACATATTAGTGACACAAACAAAAAGGGTTTCATAACAATAACATGAATGTCATAAAAAACATTGACGGATTTATATGTAATTTACTCAACCAAATTCCTTCAATTTAGTTAAGTGTTGCAGATATGTGTATTCATAGAGTAAGAGTTACATTACGACAAAAATATAACAAATAACAATTAAGAGCCACTTCATTTCATAATCTTTCAATAGCTAAATATCAGAAAAATAAGTGAAAACTAAATCTGAAAAATTTGAACGTCAAGAACATTTTTCAGACATTGTTTTGTATCAAACAACAGTCCGAAACTATTAAATACAATGTAAAATTAGAGCCTCTTTCATTATCGCAGAAGAGGCAATTAAAAACAAACAAAAAACATTACAAACAAAGCAAGCCATGAGAGAAGAAACAAGTGATTGATTATTAAACCTAATGAAAGAAACTAGAAATATAACACAAAAATACAACAAAATCCTTCGGCCATTTAGAAATTTTGATAAAAATCACATTTATGATTGCTGCATAGTTAATACATTAAGTGTTTATAATTTTTGTACATGCAGTATAATCACTGTCACTCATAATCACACACACGATGTTACATAAAATCCAATAAATATGGAATCCCTCAACCCGCCCTTTGTAGCGTGTTCTACAGATGGCCTCTTACGTTGATAATGTGAATTCCGAGGGCCGGTATTCAATTCAGAGAGCTGATTGCCTAAGTACAATTCTTAGCATTTTACTTGGCTAAGAAGAACACTTATATCCAGGATTCTAAGTATTTATTTGTCAGGGCTAATTTATGGAAATACTTATACATAAACAATGTGACATCACATAGTTTAAAGCCTGTGTATAGCTTTGGTAAAGGGTCAATAATGTGATTGATAATCGAATATCATCTAATATGACAGTCTTACTGAAGCGTAGAGACCGTTAGATATTTTTCCAACTGCACTTCTCTGAGAAAATTTCAAATATTCAAATCTTGGATATATAGCGCCCTCTCTCGGTGATGCTTGTTTCAAATTAAAAAATGGGCATTCAAGCACTTATCTTATAAATTTAGTGATTAGATATCCAAAAGTTACAGACAAAGAACATATCTTGAAAGTTTCAGCCCATTCCATGATTTGGAATAGGATTTAATTGAAAGACAAAAACACACAGATATTTTAATTTGATCGGGTGACCCGATAAAGTTAAATTTCCATGTAAAATCGCAAAATTTATCCTGTAAAACACATTTTCATTTCATATCCTCCACATCATAACTGTTATAGGGCATATCCATTCATATTAGCTAGCAATGAATTGGAATAGTGTTAGGTGCATTTTGGTGGATTTACCAAAACTATACACAAGCTTTAAAGGTAAATGCTAGTTTTGGTAACGATATCAAAACGAGTTCGTACAGAATCCAATGAAATGACCAACAAAGTGTCTGTTTCTATAAATAAAACGTATGTGCCAAAGGATTCTGCAAGAAATTGTGTAATTGCTGAGAAATCAGCAAATAAGCAAAGGATTTGGGTAGAGCATCGGGCCGGACAATCAAAGCAATAATCATACACTGTCCCACATGCGCTTATCTGTGTTGGGGATCTTAAGTCTGAACATTTTTCAGCGTAGATTTCAAGATTTCACAAAGTTCAGTTTATGTAACTGTACCAGATCTAGATCCTCGATGATATACTGACAATTAAGCCTTGTTTTACAGACTTTCTCATGAAACCAGTGTTTACTGCAAATACTGGAATTTCTCTTTAAGTCAAGAAATGCTCAGCACCCTCATTAACAATAGAATAATCCTCTGTGGACAGGGCACTGCTGAGGGCACATTTGACGAGGCAAAATGATAACTGCATGCAAGCTAGACTTCATGGATTTCAGACAGATGGGGGGGGGCTGACTTGGATTTAAAATGCTTAAAATTTTTTAGCTCAATTATCAAACTGAATACTGGCTCAGGTGTTCATTTCAGTCAACTCTCCACAATTTCTGTACCAAATATTTACTCGTTGTGCTTTCAATGAGGCAACTTGTCAAAAGTGAATGCCAGGCAATGCCTGTTAGCAGGAATCCCACTATACAGCCATTATGGCCCGAATTCACAAAGGTGGTTATGAAAACCCATGGTTGAGTCCATGGTTTATGCAGGTTTTCTGTATAAATTGCGCGTATTTTACCACGTATATATAAAAAATTCCAATGCTAATGCGCGCTCTTGTCACAGTGCGCCAAATTGACGCCTGTTGCCATGGTTATCCACGCTATTTTATTCATGAACCCACTGTTTGAAGAGTGGACTATGGATAAAATAGCGTATCTTACCATGGTAACAGACGTCAATTTGGCGCACTTTGACAAAAGCGCTCATCAGCACTGGGCAATTTTTATACACGTGCCCGATACGCCCTAAATTAAGCGTAATTACACAGGAAATCTACATAAACCATGACTCAACCGTGGGTTTTCAAAACCACCTTGGTGAATTTGGGCCTATTCATCTCTATAGCAGCTTTTACACTTTCCTCTTTGGTTAGTCTATGATAAAATGAGAGAATTGGTATTTAATGGAAAGCTTCTTGCAGGTTTCCTGTGGTAAAGATACGGCTCTTTCTTTTTGTCAAGGTGCCTAATTCAAATGATCATTGACTTAAATTTTCCTTTCAACTTTTAAAACATGAGGAACTTTCTATCTATGGGGATGATCAATTCTAGTTCAACATTCGCAGTGGGCAAATTTTGATGAATATTCGTAATTAAAGAGCTAACATTGCTTTGTAAATTCTGTTACTGAAAAATTTAGATGACGGATTCATTACCACCCAGTCACATGTCATGATCTCAGTACTTTTTAACAGATCTTCAAAATTTTTCAACAAACAAGCTTCAAGAGACTGGACCAAACTTTACATAGCTCATCCAAAGTATTATCTGTCGGTCTAGAAATGCCAGATTTTCCTTATACCTTGACTAGGTTTTCTCCTAACGTTCACTTAGCATACCTGTCTAATGGCGAATCCCTAACAGCCAATCGCCTGCCATGATATCAGTAGCTGTTAACAGTATTTTGTCATTTTCAAACATAACTAATAAAATCCTTATCTGTCCATGCCGAAAGGCCAGTTTATCTCTTTATCTTCACTACGCATTTTCTGTAAAATGTGTACAATGCTTTACCAGTGAATTAAAGATAAATTAAGTATTGGTAACGATCTCAAAATGACTTTTTACAGAATCTAATATAATGACCACCCAAGTGTCTGTTTGTATGAATAAAAATATGAATAAAAATATGTGCCAAGGATTCTGGAAGGAATTGTGTAATTGCTGAGAAATCAGCAAAATAAGCGCGGATACGGTCACTTCCGTCGGGTCTTTACTCTAGCAATAATACACTATCCCACGTGTGCCTATTTGAGTTGGTGATCTTCAGTGTGAACATTTTTCAGCGTAGATTTCAAGATTTCACAAAGTTCAGTTTATGTAACTTTACCAGATCTAGATCCTCGATGATATACTGACAATTGAGCCTGGTTTTATAGACTTTCTCATGAAATCAGTGTTTACTGCAACTACTGGCATTTCTCTTTAAAACTATTTACCAACGAAGACCATGCTACTTGTCTCCAAATGGCACTATTCATGCACAGGTTATTTCCACTGTTCCTTTGTTTTTCAAATCAAAAGATCGCTTTATCGATATGCAAGTGGAACAGGGGAAAAAAACGAGGTAGAGGAGGAAAAAGATGTCCAATGTCTAATATCAAATCTTGGAAGGCATTCTCTCCGATGGTCCAATTAGCATGGGCTCTCTTGTTTTTTTCACTGGAACATTATTCTCATCAGATAACATCCTAAAAGGAGATTTCTTATCTGGGTCTCATAAAACGCTTCCGGATCCATTGCGGGACTGAACGATCTCTTGATTCCGGACTTTCCGCATTTACATGTACGTCGGGAATACTCTCTACAATTCCACCAATTCCTTTGCAACTGCAAGTCATATCACAATGGAGAGCTGATAGGCTCTTGTCGAAAGTTGGTGGACCGGGTCAGCATCGGAATCTCTTGACTCGGGACAACGACATATTTGCAATTGTTCGTCCGGTGCAATTCTTTGACGATCTGCTGGCCCAGTCCACCAACTTTCAACGAAAGCCTTTCAGATCTCCCATTTTGATTTTAATTGCATTTTCAAAGAAAACGGTGCGTTGTTGAGAGTTTCCTCCAAGTAAGTGCGGAAAGTCGCTATTATTTCCTATCCGTGGTACAAACGGACAGCACAATCAATCAATAACTATCAATCAGAGCCCTGAAACCTGTATAAACATAAACCTTAGCGATTGATATTGAGGATGAATTAGGTAGGATTAGTTGCATTACTTAATGTATAAAAAAAATCAGCCTATCAAGGTTTGAGGTGATTTTATAGTACTCTATTCATCTCCCACAAACAATGATGCAAAATACTTATATAAAACAAGAAAGGTCATGAAAAAATCAACCAAAATGGTTATAATGATGATCAATCGATTCTCAAAAGACAAATGAAAGTAATTAAATGGACAAGGACAGATAGAAAAAATTCATGAGAGTTGACGAAAATCATGAATTATTACAAAATCTTCATGATTATCCCTTCTTTATCAATGACTTCTATAGTAACAGAACATTAATAACATCATGTGTCAGATCATCAACCCATTGGCTACTGGTCGAGTTGGCAGTGGGTTAACCTGTACACTAATGAATTCTATTTTCATAGGATTTATACAGGAACCATATGGTTCCAGGGGTCAATGGGTTAAGCTGTTGATTACAGAATTCTGTAGTTCCCATTGGCTTTTTAAAAGGACCATATGGTTCCAGAGGTCAATGGATTAAGCTTTTGATTACAGAATTCTGTAGTTCCCATAGGCTTTTTAAAAGGACCATATGGTTCCAAAAGGCAATGGGTTAAGCTGCTGATTACAGAATTCTGTAGCTCCCGTTGGCTTTTTAAAAGGACCATATGGTTCCAGTAGGTAATGGGTTAAGCTGTTGATTACAGAATTCTGTAATCAATAGCTTAACCCATTACCTTCTGCTTAACCCATTACCTACTACTGTTAGTTCCCAAAGGCTTTGGGCATGGACCATACTTTCCTGTAAGTAATGGATCCATTTCTCTCATCTTAATTCTAATCATTGTTATTCCTACAAGACACAATAAAAACCAACTCCACGAGGCTGAGATCATTTATCAGTACATCATCCCAATTATTTCCTGTGCTATGAATAGAAAAAGGATCGGAGAGCATCTCTCCTTGCTATCAGGTGGGCGGAATCAGTCCATACAGGTCCCAGTAACCCATAGACAATTAATGCGTTATTGTCATCTCATAAAAGCCAAAGCCACTGTCTCACGTTCGTTGGTGATCTGCAGCTGGCGCATCTCTGACAACAATGTTTATGTACACTCCTATATCCTCTGAGGGAGGGCGCTATTACGTTACGTCATGACGTCAAATGCATAAGTCTATGGTGTCCTCTCACTTCTAGTCACGTGTAGTACATAGATTAGTCAGTTACTGGACTCACAGATTCGAATATAACTACAGGGGCCCATAACACAAAGATTTAGAAGATTTTTCTCTGATTGATTGCATTGACTACAGTGTACAAGTAATCGTGAAAATCAAGTTTACGATTAATTGCTATCCTTTGTGTTATGGGAACCTGTTGATCCTCAAAGGCAAGAAAAGTTCATTCAACTCTTTCTCCAAGAGCTGAGAGTAGGCGGGGCTACCGCCCAGACGTCATGGAGATGTCAATCAACTCCCACTGTTGCCCCGGTGACCCATTGCACTTGGCGACGCTGGGCGTGTCCTTCCCGCCACTGGCTTTTTCTAAACATAACCCACTGGGACTGTGGACAAAAGATTTGGCCTGCAAAAAGAGAGGGGGGAAAAATGAAATACAAAATTTTACCAAAGTTGCAAAAAACATTGAAATCAAAAGGTGTAAGATTAAAACTGTTGCTAATTGTATAAAGCATATAGATTTATAATATCTAATTGTCAATTTTACCAACATATCAATAAAGCTGGCTCAATCTGGTATACAACTTACATTTAAAGCTTCACTTTGGATTATTCTTATTCAAACATGCTCACCACTGCTTGCAAGAGTTTAAGAGCAAAGACTCAGATTATTAGTACTGATATATTTACAAAACCCATGAAATAATATCCTTTGGCAGTACAAATTAAGCACAACACATTCCACATAAGTAAAACAAGGATATACTGCACATTAAAAACTCCCAATACATATTTCAATTAGGCTCAACTAAGTGTACATTCAGTGTTTTTCCCCCTCTTCACATAATGCATTTTTTATGAACCTCTGGCAAAAAAGGAGTTTACATGTTATCAAAATCCAGCTTTACATAACATTTCCAAGTCATAGAATAGGGATGCCAGTTGGAATTGATCAGAGGGCCTGAAAATCACCTAGAACACAATATTTTGTACACAAAAATGCTAAAACTACCTGAATTCAGGCTTTTGCCTGAAAACTGGCATCCCAGCATAGAATTCCCCCGCAAAGCAAATCAATCGTGAGATCAGATTCAGTGCACTGTAGCATCCAATAATACAGATTTCAGTTCACTTTAAAGAGCTAAAAAAGGGGAAAGTCCCTACTTTTGCTACATGAAAAACAACCAATAGGATAGTTTCACAGAGGGCCTAGTCTGGCTAATGTAGCGATGCAAGAAATCTGTATTCATTGCAAGTCTGTTTTCATTCCTACAATCAATCACAAGTCTATTGATTGATTGCAAATATGTACAAAATATAAATACATTATACTAAAGGGGTACGCCAGGCTGAAATAATATGATTTGAACAGAAAATTCAGACAAACACTGAAAATTTGAGCAAAATCGGACAAGAAATAACAAAATTTTACATTTTATAGATTTGCATTATTTCAGTCTTCATGAATATTTACTTATTAAATCTATGATGTCATTCCCTCTTTGTTCTTTTGTATTTTATTACATGAAATTATGTTCATTCAAATTTTGTCCCTAATAATAAAAGAATTGGATTGACAACTTATTCATTGCAACTTATTTCATTATCAGGGAGATATACCATACATGTACCCACAATGTCTGAAAATATGAAATAATAATATCATGTAAAAACATAAAAGGAAAAGTGTGGACATGACATCATCGGCCCAGCTAATGAATATTCATGAAGATGTGCACATTACTGTTATCACAAAATATCGCTATAATGTAAATTCATTTGTCATTTGTTACCAGATCTGGGTGAAATTTTCAGCACTTTGCTCACTAAATATTACTTTATTTATTGAAATTTAATTGATTTCACCCCAAAGTACACCTTTAATACTATCACATAAAAAAAAACAATTGTAACGGTACTTACATCTTCTTTATAAAGCCACTCCTGGTTGCCATGTTTACCATGGCATTTAATCATAACAACGTCTTTATAATGAGAATTGGCTGAGGCATCTAAACATAGATCATCATGCTTGATCTCATTCTGTTTAGTGAGGGCAAATATCTGGGAAGAAAACAGGGAAAAACACATTATTTACTTTGTATTATATATTTTTATTATTTACACATATGACATCCGGTTGAAGAAGACCCACTAAGGGTAAGTCCTTGAAGTTACAAGCATGCACATTCTGATTATTAAAACAGGAAAGGCAACCCAACTGTAAGTTCCCATAATTTACTTTCAGAGTGCAAGAATTCCAACGATCTTGTAAAAATCCATGCCAAAGTTCTTGTAAGTTTGACGAGTACCTACTATTTTCTTTTGTGAATATTACAAAAAAAATGTTCACATTGGCAAAAATACGGTATTTTCTGATCTGGGTAGAACAAGATAAATTTCCCATAAAAAAAATACCTGGTATTCTTCAACTCAGAGTCAGTCTGAATATGCCTGTAGAAAATTTTTATTTCTCTCTGGCAAAATTTCATCAACAATTTAAATGTTTGTTGTACATGCACTGTACATGCTGGCAAATTCAAACATACAATATCTTTCGCATCCTACCGGGTACCCATTTAGCACCTGGGTTGAGAGTGGCAAAGTGTGGATGAATGCCTTGCCAAAGGACGCGAGACCGCGGTGGGATTCGAACACACAACCCTCTGTTTACAAGGCGAGAGTCAGAACCACTACACCACGGCTCTTCCACTTATACAATTTAGTAGCAATACATGCCTACTCCCCAATTAAAAGTCAGTATAAATATTTTTCAGTTATCAAATATGATGCTGACAGGCAGGCATAAAGTATACACACATGTACTGCTCCTCTAAATTTCCAAAATATGCAAGAAATTCAATTCACTTTGCATGCATGCATGAATGCAACTAATGCTGGGATATTTGAAGATTTTACTGTAAAGTTAACTGCCGATATGAGAGAAAAAAGGAACGTGGCCGGCACGAAAACCAAGAAGCAAATGAAAAGGACGTCAAAAACTTTAGCACTCTAGAAATATAGCAGTGCTCTAGAATGGAAGAGATTATAGTGGATATATTGGATAAAGTGATGATGCAATCTGCCAATATCTGATTCCAGTTGCAATAGTAACTTTGCCAAAAGTTCATAAATCTCCATACTGTTCCAGCTAGAAAAATCATTTTTGTCTCAAGCTCACTTTAATCCCCTGATAAACTTAAGCAGAGCTCCTAATATGGATTTTAATTTTTTTCCATTTTCATACATTTCTATTTATTTATTTATCTATTTATTTATTTATTCAACTATCTATCTATCTATTCATTAATCAATTAATTAATTAATTAATTTATTTATTTATTTATTTATTCACTTATCTATTTATTTGATTATTTATTTAATTATTCATTTATTCACTCATTCATATATTTATTTATATTTCCTTACTTTCATTTGTTTATTTATTTTATTATCATTTTTTTCTTTGGGTCAGTGATTAGATTCCTATATAAATATATATATATTTGAAACAGTTCTTCTATTTAACAGATTAAGAATGACACCATAACTTTGTTTTATGTGTCTTCTCCTTAAAAAATAAAATCTAAAGAAATAAAAATTAAACTTTTTTTTTTAATTTAGCTCTATTCTTTCAATCAGATTAATTTAATTTTATTCAGTAGGGGGTTGTGGGAGGGAGCGACATCTGAATTTGAATTTTTGAATTCAAAAATACACATGTAAACATGCATGCCCAGTAGAAAAGCCCAAGTTTCGTTGTTCACGATATGCAAATTCTTGAGTTCAGAAATAAACATGTATCCCAAATACACTGTTGTAGAAAAGCCCAAGTTTTGTTGTTCACGATATGCAAATTCTTGAGTTCAGAAATAAACATGTATCCCCAATACAATGTTGTAGAAAAGCCCAAGTTTTGTTGTTCACGATATGCAAATTCTTGAGTTCAGAAATAAACATGTATCCCCAATACACTGTTGTAGAAAAGCCCAAGTTTTGTTGTTCACGATATGCAAATTCTTGAGTTCAGAAATAAACATGTATCCCCAATACACTGTTGTTGAAAAGCCCCTGTTTTATTGTTCACGATATGCAAATTCTTGAGTTCAGAAATAAACATGTATCCCCAATACAATGTTGTAGAAAAGCCCAAGTTTTGTTGTTCAAGATATTTAAATTCTTTGTACTCCTGAAATCTGGCTTCCTATTGACAAGGTCTCATCACTGTCCATGTTATGGATTCTTATCATTCTTGCCACATAGGAGAGTAGCCTTCGAGATCTGTAAAATACTATGTCAACATTGCCGAAATATGAATAAAAAAAGTATTGCCAATTTGAAGTCATTAAACAATAAATGAAGACCCAAATACATGTTCAAAATAATACCACCATGTTTATATATAGCGCATATCACTGCCAAATGCGCTTAATTGGATATCATTACCCTGGCTTTAGCCTCGCAGCCTTTTACAGCGCGTTGGCATTTCAAGGAATAAATTCCTGCCAGGTACCCATTTACCTCACCCGGATCGAGTGCAGCACAATGTTGATCAATTTCTTGCCGAAGGAAATTACGCCATGGCTGGGATTCGAACCCACGACCTCTGTTTCAAAGTCCGAAGACTAATCCACTGGGCCACAACGCTCCACACGTTCATATAGCTTTCTATCAGGCACCATGCATTCCACTACCCATGCACTATTATTTGTTTTTTTATTATGCCATCTTGGCTGGTGGTATATTGTTTACCGCTGTGTTATAGTACTGTGTTAACTCCTGCAAGCAAATATGAACACACACAATACAAAATACATTATGAATGAACAAAACAAAACAATGAATTAAGAAAACAAAATAAGACAAAATGTACAAAATGCATGGTACACAGTTCGGAAAATATTTGTTAGACCACTTTCCTAATAAAATCCCATAGGTAACATTCTATTTAAGACAACATATTTCCTTTTGGATTCTCTCATTCTGATATAAATTTTTAAATTAATGAAATACCTGAATTCTCCTGAATCCTATTACAGTGAACCGGGGGGGGGGGGTTAAACTCTGGGGCCCTGTTTCAAAAAACTTTTTATAATAATGTATTTGCAATAGCAACTTTAAGCAAATGAAAATCATTCGATTTGATTGGCTGACAGTGAACTTGTTACAGAAATTTTTACATTTGTTACAATAACAAGTCATTGTGAAGCAGGAACCCTTGGACATTGGCCAACCTGCATGAATAGCTTTGAATGCCTCCCATAAGACCACTTTGGCCCGTATTCTGAACTCGGGTTTAAATTAAACCCTGGTTTAAAGTTGTGGTTTAACTTAACTATAGATAGCCAGTTGGGTCACAAATCCCTAACAGTACACAATCCATTTATTAAATCATATGACACCCAAATTGTTCATAACTGTCTGGGAATGATAACTGAAGTATTTGTCTTCATTACGAAAGCCAAAGGCAACAAAATATTAAGTAAACATAAGAAATATACAATATAAACAGATTTTTTTTTTATTTTGGCTCCCCATAATTTTAGCACAGAGTAAGACCATTAATAGTCTGAGTTAAACTTGATTTCAGAATACAGCCCCATGAGTTCTATTTTACAAAAACTTATCATATGCTAGGATTCTATGGCAAAGCAGCTCTCAGCCAATCAATAGCACCATATCAGGAGCTAACAGTGTAGCTTATAGATGTTTTCCATTAATAACAAGTTTTATGAAACAGGGACCAATACAGTGACAGTACATATCTGGTATCTGTCAATGGTGACATAAAATGACAAAAGGGGATAAAATGTGTTTACCTGCAGAACTCAGACCTCAGATAAACACCCCAGCTCATAAATAAATAAAACTTCATGGCCCGTATTCTGAAGTCAGGTTTAACTTAGACCACAGTCTGGTCTAACTCTGTGCTAAAATTATGGGGAGCCCAAAATTCAAAAGTTCTATTTATATTGTATATTTTTTTATTTTTACTATATTGTTTCCTTTTGCTGTCATAATGAAGAAAATACTTTAGTTATCATTTCTGGACAATTATGAACAATTTGGGTGTCATACGAGTTGATAAATGGATTGTGTACTGCTAGGGATTTGTGCCCCAATTGGCTATCCATAGTTAAACCACAACTTTGAACCAGGGTTTTCTAAGTTCAGAATACGGGCCAATGACTTTTCTGGTGTTTTTCAAATGCAGGATACATGACATGGGGGATATTGCTGAAAGAGTTGCAGTGGAAATCGACAACACAAATCAAACACGGTATGATTTTTGACCAATCAGAGGTCTGTATTTGATATCATATGGACCCCATGGAAGAACAGTATAGTCATGTCCACTAAACTGAAAATGGGCAATCCATCTGTTTTGCTTTTTTTTTTTATCCGGAAAATAAATACTATACTATACTATATCAGTGCTCAAGTTTTAAAGATGCATTCAAATGTATTCAAATCTTTCTTGGGCCCGTTCCGTTGCATAAAACCTTTTTACCTGAGAAAACTCAGGTTGTTTTTACCAGAGTTTTTGCCCTGTGTTAAAGTCAATGGCAGAAATCAGACTAACCTTACATGTAGTTTTTTCAAAATCTAAATCATGCTTTTGGACAATCTTATTTAAATTCCACGCCTACCTTCAGAAAACACCCTCTTTCCGTTTTTTTGTTATCATGGATGCTGACGATGAGTTTCCCTTGTTTGTGTTAGTAGTGGAAAATCTTGTGAATTTGTGTGTAATTTCAGAGCTGCCAACCAGAATCAAGACTATTTCAACATATGAAAAGACGAAAATCGGTATTTTCAAAGAAATACCCTCTACAGGACAACACAAAAAAATTTAACTTCAGAAATCCATATTTCAGAAATATGGAACCATCAATATTTTCTCCTTTTTCAGTACTTTATGCTGAAATCTGTACTAATCGGCAGCTGCGTAATTTGCATCATTTTATCAAGTGGAATGAATAAATCTTGAATTTGGAAGTGACCCCTGACCCTTACCCCCTTCCCCTGGAGGTTAATGGAGGTTGATAATAATAACAATAATAATATACCCAGTAAGCATATTTACCCAGGGTAGCCACTTCAGTTTCAAAAACTGTTCTACCAGTGGGCCCTGCTTTTATTATTACCCCGGCTTTAGCTGAGCTGCCTAGGCGCCCAAGCATTCAAGGAATTTCTTCCTGCCGGGTACCCATTCACCTCATCTGGGTTGAGTGCAGCACCATGTGGATGAGTTTCTTGCTGAAGGAAATTACGCCATGGCTGGGATTCAAACCCACGACCCTCTGTTTCAAAGTCAGAAGACTAATCCACTGGGCCACAACGCTCCACGTCGATCCATGCCATTGAATGCCCTTGTGTGACTCACCTGGTTACCCCCTTGACCATGGCATGAGAAGATTCCCACCTTCTCGTTCTCCTTCCTCCCCATATTATCTAGGCACTTATGAGTTTCTATATTACGGATCTGCAGAAAAGAAATGAAAAAAAAACATACATTTGAATTAGAAAGTGATATTTAAATATAAACAGGTCTCAATGTAAAAGCCACTTCCATATTTTTACATTTTTGTTAGTAGTAAAGCAATTATGAGGCACTTATGAGTTTCGATATTGCGGATCTGCAGAAAAAAAATCAAAAAAATTTATAAATTTCAATTAGAAATAATAATACGAGGTTGCTTGTATAGCGCATATCACTACCCATGGGTGTCTCTATGCGCTTCATAGAAAAATAGACAAAGAAGAGAGAGGATTGAAGCTATTATGTAGACTGTCTCAATCATAAAACTGCTCAAACAAACAAATACGTTTTGAGGCGACTTTTGAATGCAGAGCATGTAGATGCCTCCTTAATGGAAGAAGGGATCGTATTCCAAAGTTTTGGGGCAGCATGACAAAATGATCTCTCTCCATAGAACGTGGTCTGAAAAACCGGACACTTAAGCAGATATCTCTGAGACGGATTACGTGAAGGGACATATCTTATTAATTTCTCACTGAGATATTCAGGGGCCAAGGAATTAAAGTTCAAGTCCACCCCAGAAAAATGTTGATTTGAATAAATAGAGAAAAATCAAACTAGCATAACGCTGAAAATTTCATCAAAATCGGATTTAAAATAAGTTATAGCATTTAAAAGTTTCGCTATTTTCACAAAACAGTGATATGCACAACTCGGTGACATGCAAATGTGTCAGTTGATGATGTCCATCACTCACTATTTCTTTTGTTTTTTAATTTTTTGAATTATACAATATTTCATTTTTTACAGATTTGACAATGAGGAACAACTTGACTGAATCATATAGTATGAAACAATGCTCATTCCATATGTTCATGGAGGAATTAATCTTTAACTTGTCAATGAGGAGAAAATTAGAATATTTCATATTTTATATAATAAAATACAAAAGAAAAAGTGAGTGAATGATGTCATCAGTCTTCTCATTTGCATAGTGACCAGGATGTGCATATACCTGTTTTGTGAAATTAAGCAAAAATTTAAAATGGCACAACTTCTTATTTTAAATCCTATTTTGATGAAATTTTCAGTGTTATGCTTGTTGGATTTTTTCTTTTTATTCAAATCAACTTTTTGTTGGGGTGGACTTGACCTTTAAGACATTGATAGGTAAGTAACAGTTGCTTAAGTTTATATGTGATTTGATCGGACGCCAGTGTAACTGTTTCAGGACAGGTGTTATGGGAGAATACTTCTTTAATAGTTCGGGTTAGAAAGTGATATTTAAATATAAACAGGTCCCAATGTCAAATGCCACTTCCATGTTTTTACATAAATTTTTGTTAGTAGTAGAGCAATTATGAGGCATTTATGAGTTTCCATATTGCAGATCTGCAGAAAAGAAATGAAAAATACATAAAAAATGTAAATTACAAAGCGATACATAATATAAACAGGTCCTGTTGTAAGGTGCAATTACTATAGTACTTTTACACTTTTGTTTGTAGTAAGCAATTATGAGGTACTTATGAGTTTCGATATTGCGGATCTGCAGAAAAGAAATTTAAAAATACATAAAAAATGTAAATTACAAAGCGATATATAATATAAACAGGTCCTGTTGTAAGGTGCAATTACTACAGTACTTTTACACTTTTGTTTGTAGTAAGCAATTATAAGGTACTTATGAGTTTCTATAATATGGATCTGCAGACAAGAAGATATAAAAAATACACATATTTCAATTACAAAGTGATATTTCAATAAAAATAGGTCCTGTTATAAAGCGCAACTACGATACTTTTACATTTTTTGTTAGAAGTACAGCGATATTTCAGTTTATGGTGTTCTCTAACCCCCTAAAAGATAAAAGAGACCTACAAAAAGAGAATGAACATTAGTAATACTCTATTGTACTGAATATTTAATACCATATCATTATCTTAGTCACCTCACCTGGGCCAAGTGCAGCTTTGTGTGGATACATTTCTTGAGGAAGAAAAATATTGCCCGAAGTAGAAGATTTCATCATATGGAATATGAAATCAAATAAAACCAAACCTCAACTGAGGTATCTAACTTAAGCAATACAAAAAGTGATGAACAAAATAGGGCAACATCTTAAGCATGAATGCCAAAGATTAAGAAAAATAAGAGACAGACAAATGATTTAAAAAAAATCATGTCAATTATTGAAGATTCACTTGATATTATAATTAACTGCAGTGTCCGTTTCGATACAATATGATTATCATTAACAATGCTGTGGGAGGGAGAATAATCAAACTGGATAATATCCGTCATCATGGATTAAGCCCAATTAGAAGTATGCATCAATTAAAGATTAAGACCAAGGCCCCGTCTTACAGGGAATTGCAATTGATCCGATCAACCACAACTATGGATGGCCAGCAACGTCAACATCTAAAATGAAAATTTCTTCAAAATATTTTCTAGATGTGATGTATATTCATCATTTCTCTGACAATTCAGTGTGCTTCTCTTTGCTAGGACATTGTGCAAATTTGCACAAAGTTCCATACAACTGAGATTGATCGAATCAATAGACCAGTTCGTAGTTGCTTCATGGACAATTTTGGTCAAATTACCTTTCATTTCTTTCATTATGATAGGCAGATTTCAAAGCAAGATATTATGCAAGCTTGCCTTACATAGCAGGATGAAGAAATTGAATAGACCAGGTGCCTAGAATAGCACACCAATGAACACTCTATGAAGGTATTTGTTGCATTCCTCCTTTGAATGCATATCATAGCATGTTGCGCAATGTACTTGGCAAACTGTGAAATACCAGTCGTCCGTAAACGTATTGTTGTTTTTTTGTGGATGTTAATGAAAACCACATTTCAAAAGAATATATGAATAATCGAGACATCTAAGTTGGTGCTTATCTCATTAGATCTTAAACCACCATGTCACTTTAGTACAAATGACCTTCCTCTGACCATGCGTAGAATCTTTTGATCATGTGCAGAAAGGAATTATGACCTGGCTTATTGGAACTCTTTGTAAGATAGGGCCCTGGGTCCCCTTAGCATAAAGCTTAGCAATAAGCCAGTTCGTAGTTCCTTTCTGCGCATGATCAAAAGATTCTACGCATGATCAGTGGAAGGTCATTTGTACTAAAGTGACGTGGTGGTTTAAAATCTAATGAGATAAGCATCAATGTTGTCTTGATTATTCATATATTCTTTTGAATTGTGGTTTTCATTTACATCCACAAAAAAAAACAATGCGTCCATGAACGACTGGTATTTCACAGTTTGCCAAGTACATTGTGCAACATGCTATGATACGCATTCAAAGTAGGAATGCAACAAATACCTTCATAAAGTGTTCATTGGTGTGCTATTCTCGTCACCTAGTCTATTCAATTTCTTCATCCTGCTATGTAAGGCAAGCTTACGTAATATCTTGCTTTGAAATTAGCCTATCATAATGTAAGAAATGAAAGGTTATTTGACAAAAATTGTCCACAAAGTAACTACGAACTGGTCTATTGACCATGCACAATATTGATCATGCGACCAATTATAGAAATCACCCCACAATCGATCACTATGTGTTTCGTGTTAACTGGGCCCTGACGTCAAGAAATCCTAATCACTTGTATGAGCCAATTAAGGAAAGTCTCAATTAGTGTACCAAAAAAGTACATGTACATGTACCAATTAGTTTAGCAAAAAAAGTAAATTGTGTCCGACAACAATACTCCATTAATCTTTATGGAACAACTTATGACTGATTAGCAATTCTAGACCTCTACTTGTGACACGAATATTGAGTTTAAAATTATCAAAAAATTTACACAATACACTTTAATATGACAATTTTACATTTTTTGCTAGTATCAGAGCAACCAAAACCTTGAGAATTTTATAATAAAAGTTGGATTTTATTAAAAAAGAAACCCATGAAAAATCTTCAGATATGTGTCAAGAATACGACTGATATCAAAAAGACCGATTCATGCAACTGAATCTTTTCCGGTTTCATTTTGCATTCATCGTTTTTTGTAGAATGTTCTAAAAAGTGGGAATGCCAAGAACCCTACTCACTACTGTGAAGAACAAGCTCACTTACATATTATTGTAATCTTAACTAGACTTTATTCTCCTTATAATAGAGAGATTGACATTCTCGATTACATTTGTGTTTGGACAGAAATGTGGATCTCGAAATTAGATCTACATCTAAAAACTGTGCGCTACTTTATTGGCCCTGTTCATATTCACACTGGAAACATCTTTAAATTATCTGATTATGTGTTGACCATTTCCCATAAGAAAACCATGTTCATACAAGCAGCAAGATGGTGAAAATACTGCATTGCCATGAAACTGTGAGCTACTTCATTGGCCCTATCCACACTCAGACCGGAAACATCTATCTAACCTTAATATCTGATTATGTGCTGACCATTTTTCATAAGAAAACCCTGTTCATACAAGCAGTGAGATGGTGAAAATACTGCATTGCCTAAAACTGTGAGCTACTTCATTGGCCCTATCCACACTCAGACCGGAAACATCTATCTAACCTTAATATCTGATTATGTGCTGACCATTTTTCATAAGAAAACCCTGTTCATACAAGCAGTGAGATGGTGAAAATACTGCATTGCCGAGAAACTGTGAGCTACTTCATTGGCCCTATCCACACTCAGACTGGAAACGTCTATTCAACTTTAAAATCTGATTATGTGCTGACCATTTCCCATAAGAAAACCATGTTCATGCAAGCAGCAAGACGGTGAAAATACTGCATAGGCTATAAACTGTGGGCTACTTCATGGGCCCTATCCACACTCAGACCAGAAACGTCTATTTAATTTTATTATCTGATTATGTGCTGACAATTTTTCATAAGAAAACCCTGTTCATACAAGCAATGAGATGGTGAAAATACTGCATTGCCGAGAAACTGTGAGCTACTTCATGGGCCCTATTCACAATCAGACTGGAAACGTCTACATAAATTATCCAATTATCTGCTGGTAATATTGTATATGAAAATGATTAAACAAGAAATTGAATGGAATATTCCTATGATGACTATCATCTTTGGACAGTAGAATGTTTCATGTTTCAATGCTCACTTCAAACGTTTCATTCCTATACGTACAGTGTACATTGTATCACCAGCCAATCATAAAGGCCACCACGCACCTTACGACGGCCTTCGATCCGATTTTGGAACAAATCACATTTTGCTATTTTTCTGAGAATATGAATGGAACATGTCATTTTATTGCAGGTTGAAATTAATTGAAAGAATACTATTATAACCACTTTGAAAGAATGCAAGCCTTTATTTTGGAGTAAAGGCCAATTAATACCCCTTTCATAAACCCACTTACTATGAATTAGGCGGATAATAGCAGCATAATTTGGTCGTAAAATTGGAGGAGGACAAGAGTTATCCGCATTACTCTGATGCTGCTATTATCCGCATAATAGCGGCATCGGGATAAGATTTTGAGTTTATGAACGCATTTCCAAATAATGCGGATAATTGCCATGGTGCGGTCACAAGGTCACCCTTTTCCAACACAACCGCATCGGAGGGGGCGTGTCCAGTTGTCATGGCGATTATCCGCCTTTTTCAGGACGGGCGCTCGTAAAAATAATGCGGCTTATTTTCGGAGTTTATGAACGCAATTTTTATTGAATTATCCGCATTACTCTTAGGCGGCTAATTGGAGGATAGGTTTATGAAAAGGGTATAAGTCTCAAATCGTAGCTAATCTTACGACCGCTATGACGTCATTACGACTAGATATTAAATTTGCTTTGATTCTAAGAACTCAAGGATATTAGCATAGTCACAGATTTGAAGATATGTGTATTCGTACGATGATTTTGAACATTACACAGTAAGATATTCCAAGTCTCAATATTAGCATCAAATTCTACTTCGTGTTATACCAAAATTGGGTCGCAGACCGATCGTAAGGTGTGCGGGTGCCTTAAGATGGGTAGTGCCTTGTGAATCCAAATTGGGAGCATTCTAAAGAACTTTGTCTTCCTCCAATAGAGACCAGTGTCTCTTAATACATTGAATTCTTAACATTCCAGTGATTTATATAGTGCCATGTCTGAATAAACACTGTTAAACCTAAGGTACAATCATTATACACACTAAATTGGCAACTCCATTAAAACAATTAAATAACTAATTAAAAAAAAAACCTGGTAACTTTTCTTTCAAATTCTGATTATCATAATTCATTTCCATTCACGTTATATCCATATTTAATATTTTCAAATTAATGATGGTTGCCAATCTGAAGATCAAACAATCTTTTATGGCAGCAGTGTACCTTGCATGTACCTCCCATGTACTACCTTGCTTACATGCATAGAACTGAATCTCCAGCGATCATCAAGTGCCTCACACAGATACTAACCCTGGTGACATCTTGCACTTGAGCAATGAAACACTTGTCTACACTCACTTTAAACAGCCAAAGACCAATTCTTCCAAAGTAAAAATAAAATACTCTAAATTGGCAAATCAATGAGAATTATCAAATTACTATAGAAAAATGCAAATTGGCAACTTTTCTTATAAATTTTGCCTCATCATTCATTTCAACCCGTGTTCCATATCAATATTTTCAAATTAATGAACGTTGGCAATTTGATGAGCAAATACAGATCAAACTTTCTCTTACATGGCAACAGTGTACCTTGCATGTACCTCCTACCAACTACCCTACTTTAATACATATATGCATAGAACTGAACCTCCAGCGCTCATCAAGTGCCTCACACAGATACTAACCCTGGTGACATCTTGCACTTGAGCAATGAAACACTTGTCTACACTCACTTTAAACAGCCAAAGACCAATTCTTCCAAAGTAAAAATAAAATACTCTAAATTGGCAAATCCATGAACATGATAAAATTACTATAGAAAAATGCAAATTGGCAACTTTAAAAAAAATTTGCCTCATCATTCATTTCAACCTGTGTTCCATATCAATATTTTCAAATTAATGAATGTTGTCAATTTGATGAGCAAATACAGATCCAACTTTCTCTTACATGGCAGCAGTGTACCTTGCATGTACCTCCTACCTACTGCCCTACTTACATGCATAGAACTGAACCTCCAGCGATCATCAAGTGCCTCACACTAACCCTGGTGACTTTGTGCACTTGAGAAACGAAACACTATACTCACTTTAAACAGTCAAAGACCAATTCTTCCACGTTCTCATTTTATGCGCCGAGAAGCTCTAGGGAGCTCTAACAGCACTTCTTGGTGATGTCAAGGCCGAAATGCATATAGGCTACATGTAATATGGTGCAGGGTTGTTGTCGTCGTGTGTTACTCTAATTTCAATTGTTGTGCAGGAAATGTCATGAAATGTTGTAATTTTCAAAATTTGGGTGTTTTATATTATCTGATTCATTTCTTGACGGCTTTATTCTGTTTAGTCAAGATTTGTCTCAAAATGCTGGATGTATTTCAACTATCTCTCCAAAGTTTTTAAGGAAATTTCTTCCTTCGTGAATTGACATGATGACAGAGAGAGGCAAAGGATATTATCTCTTTCAAATTCTATTACATACATGTAACATTCTAAAAATATATATAGAATCATGGCCCTGCATCATTTTGGGGGTAGAACCACTGGTATAATTCAAAAGGTAGTAATGATGAGGTGGAGGGATCCGGATAAGAAAATGGAACCAGGAAACCATAAAATACTTTGGAATAAATTTTAGGACACAAAATCACATCGAAAAAAGAGTGGACCGATTTGAAAAAGCAACCAAACAAGATAGGATTAGAATTACATATATACTACACTGCCGTACTTTGGCAAAAGGAAGCAAGTGATAAAAGTTTCATTTGTTGTAAATGAGCAATGTGTGTTCGTCAACTCAACAGCAGATTTTCTTCAATATCTTTACATAGAACAGTCATTTCTTCCCCAGATTTTGCCTGAACATGCAACATACAAAGAGTGTTTCAGAAACAACATTGACTCAGTTGACTGATGTGTCACTTGCTTCCTTTTGACAAAGTTGGGCAGTACAGATACTTTATGAAACCTGACACCCACTCTGCCAGTCAGAGAGCAGTTGTAACAGTTTCCTCTGTGCATCTTGGCCCTCTGGGACACTTGAACCTTCGATTACATTCTCTCTATCCTCCAGGCTATATATTCATCCAAACTTACAGATTTGTTTTTTTCTCGACAGGATGACACTTCCGAAGACCCCATTCTTCCTTAAGATGCTTTCATATCCGATCGATCATGAGAATGTAAATACCAAATCATCACTACTTATTCATTTTTACTCAATTATCATTTTGATTGTTAGTTAGGTAATTCTTTCCCTGTTTCTGCTTTACTTGTTCAAATGATATGTTATCTTATTTGGGTCGGCCGTACACAAGGCCAATTTCTGTTTGGCTGCTACCCTTTCAGTATAATACTTTATTTATGTCTATGTCTGATTTATTTCATGTTTGTACTATTTATATTGTTGTTTTATACTGAGAAAAATATATTGAATTGTATGTCTGTAAATTCTGAGAACCTGTTCATATCTAAGGAATCCCTTTGTGCATTTAAATCCACCTAACCCCGGTCAAGTTCCTGCAGCTATGAGCTTGGCACATTTCTCTTGCCTTATGCCTTCACTTCACCCATAACATTCTTGAACATTGCATTTGGAAACATTCCTGTGGAAGTTCTTGTAAGTTTGAAAAGAATCTCCTGGGTCTGTCATGGTCTAGTGGTTCTGTCTCTCATCTGTCAACCTGAGGGTCATGGGTTCAAATCCCAGCCACAGTGATTGTGAACAGGGTCTTAGAGAGAAGTATACCACTGAGGATTCATGAAAACATGTCAATATCATAGTGACCTTCACCCCCCCCCCCATCATCATCGCATCATCGTAAGAGCTAGAGGAGAAAGTCCATACTCTCACCAAGTTTGATTTTGTTTGTTTAAAAAAAGAGAAGAAAATAAACGAAAAATGTTAAGCAGAAGCATGAGCACTTACCATCTTTAAAATAAAACAAAATATTATTAAGATCCTTTTAAAGTTGCATGTTATTCAGACTGAATGAAATTGGAATACTATCCATGTAAAACAAGTTCAATTCCAAAAGGAACTAAATCCACTTTTTCATGTAAATGAAGCTTCTGACAAAAGAACACTCGTCACTTTATGAAAGTCTTGAAACCAAAGATTTCTAAATTCTGAAAGCTATGATTTTAACAATCTCAATTCTTACATCACATTTCTTTTGATTCATTTACACAACACAATTCCTGCATGTTGTTCAAGTATTGAAAGAATGGACTTAGGTCCTTATGGAATTAAACCTCTCATCACTATACATACCTCTCCTATAGTTTTAAAGTCCAATCTAAACTGGGACTCTGGGTATACATTTTCTAGATACCACTCAAAAGTGTGGCACTTTAACCTGTCTCGCAGCTTTTTTCTTTGTGTAACATCACCATATTCTGTTTTCCGCACACCTGTTAGGAAGAGAGTAGAAAAAGATGAAATAAAAAATTATCTATTTTGATCTGTTTAAATGGATTTTTTGCTATTAGCAATGAAAGACATAGAAATGAAAAGAATAATATGTTACAAATCCTCAATAAACAGATAGCAGTACACAATTTAAAAAGGTGATTGAAATGAGCACATTACACATATATTTGTTAAATGGATTTTTAAAACACTGAGGAAAATCTCCATAGATTGCAAATAATCTGTTCTGTATAAAAGTAAGGCATCAGACAATACAAGTCATGTACAAGAAAACTATAAATTTACCATCTCCAACTTTCTGCCCCCAACAAAAAATACAGAATTAAAATCCAAATTGATGCAAGCAAGAAAAAACCAAGAAGTAATACAAAGAAATGTGAAGGGTACACTGAAATGATTCTGTCATCACATTGCACAGAAAAATAAAGAACTTATTGATATGATGTTATCTAAAAGTAAATTCTGAATCTGAATAGATGAATAATTCCAATAAATAACTCCAATTTCATGTCGAAACACTTGCAACACTTCAAGAGACTACCTAAACGCAATAAAGCTAAATCATGTATTTAATAGAATACTGCATGAAAAATAACAATTTCAAAGCTCCAATGCAAGCATGTATGCACACACAGAGGCACAAAAATGCCAATCAATTGCAATGCACACACATAGCTTTCCATACATCAAATGAGGCTGTGCAAAAACAAATGGTACACAAAGGTATGTTGGCTCACAAGCCAGCCAAAATATGTTTCCAATGTCACAAGGCCAACACTAAAACATTTTTTTTCTTTCTGAATTCAATTTGCACTTGTGACTGGGCATGTAGTCAAACACGTCAGTCACTATCAAGATATCCATGTCATAATCATGGTGAAATGTGTTCAATAATAATCATCATATTACTGAGACAACCTACATCTCAAATGTCACTCTGTCTCAAGTTGATTGTCTCTTGCTTACGAAGCATGGAGAAGAGGGATCATGATCACATTTTCTCCTAGATTTTAAACATAGCAAATTATAGAGATGTTAATACTCTATGAATTGAAGGAGAGAATGAAAGACTGAATAAGGAAATAACTGAAATATATAGAAATATATGAGTCTAAAAAGTAGTATTAAAGTATTAAAAGCAAATAGACCTTCAGGCCTGGAAATGAAGCCCCCAGTGGGGTCCAGGAGCACCCTCCCAAGACTTTTTTTAAAAATTAATTTTAACTACCCCAAATGCCACCAAATAAACACTTCATCATTATTATCACCATCAACATCATCACAATCACACATCATCATCATCATCACCATCATTATCATCATCACCATCATCTAACTACCCCAAATGCCACCAAATAAACACTTCATCATTATTATCACTGTCAAACATCATTATCATCACCATCAAACATCATCATCATCATCTTCTAACTACCCCCAAATGCCACCAAATAAACACTTCATATTATTATCACTATCAAATATCATTATCATCACAATCAAACATCATCATCATCATCATCATCATCAAACTGCCCAAATGCCACCAAATAAACACTTCATCATTATTATCACCGTCAAACATCATTATCATCACCATCAAACATCATCATCATCATCATCATCATCATCCTTATCAGTAGCACAAATTACCATCATTGTTGTACAAGAGGCTGTTCTCACTACGTTCCTAAAACTAGTTTACTGGAAACTAATTGAGTGGAAACTTGTTTAACTCGTTGTGAGAACGGTCAAAGCGGTCTTGGAAGCGATCTTCCGAACCAGTTTGGAAAACCATCTCGCAATGTAGTTTTCAAGATCGCTTTGCCTCGTTAAACTGGTTTTAGCGTGAGGAAATACCTGTTCTTTGGGAATAGGTCTTCGCACATTTTGAGCACGCTACTCCACACGACAGGTGTAGAATGCCTATGCTGCGGTTTCGAATTTCGTGCGAAACGTGTCGCCTCTCTGAGAGTGTTTCCATAGTAACAAGAGCGCTTTACATGAAGTGATTTAGAAAACCACTTTCGTGTGATCAAGTGGTAAAGCTAGCAAAACGATCTTCTAAACTGGTTTCCTGAATCGGTTTCCAGTAAACTAGTTTTAGAAAGCGTAATGAGAACGGCCTCTGTTGTTTGTTTGTCTTGTTTTCCTCATGATTTTGTTCAATCATTACCATCATACTCTCCAACATTGACTCATAATTATCTGTCATGTTTTCAGCTTCTGAAAATGACCTTCATAACATCCGGGTTCCCCTTAAAGGGATGGTCCAGGCTGAAAATATTAATATTTCAATGCATAGAGTAGAAGTCACTGGGCAAAATGCCGAAAATCTCAACAAAATCGGATAACAAATAATAAAGTTATTGAAGTTTAAAGTTTAGCAATATTTTGTGGAAACAGTTGTCATGAATATTCATTAGGTGGGCTGATGATGTCACATCTCCACTTTCTGTTTTTCTTATGTTATTACATAGAAACATCTTTTTTCATTATTTCATACTTGTGTGAATAATATGTCTCCCTCATAATGAAATAAGTTGCAGAAAAAAATATCTAATGCACTATTCAGTTGTCAATCCAATTTTCTAGTTCTGGGAGAAAATATGTGAATAAACCTAATTTCATATAATAAAATCCAAAAGAACAAGTGTGGATGTGACATCATCAGCCCACCTAATGAATATTCATGATGACTGTTTTCACAAAATATTGCAAACTTTAAAATTCAAAAACTTTGTTATTTGTTATCCGATCTTGATGAAATTCTTGGCATTTTGCTCAGTAAATTCTACTCTATTTATTAAGCTATAGATACTTCCAGCCCGGACCATCCCTTTAATTGTCAACAGTCACACAAACGAATCTTGACTCCAAATCGCCTATAGTACGTCCTTGGTAATAACGTAACAGCTATAGTCGGCCTGGAGTCTGCTTCTCCGGTCTGACTGAAGTACTGATGCGCCTGTGAGACCATACATGCACAGAGGAGACAGTACAGTGCAGTCTCGTTGCACTGCATGACTGCACTCTCCGCACTTGTCTGCACTTCCAGATATTCAGAGTTGACTGATGATGGGCACATATTTACACACTTGTACATGTACGAAATAGGAACTAGATGGCTCATGTGGTTCCTTGGCTGTGTTCTGACTTGCAAGAACTTTACCTGTTTCAGATTCATTTGTGAAAGAATGTTTATAGCTAATAACACAGAGAAAATGCATTACGCCATCTTCTCATGAGAAGAGAAAAATTCCTCTTTTTTATATAACCTAGTAATATCAAGTTATGAAGCACTTCATTGTTGGAACTTTTCTTTTATCTTCTCAAGAAACATAGACAGCACTTTATATTGCATATTTTGTAGGGGCGACATCAAGGTGCTTTAATGGGGGGGGGGCAGATGAAAAAATGGTGATGACCCCTTTACCCCTTTTTCTAAATGGAATCTATCTTTGATAATTTTCTTCCTTCTTTCTTGTTAAAACATTCTCTTTGCTCCATTTCATTCTCTTTGGCACTACTTGAAGAATCAATCATGGGGGGGGAGGAGATGCATCCCAGGCCGCCCGTAGCATCATCCCCTTCCATAAAAGCTCATTTACAATCCATTGCTAGAGTTTCATTAGCAATCATCCATTGCACTTCAATGAGAGATGAAGTATCGCATCATAACAGATTTCCTTTTCGCATGACAAAACAATGAAAATACTCTATGAAACATGCACATCTTGTGGATAAATTGATTGCTACATGTTTCGAGTGGTCGTTTGTTGCACTTCGATAAATGATAGAGTGCTTGTCGAAACAAATCTTTCTCCTTCACATCAACATAATGATTAAAGTCTTTGTAAGAGATGCATACTCCAATTACAGTTGATATTTAAAGGTCCAGTCCACCCCAGCAAAATGTTGATTTGAATAAGAAAAATCAAACCAGCATAACGCTGAAAATGTCATCAAAATCGGATGTGCTCTTCTATAAATAGTAGAAGTAGGTTCAGGTGACAAACCTCAGGTTGGCAGTGATGGTATCCATTTCTTTCTCTTCATCTTATCCTCTAACCCCCTTGATAGATATTGCTGAACATGCTGCAAAAGATTCGTTGAGCAGTCTAGGTGTTTTGCTTTTTAAAGGACAAGTCCATCCCAACCAAAAATTGATTTGAATAAAAAGAGGCAAGTCAAACAAGCATAACACTTGAAATTTCATCAAAATTGGATGTAAAATAAGAAAGTTATGGCATTTAAAGTTTCGCTTATTTTCTCACAAAATAGTGATATGCACAACTCAGGGACATGCAAATGAGTCAGTCGATGATATCCATCACTCACTGACTATTTCTTTTGTTTTTTTTTAATTGTTTGAATGATACAATATTTCATTTTTTTACAGATTTGACAATAGGGACCGACTTGACTAAACCATATAATTCCACATGCCCAGGGAGGAATTTATCAGTTTCACTTGACAATGAGGAGAAAATATAGTATTTCAAGTTTCATGTAATAAAATACAAAACAAATAGTGAGTGGATGACGTCATCAGTCTCCTCATTTGCATACCGACCAGGATGTGCATATCACTGTTTTGTGAAATTAAGCGAAACTTCAAAATGTCATAACTTTCTTATTTTACATCCAATTTTGATGAAATTTCAAGTGTTATGCTTGTTTGACTTGCCTCTTTTTATTCAAATCATTTTTTGTTGGGATGGACTTGTCCTTTAAAAAGCAAAACACCAAGACTGCTCAACAAATCTTTGGCAGCATGTTTAGCAATATCTATCGAGGGGGTTAGAGGATCATTTTTTAAGATGAAGAGAAAGAAATGGATACCATCACTGCCAACCTGAGATTTGTCACCTGAACCTACTTCTTCTATTTATAGAGGAGCACCAAGTGTCTTCCCACTATCTGTTTTCCACAATCAAATTGATTTGAGCGACTGAGGGGAAGGTTAACTCAACACCAAAGAGCACACTTCTCAAAACTGTCATTGTCGACAGGCCGACTTCATGGTGAAGTGTTTTTGGTTAGTTGATGAGCCTGTGAGAACGCTCCCCTTCAATAATAGCATGGGATTCCATTCACACCGGGTATTTTTACTTTAACTAAAACCCAGGTCTATATCATCAACATGAAAAAAATAGGGTTGTTTTCCAAGTCTGAGCATTAGAAAGTGGCCATGTAAACATCCCTCTTTGATCCATTCCAAACAACAACATTGAATTATGGAATGATCATCTAAACATTCATGTTCAATCTACATGAAAAGGACTGTGACACCTACATGTACATGTAGACGTTTTAACCAGCATAGTTACCAACGTATACACTGTAGAACGTGTGGCCAACCCTTTCTCCTTTAATCCTCTTCCTGATATCAAGCATTCTATGTTATCAAAAATTGCATAAACAATCCAAAATATCACATATTCAACTCTTCATCAGAATCATAAAAGGCATGGCTCGACATCAGCAGTTGCCTGGTGGCCCCGAGCAACATTAACTGAGAGTCAGGTAGTTCGGGCCACCAACCTTCTGTAAATGCCCACAACTGGTGGCCCGGTTGGGCTTCCAAAGTTTTGATAAACTGAAAATGTTTTCTATTGTTTAGGTCCACCAAATTTGTTTAGTGGGTCACCAAAAATATACAATTGAAGGTTTTGGTGGACCGATCAGGCCACAAAGAAAAAAGGATTATGTGGAGCCTTTCATGATATAAAGAAATGTGATTCAGAAGCGGCTCATCATAGCCAACATGATGCATGTTTGCATGCGCTGGCTAAAACAAAGGTGTGAAAGTCCATTATAAGGTTTTAACTTGAATGATCATCCAGCAAGAAGGAAGACAAGCATGAATTGGACACCAACAACCTCCTCTCAGCTAGTTTTCAACAAGTGTAGGGAGCTCTGTGGTAGTTCAATGCTCCCCCATGATCGAAAGTGTCATGTGCTTCATCTGAATTAATATTCAAACACACGATCTCTAGCAACTGTGATGAAAGAGAGCCCCATTTAGATAAGACAACTTCAGATCTGCATTCAAATTGCAGTTGAGATTTTACCGGACGTTAAGAGTTATGTATGAACATGCCTGCGTACTTGCCCTCAAGGAGGAACCTACATTTTGTACTCCACCCATGCTTGAATGGTGTAACGTTCTTCATGTGAAATATGCAAAAGCATGCACCGCTATAGTGGCGAAATAGGGCGCCGTAATTGGGCTTGGGCTTGTATCGAAGCAGTCGACTTCAATTTGAATTCTTATTTCGGTAATGATAAATTATACGACATAATGGTGCAGGGGGTTTTTCGCTCTAGGTATGTTATTCAACAATGTGATCTCTCTGCACATTAAAGCCCTCTTGCTGGGATATTCACTCAGAATGCAGGAATTAGTCAGACTTAAATGTGAGGGAAGGGGGTCTTCCTAGGGTTAAAGGATTGTGGTAGTGGTTTTTAAATTCAGAGTATTGTAAGGATTAGGATAGGATTTTAAGATTTTTTAAATAATAATAATAATACGCATTTTTATAGCGTCATCAATCTAGAAACGATCTATTCCGAAGTGCATTTTTAAAAATTATTTATATAATATTGACTGGTCTTGAGGGGATCATCAAATATGTCGCCCGCAACAGAATCATATTGGCACGAGTCTTCAGACGAGGGCAATATGGTTCTTTTAAGGGTGGCATATTTGATGTTTCCCAAAAGAAGAGCCAGTCAGTATTATTATTACATAGGCTAACACTGTACAATGTGTAATTAAAGCTACTATTTGGATACATTTTATATGCCTGTTTGCTTATCACTACTTCTGACTTCAGGTTATTCAAGGCCAATAAACGAAGTAACCATTAGTAAGCAATTGTGTCGTAAGTTGTTACCTTGCATAGTAAATGAGGCTTTAATAGGAGGAAATTATGTTACCTTGTAGTCGCGCATCATGCATGATGCGCACATACACTCAACGAGTAGAAATGCGCGTGGGTTACGTTTGTATATGCACTGTACGCGCCGCCCATTACCTACAATGCGTTGGTTCATAAATTGGTTACAGCCAGATTTCTGAATTACTGAATTTAGCGACCGAAATCGGCTCCAACTGCGCAAAGGAGCTAGCAGAAATATGGCCTCAATTATGTACAGGATTCCTATGGGCAAAGCCTCGGGAGGGCAACATGGCAAATGTTTACCTCGTTGGTCTTGGATTGAAAGTAGCAAGCGAAATATGACTTATATTTATCTCCTAACATGCCTTGTAAAGGTAATAATTTTTATTACTCTATGCCTAAAATGCATATTATGTGTTCTCCAGTATCACATTCCACATGTTCTTTAGAGACAAGTACAGAACAGAACGATTGTAAATAGTGATAATCTCAGGGAAAAAACCCATGAATTTCCAAACAGATAAAGCTTGGCAAAACACAAGCTGAACAATGTGAGGTATCATTTCCCCTACCATCAATCTGGCCTGCAACACACTATGCCATTTGCAAGAATAATGGTCACTGACAATTGGTAAAGACATCAGATGATTCTGACATTCTCTCAAGTGTGTTACATACTTTGCCCCAGTTACTTCTTGTTCTTCCCTTATCTGCTGAGGAGATGTAAGGAGACGGTTATGAAATTGGGAGTGACAATGGAAAGTAGAGGAGAAATACAGGTACGGTCAGGTGGTGGAGAGATTGGGGGTGGGGTGGGGAGGGATACATAGAAATGGGGCGAACAGGGACGGTTGGAGAGAGGGAATGGGCTGAAAATGAGAAAAAGAACAGCCAATGGGAAGGAGAAGGGAAAAGATAAAGTGAGTAAATAGGAAATATGTGCTCTTTAGCATCTTTTTTCATTTGTGGGGCAATAAAGTACAGGGATGGGTGAGAATGAGATCTAAGGTAGATTGTAAATGAGCATGGAAATGGAGGAAGAGGTGGGGTAAACATGAGAATAAAGACCCAAAGAAGATAGTGAGTGGTTGAAAGAGTGAAGAAGAAAAAAAGATAAGGATATAGAAAGAGACAAAAAGGACAAAGTGATAAGCAGATAGTGAAGAGAATAGAGAGAGAAAGAGAGTAGAAAAATACAGAGAGGGGGACAAAGATAAAGAGAAAAAGGGACAAAGAGAAAATAACAATATAGGGTATTTATATTGCGCACATATCCACCTTGTTAGGTGCTCAAGGCGCTCCTATATTACCCGGCTAAGCTAGGCGGTTATAGCGCACACAGCTTTTTAAGGAATTACTTCCTACTGGTACCCATTTACCTCTCCTGGGTTGAGTGCAGCACATTGTGGATCAGTTTCTTGCTGAAGGAAATTACGCCAAGGCTGGGATTCGAACCCATGACCCTCTGTTTCAAAGTCCGAAGACTGATCCACTGGGCCACAACGCTCCACAATGAGAAGTACAAAGTGAAAAAGAGGAAGAAAGAGAGCAAGAAAGAAAAAAGTAACGAGAGAAAAGGGGAGGGAGAAAGAAGGGGAGAAGAGACAGAGAGAGAGAGAGAATGCAAGAAAGAGAGGAGACAACATAAAACAACAGAAATAAACAAGGAAGAAAATGGTGTGAGTGAAAAACAGAAGAAAACGGAGAGAAAAATGTAGGAGAGAGACAGAGAGAACACACATTCCAAGACAAAACTGACAAAGAAAGAGAGTGGCAACGACAAAGAGCAATAGACAGGGAGTGATAAAGCCGACACGCAAAGAAACATGAAACCTAATCCACCTCAAATCGCTTCACAAACCTGCCACAATCGCACAATCAAATCATGCAAAGTGGCCGGTAATGATGTCTCCCGAAACAACATCCCTCGCTCTGTGACAAATGGACTTGCAACCGTAGACGACAGCCCTTGTGTCTTCTTAAATTGCGGAGTGACTCTCGGGCCTAAATACCTGACAACAGACATCATTCACAATCCTTCATTTTCAGCATGAAATTTGTTTCAAGAAGTCAGTGCCGCTGTTAAACTCCTCTATGATGATGATTGGATAGGCTAAATTTCGTCCTGTGGCACGCCGCAGAAAGACCTACGTTTTATCAAATGCAACCAAAAATTCAAGCACAACTCCAAAAATAATCGAGTCAGATTGGCTGAAAACAAGTTGCGTTCAATTCAGACCTGGACTTGTGTTTGATTTGAACTCTTTGTGTGAAAGCTCATGATCAAGAAATGCAAATATACATACATGTTCATGTACATAAAATATGTACATTACAAATACAAAAAAATAAATAAATATGTACATGACCCTTGTGTTGTTTGAATGACCACCTTAAAGTAAACACACACACACCCACACAAACACCCTCATAACAACACATCCATGCCAAGACTAAAGAAAGAAAATCAGATGATAAAGAAAAAGAAAGGGGATAGAAAGAGAGAAAACTGCTTGTTCTACATGTATAAAGGATTCACCTTCAGAGAAATTTAACTGTGCCACAACATGGAGCTTATTACAAGGTGATTATATACTAGCAAACAGTGCATGCTCGCTATTAAAAGTGAGTGCTTGAAAATTTCTCTGTATTCCTAGTACACACCTAAAGCTTATCCACTACATGTACATGTAGCTAGTCACTAGTTATCAGCAAGCTTCAAGTATCTATATTGGTATTATATCGCATCTATGAGGCGCAGATTTATCTAGTTTCCTATTCAATGGCGCACTATATACTACCCCGGCTGTAGCTCCAGCTGCGAAACACCCTTGAAGCATTCAAGGAATTAATCCTACTGGGTACCCATTCACCTCACCTGGGTTGAGTGCAGCACAGTGTGGATCAACTTCTAGCTGAAGCAAAACATGCCATGGCTGAGATTTGAACCCACGTCCCTCTCATTGAAAGACAAGATTCGTAACCACTAGACCACGACGACTGAAATAAGACTTC
This sequence comes from Lytechinus variegatus, assembly GCF_018143015.1. Classification (NCBI taxonomy): domain Eukaryota; kingdom Metazoa; phylum Echinodermata; class Echinoidea; order Temnopleuroida; family Toxopneustidae; genus Lytechinus; species Lytechinus variegatus. The sequence continues at coordinate 6,036,970 of NC_054752.1, read as the reverse complement.
AGAGGAATCAAAATTCATAGGCGTAAATATTCATATCTGAATGACACGCACCTCAAAACCCAAGCTAACAACAACAACAACAATTCATGATACTTGCCAGGTGATATTCTGTAATAGAAATTCCTATAATTATCCATCCAGACTTCTGCTAATCTCTGATTGTTACGATTTATGATTCGCCCCGTTCCGCCCGGGAAGGTGTATGGCGTTGATTTTCTGAAGACGTGACCAACGTGTGAACAGGTGACAATCTCTAAAGTTCCTCCGCACATCCATATCTGAAAGTATAAGAGTATGAAACCCTGTTCATATACATGTACGCTTTAAGGGTCCGTGAATGCATTCCCTTGTTGGCTGCCATGTAATTAGCATCAGGATGAGAAAATATTGTAATATCACTATTTTCTTAACACCTCTATATCTAAGAGAATGGAACTCATGACTGATTCGTTCTCAAATGGGTCCCTGACTGTAGTCTTAAAGCACTATGATAAGAAAACAAATTGCAACAATCTCTACATTTCCTGCACAATTCCATGTAAAGAACAAAGGCAGGAATTGATGACACCCATGCCTCTTTTTTTCACATTTTACGGGTTTCTGACTGCCAAAGAGGTACTAGTATTGATACAACATTGTGGTTAAAGTTCATTGACATCAAATGAAATTGACATTGATTTTGTGACCTGAAATACAAAATGATCAATAATTTTTTAGTACCTTTACAAGACTCAAAGTTTTATTGAAAGAAGGACCTACATGCAGCACTTTCAAACATGTGTCATTTTAAAACTGAAACTTCCTTGTTAATTGCGTAGGTCTAAGAAATTTGGAAAAGTAGCAAATACATGTATGCCTCGCTTCTGCTATCACTGGAGATTTCAAAAAATGACAACATCGAACATCAAGTATTTTACTTAACCAAAAAACTGTTTAAAAGTTTTTCATTTTTAAATACATGTTATCATAAACCTCTAAAATTTGTAAAGCTTAAATCTGACATTGTTTGATCCCCCACTTTCTACTAATAAAACAACATCAGCGGAAGATAAAACTAGATAATGATCTCTCTTAACCTTAAATAGACTGGGCTATTTCGATGCCTAAGAAGACTGGGGGGGGGGCTGATTCAGCCCCCCCTTATGATCTCGGCCGTCGATCGCGCGATCGCGACGAAAATTGGCACATGCGTTACCCATGGCATTATCTACAAAACTATAACATCAAATTCTGCAAAAAATCTCATGTCTCATTAATTATGCTAATTTATGCGTAAAATCATAAGTTTGCTCTAATTAATAAAAGAATGCCCCTGAAATGCTAAATTTTGTTTCACATACTCTAGATAGGCATCTTATCGAATTGATTTTGAAAAAATTTCAAAATCACATTTATTTTCTTATGTATTCTATTGTTTTCTAAATTTCTTATGTATTTCTTTGTTTTTCGACTTTTTGTTTTTTATTGTTTTTTCAATGGAAATTGTCGGGGACTTTATTTCTACCATAAAAAATATAAAATTAATTGATTTCAAGCAGTAAAAGTAAAAATAATGATACATTTATGAATTTTGGCTAAGAACACTATTTGCATTGGATTTGTACACAAATTCACGTTTTTGAGTAATTTTGGGTCTGCATGCACTCACGAAATGTTGCGTAATTTTGGAACCGCGTACCCGGGGGTCACAATTTTGGTCTCAAAAGTTGCGCGAGACTTGAAAGTAAAAAGTCAGTGAGCGACGCGGTCAAAAAA